>NW_027361759.1:14142500-14765660 GCF_039654945.1 Dendrobates tinctorius
AGAGGGAGCCTGGAAGGAGAACTCACAACTGGTGGACCAGAAAATGAACTCACAACACCCACAACCTGCGTCCATCTTCTCCTCCAACAGGATCCATCACCATAACCGGATCCATCACCATAGTGCAGCCTTGGAGCAGAGTCCACCACCAGTTGCAGCTGCCCAGTAAACAGAGTCACAAAGAGGAGTCCAGCTTCTGCCAAAAAGTCCAGCATGCTTGAGTCCAATTTTTCTGCCAAAAAGTCCAGCATGCTTGAGTCCAGCTTCCAGCAACCAAGTCCAGCATGCTGAGTGCAACTCTCAACATAGTCGCCACTCCACCAAGCCATGCAAGCACTTCCTGCTGACACCATAAACTGTGACTCCACCACGCCATGCCAGCCCTTCTTGCAGACCCCATCGTTGGACTCCACCAATCCATGCCAGCACTCCTTGCAGACTCCATAGCTGCCACTCGTCCCCTCTGGCTGGGCTGCCCAGGACTCTTGTTCAGCTCCATCTTTCACCCAGGCTTACTTGTGAATGACTAACTATCACCAACAGTGATCAAACACACCTAACACCCTGTTATAGAGCATAACACCTGCATAAATCATGTGCACTTCAACTAAAGTGCGATTCCGCTCACCACCACCGGGGCAACTTAGAACAAATGACACCACAGTGCAATAATTCTAATGGCCACCGGGGGCAATCAACTCACTTTGGCACATAGCCAAAGGAAACAAAAGTTCACTTTGTCCATTTACTCTGTCAGATCCACCCTGGATCGTGACACATTCAAAGAAAAGAACACGGTCCCTACAGTCAAACATGGCAGAGGTTCCCTGATGTTTTGGGGTTGCTTTGCTGCCTCTGGCACTGGACTGCTTGACCGTGTGCATGGCATTATGAAGTCAGAAGACTACCAACAAATTTTGCAGCATAATGTAGGGCCCAGTGTGAGAAAGCTGGGTCTCCCTCAGAGGTCATGAGTCTTCCAGGACAATGACCCAAAACACACTTCAAAAAGCACTAGAAAATGGTTTGAGAGAAAGCACTGGAGACTTCTAAGGTGGCCAGCAATGAGTTCAGACCTGAATCCCATAGAACACCTGTGGAGAGATCTAAAAATGGCAATTTGGAGAAGGCAACCTTCAAATATCAGGGACCTGGAGCAGTTTGCCAAAGAAGAATGGTCTAAAATTCCAGCAGAGCATTGTAAGAAACTCATTGATGGTTACCGGAAGCGGTTGGTCGCAGTTATTTTGGCTAAAGGTTGTGCAACCAAGTATTAGGCTGAGGGTGCCAATGCTTTTGTCTGGCCAATTTTTGGAGTTTTGTGTGAAATGATCAATGTTTTGCTTTTTGCTTCATTCTCTTTTGTGTTTTTTCATTTAAGACAAATTAAATGAAGATAATACCAAAGAATTTGTGTTTGCAATCATTTTTAGGAAGAAACTGAGTATTATCTGACAGAATTGCAGGGGTTTCAATACTTTTGGCCACAACTGTATAAGGGGCTCCTGATTCAATATGGATATTCAAAAACATTTAACCTACTGATGTCTCAATTAATTTTACTTTATTGGTATCTATTTTTGTTTTTGAAATTCACCAGTAGATACTGCATTTTCCACCCTAGGCTTATACTCGAGTCAATAAGTTTTCCCAGTTTTTTGTGGCAAAATTAGGGGGGGTCGGCTTATACTCGTGTATATATATGGTACCTTTTTGGGCTGAAAGTCCCGCAGAAGTCAACGCACCGCAGCCCAACAAACACAGGCCTAGAGGAGATGGCGATTTCAGGATTCTTTACAGGCCACAGCAGATCCAGAGGCGAATAGTTCCACACAAGAAGTCCAGACAGTAGTTAAGCACAGAATGCACTGGGCAAACGCACAGAGGACTGTAGGCACCATAATGTGGAGAGGCAGAGCACCGAGTAATGAGTAGCAGCAGGAGGGAGTCCACCAGTAGACAGGCAGACGCTCAGCAGCCAACAGCAACAAAATACTCAGGCAAAGAGGAACACATGGCCCAGACTTAAATAATCAGGACGGACAGGAAGTTCCGTACGGCGAGATACAAGACTCCATCTTGGATAAGGGCGAACAGGCACAAAGGAAAGTCCGAAATCCTTACACAAGATGAACATGAAGAATATCAAACCTATAGATATACACACACAAATAACAGAGGGATGCACCAGGGAGTGGAGGACTGGGTTAAACCAAAGTAGGAGAAGGGAATAATTACACACTCAAAACCTAGCAACAATCACAGATAAATCCAACCACCATGTTCTGTCCTCACTAAATGAGGCAGACTCATTGTAGCTATACAGACAGCTAAACCTCTATACCTTGTTCCAGTAAGGAGATTGTGGTTGAGTCTGTGCTTTTATTGAATTTGATAGTATATTGGTGCGGTGAAACTGTAAATAATCATATCCATACAATCAGTGCATGGTACAGCAGATATACACATTATACATGTTATACATAATGCATGAAGGTTACAACTGACTATGCTAGGCTAACATTAAGAAAAAATACCTATAGAAAGCATAAGTACATACCGGCAATGCAATCGCAAGGGGAAAGCAATGGATGAGCTCCTTCTTGGATACAAGCTGAAGGAAAATGGAGGAAAGTGGAGGGAGATGGAGGCTGAGCTACCATGATGCATTGCAAAAGAAGGGAGGAGATTCAGACATAGGAAAAAACAGAATAGGCATGTGAACATGACTCTGGCTGCTAGAGGGAGTCAAAACACTGCAGACGAATAAAGATTGTTAAAACTCCTAAATATGCAAATTTCCTATATGAAACTACGAAATTATGCAAACAGATAACAATTAGATGTCGGAGACAGAACACACCTACTCCAACAACCTCCAGCCATGCAGCATAAGCGACTCTGACAATGAGCACTAGCCAGAGCTTAGTTTATATAGGAAATGGGAGTGGCTAACAGTGCAAAGCTTCTAGGAGTGCTCAACTGAGCAGATTAACCCCTGCACTGCTAAATGAAATTTACACCGCGGTAAACCCATGACAGTGTGATTATTACACTAATGTAATTGATATTAATATAGCACACTATGTATTTCAATTAAGTCATGTAATATTTCACGTGCTTGGTCTCACATAAGTTCTCTATTGCCTTATCCACATGTGCATGTCTACAGTATTTGGAGTCCACAAAAAAAAACATTTTGTCATCTACATATACGGTGGACGATTTTCCATCTATTGTACTCTGTCAATTTTTACAACCCATGGGACATTCATTTTTCTTGTGTGATTAAAAAAAAACAAAAAACATGTCAATTTTCTACGTGTCTTCTAATACATGGTCTGTGAAAAACAGTACAACTGCTATCAGCATGGTTGCCATCTTTTTTGAGGGCTCAATCATTTGAACAGACAGGTTCTATCTATATTACTGATCAGGGCTGGACATTATTCCATTACTAGAGGCGTGCCCGATGCTGTCGCATCGGGAGGGAAGTGTGTGAGTACGTGTGTGTACATGTGTGTGTGTGTACATATGTGTGTACGTGTGTGTGTGTGTGTGTACGTGTCTGTGTGTCCCGCAGCTGCCTGCCCACCCACCTCCGTGCAGTCTCAGCCGGCATATTTGAGTACGTGTGTGTGTACTTGTGTGTGTGTGAGTACGTGTGTATGTGAGTTCGTGTGTGCATATGTGAGTGCGTGTGTGTGAGTACGTGTATGTGAGTACGTGTGTATGTGTATGTGAGTACGCATGTGTGTGTGTACGTGTGTGTATGTACGTGTGTGTATGTGTGAGTACATCTATGTGAGTGTGTGTGAGTATGTGAATGTGAGTACATGTGTATGTGTGTATATGTGAGTACGTGTGTGAGTACGTGTGTGTGTATGTATGTGTGTGTGAGTACGTGTGTGTGTGCGTGTATACGTGTGTATGTACATGGTGGCCAGCAGCGGCAGCGGTGAGGGGGTTCAGCTGCTGCAGGTCCAGCGGCGGGGGGGTCCTGGCGGTGGCCAGCCGGCAGGAAAAACCATGTGCACAGGCCGCAAGCCACAACCTTTCCTGCCAGCTGTGATGGAGGTGGGTGGGCAGGCAGCAGCGATTTCGGCGGGGGGGGGGGGGTCCGTCAGCGGCGGGTCCAGCAGCGGGGGGGTCCGGCGGCATCCCGCTGGTGGTACTGTGGAAGGGCCTGGTACCACCATCGGGTGCCATATTGAAATACCATCATTTGGGTATTCAAATATGGCGGTCAGCCTACTTACGGTGGGCACGGTGGATTGTGGGATTTGGGGACATCCAGATGGAAAAATTCTCATTTGCACAAGGAAAGACTAGAAGCAATGGGATGAAGCTGAATGGGAGGAGACACAGATTAGATATTAGAAAAAACTTTTTGACAGTTAGAGTGATCAATGAGTGGAACAGGCTGCCACGAGAAGTGGTGAGTTCTCCTTCAATGGAAGTCTTCAAACAGAGGCTGGACAGACATCTGACTGGGATGATTTAGCGAATCCTGCTTTGAGCAGGGGGTTGGACCAGATGGCCCAGGAGGTCCCTTCCAACTCTACGATTCTATGATTCTATTGAGGAAAAAGTGAAGACTGCCGTATAGACTATGTGACAATGGGAAAAAACAACATACAGCACAGGGGTGACAGACTAATTTCTTAATAATTATTTTAAAAGTACCTAAGCTACCCTACAGACACTGTGCAGCGTGCAGACCGAGGCGCACATTATAGCAGTGCAGCGTGCAGACCGAGGCGCACAATATAGCAGTGCAGCGTGTAGACCGAGGCGCACATTATACCCGAAAGTAGGACCCCCCCGAAAGTAAGACAGGGTGGGGGTTACGGGGGGGTCCTTCAATGTAAGGCCTCCCCCGAATGTAAGGCAGGGTTGGGGGCCGCTGTGAAATGTAAGGCCCTTACCTTTGGGCCGCCGCTGTCCCCCATTGGGTCCCCAGGCTCCAGAGGTGTCCTCAGGTGCAGCTGGGCGGGTCCAGCGCTCATGGGGTTAACTCGCCGTGTTAACCCCGCAATCCGCCCAGCTCAACAGCTCATTGGCCGCCCCTGTTCCCCACGTCACCGCCGGCCCCCGGCTCGAGCACTGATTGGTCCAGCAGCTTGGGCTGTAATTGGCCGCCCCAGCCCCACGTCACCGCTGTTTCCCTGCTGATTGGCACAGTGTTCCCTGCAGCACAGGCCTTCCGCACCCACAGCCGCACCGCAGAGGAAAACGTCCAGCATTTAAAAACCAAGTAGGGAAACATGTACTGTATAGGGTATGGGGCTGTGTGCAGTGGGATACGGCACTGTTATGGGGTGTGGGGCTGTGTGCAGTGGGATACGGCACTGTTATGGGGTGTGGGGCTGTGTGCAGTGGGATACGGCACTGTTATGGGGTATAACAGCATGTTAATAAATGTTAATTTATTGGTTAAAAAGAAATTGTCATTTTTTTTCGGCTCCCCCGAAAGACCTCCCCCGAAAGTAAGACAGGGTGGGACTTTTTGGGGTAAAATTAATGTAAGACAGGGTCTTACTTTCGGGGAAACACGGTAGCAGTGCAGCGTGCAGACCGAGGCGCACATTACAGCAGTGCAGCATGCAGACAGAGGCGCACATTATAGCAGTGCAGCGTGTAGACCGAGGCGCACATTATAGCAGTGCAGCATGCAGACAGAGGCGCACATTATAGCAGTGCAGCGTGTAGACCGAGGCGCACATTATAGCAGTGCAGCGTGCAGACCGACGCGCACATTACAGCAGTGCAGCGTGCAGACAGAGGCGCACATTACAGCAGTGAAGCGTGTAGACCGAGGCGCACATTATAGCAGTGCAGCGTACAGACCGAGGCGCACATTATAGCAGTGCAGCGTGCAGACCGAGGCGCACATTATAGCAGTGCAGCATGCAGAGGCGCACATTATAGCAGTGCAGCGTGCAGACAGAGGCGCACATTATAGCAGTGCAGCGTGCAGAGGCGCACATTACAGCAGTGCAGCGTGCAGACCGAGGCACACATTACAGCAGTGCAGCGTGCAGACAGAGGCGCACATTATAGCAGTGCAGCGTGCAGACAGAGGCGCACATTATAGCAGTGCAGCGTGCAGACAGAGGCGCACATTATAGCAGTGCAGCGTGCAGACAGAGGCGCACATTATAGCAGTCCAGCGTGCAGACCGAGGCGCACATTATAGCAGTGCAGTGTGCAGACCGAAGCGCACATTACAGCAGTGCAGCGTGCAGACCGAGGCGCACATTATAGCAGTGCCGCGTGCAGACCGAGGCGCACATTATAGCAGTGCAGCATGCAGAGGCGCACATTATAGCAGTGCAGCGTGCAGAGGCGCACATTATAGCAGTGCAGCGTGCAGACAGAGGCGCACATTATAGCAGTGCAGCGTGCAGACAGAGGCGCACATTACAGCAGTGCAGCATGCAGACCGAGGCACACATTACAGCAGTGCAGCGTGCAGACAGAGGCGCACATTATAGCAGTGCTGTGTGCAGACAGAGGTGCACATTATAGCAGTGCAGCGTGCAGACAGAGGCGCACATTATAGCAGTGCAGCGTGTAGACCGAGGTGCACATTATAGCAGTGCAGAGTGCAGAACGAGGCGCACATTACAGCAGTGCAGCGTGCAGACAGAGGCGCACATTATAGCAGTGCAGCGTGTAGACCGAGGCGCACATTATAGCAGTGCAGCGTGCAGACCGAGGCGCACATTATAGCAGTGCAGCGTGCAGACCGAGGCGAACATTATAGCAGTGCAGCATGCAGAGGCGCACATTATAGCAGTGCAGCATGCAGACAGAGGCGCACATTATAGCAGTGCAGCGTGCAGACAGAGGCGCACATTATAGCAGTGCAGCGTGCAGACAGAGGTGCACATTACAGCAGTGCAGCATGCAGACCGAGGCACACATTACAGCAGTGCAGCGTGCAGACAGAGGCGCACATTATAGCAGTGCAGCGTGCAGACAGAGGCGCACATTACAGCAGTGCAGCGTGCAGACAGAGGCGCACATTATAGCAGTGCAGCGTGCAGACCGAGGCGCACATTATAGCAGTGCAGCGTGCAGACCGAGGCGAACATTATAGCAGTGCAGCATGCAGAGGCGCACATTATAGCAGTGCAGCATGCAGACAGAGGCGCACATTATAGCAGTGCAGCGTGCAGACAGAGGCGCACATTATAGCAGTGCAGCGTGCAGACAGAGGTGCACATTACAGCAGTGCAGCATGCAGACCGAGGCACACATTACAGCAGTGCAGCGTGCAGACAGAGGCGCACATTATAGCAGTGCAGCGTGCAGACAGAGGCGCACATTACAGCAGTGCAGCGTGCAGACAGAGGCGCACATTATAGCAGTGCAGCGTGCAGACAGAGGCGCACATTATAGCAGTGCAGCGTGCAGACCGAGGCGCACATTACAGCAGTGCAGCGTGCAGACCGAGGCGCACATTATAGCAGTGCAGCGTGTAGACCGAGGCGCACATTATAGCAGTGCAGCGTGCAGACCGAGGCGCACATTATAGCAGTGCAGCGTGTAGACCGAGGCGCACATTATAGCAGTGCAGCGTGCAGACAGAGGCGCACATTATAGCAGTGCAGCGTGTAGACCGAGGCGCACATTATAGCAGTGCAGCATGCAGACAGAGGCGCACATTATAGCAGTGCAGCGTGCAGACCGAGGCGCACATTACAGCAGTGCAGCGTGCAGAGGCGCACATTATAGCAGTGCAGCGTGTAGACCGAGGCGCACATTATAGCAGTGCAGCGTGCAGACCGAGGCGCACATTATAGCAGTGCAGCGTGCAGACCGAGGCGCACATTATAGCAGTGCAGCGTGCAGAGGCGCACATTATAGCAGTGCAGAGTGCAGACAGAGGCGCACATTATAGCAGTGCAGCGTGCAGAGGCGCACATTACAGCAGTGCAGCGTGCAGACCGAGGCACACATTACAGCAGTGCAGCGTGCAGAGGCGCACATTATAGCAGTGCAGCGTGCAGAAAGAGGCGCACATTATAGCAGTGCAGCGTGCAGACAGAGGTGCACATTATAGCAGTGCAGCGTGCAGACAGAGGCGCACATTATAGCAGTGCAGCGTGCAGACCGAGGCCCACATTATAGCAGTGCAGCGTGCAGACCGAGGCGCACATTATAGCAGTGCAGCGAGCAGACCGAGGCGCACATTATAGCAGTGCAGCGAGCAGACCGAGGCGCACATTACAGCAGTGCAGCGTGCAGACAGAGGCGCACATTATAGCAGTGCAGCGTGTAGACCGAGGCGCACATTATAGCAGTGCAGCGTGCAGACAGAGGCGCACATTATAGCAGTGCAGCGTGTAGACCGAGGCGCACATTATAGCAGTGCAGCGTGCAGACCGAGGCGCACATTACAGCAGTGCAGCGTGCAGACAGAGGCGCACATTATAGCAGTGCAGCGTGTAGACCGAGGCGCACATTATAGCAGTGCAGCGTGCAGACCGAGGCGCACATTATAGCAGTGCAGCGTGCAGACCGAGGCGCACATTATAGCAGTGCAGCATGCAGAGGCGCACATTATAGCAGTGCAGCGTGCAGACCGAGGCACACATTACAGCAGTGCAGCGTGCAGACAGAGGCGCACATTATAGCAGTGCAGCGTGCAGACAGAGGCGCACATTATAGCAGTGCAGCGTGCAGACAGAGGCGCACATTATAGCAGTGCAGCATGCAGACAGAGGCGCACATTATAGCAGTGCAGCGTGCAGACCGAGGCGCGCATTATAGCAGTGCAGCGAGCAGACCGAGGCGCACATTACAGCAGTGCAGCGTGCAGACAGAGGCGCACATTATAGCAGTGCAGCGTGTAGACCGAGGCGCACATTATAGCAGTGCAGCGTGCAGACCGAGGCGCACATTATAGCAGTGCAGCGTGTAGACCGAGGCGCACATTATAGCAGTGCAGCGTGCAGACCGAGGCGCACATTACAGCAGTGCAGCGTGCAGACAGAGGCGCACATTATAGCAGTGCAGCGTGCAGAGGCGCACATTATAGCAGTGCAGTGTGCAGAGGCGCACATTATAGCAGTGCAGCGTGCAGACAGAGGCGCACATTATAGCAGTGCAGCATGCAGAGGCGCACATTATAGCAGTGCAGCGTGCAGACCGAGGCGCACATTATAGCAGTGCAGCGTGCAGACGGAGGCGCACATTACAGCAGTGCAGCGTGCAGACAGAGGCGCACATTATAGCAGTGCAGCGTGTAGACCGAGGCGCACATTATAGCAGTGCAGCGTGCAGACCGAGGCGCACATTATAGCAGTGCAGCGTGCAGACCGAGGCGCACATTATAGCAGTGCAGCATGCAGAGGCGCACATTATAGCAGTGCAGCGTGCAGACAGAGGCGCACATTATAGCAGTGCAGAGGCGCACATTACAGCAGTGCAGCGTGCAGACCGAGGCACACATTACAGCAGTGCAGCGTGCAGACAGAGGCGCACATTATAGCAGTGCAGCGTGCAGACAGAGGCGCACATTATAGCAGTGCAGCGTGCAGACAGAGGCGCACATTATAGCAGTGCAGCGTGTAGACCGAGGCGCACATTATAGCAGTGCAGCGTGCAGACCGAGGCGCACATTATAGCAGTGCAGCGTGCAGACCGAGGCGCACATTATAGCAGTGCAGCGTGCAGACAGAGGCGCACATTATAGCAGTGCAGCGTGCAGACCGAGGCGCGCATTATAGCAGTGCAGCGAGCAGACCGAGGCGCACATTATAGCAGTGCAGCGTGCAGACAGAGGCGCACATTATAGCAGTGCAGCGTGCAGACAGAGGCGCACATTACAGCAGTGCAGCATGCAGACAGAGGCGCACATTACAGCAGTGCAGTGTGCAGACAGAGGCGCACATTATAGCAGTGCAGCGTGCAGACCGAGGCGCACATTATAGCAGTGCAGCGTGCAGACCGAGGCGCACATTATAGCAGTGCAGCGTGCAGAGGCGAACATTATAGCAGTGCAGCGTGCAGACAGAGGCGCACATTATAGCAGTGCAGCGTGCAGAGGCGCACATTATAGCAGTGCAGCGTGCAGACAGAGGCGCACATTACAGCAGTGCAGCGTGCAGACCGAGGCACACATTACAGCAGTGCAGCGTGCAGACAGAGGCGCACATTATAGCAGTGCAGCGTGCAGACAGAGGCGCACATTATAGCAGTGCAGCGTGCAGACAGAGACGCACATTATAGCAGTGCAGCGTGCAGACCGAGGCGCACATTATAGCAGTGCAGCGTGCAGACCGAGGCGAACATTACAGCAGTGCAGCGTGCAGACAGAGGCGCACATTATAGCAGTGCAGCGTGTAGACCGAGGCGCACATTATAGCAGTGCAGCGTGCAGACCGAGGCGCACATTATAGCAGTGCAGCGTGTAGACCGAGGCGCACATTATAGCAGTGCAGCGTGCAGACTGAGGCGCACATTATAGCTGTGCAGCGTGCAGAGGCGCACATTATAGCAGTGCAGCATGCAGAGGCGCACATTATAGCAGTGCAGCGTGCAGAGGCGCACATTATAGCAGTGCAGCGTGCAGACAGAGGCGCACATTATAGCAGTGCAGCGTGCAGACAGAGGCGCACATTATAGCAGTGCAGAGTGCAGACAGAGGCGCACATTATAGCAGTGCAGCGTGCAGACAGAGGCGCACATTATAGCAGTGCAGCGTGCAGAGAGAGGCGCACATTATAGCAGTGCAGCGTGCAGACAGAGGTTCACATTATAGCAGTGCAGCGTGCAGACCGAGGCGCACATTACAGCAGTGCAGCGCAGTGTGCAGAGAGGCGCACATTACAGCAGTGCAGCGTGCAGACCGAGGCGCACATTATAGCAGTGCAGCGTGCAGACCGAGGCGCACATTATAGCAGTGCAGCGTGCAGACAGAGGCGCACATTATAGCAGTGCAGCGTGTAGACCGAGGCGCACATTATAGCAGTGCAGCGTGCAGACCGAGGCGAGCATTATAGCAATGCAGCGTGCAGACCGAGGCGCACATTATAGCAGTGCAGCGTGCAGAGGCGCACATTATAGCAGTGCAGCGTGCAGACCGAGGCGCACATTATAGCAGTGCAGCGTGCAGAGGCGCACATTATAGCAGTGCAGCGTGCAGACCGAAGCGCACATTATAGCAGTGCAGCGTGCACACCGAGGCGCACATTATAGCAGTGCAGCGTGCAGACCGAGGCGCACATTATAGCAGTGCAGCGTGCAGACAGAGGCGCACATCATAGCAGTGCAGCGTGCAGACCGAGGCCCACATTACAGCAGTGCAGTGTGCAGACCGAGGCGCACATTACAGCAGTGCAGCGTGCAGACCGAGGCGCACATTACAGCAGTGCAGCGTGTAGACCGAGGCGCAAATTATAGCAGTGCAGCGTGCAGACCGAGGCGCACATTATAGCAGTGCAGCGTGCAGACCGAGGCGCACATTATAGCAGTGCAGCGTGCAGAGGCGCACATTATAGCAGTGCAGCGTGCAGACAGAGGCGCACATTATAGCAGTGCAGCGTGCAGAGGCGCACATTATAGCAGTGCAGCGTGCAGACAGAGGCGCACATTACAGCAGTGCAGCGTGCAGACCGAGGCACACATTACAGCAGTGCAGCGTGCAGACAGAGGCGCACATTATAGCAGTGCAGCGTGCAGACAGAGGCGCACATTATAGCAGTGCAGCGTGCAGACAGAGGCGCACATTATAGCAGTGCAGCGTGCAGACCGAGGCGCACATTATAGCAGTGCAGCGTGCAGACCGAGGCGCACATTACAGCAGTGCAGCGTGCAGACAGAGGCGCACATTATAGCAGTGCAGGGTGTAGACCGAGGCGCACATTATAGCAGTGCAGCGTGCAGACCGAGGCGCACATTATAGCAGTGCAGCGTGCAGACCGAGGCGCACATTATAGCAGTGCAGCGTGTAGAGGCGCACATTATAGCAGTGCAGCGTGCAGAGGCGCACATTATAGCAGTGCAGCGTGCAGAGGCGCACATTATAGCAGTGCAGCGTGCAGACAGAGGCGCACATTACAGCAGTGCAGCATGCAGACCGAGGCACACATTACAGCAGTGCAGCGTGCAGAGGCGCACATTATAGCAGTGCAGCGTGCAGAGGCGCACATTATAGCAGTGCAGCGTGCAGACAGAGGCGCACATTATAGCAGTGCAGCGTAGAAACAGAGGCGCACATTATAGCAGTGCAGCGTGCAGACAGAGGCGCACATTACATCAGTGCAGCATGCAGACCGAGGCACACATTACAGCAGTGCAGCGTGCAGACAGAGGCGCACATTATAGCAGTGCAGTGTGCAGACAGGCGCACATTATAGCAGTGCAGAGTGCAGACAGAGGCGCACATTATAGCAGTGCAGCGTGCAGACAGAGGCGCACATTATAGCAGTGCAGCGTGCAGACAGGGGCGCACATTATAGCAGTGCAGCGTGCAGACAGAGGCGCACATTACAGCAGTGCAACGTGCAGACCGAGGCGCACATTACAGCAGTTCAGCGTGCAGACCGTGGCGCACATTACAGCAGTGCAGAGTGCAGACAGAGGCGCGGATTATAGCAGTGCAGCGTGCAGACCGAGGCGTACATTACAGAAGTGCAGCGTGCAGACCGAGGCGCACATTACAGCAGTGCAGCTTGCAGACAGAGGCGCACATTATAGCAGTGCAGACCGATGCGCACATTACAGCAGTGCAGAGTGGAGACCGAGGCGCACATTACAGCAGTGCAGCGTGCAGACCGAGGCACACATTATAGCAGTGCAGCGTGCAGACCAAGGCGTACATTACAGCAGTGCAGCGTGCAGACCAAGGCGCGGATTATAGCAGTGCAACGTGCAGACCGAGGCGCACATTATAACAGTGCAGCGTGCAGACAGAGGCGCACATTTCAGCAGTGCAGCATGCAGACAGAGGCGCACATTATAGCAGTGTAGCGTGAAGACAGAGGCGCACATTATAGCAGTGCAGCGTGCAGACCGAGGCACACATTACAGCAGTGCAGCGTGCAGACCGAGGCGCACATTACAGCAGTGCAGCGTGCAGACCGAGGCGCACATTACAGCAGTGCAGCGTGCAGACCGAGGCACACATTACAGCAGTGCAGCGTGCAGACAGAGGCGCACATTATAGCAGTGCAGCGTGTAGACCGAGGCGCAAATTATAGCAGTGCAGCGTGCAGACCGAGGCGCACATTATATCAGTGCAGCGTGCAGACCGAGGCGCACATTATAGCAGTGCAGCGTGCAGAGGCGCACATTATAGCAGTGCAGCGTGCAGAGGCGCACATTATAGCAGTGCAGCGTGCAGACAGAGGCGCACATTACAGCAGTGCAGCGTGCAGACCGAGGCACACATTACAGCAGTGCAGCGTGCAGACAGAGGCGCACATTATAGAAGTGCAGCGTGCAGACAGAGGCGCACATTATAGCAGTGCAGCGTGCAGACAGAGGCGCACATTACAGCAGTGCAGCGTGAAGACCGAGGCGCACATTATAGCAGTGCAGCGTGCAGACCGAGGCGCACATTACAGCAGTGCAGCGTGCAGACAGAGGCGCACATTATAGCAGTGCAGCCTGTAGACCGAGGCGCACATTATAGCAGTGCAGCGTGTAGACGGAGGCGCACATTATAGCAGTGCAGCGTGCAGACCGAGGCGCACATTATAGCAGTGCAGCGTGCAGAGGCGCACATTATAGCAGTGCAGCGTGCAGAGGCGCACATTATAGCAGTGCAGCGTGCAGAGGCGCACATTATAGCAGTGCAGCGTGCAGACAGAGGCGCACATTACAGCAGTGCAGCATGCAGACCGAGGCACACATTACAGCAGTGCAGCGTGCAGAGGCGCACATTATAGCAGTGCAGCGTGCAGAGGCGCACATTATAGCAGTGCAGCGTGCAGACAGAGGCGCACATTATAGCAGTGCAGCGTAGAGACAGAGGCGCACATTATAGCAGTGCAGCGTGCAGACAGAGGCGCACATTACAGCAGTGCAGCATGCAGACCGAGGCACACATTACAGCAGTGCAGCGTGCAGACAGAGGCGCACATTATAGCAGTGCAGTGTGCAGACAGGCGCACATTATAGCAGTGCAGAGTGCAGACAGAGGCGCACATTATAGCAGTGCAGCGTGCAGACAGAGGCGCACATTATAGCAGTGCAGTGTGCAGACAGGGGCGCACATTATAGCAGTGCAGCGTGCAGACAGAGGCGCACATTACAGCAGTGCAACGTGCAGACCGAGGCGCACATTACAGCAGTGCAGCGTGCAGACCGTGGCGCACATTACAGCAGTGCAGAGTGCAGACAGAGGCGCGGATTATAGCAGTGCAGCGTGCAGACCGAGGCGTACATTACAGAAGTGCAGCGTGCAGACCGAGGCGCACATTACAGCAGTGCAGCTTGCAGACAGAGGCGCACATTATAGCAGTGCAGCGTGCAGACCGATGCGCACATTATAGCAGTGCAGCGTGCAGACAGAGGCGCACATTTCAGCAGTGCAGCATGCAGACAGAGGCGCACATTATAGCAGTGTAGCGTGAAGACAGAGGCGCACATTATAGCAGTGCAGCGTGCAGACAGAGGCGCACATTATAGCAGTGCAGCGTGCAGACAGAGGCGCACATTATAGCAGTGCAGCGTGCAGACCGAGGCGCACATTATAGCAGTGCAGCGTGCAGACCGAGGCGCACATTATAGCAGTGCAGTGTGCAGACCGAGGCGCACATTACAGCAGTGCAGCGTGCAGAGAGGCGCACATTACAGCAGTGCAGCGTGCAGACCGAGGCGCACATTATAGCAGTGCAGCGTGCAGACAGAGGCGCACATTATAGCAGTGCAGCGTGTAGACCGAGGCGCACATTATAGCAGTGCAGCGTGCAGACCGAGGCGCACATTATAGCAGTGCAGCGTGCAGACCGAGGTGCACATTATAGCAGTGCAGCGTGCAGAGGCGCACATTATAGCAGTGCAGCGTGCAGACCGAGGCGCACATTATAGCAGTGCAGCAGCGCACATTTTAGCAGTACAGCGTGCAGACCGAGGCGCACATTGTAGCAGTGCAGTGTGCACACCGAGGCGCACATTATAGCAGTGCAGCGAGCACACCGAGGCGCACATTATAGCAGTGCAGCGTGCAGACAGAGGCGCACATCATAGCAGTGCAGCGTGAAGACCGAGACGCACATTACAGCAGTGTAGCGTGCAGACCGAGGCGCACATTACAGCAGTGCAGCGTGCAGACCGAGGCGCACATTACAGCAGTGCAGCGTGCAGACCGAGGCGCACATTATAGCAGTGCAGCGTGCAGAGAGGCGCACATTATAGCAGTGCAGCGTGCAGACCGAGGCGCACATTACAGCAGTGCAGCGTGCAGACCGAGGCGCACATTATAGCAGTGCAGCGTGCAGACCGAGGCGCACATTACAGCAGTGCAGCGTGCAGACAGAGGCGCACATTACAGCAGTGCAGCGTGCAGACAGAGGCGCACATTACAGCAGTGCAGCGTGCAGACCGAGGCGCACATTACAGCAGTGCAGCGTGCAGACAGAGGCGCACATTATAGCAGTGCAGTGTGCAGACCGAGGCGCACATTACAGCAGTGCAGCGTGCAGAGGCACACATTACAGCAGTGCAGCGTGCAGACCGAGGCGCACATTATAGCAGAGCAGCGTGCAGACCGAGGCGCACATTACAGCAGAGCAGCGTGCAGACAGAGGCGCACATTATAGCAGTGCAGCGTGCAGACCGAGGCGCACATTATAGCAGTGCAGCGTGCAGACAGAGGCGCACATTATAGCAGTGCAGCGTGCAGACCGAGGCGCACATTACAGCAGTGCAGCGTGCAGAGGCGCACATTACAGCAGTGCAGCGTGCAGACCGAGGCGCACATTACAGTAGTGCAGCGTGCAGACCGAGGCGCACATTACAGTAGTGCAGCGTGCAGACCGAGGCGCACATTACAGCAGTGCAGCGTGCAGACAGAGGCGCACATTATAGCAGTGCAGCGTGCAGACCGAGGCGCACATTACAGCAGTGCAGCGTGCAGACAAAGGCGCACATTATAGCAGTGCAGCGTGTAGACCGAGGCGCACATTATAGCAGTGCAGCGTGCAGACCGAGGCGCACATTATAGCAGTGCAGCGTGCAGACCGAGGTGCACATTATAGCAGTGCAGCGTGCAGAGGCGCACATTATAGCAGTGCAGCGTGCAGACCGAGGCGCACATTATAGCAGTGCAGCGTGCAGAGGCGCACATTTTAGCAGTGCAGCGTGCAGACCGAGGCGCACATTGTAGCAGTGCAGTGTGCACACCGAGGCGCACATTATAGCAGTGCAGCGTGCACACCGAGGCGCACATTATAGCAGTGCAGCGTGCAGACAGAGGCGCACATCATAGCAGTGCAGCGTGAAGACCGAGACGCACATTACAGCAGTGTAGCGTGCAGACCGAGGCGCACATTACAGCAGTGCAGCGTGCAGACCGAGGCGCACATTACAGCAGTGCAGCGTGCAGACCGAGGCGCACATTATAGCAGTGCAGCGTGCAGAGAGGCGCACATTATAGCAGTGCAGCGTGCAGACCGAGGCGCACATTACAGCAGTGCAGCGTGCAGACCGAGGCGCACATTATAGCAGTGCAGCGTGCAGACCGAGGCGCACATTACAGCAGTGCAGCGTGCAGACAGAGGCGCACATTACAGCAGTGCAGCGTGCAGACAGAGGCGCACATTACAGCAGTGCAGCGTGCAGACCGAGGCGCACATTACAGCAGTGCAGCGTGCAGACAGAGGCGCACATTATAGCAGTGCAGTGTGCAGACCGAGGCGCACATTACAGCAGTGCAGCGTGCAGAGGCACACATTACAGCAGTGCAGCGTGCAGACCGAGGCGCACATTATAGCAGAGCAGCGTGCAGACCGAGGCGCACATTACAGCAGAGCAGCGTGCAGACAGAGGCGCACATTATAGCAGTGCAGCGTGCAGACCGAGGCGCACATTATAGCAGTGCAGCGTGCAGACAGAGGCGCACATTATAGCAGTGCAGCGTGCAGACCGAGGTGCACATTACAGTAGTGCAGCGTGCAGACTGAGGCACACATTATAGCAGTGCAGTGTGCAGACCGAGGCGCACATTACAGCAGTGCAGCGTGCAGAGGCACACATTACAGCAGTGCAGCGTGCAGACCGAGGCGCACATTATAGCAGAGCAGCGTGCAGACCGAGACGCACATTACAGCAGAGCAGCGTGCAGACAGAGGCGCACATTATAGCAGTGCAGCGTGCAGACCGAGGCGCACATTATAGCAGTGCACCGTGCAGACAGAGGCGCACATTATAGCAGTGCAGCGTGCAGACCGAGGTGCACATTACAGTAGTGCAGCGTGCAGACTGAGGCACACATTATAGCAGTGCAGCGTGCAGACCGAGGCGCACATTATAGCAGTGCAGCGTGCAGACCGAGGCGCATATTACAGTAGTGCAGCGTGCAGACCGAGGCGCACATTATAGCAGTGCAGCGTGCAGAGGCGCACATTATAGCAGTGCAGCGTGCAGACAGAGGGGCACATTATAGCAGTGCAGCGTGCAGATAGAGGCGCACATTATAGCAGTGCAGCGTGCAGACCGAGGCGCACATTACAGCAGTGCAGCGTGCAGACCGAGGCGCACATTATAGCAGTGCAGCGTGCAGACCGAGGCGCACATTATAGCAGTGCAGCGTGCAGACCGAGGCGCACATTACAGCAGTGCAGCGTGCAGACCGAGGCGCACATTACAGCAGTGCAGCGTGCAGACCGAGGCGCACATTACAGCAGTGCAGCGTGCAGACCGAGGCGCACATTACAGCAGTGCAGCGTGCAGACCGAGGCGCACATTACAGCAGTGCAGCGTGCAGACCGAGGCGCACATTACAGCAGTGCAGCGTGCAGACCGAGGCGCACATTACAGCAGTGCAGCGTGCAGACCGAGGCGCACATTACAGCAGAGCAGCGTGCAGACCGAGGCGCACATTACAGCCGTGCAGCGTGCAGACCGAGGCGCACATTATAGCAGTGCAGCGTGCAGACCGAGGCGCACATTATAGCAGTGCAGCGTGCAGACCGAGGCGCGGATTATAGCAGTGCAGCGTGCAGACCGAGGCGCACATTACAGCAGTGCAGCGTGCAGACCGAGGCGCACATTACAGCAGTGCAGCGTGCAGACCGAGGCGCACATTACAGCAGTGCAGCGTGCAGACCGAGGCGCACATTATAGCAGTGCAGCGTGCAGACCGAGGCGCACATTATAGCAGTGCAGCGTGCAGACCGAGGCGCACATTATAGCAGTGCAGTGTGCAGACCGAGGCGCACATTATAGCAGTGCAGTGTGCAGACCGAGGCGCACATTACAGCAGTGCAGTGTGCAGAGAGGCGCACATTACAGCAGTGCAGCGTGCAGACCGAGGCGCACATTATAGCAGTGCAGCGTGCAGACCGAGGCGCACATTATAGCAGTGCAGCGTGCAGACAGAGGCGCACATTATAGCAGTGCAGCGTGCAGACCGAGGCGCACATTATAGAAGTGCAGCGTGCAGACCGAGGCGCGCATTATAGCAGTGCAGCGTGCAGACCGAGGCGCGCATTATAGCAGTGCAGCGTGCAGAGGCGCACATTATAGCAGTGCAGCGTGCAGACCGAGGCGCACATTATAGCAGTGCAGCGTGCAGAGGCGCACATTATAGCAGTGCAGCGTGCAGACCGAAGCGCACATTATAGCAGTGCAGCGTGCACACCGAGGCGCACATTATAGCAGTGCAGCGTGCAGACCGAGGAGCACATTATAGCAGTGCAGCGTGCAGACAGAGGCGCACATCATAGCAGTGCAGCGTGCAGACCGAGGCGCACATTACAGCAGTGCAGCGTGCAGACCGAGGCGCACATTACAGCAGTGCAGCGTGCAGACCGAGGCGCACATTACAGCAGTGCAGCGTGCAGACCGAGGCGCACATTACAGCAGTGCAGCGTGCAGACCGAGGCGCACATTACAGCATAGCAGTGCAGCGTGCAGACCGAGGCGCACATTACAGCAGTGCAGCGTGCAGACAGAGGCGCACATTATAGCAGTGCAGCGTGCAGACCGAGGCGAACATTACAGCAGTGCAGAGTGCAGACCGAGGCGCACATTATAGCAGTGCAGCGTGCAGACCGAGGCGCACATTACAGCAGTGCAGCGTGCAGACCGAGGCGCGGATTATAGCAGTGCAGCGTGCAGACCGAGGCGCACATTATAGCAGTGCAGCGTGCAGACCGAGGCGCACATTATAGCAGTGCAGCGTGTAGACCGAAGCGCACATTATAGCAGTGCAGTGTGCAGACCGAGGCGCACATTATAGCAGTGCAGCGTGCAGACCGAGGCGCACATTATAGCAGTGCAGCGTGCAGAGGCGCACATCATAGCAGTGCAGCGTGCAGACAGAGGCGCACATTATAGCAGTGCAGCGTGCAGAGGCGCACATTATAGCAGTGCAGCGTGCAGACAGAGGCGCACATTATAGCAGTGCAGCGTGCAGACAGAGGCGCACATTACAGCAGTGCAGCATGCAGACCGAGGCACACATTACAGCAGTGCAGCGTGCAGACAGAGGCGCACATTATAGCAGTGCAGTGTGCAGACAGGCGCACATTATAGCAGTGCAGAGTGCAGACAGAGGCGCACATTATAGCAGTGCAGCGTGCAGACAGAGGCGCACATTATAGCAGTGCAGCGTGCAGACAGAGGCGCACATTATAGCAGTGCAGCGTGCAGACAGGGGCGCACATTATAGCAGTGCAGCGTGCAGACAGAGGCGCACATTACAGCAGTGCAATGTGCAGACCGAGGCGCACATTACAGCAGTGCAGCGTGCAGACCGTGGCGCACATTACAGCAGTGCAGAGTGCAGACAGAGGCGCGGATTATAGCAGTGCAGCGTGCAGACCGAGGCGTACATTACAGAAGTGCAGCGTGCAGACCGAGGCGCACATTACAGCAGTGCAGCTTGCAGACAGAGGCGCACATTATAGCAGTGCAGCGTGCAGACCGAGGCGCACATTACAGCAGTGCAGAGTGGAGACCGAGGCGCACATTACAGCAGTGCAGCGTGCAGACCGAGGCGCACATTACAGCAGTGCAGCGTGCAGACCGAGGCGCGGATTATAGCAGTGCAGCGTGCAGACCGAGGCGCACATTTCAGCAGTGCAGCATGCAGACAGAGGCGCACATTATAGCAGTGTAGCGTGAAGACAGAGGCGCACATTATAGCAGTGCAGCGTTCAGACAGAGGCGCATATTATAGCAGTGCAGCGTGCAGACCGAGGCGCACATTATAGCAGTGCAGCGTGCAGACCGAGGCGCACATTATAGCAGTGCAGTGTGCAGACCGAGGCGCACATTACAGCAGTGCAGCGTGCAGAGAGGCGCACATTACAGCAGTGCAGCGTGCAGACCGAGGCGCACATTATAGCAGAGCAGCGTGCAGACCGAGGCGCACATTACAGCAGAGCAGCGTGCAGACAGAGGCGCACATTATAGCAGTGCAGCGTGCAGACCGAGGCGCACATTATAGCAGTGCACCGTGCAGACAGAGGCGCACATTATAGCAGTGCAGCGTGCAGACCGAGGTGCACATTACAGTAGTGCAGCGTGCAGACTGAGGCACACATTATAGCAGTGCAGCGTGCAGACCGAGGCGCACATTATAGCAGTGCAGCGTGCAGACCGAGGCGCATATTACAGTAGTGCAGCGTGCAGACCGAGGCGCACATTATAGCAGTGCAGCGTGCAGAGGCGCACATTATAGCAGTGCAGCGTGCAGACAGAGGGGCACATTATAGCAGTGCAGCGTGCAGATAGAGGCGCACATTATAGCAGTGCAGCGTGCAGACCGAGGCGCACATTACAGCAGTGCAGCGTGCAGACCGAGGCGCACATTATAGCAGTGCAGCGTGCAGACCGAGGCGCACATTATAGCAGTGCAGCGTGCAGACCGAGGCGCACATTACAGCAGTGCAGCGTGCAGACCGAGGCGCACATTACAGCAGTGCAGCGTGCAGACCGAGGCGCACATTACAGCAGTGCAGCGTGCAGACCGAGGCGCACATTACAGCAGTGCAGCGTGCAGACCGAGGCGCACATTACAGCAGTGCAGCGTGCAGACCGAGGCGCACATTACAGCAGTGCAGCGTGCAGACCGAGGCGCACATTACAGCAGTGCAGCGTGCAGACCGAGGCGCACATTACAGCAGAGCAGCGTGCAGACCGAGGCGCACATTACAGCCGTGCAGCGTGCAGACCGAGGCGCACATTATAGCAGTGCAGCGTGCAGACCGAGGCGCACATTATAGCAGTGCAGCGTGCAGACCGAGGCGCGGATTATAGCAGTGCAGCGTGCAGACCGAGGAGCACATTATAGCAGTGCAGCGTGCAGAGGCGCACATTATAGCAGTGCAGCGTGCAGACCGAAGCGCACATTATAGCAGTGCAGCGTGCACACCGAGGCGCACATTATAGCAGTGCAGCGTGCAGACCGAGGAGCACATTATAGCAGTGCAGCGTGCAGACAGAGGCGCACATCATAGCAGTGCAGCGTGCAGACCGAGGCGCACATTACAGCAGTGCAGCGTGCAGACCGAGGCGCACATTACAGCAGTGCAGCGTGCAGACCGAGGCGCACATTACAGCAGTGCAGCGTGCAGACCGAGGCGCACATTACAGCAGTGCAGCGTGCAGACCGAGGCGCACATTACAGCATAGCAGTGCAGCGTGCAGACCGAGGCGCACATTACAGCAGTGCAGCGTGCAGACAGAGGCGCACATTATAGCAGTGCAGCGTGCAGACCGAGGCGAACATTACAGCAGTGCAGAGTGCAGACCGAGGCGCGGATTATAGCAGTGCAGCGTGCAGACCAAGGCGCACATTATAGCAGTGCAGCGTGCAGACCGAGGCGCACATTATAGCAGTGCAGCGTGTAGACCGAAGCGCACATTATAGCAGTGCAGTGTGCAGACCGAGGCGCACATTATAGCAGTGCAGCGTGCAGACCGAGGCGCACATTATAGCAGTGCAGCGTGCAGAGGCGCACATCATAGCAGTGCAGCGTGCAGACAGAGGCGCACATTATAGCAGTGCAGCGTGCAGAGGCGCACATTATAGCAGTGCAGCGTGCAGACAGAGGCGCACATTATAGCAGTGCAGCGTGCAGACAGAGGCGCACATTACAGCAGTGCAGCATGCAGACCGAGGCACACATTACAGCAGTGCAGCGTGCAGACAGAGGCGCACATTATAGCAGTGCAGTGTGCAGACAGGCGCACATTATAGCAGTGCAGAGTGCAGACAGAGGCGCACATTATAGCAGTGCAGCGTGCAGACAGAGGCGCACATTATAGCAGTGCAGCGTGCAGACAGAGGCGCACATTATAGCAGTGCAGCGTGCAGACAGGGGCGCACATTATAGCAGTGCAGCGTGCAGACAGAGGCGCACATTACAGCAGTGCAATGTGCAGACCGAGGCGCACATTACAGCAGTGCAGCGTGCAGACCGTGGCGCACATTACAGCAGTGCAGAGTGCAGACAGAGGCGCGGATTATAGCAGTGCAGCGTGCAGACCGAGGCGTACATTACAGAAGTGCAGCGTGCAGACCGAGGCGCACATTACAGCAGTGCAGCTTGCAGACAGAGGCGCACATTATAGCAGTGCAGCGTGCAGACCGAGGCGCACATTACAGCAGTGCAGAGTGGAGACCGAGGCGCACATTACAGCAGTGCAGCGTGCAGACCGAGGCGCACATTACAGCAGTGCAGCGTGCAGACCGAGGCGCGGATTATAGCAGTGCAGCGTGCAGACCGAGGCGCACATTTCAGCAGTGCAGCATGCAGACAGAGGCGCACATTATAGCAGTGTAGCGTGAAGACAGAGGCGCACATTATAGCAGTGCAGCGTTCAGACAGAGGCGCATATTATAGCAGTGCAGCGTGCAGACCGAGGCGCACATTATAGCAGTGCAGCGTGCAGACCGAGGCGCACATTATAGCAGTGCAGTGTGCAGACCGAGGCGCACATTACAGCAGTGCAGCGTGCAGAGAGGCGCACATTACAGCAGTGCAGCGTGCAGACCGAGGCGCACATTATAGCAGAGCAGCGTGCAGACCGAGGCGCACATTACAGCAGAGCAGCGTGCAGACAGAGGCGCACATTATAGCAGTGCAGCGTGCAGACCGAGGCGCACATTATAGCAGTGCACCGTGCAGACAGAGGCGCACATTATAGCAGTGCAGCGTGCAGACCGAGGTGCACATTACAGTAGTGCAGCGTGCAGACTGAGGCACACATTATAGCAGTGCAGCGTGCAGACCGAGGCGCACATTATAGCAGTGCAGCGTGCAGACCGAGGCGCATATTACAGTAGTGCAGCGTGCAGACCGAGGCGCACATTATAGCAGTGCAGCGTGCAGAGGCGCACATTATAGCAGTGCAGCGTGCAGACAGAGGGGCACATTATAGCAGTGCAGCGTGCAGATAGAGGCGCACATTATAGCAGTGCAGCGTGCAGACCGAGGCGCACATTACAGCAGTGCAGCGTGCAGACCGAGGCGCACATTATAGCAGTGCAGCGTGCAGACCGAGGCGCACATTATAGCAGTGCAGCGTGCAGACCGAGGCGCACATTACAGCAGTGCAGCGTGCAGACCGAGGCGCACATTACAGCAGTGCAGCGTGCAGACCGAGGCGCACATTACAGCAGTGCAGCGTGCAGACCGAGGCGCACATTACAGCAGTGCAGCGTGCAGACCGAGGCGCACATTACAGCAGTGCAGCGTGCAGACCGAGGCGCACATTACAGCAGTGCAGCGTGCAGACCGAGGCGCACATTACAGCAGTGCAGCGTGCAGACCGAGGCGCACATTACAGCAGAGCAGCGTGCAGACCGAGGCGCACATTACAGCCGTGCAGCGTGCAGACCGAGGCGCACATTATAGCAGTGCAGCGTGCAGACCGAGGCGCACATTATAGCAGTGCAGCGTGCAGACCGAGGCGCGGATTATAGCAGTGCAGCGTGCAGACCGAGGCGCACATTACAGCAGTGCAGCGTGCAGACCGAGGCGCACATTACAGCAGTGCAGCGTGCAGACCGAGGCGCACATTACAGCAGTGCAGCGTGCAGACCGAGGCGCACATTATAGCAGTGCAGCGTGCAGACCGAGGCGCACATTATAGCAGTGCAGCGTGCAGACCGAGGCGCACATTATAGCAGTGCAGTGTGCAGACCGAGGCGCACATTATAGCAGTGCAGTGTGCAGACCGAGGCGCACATTACAGCAGTGCAGTGTGCAGAGAGGCGCACATTACAGCAGTGCAGCGTGCAGACCGAGGCGCACATTATAGCAGTGCAGCGTGCAGACCGAGGCGCACATTATAGCAGTGCAGCGTGCAGACAGAGGCGCACATTATAGCAGTGCAGCGTGCAGACCGAGGCGCACATTATAGAAGTGCAGCGTGCAGACCGAGGCGCGCATTATAGCAGTGCAGCGTGCAGACCGAGGCGCGCATTATAGCAGTGCAGCGTGCAGAGGCGCACATTATAGCAGTGCAGCGTGCAGACCGAGGCGCACATTATAGCAGTGCAGCGTGCAGAGGCGCACATTATAGCAGTGCAGCGTGCAGACCGAAGCGCACATTATAGCAGTGCAGCGTGCACACCGAGGCGCACATTATAGCAGTGCAGCGTGCAGACCGAGGAGCACATTATAGCAGTGCAGCGTGCAGACAGAGGCGCACATCATAGCAGTGCAGCGTGCAGACCGAGGCGCACATTACAGCAGTGCAGCGTGCAGACCGAGGCGCACATTACAGCAGTGCAGCGTGCAGACCGAGGCGCACATTACAGCAGTGCAGCGTGCAGACCGAGGCGCACATTACAGCAGTGCAGCGTGCAGACCGAGGCGCACATTACAGCATAGCAGTGCAGCGTGCAGACCGAGGCGCACATTACAGCAGTGCAGCGTGCAGACAGAGGCGCACATTATAGCAGTGCAGCGTGCAGACCGAGGCGAACATTACAGCAGTGCAGAGTGCAGACCGAGGCGCACATTATAGCAGTGCAGCGTGCAGACCGAGGCGCACATTACAGCAGTGCAGCGTGCAGACCGAGGCGCGGATTATAGCAGTGCAGCGTTCAGACCGAGGCGCACATTATAGCAGTGCAGCGTGCAGACCGAGGCGCACATTATAGCAGTGCAGCGTGTAGACCGAAGCGCACATTATAGCAGTGCAGTGTGCAGACCGAGGCGCACATTATAGCAGTGCAGCGTGCAGACCGAGGCGCACATTATAGCAGTGCAGCGTGCAGAGGCGCACATCATAGCAGTGCAGCGTGCAGACAGAGGCGCACATTATAGCAGTGCAGCGTGCAGAGGCGCACATTATAGCAGTGCAGCGTGCAGACAGAGGCGCACATTATAGCAGTGCAGCGTGCAGACAGAGGCGCACATTACAGCAGTGCAGCATGCAGACCGAGGCACACATTACAGCAGTGCAGCGTGCAGACAGAGGCGCACATTATAGCAGTGCAGTGTGCAGACAGGCGCACATTATAGCAGTGCAGAGTGCAGACAGAGGCGCACATTATAGCAGTGCAGCGTGCAGACAGAGGCGCACATTATAGCAGTGCAGCGTGCAGACAGAGGCGCACATTATAGCAGTGCAGCGTGCAGACAGGGGCGCACATTATAGCAGTGCAGCGTGCAGACAGAGGCGCACATTACAGCAGTGCAATGTGCAGACCGAGGCGCACATTACAGCAGTGCAGCGTGCAGACCGTGGCGCACATTACAGCAGTGCAGAGTGCAGACAGAGGCGCGGATTATAGCAGTGCAGCGTGCAGACCGAGGCGTACATTACAGAAGTGCAGCGTGCAGACCGAGGCGCACATTACAGCAGTGCAGCTTGCAGACAGAGGCGCACATTATAGCAGTGCAGCGTGCAGACCGAGGCGCACATTACAGCAGTGCAGAGTGGAGACCGAGGCGCACATTACAGCAGTGCAGCGTGCAGACCGAGGCGCACATTACAGCAGTGCAGCGTGCAGACCGAGGCGCGGATTATAGCAGTGCAGCGTGCAGACCGAGGCGCACATTTCAGCAGTGCAGCATGCAGACAGAGGCGCACATTATAGCAGTGTAGCGTGAAGACAGAGGCGCACATTATAGCAGTGCAGCGTTCAGACAGAGGCGCATATTATAGCAGTGCAGCGTGCAGACCGAGGCGCACATTATAGCAGTGCAGCGTGCAGACCGAGGCGCACATTATAGCAGTGCAGTGTGCAGACCGAGGCGCACATTACAGCAGTGCAGCGTGCAGAGAGGCGCACATTACAGCAGTGCAGCGTGCAGACCGAGGCGCACATTATAGCAGTGCAGCGTGCAGACAGAGGCGCACATTATAGCAGTGCAGCGTGTAGACCGAGGCGCACATTATAGCAGTGCAGCGTGTAGACCGAGGCGCACATTATAGCAGTGCAGCGTGCAGACCGAGGCGCACATTATAGCAGTGCAGCGTGCAGACCGAGGCGCACATTATAGCAGTGCAGCGTGCAGAGGCGCACATTATAGCAGTGCAGCGTGCAGACCGAGGCGCACATTATAGCAGTGCAGCGTGCAGAGGCGCACATTTTAGCAGTGCAGCGTGCAGACCGAGGCGCACATTGTAGCAGTGCAGCGTGCACACCGAGGCGCACATTATAGCAGTGCAGCGTGCACACCGAGGCGCACATTATAGCAGTGCAGCGTGCAGACAGATGCGCACATTATAGCAGTGCAGCGTGCAGACCGATGCGCACATTATAGCAGTGCAGCGTGCAGACCGAGGCGCACATTACAGCAGTGCAGCGTGCAGACCGAGGCGCAGATTATAGCAGTGCAGCGTGCAGACCGAGGCGCACATTATAGCAGTGCAGCGTGCAGACCGAGGCGCACATTATAGCAGTGTAGCGTGAAGACAGAGGCGCACATTATAGCAGTGTAGCGTGAAGACAGAGGCGCACATTATAGCAGTGCAGCGTGCAGACAGAGGCGCACATTATAGCAGTGCAGCGTGCAGACCGAGGCGCACATTATAGCAGTGCAGCGTGCAGACCGAGGCGCACATTATAGCAGTGCAGCGTGCAGACCGAGGCGCACATTATAGCAGAGCAGTGTGCAGACCGAGGCGCACATTACAGCAGTGCAGCGTGTAGAGAGGCGCACATTACAGCAGTGCAGCGTGCAGACCGAGGCGCACATTATAGCAGTGCAGCGTGCAGACAGAGGCGCACATTATAGCAGTGCAGCGTGTAGACCGAGGCGCACATTATAGCAGTGCAGCGTGCAGACCGAGGCGCACATTATAGCAGTGCAGCGTGCAGACCGAGGCGCACATTATAGCAGTGCAGCGTGCAGAGGCGCACATTATAGCAGTGCAGCGTGCAGACCGAGGCGCACATTATAGCAGTGCAGCGTGCAGAGGCGCACATTTTAGCAGTGCAGCGTGCAGACCGAGGCGCACATTGTAGCAGTGCAGCGTGCACACCGAGGCGCACATTATAGCAGTGCAGCGTGCAGACCGAGGCGCACATTATAGCAGTGCAGCGTGCAGACCGAGGCGCACATTATAGCAGTGCAGTGTGCAGACCGAGGCGCACATTACAGTAGTGCAGCGTGCAGAACGAGGCGCACATTATAGCAGTGCAGCGTGCAGACAGAGGCGCACATTATAGCAGTGCAGTGTGCAGACAGAGGCGCACATTATAGCAGTGCAGCGTGCAGACCGAGGCGCACATTATAGCAGTGCAGCGTGCAGACAGAGGCGCACATTATAGCAGTGTAGCGTGAAGACAGAGGCGCACATTATAGCAGTGCAGCGTGCAGACAGAGGCGCACATTATAGCAGTGCAGCGTGAAGACAGAGGCGCACATTATAGCAGTGTAGCGTGAAGACAGAGGCGCACATTATAGCAGTGCAGCGTGCAGACAGAGGCGCACATTATAGCAGTGCAGCGTGAAGACAGAGGCGCACATTATAGCAGTGTAGCGTGAAGACAGAGGCGCACATTATAGCAGTGCAGCGTGCAGACCGAGGCGCACATTATAGCAGTGCAGCGTGCAGAGGCGCACATTTTAGCAGTGCAGCGTGCAGACCGAGGCGCACATTGTAGCAGTGCAGCGTGCACATCGAGGCGCACATTATAGCAGTGCAGCGTGCAGACCGAGGCGCACATTATAGCAGTGCAGCGTGCAGACCGAGGCGCACATTATAGCAGTGCAGTGTGCAGACCGAGGCGCACATTACAGTAGTGCAGCGTGCAGAACGAGGCGCACATTATAGCAGTGCAGCGTGCAGAACGAGGCGCACATTATAGCAGTGCAGCGTGCAGACAGAGGCGCACATTATAGCAGTGCAGTGTGCAGACAGAGGCGCACATTATAGCAGTGCAGCGTGCAGACCGAAGCGCACATTATAGCAGTGCAGCGTGCAGACCGAGGCGCACATTATAGCAGTGCAGTGTGCAGACCGAGGCGCACATTATAGCAGTGCAGCGTGCAGACCGAGGCGAACATTATAGCAGTGCAGCGTGCAGAGGCGCACATTATAGCAGTGAAGCGTGCAGACCGAGGCGCACATTATAGCAGTGCAGTGTGCAGACCGAGGCACACATTACAGTAGTGCAGCGTGCAGAACGAGGCGCACATTATAGCAGTGCAGCGTGCAGACAGAGGCGCACATTATAGCAGTGCAGTGTGCAGACAGAGGCGCACATTATAGCAGTGCAGCGTGCAGACCGAAGCGCACATTATAGCAGTGCAGCGTGCAGACCGAGGCGCACATTATAGCAGTGCAGTGTGCAGACCGAGGCGCACATTATAGCAGTGCAGCGTGCAGACCGAGGCACACATTATAGCAGTGCAGCGTGCAGAGGCGCACATTATAGCAGTGCAGCGTGCAGACCGAGTCGCACATTATAGCAGTGCAGCGTGCAGAGGCGCACATTTTAGCAGTGCAGTGTGCAGACCGAGGCGCACATTGTAGCAGTGCAGCGTGCACACCGAGGCGCACATTATAGCAGTGCAGCGTGCAGACCGAGGCGCACATTATAGCAGTGCAGCGTGCAGACCGAGGCGCACATTATAGCAGTGCAGTGTGCAGACCGAGGCGCACATTACAGTAGTGCAGCGTGCAGAACGAGGCGCACATTATAGCAGTGCAGCGTGCAGACAGAGGCACACATTATAGCAGTGCAGTGTGCAGACAGAGGCGCACATTATAGCAGTGCAGCGTGCAGACCGAGGCGCACATTATAGCAGTGCAGCGTGCAGACAGAGGCGCACATTATAGCAGTGTAGCGTGAAGACAGAGGCGCACATTATAGCAGTGCAGCGTGCAGACAGAGGCGCACATTATAGCAGTGCAGCGTGAAGACAGAGGCGCACATTATAGCAGTGTAGCGTGAAGACAGAGGCGCACATTATAGCAGTGCAGCGTGCAGACAGAGGCGCACATTATAGCAGTGCAGCGTGAAGACAGAGGCGCAGATTATAGCAGTGTAGCGTGAAGACAGAGGCGCACATTATAGCAGTGCAGCGTGCAGACCGAGGCGCACATTATAGCAGTGCAGCGTGCAGAGGCGCACATTTTAGCAGTGCAGCGTGCAGACCGAGGCGCACATTGTAGCAGTGCAGCGTGCACACCGAGGCGCACATTATAGCAGTGCAGCGTGCAGACCGAGGCGCACATTATAGCAGTGCAGCGTGCAGACCGAGGCGCACATTATAGCAGTGCAGTGTGCAGACCGAGGCGCACATTACAGTAGTGCAGCGTGCAGAACGAGGCGCACATTATAGCAGTGCAGCGTGCAGACAGAGGCGCACATTATAGCAGTGCAGCGTGCAGACCGAAGCGCACATTATAGCAGTGCAGCGTGCAGACCGAGGCGCACATTATAGCAGTGCAGCGTGCAGACAGAGGCGCACATTATAGCAGTGCAGTGTGCAGACAGAGGCGCACATTATAGCAGTGCAGCGTGCAGACCGAAGCGCACATTATAGCAGTGCAGTGTGCAGACCGAGGCGCACATTATAGCAGTGCAGCGTGCAGACCGAGGCGCACATTATAGCAGTGCAGTGTGCAGACCGAGGCGCACATTACAGTAGTGCAGCGTGCAGAACGAGGCGCACATTATAGCAGTGCAGTGTGCAGACAGAGGCGCACATTATAGCAGTGCAGCGTGCAGACCGAAGCGCACATTATAGCAGTGCAGCGTGCAGACCGAGGCGCACATTATAGCAGTGCAGCGTGCAGACAGAGGCGCACATTATAGCAGTGCAGTGTGCAGACAGAGGCGCACATTATAGCAGTGCAGCGTGCAGACCGAAGCGCACATTATAGCAGTGCAGTGTGCAGACCGAGGCGCACATTATAGCAGTGCAGCGTGCAGACAGAGGAGCACATTATAGCAGTGCAGTGTGCAGACAGAGGCGCACATTATAGCAGTGCAGCGTGCAGACCGAAGCGCACATTATAGCAGTGCAGTGTGCAGACCGAGGCGCACATTATAGCAGTGCAGCGTGCAGACCGAGGCGCACATTATAGCAGTGCAGTGTGCAGACCGAGGCGCACATTACAGTAGTGCAGCGTGCAGAACGAGGCGCACATTATAGCAGTGCAGTGTGCAGACAGAGGCGCACATTATAGCAGTGCAGCGTGCAGACCGAAGCGCACATTATAGCAGTGCAGCGTGCAGACAGAGGCGCACATTATAGCAGTGCAGTGTGCAGACAGAGGCGCACATTATAGCAGTGCAGCGTGCAGACCGAAGCTCACATTATAGCAGTGCAGTGTGCAGACCGAGGCGCACATTATAGCAGTGCAGCGTGCAGACAGAGGCGCACATTATAGCAGTGCAGTGTGCAGACAGAGGCGCACATTATAGCAGTGCATCGTGCAGACCGAAGCGCACATTATAGCAGTGCAGTGTGCAGACCGAGGCGCACATTATAGCAGTGCAGCGTGCAGACCGAGGCGCACATTACAGTAGTGCAGCGTGCAGAACGAGGCGCACATTATAGCAGTGCAGCGTGCAGAACGAGGCGCACATTATAGCAGTGCAGTGTGCAGACAGAGGCGCACATTATAGCAGTGCAGCGTGCAGACCGAAGCGCACATTATAGCAGTGCAGCGTGCAGACCGAGGCGCACATTATAGCAGTGCAGCGTGCAGACAGAGGCGCACATTATAGCAGTGCAGCGTGCAGACAGAGGCGCACATTATAGCAGTGCAGTGTGCAGACAGAGGCGCACATTATAGCAGTGCAGCGTGCAGACCGAAGCGCACATTATAGCAGTGCAGTGTGCAGACCGAGGCGCACATTATAGCAGTGCAGCGTGCAGACCGAAGCGCACATTATAGCAGTGCAGCGTGCAGACCGAGGCGCACATTACAGCAGTGCAGCGTGTAGACCGAGGCGCACATTATAGCAGTGCAGTGTGCAGACCGAGGCGCACATTACAGTAGTGCAGCGTGCAGAACGAGGCGCACATTATAGCAGTGCAGCGTGCAGACCGAGGCGCACATTATAGCAGTGCAGCGTGCAGAGGCGCACATTATAGCAGTGCAGCGTGCAGACAGAGGCGCACATTATAGCAGTTCAGCGTGCAGAGGCGCGCATTATAGCAGTGCAGCGTGCAGACAGAGGCGCACATTACAGCAGTGCAGCATGCAGACCGAGGCACACATTACAGCAGTGCAGCGTGCAGACAGAGGCGCACATTATAGCAGTGCAGCGTGCAGACAGAGGCGCACATTATAGCAGTGCAGCGTGCAGACCGAGGCGCACATTATAGCAGTGCAGCGTGCAGACCGAGGCGCACATTATAGCAGTGCAGCGTGCAGACAGAGGCGCACATTATAGCAGTGCAGCGTGCAGACCGAGGCGCACATTACAGCAGTGCAGCGTGCAGACAGAGGCGCACATTATAGCAGTGCAGCGTGTAGACCGAGGCGCACATTATAGCAGTGCAGCGTGTAGACCAAGGCGCACATTATAGCAGTGCAGCGTGCAGACCGAGGCGCACATTATAGCAGTGCAGCGTGCAGAGGCGCACATTATAGCAGTGCAGCGTGCAGAGGCGCACATTATAGCAGTGCAGCGTGCAGAGGCGCACATTATAGCAGTGCAGCGTGCAGACCGAGGCGCACATTATAGCAGTGCAGCGTGCAGACCGAGGCGCACATTATAGCAGTGCAGCGTGCAGACCGAGGCGCACATTACAGCAGTGCAGCGTGCAGACAGAGGCGCACATTATAGCAGTGCAGCGTGTAGACCGAGGCGCACATTATAGCAGTGCAGCGTGTAGACCAAGGCGCACATTATAGCAGTGCAGCGTGCAGACCGAGGCGCACATTATAGCAGTGCAGCGTGCAGAGGCGCACATTATAGCAGTGCAGCGTGCAGAGGCGCACATTATAGCAGTGCAGCGTGCAGAGGCGCACATTATAGCAGTGCAGCGTGCAGACAGAGGCGCACATAACAGCAGTGCAGCATGCAGACAAAGGCACACATTACAGCAGTGCAGCGTGCAGACAGAGGCGCACATTATAGCAGTGCAGCGTGCAGAGGCGCACATTATAGCAGTGCAGCGTGCAGACAGAGGCGCACATTATAGCAGTGCAGCGTAGAGACAGAGGCGCACATTATAGCAGTGCAGCGTGCAGACAGAGGCGCACATTACAGCAGTGCAGCATGCAGACCGAGGCACACATTATAGCAGTGCAGCGTGCAGACAGAGGCGCACATTATAGCAGTGCAGTGTGCAGACAGGCGCACATTATAGCAGTGCAGAGTACAGACAGAGGCGCACATTATAGCAGTGCAGCGTGCAGACAGAGGCGCACATTATAGCAGTGCAGCGTGCAGACAGGGGTGCACATTATAGCAGTGCAGCGTGCAGACAGGGGTGCACATTATAGCAGTGCAGCGTGCAGACAGAGGCGCACATTACAGCAGTGCAACGTGCAGACCGAGGCGCACATTACAGAAGTGCAGCGTGCAGACCGTGGCGCACATTACAGCAGTGCAGAGTGCAGACAGAGGAGCGGATTATAGCAGTGCAGCGTGGAGACCGAGGCGTACATTACAGAAGTGCAGCGTGCAGACCGAGGCGCACATTACAGCAGTGCAGCTTGCAGACAGAGGCGCACATTATAGCAGTGCAGCGTGCAGACCGAGGCGCACATTACAGCAGTGCAGAGTGGAGACCGAGGCGCACATTACAGCAGTGCAGCGTGCAGACCGAGGCGCACATTATAGCAGTGCAGCGTGCAGACCGAGGCGCACATTACAGCAGTGCAGCGTGCAGACCGAGGCGCGGATTATAGCAGTGCAGCGTGCAGACCGAGGCGCACATTATAGCAGTGCAGCGTGCAGACCGAGGCGCACATTTCAGCAGTGCAGCATGCAGAGGCGCACATTATAGCAGTGTAGCGTGAAGACAGAGGCGCACATTATAGCAGTGCAGCGTGCAGACCGAGGCGCACATTATAGCAGTGCAGCGTGCAGACCGAGGCGCACATTATAGCAGTGCAGTGTGCAGACCGAGGCGCACATTACAGCAGTGCAGCGTGCAGAGAGGCGCACATTACAGCAGTGCAGCGTGCAGACCGAGGCGCACATTATAGCAGTGCAGCGTGCAGACAGAGGCGCACATTATAGCAGTGCAGCGTGTAGACCGAGGCGCACATTATAGCAGTGCAGTGTGCAGACCGAGGCGCACATTATAGCAGTGCAGCGTGCAGACTGAGGCACACATTATAGCAGTGCAGCGTGCAGACCGAGGCGCACATTATAGCAGTGCAGCGTGCAGAGGCGCACATTTTAGCAGTGCAGCGTGCAGACCGAGGCGCACATTGTAGCAGTGCAGCGTGCAGACCGAGGCGCACATTATAGCAGTGCAGCGTGCAGACAGAGGCGCACATCATAGCAGTGCAGCGTGCAGACCGAGGCGCACATTACAGCAGTGCAGCGTGCAGACCGAGGCGCACATTACAGCAGTGCAGCGTGCAGACCGAGGCGCACATTACAGCAGTGCAGCGTGCAGACCGAGGCGCACATTATAGCAGTGCAGCGTGCAGAGAGGCGCACATTATAGCAGTGCAGCGTGCAGACCGAGGCTCACATTACAGCAGTGCAGCGTGCAGACCGAGGCGCACATTATAGCAGTGCAGCGTGCAGACCGAGGCGCACATTATAGCAGTGCAGCGTGCAGACCGAGGCGCACATTGCAGCAGTGCAGCGTGCAGACAGAGGCGCACATTACAGCAGTTCAGCGTGCAGACCGAGGCGCACATTACAGCAGTGCAGCGTGCAGACCGAGGTGCACATTACAGCAGTGCAGCGTGCAGACCGAGGCGCACATTATAGCAGTGCAGCGTGCAGAGGCGCACATTACAGCAGTGCAGCGTGCAGACCGAGGCGCACATTACAGCAGTGCAGCGTGCAGACCGAGGCTCACATTATAGCAGTGCAGCGTGCAGACCGAGGCGCACATTACAGTAGTGCAGCGTGCAGACCGAGGCGCACATTATAGCAGTGCAGCGTGCAGAGGCGCACATTATAGCAGTGCAGCGTGCAGAGGCGCACATTATAGCAGTGCAGCGTGCAGAGACGCACATTATAGCAGTGCAGCGTGCAGAGACGCACATTATAGCAGTGTAGCGTGCAGACCGAGGCGCACATTATAGCAGTGCAGCGTGCAGACAGAGGCGCACATTATAGCAGTGCAGCGTGCAGACAGAGGCGCACATTATAGCAGTGCAGCGTGCAGACAGAGGCGCACATTATAGCAGTGCAGCGTGTAGACCGAGGCGCACATTATAGCAGTGCAGCGTGCAGACCGAGGCGCACATTATAGCAGTGCAGCGTGCAGACCGAGGCGCACATTATAGCAGTGCAGCGTGCAGAGGCGCACATTATAGCAGTGCAGCGTGCAGACAGAGGCGCACATTATAGCAGTGCAGCGTGCAGAGGCGCACATTATAGCAGTGCAGCGTGCAGACAGAGGCGCACATTACAGCAGTGCAGCGTGCAGACCGAGGCGCACATTACAGCAGTGCAGCGTGCAGACAGAGGCGCACATTATAGCAGTGCAGCGTGCAGACAGAGGCGCACATTATAGCAGTGCAGCGTGCAGACAGAGGCGCACATTATAGCAGTGCAGCGTGCAGACCGAGGCGCACATTATAGCAGTGCAGCGTGCAGACCGAGGTGCACATTACAGCAGTGCAGCGTGCAGACAGAGGCGCACATTATAGCAGTGCAGCGTGTAGACCGAGGCGCACATTATAGCAGTGCAGCGTGTAGACCGAGGCGCACATTATAGCAGTGCAGCGTGCAGACCGAGGCGCACATTATAGCAGTGCAGCGTGCAGAGGCGCACATTATAGCAGTGCAGCGTGCAGAGGCGCACATTATAGCAGTGCAGCGTGCAGAGGCGCACATTATAGCAGTGCAGCGTGCAGACAGAGGCGCACATTACAGCAGTGCAGCATGCAGACCGAGGCACACATTACAGCAGTGCAGCGTGCAGACAGAGGCGCACATTATAGCAGTGCAGCGTGCAGAGGCGCACATTATAGCAGTGCAGCGTGCAGACAGAGGCGCACATTATAGCAGTGCAGCGTGCAGACAGAGGCGCACATTACAGCAGTGCAGCATGCAGACCGAGGCACACATTACAGCAGTGCAGCGTGCAGACAGAGGCGCACATTATAGCAGTGCAGTGTGCAGACAGGCGCACATTATAGCAGTGCAGAGTGCAGACAGATGCGCACATTATAGCAGTGCAGCGTGCAGACAGAGGCGCACATTATAGCAGTGCAGCGTGCAGACAGAGGCGCACATTATAGCAGTGCAGCGTGCAGACAGGGGTGCACATTATAGCAGTGCAGCGTGCAGACAGAGGCGCACATTACAGCAGTGCAACGTGCAGACCGAGGCGCACATTACAGCAGTGCAGCGTGCAGACCGTGGCGCACATTACAGCAGTGCAGAGTGCAGACAGAGGCGCGGATTATAGCAGTGCAGCGTGCAGACCGAGGCGTACATTACAGAAGTGCAGCGTGCAGACCGAGGCGCACATTACAGCAGTGCAGCTTGCAGACAGAGGCGCACATTATAGCAGTGCAGCGTGCAGACCGAGGCGCACATTACAGCAGTGCAGAGTGGAGACCGAGGCGCACATTACAGCAGTGCAGCGTGCAGACCGAGGCGCACATTATAGCAGTGCAGCGTGCAGACCGAGGCGCACATTACAGCAGTGCAGCGTGCAGACTGAGGCGCGGATTATAGCAGTGCAGCGTGCAGAGGCGCACATTATAGCAGTGCAGCGTGCAGAGGCGCACATTATAGCAGTGCAGCGTGCAGACAGAGGCGCACATTACAGCAGTGCAGCATGCAGACCGAGGCACACATTACAGCAGTGCAGCGTGCAGACAGAGGCGCACATTATAGCAGTGCAGCGTGCAGAGGCGCACATTATAGCAGTGCAGCGTGCAGACAGAGGCGCACATTATAGCAGTGCAGCGTGCAGACAGAGGCGCACATTACAGCAGTGCAGCATGCAGACCGAGGCACACATTACAGCAGTGCAGCGTGCAGACAGAGGCGCACATTATAGCAGTGCAGTGTGCAGACAGGCGCACATTATAGCAGTGCAGAGTGCAGACAGAGGCGCACATTATAGCAGTGCAGCGTGCAGACAGAGGCGCACATTATAGCAGTGCAGCGTGCAGACAGAGGCGCACATTATAGCAGTGCAGCGTGCAGACAGGGGCGCACATTATAGCAGTGCAGCGTGCAGACAGAGGCGCACATTACAGCAGTGCAATGTGCAGACCGAGGCGCACATTACAGCAGTGCAGCGTGCAGACCGTGGCGCACATTACAGCAGTGCAGAGTGCAGACAGAGGCGCGGATTATAGCAGTGCAGCGTGCAGACCGAGGCGTACATTACAGAAGTGCAGCGTGCAGACCGAGGCGCACATTACAGCAGTGCAGCTTGCAGACAGAGGCGCACATTATAGCAGTGCAGCGTGCAGACCGAGGCGCACATTACAGCAGTGCAGAGTGGAGACCGAGGCGCACATTACAGCAGTGCAGCGTGCAGACCGAGGCGCACATTACAGCAGTGCAGCGTGCAGACCGAGGCGCGGATTATAGCAGTGCAGCGTGCAGACCGAGGCGCACATTTCAGCAGTGCAGCATGCAGACAGAGGCGCACATTATAGCAGTGTAGCGTGAAGACAGAGGCGCACATTATAGCAGTGCAGCGTTCAGACAGAGGCGCATATTATAGCAGTGCAGCGTGCAGACCGAGGCGCACATTATAGCAGTGAAGCGTGCAGACCGAGGCGCACATTATAGCAGTGCAGTGTGCAGACCGAGGCACACATTACAGTAGTGCAGCGTGCAGAACGAGGCGCACATTATAGCAGTGCAGCGTGCAGACAGAGGCGCACATTATAGCAGTGCAGTGTGCAGACAGAGGCGCACATTATAGCAGTGCAGCGTGCAGACCGAAGCGCACATTATAGCAGTGCAGCGTGCAGACCGAGGCGCACATTATAGCAGTGCAGTGTGCAGACCGAGGCGCACATTATAGCAGTGCAGCGTGCAGACCGAGGCACACATTATAGCAGTGCAGCGTGCAGAGGCGCACATTATAGCAGTGCAGCGTGCAGACCGAGTCGCACATTATAGCAGTGCAGCGTGCAGAGGCGCACATTTTAGCAGTGCAGTGTGCAGACCGAGGCGCACATTGTAGCAATGCAGCGTGCACACCGAGGCGCACATTATAGCAGTGCAGCGTGCAGACCGAGGCGCACATTATAGCAGTGCAGCGTGCAGACCGAGGCGCACATTATAGCAGTGCAGTGTGCAGACCGAGGCGCACATTACAGTAGTGCAGCGTGCAGAACGAGGCGCACATTATAGCAGTGCAGCGTGCAGACAGAGGCACACATTATAGCAGTGCAGTGTGCAGACAGAGGCGCACATTATAGCAGTGCAGCGTGCAGACCGAGGCGCACATTATAGCAGTGCAGCGTGCAGACAGAGGCGCACATTATAGCAGTGTAGCGTGAAGACAGAGGCGCACATTATAGCAGTGCAGCGTGCAGACAGAGGCGCACATTATAGCAGTGCAGCGTGAAGACAGAGGCGCACATTATAGCAGTGTAGCGTGAAGACAGAGGCGCACATTATAGCAGTGCAGCGTGCAGACAGAGGCGCACATTATAGCAGTGCAGCGTGAAGACAGAGGCGCAGATTATAGCAGTGTAGCGTGAAGACAGAGGCGCACATTATAGCAGTGCAGCGTGCAGACCGAGGCGCACATTATAGCAGTGCAGCGTGCAGAGGCGCACATTTTAGCAGTGCAGCGTGCAGACCGAGGCGCACATTGTAGCAGTGCAGCGTGCACACCGAGGCGCACATTATAGCAGTGCAGCGTGCAGACCGAGGCGCACATTATAGCAGTGCAGCGTGCAGACCGAGGCGCACATTATAGCAGTGCAGTGTGCAGACCGAGGCGCACATTACAGTAGTGCAGCGTGCAGAACGAGGCGCACATTATAGCAGTGCAGCGTGCAGACAGAGGCGCACATTATAGCAGTGCAGCGTGCAGACCGAAGCGCACATTATAGCAGTGCAGCGTGCAGACCGAGGCGCACATTATAGCAGTGCAGCGTGCAGACAGAGGCGCACATTATAGCAGTGCAGTGTGCAGACAGAGGCGCACATTATAGCAGTGCAGCGTGCAGACCGAAGCGCACATTATAGCAGTGCAGTGTGCAGACCGAGGCGCACATTATAGCAGTGCAGCGTGCAGACCGAGGCGCACATTATAGCAGTGCAGTGTGCAGACCGAGGCGCACATTACAGTAGTGCAGCGTGCAGAACGAGGCGCACATTATAGCAGTGCAGTGTGCAGACAGAGGCGCACATTATAGCAGTGCAGCGTGCAGACCGAAGCGCACATTATAGCAGTGCAGCGTGCAGACCGAGGCGCACATTATAGCAGTGCAGCGTGCAGACAGAGGCGCACATTATAGCAGTGCAGTGTGCAGACAGAGGCGCACATTATAGCAGTGCAGCGTGCAGACCGAAGCGCACATTATAGCAGTGCAGTGTGCAGACCGAGGCGCACATTATAGCAGTGCAGCGTGCAGACAGAGGCGCACATTATAGCAGTGCAGTGTGCAGACAGAGGCGCACATTATAGCAGTGCAGCGTGCAGACCGAAGCGCACATTATAGCAGTGCAGTGTGCAGACCGAGGCGCACATTATAGCAGTGCAGCGTGCAGACCGAGGCGCACATTATAGCAGTGCAGTGTGCAGACCGAGGCGCACATTACAGTAGTGCAGCGTGCAGAACGAGGCGCACATTATAGCAGTGCAGTGTGCAGACAGAGGCGCACATTATAGCAGTGCAGCGTGCAGACCGAAGCGCACATTATAGCAGTGCAGCGTGCAGACAGAGGCGCACATTATAGCAGTGCAGTGTGCAGACAGAGGCGCACATTATAGCAGTGCAGCGTGCAGACCGAAGCTCACATTATAGCAGTGCAGTGTGCAGACCGAGGCGCACATTATAGCAGTGCAGCGTGCAGACAGAGGCGCACATTATAGCAGTGCAGTGTGCAGACAGAGGCGCACATTATAGCAGTGCAGCGTGCAGACCGAAGCGCACATTATAGCAGTGCAGTGTGCAGACCGAGGCGCACATTATAGCAGTGCAGCGTGCAGACCGAGGCGCACATTACAGTAGTGCAGCGTGCAGAACGAGGCGCACATTATAGCAGTGCAGCGTGCAGAACGAGGCGCACATTATAGCAGTGCAGCGTGCAGACAGAGGCGCACATTATAGCAGTGCAGCGTGCAGACCGAAGCGCACATTATAGCAGTGCAGCGTGCAGACCGAGGCGCACATTATAGCAGTGCAGCGTGCAGACAGAGGCGCACATTATAGCAGTGCAGCGTGCAGACAGAGGCGCACATTATAGCAGTGCAGTGTGCAGACAGAGGCGCACATTATAGCAGTGCAGCGTGCAGACCGAAGCGCACATTATAGCAGTGCAGTGTGCAGACCGAGGCGCACATTATAGCAGTGCAGCGTGCAGACCGAAGCGCACATTATAGCAGTGCAGCGTGCAGACCGAGGCGCACATTACAGCAGTGCAGCGTGCAGACCGAGGCGCACATTATAGCAGTGCAGTGTGCAGACCGAGGCGCACATTACAGTAGTGCAGCGTGCAGAACGAGGCGCACATTATAGCAGTGCAGCGTGCAGACCGAGGCGCACATTATAGCAGTGCAGCGTGCAGAGGCGCACATTATAGCAGTGCAGCGTGCAGACAGAGGCGCACATTATAGCAGTTCAGCGTGCAGAGGCGCGCATTATAGCAGTGCAGCGTGCAGACAGAGGCGCACATTACAGGAGTGCAGCATGCAGACCGAGGCACACATTACAGCAGTGCAGCGTGCAGACAGAGGCGCACATTATAGCAGTGCAGCGTGCAGACAGAGGCGCACATTATAGCAGTGCAGCGTGCAGACCGAGGCGCACATTATAGCAGTGCAGCGTGCAGACCGAGGCGCACATTATAGCAGTGCAGCGTGCAGACAGAGGCGCACATTATAGCAGTGCAGCGTGCAGACCGAGGCGCACATTACAGCAGTGCAGCGTGCAGACAGAGGCGCACATTATAGCAGTGCAGCGTGTAGACCGAGGCGCACATTATAGCAGTGCAGCGTGTAGACCAAGGCGCACATTATAGCAGTGCAGCGTGCAGACCGAGGCGCACATTATAGCAGTGCAGCGTGCAGAGGCGCACATTATAGCAGTGCAGCGTGCAGAGGCGCACATTATAGCAGTGCAGCGTGCACAGGCGCACATTATAGCAGTGCAGCGTGCAGACCGAGGCGCACATTATAGCAGTGCAGCGTGCAGACCGAGGCGCACATTATAGCAGTGCAGCGTGCAGACCGAGGCGCACATTACAGCAGTGCAGCGTGCAGACAGAGGCGCACATTATAGCAGTGCAGCGTGTAGACCGAGGCGCACATTATAGCAGTGCAGCGTGTAGACCAAGGCGCACATTATAGCAGTGCAGCGTGCAGACCGAGGCGCACATTATAGCAGTGCAGCGTGCAGAGGCGCACATTATAGCAGTGCAGCGTGCAGAGGCGCACATTATAGCAGTGCAGCGTGCAGAGGCGCACATTATAGCAGTGCAGCGTGCAGACAGAGGCGCACATTACAGCAGTGCAGCATGCAGACAAAGGCACACATTACAGCAGTGCAGCGTGCAGACAGAGGCGCACATTATAGCAGTGCAGCGTGCAGAGGCGCACATTATAGCAGTGCAGCGTGCAGACAGAGGCGCACATTATAGCAGTGCAGCGTAGAGACAGAGGCGCACATTATAGCAGTGCAGCGTGCAGACAGAGGCGCACATTACAGCAGTGCAGCATGCAGACCGAGGCACACATTATAGCAGTGCAGCGTGCAGACAGAGGCGCACATTATAGCAGTGCAGTGTGCAGACAGGCGCACATTATAGCAGTGCAGAGTGCAGACAGAGGCGCACATTATAGCAGTGCAGCGTGCAGACAGAGGCGCACATTATAGCAGTGCAGCGTGCAGACAGGGGTGCACATTATAGCAGTGCAGCGTGCAGACAGGGGTGCACATTACAGCAGTGCAACGTGCAGACCGAGGCGCACATTACAGAAGTGCAGCGTGCAGACCGTGGCGCACATTACAGCAGTGCAGAGTGCAGACAGAGGAGCGGATTATAGCAGTGCAGCGTGGAGACCGAGGCGTACATTACAGAAGTGCAGCGTGCAGACCGAGGCGCACATTACAGCAGTGCAGCTTGCAGACAGAGGCGCACATTATAGCAGTGCAGCGTGCAGACCGAGGCGCACATTACAGCAGTGCAGAGTGGAGACCGAGGCGCACATTACAGCAGTGCAGCGTGCAGACCGAGGCGCACATTATAGCAGTGCAGCGTGCAGACCGAGGCGCACATTACAGCAGTGCAGCGTGCAGACCGAGGCGCGGATTATAGCAGTGCAGCGTGCAGACCGAGGCGCACATTATAGCAGTGCAGCGTGCAGACCGAGGCGCACATTTCAGCAGTGCAGCATGCAGACAGAGGCGCACATTATAGCAGTGTAGCGTGAAGACAGAGGCGCACATTATAGCAGTGCAGCGTGCAGACCGAGGCGCACATTATAGCAGTGCAGCGTGCAGACCGAGGCGCACATTATAGCAGTGCAGTGTGCAGACCGAGGCGCACATTACAGCAGTGCAGCGTGCAGAGAGGCGCACATTACAGCAGTGCAGCGTGCAGACCGAGGCGCACATTATAGCAGTGCAGCGTGCAGACAGAGGCGCACATTATAGCAGTGCAGCGTGTAGACCGAGGCGCACATTATAGCAGTGCAGTGTGCAGACCGAGGCGCACATTATAGCAGTGCAGCGTGCAGACTGAGGCACACATTATAGCAGTGCAGCGTGCAGACCGAGGCGCACATTATAGCAGTGCAGCGTGCAGAGGCGCACATTTTAGCAGTGCAGCGTGCAGACCGAGGCGCACATTGTAGCAGTGCAGCGTGCAGACCGAGGCGCACATTATAGCAGTGCAGCGTGCAGACAGAGGCGCACATCATAGCAGTGCAGCGTGCAGACCGAGGCGCACATTACAGCAGTGCAGCGTGCAGACCGAGGCGCACATTACAGCAGTGCAGCGTGCAGACCGAGGCGCACATTACAGCAGTGCAGCGTGCAGACCGAGGCGCACATTATAGCAGTGCAGCGTGCAGAGAGGCGCACATTATAGCAGTGCAGCGTGCAGACCGAGGCTCACATTACAGCAGTGCAGCGTGCAGACCGAGGCGCACATTATAGCAGTGCAGCGTGCAGACCGAGGCGCACATTATAGCAGTGCAGCGTGCAGACCGAGGCGCACATTGCAGCAGTGCAGCGTGCAGACAGAGGCGCACATTACAGCAGTTCAGCGTGCAGACCGAGGCGCACATTACAGCAGTGCAGCGTGCAGACCGAGGTGCACATTACAGCAGTGCAGCGTGCAGACCGAGGCGCACATTATAGCAGTGCAGCGTGCAGAGGCGCACATTACAGCAGTGCAGCGTGCAGACCGAGGCGCACATTACAGCAGTGCAGCGTGCAGACCGAGGCTCACATTATAGCAGTGCAGCGTGCAGACCGAGGCGCACATTACAGTAGTGCAGCGTGCAGACCGAGGCGCACATTATAGCAGTGCAGCGTGCAGAGGCGCACATTATAGCAGTGCAGCGTGCAGAGGCGCACATTATAGCAGTGCAGCGTGCAGAGACGCACATTATAGCAGTGCAGCGTGCAGAGACGCACATTATAGCAGTGTAGCGTGCAGACCGAGGCGCACATTATAGCAGTGCAGCGTGCAGACAGAGGCGCACATTATAGCAGTGCAGCGTGCAGACAGAGGCGCACATTATAGCAGTGCAGCGTGCAGACAGAGGCGCACATTATAGCAGTGCAGCGTGTAGACCGAGGCGCACATTATAGCAGTGCAGCGTGCAGACCGAGGCGCACATTATAGCAGTGCAGCGTGCAGACCGAGGCGCACATTATAGCAGTGCAGCGTGCAGAGGCGCACATTATAGCAGTGCAGCGTGCAGACAGAGGCGCACATTATAGCAGTGCAGCGTGCAGAGGCGCACATTATAGCAGTGCAGCGTGCAGACAGAGGCGCACATTACAGCAGTGCAGCGTGCAGACCGAGGCACACATTACAGCAGTGCAGCGTGCAGACAGAGGCGCACATTATAGCAGTGCAGCGTGCAGACAGAGGCGCACATTATAGCAGTGCAGCGTGCAGACAGAGGCGCACATTATAGCAGTGCAGCGTGCAGACCGAGGCGCACATTATAGCAGTGCAGCGTGCAGACCGAGGTGCACATTACAGCAGTGCAGCGTGCAGACAGAGGCGCACATTATAGCAGTGCAGCGTGTAGACCGAGGCGCACATTATAGCAGTGCAGCGTGTAGACCGAGGCGCACATTATAGCAGTGCAGCGTGCAGACCGAGGCGCACATTATAGCAGTGCAGCGTGCAGAGGCGCACATTATAGCAGTGCAGCGTGCAGAGGCGCACATTATAGCAGTGCAGCGTGCAGAGGCGCACATTATAGCAGTGCAGCGTGCAGACAGAGGCGCACATTACAGCAGTGCAGCATGCAGACCGAGGCACACATTACAGCAGTGCAGCGTGCAGACAGAGGCGCACATTATAGCAGTGCAGCGTGCAGAGGCGCACATTATAGCAGTGCAGCGTGCAGACAGAGGCGCACATTATAGCAGTGCAGCGTGCAGACAGAGGCGCACATTACAGCAGTGCAGCATGCAGACCGAGGCACACATTACAGCAGTGCAGCGTGCAGACAGAGGCGCACATTATAGCAGTGCAGTGTGCAGACAGGCGCACATTATAGCAGTGCAGAGTGCAGACAGAGGCGCACATTATAGCAGTGCAGCGTGCAGACAGAGGCGCACATTATAGCAGTGCAGCGTGCAGACAGAGGCGCACATTATAGCAGTGCAGCGTGCAGACAGGGGTGCACATTATAGCAGTGCAGCGTGCAGACAGAGGCGCACATTACAGCAGTGCAACGTGCAGACCGAGGCGCACATTACAGCAGTGCAGCGTGCAGACCGTGGCGCACATTACAGCAGTGCAGAGTGCAGACAGAGGCGCGGATTATAGCAGTGCAGCGTGCAGACCGAGGCGTACATTACAGAAGTGCAGCGTGCAGACCGAGGCGCACATTACAGCAGTGCAGCTTGCAGACAGAGGCGCACATTATAGCAGTGCAGCGTGCAGACCGAGGCGCACATTACAGCAGTGCAGAGTGGAGACCGAGGCGCACATTACAGCAGTGCAGCGTGCAGACCGAGGCGCACATTATAGCAGTGCAGCGTGCAGACCGAGGCGCACATTACAGCAGTGCAGCGTGCAGACCGAGGCGCGGATTATAGCAGTGCAGCGTGCAGAGGCGCACATTATAGCAGTGCAGCGTGCAGAGGCGCACATTATAGCAGTGCAGCGTGCAGACAGAGGCGCACATTACAGCAGTGCAGCATGCAGACCGAGGCACACATTACAGCAGTGCAGCGTGCAGACAGAGGCGCACATTATAGCAGTGCAGCGTGCAGAGGCGCACATTATAGCAGTGCAGCGTGCAGACAGAGGCGCACATTATAGCAGTGCAGCGTGCAGACAGAGGCGCACATTACAGCAGTGCAGCATGCAGACCGAGGCACACATTACAGCAGTGCAGCGTGCAGACAGAGGCGCACATTATAGCAGTGCAGTGTGCAGACAGGCGCACATTATAGCAGTGCAGAGTGCAGACAGAGGCGCACATTATAGCAGTGCAGCGTGCAGACAGAGGCGCACATTATAGCAGTGCAGCGTGCAGACAGAGGCGCACATTATAGCAGTGCAGCGTGCAGACAGGGGCGCACATTATAGCAGTGCAGCGTGCAGACAGGGGCGCACATTACAGCAGTGCAATGTGCAGACCGAGGCGCACATTACAGCAGTGCAGCGTGCAGACCGTGGCGCACATTACAGCAGTGCAGAGTGCAGACAGAGGCGCGGATTATAGCAGTGCAGCGTGCAGACCGAGGCGTACATTACAGAAGTGCAGCGTGCAGACCGAGGCGCACATTACAGCAGTGCAGCTTGCAGACAGAGGCGCACATTATAGCAGTGCAGCGTGCAGACCGAGGCGCACATTACAGCAGTGCAGAGTGGAGACCGAGGCGCACATTACAGCAGTGCAGCGTGCAGACCGAGGCGCACATTACAGCAGTGCAGCGTGCAGACCGAGGCGCGGATTATAGCAGTGCAGCGTGCAGACCGAGGCGCACATTTCAGCAGTGCAGCATGCAGACAGAGGCGCACATTATAGCAGTGTAGCGTGAAGACAGAGGCGCACATTATAGCAGTGCAGCGTTCAGACAGAGGCGCATATTATAGCAGTGCAGCGTGCAGACCGAGGCGCACATTATAGCAGTGCAGCGTGCAGACCGAGGCGCACATTATAGCAGTGCAGTGTGCAGACCGAGGCGCACATTACAGCAGTGCAGCGTGCAGAGAGGCGCACATTACAGCAGTGCAGCGTGCAGACCGAGGCGCACATTATAGCAGTGCAGCGTGCAGACAGAGGCGCACATTATAGCAGTGCAGCGTGTAGACCGAGGCGCACATTATAGCAGTGCAGCGTGTAGACCGAGGCGCACATTATAGCAGTGCAGCGTGCAGACCGAGGCGCACATTATAGCAGTGCAGCGTGCAGACCGAGGCGCACATTATAGCAGTGCAGCGTGCAGAGGCGCACATTATAGCAGTGCAGCGTGCAGACCGAGGCGCACATTATAGCAGTGCAGCGTGCAGAGGCGCACATTTTAGCAGTGCAGCGTGCAGACCGAGGCGCACATTGTAGCAGTGCAGCGTGCACACCGAGGCGCACATTATAGCAGTGCAGCGTGCACACCGAGGCGCACATTATAGCAGTGCAGCGTGCAGACAGATGCGCACATTATAGCAGTGCAGCGTGCAGACCGAGGCGCACATTATAGCAGTGCAGCGTGCAGACCGAGGCGCACATTACAGCAGTGCAGCGTGCAGACCGAGGCGCGGATTATAGCAGTGCAGCGTGCAGACCGAGGCGCACATTATAGCAGTGCAGCGTGCAGACCGAGGCGCACATTATAGCAGTGTAGCGTGAAGACAGAGGCGCACATTATAGCAGTGTAGCGTGAAGACAGAGGCGCACATTATAGCAGTGCAGCGTGCAGACAGAGGCGCACATTATAGCAGTGCAGCGTGCAGACCGAGGCGCACATTATAGCAGTGCAGCGTGCAGACCGAGGCGCACATTATAGCAGTGCAGCGTGCAGACCGAGGCGCACATTATAGCAGTGCAGTGTGCAGACCGAGGCGCACATTACAGCAGTGCAGCGTGTAGAGAGGCGCACATTACAGCAGTGCAGCGTGCAGACCGAGGCGCACATTATAGCAGTGCAGCGTGCAGACAGAGGCGCACATTATAGCAGTGCAGCGTGTAGACCGAGGCGCACATTATAGCAGTGCAGCGTGCAGACCGAGGCGCACATTATAGCAGTGCAGCGTGCAGACCGAGGCGCACATTATAGCAGTGCAGCGTGCAGAGGCGCACATTATAGCAGTGCAGCGTGCAGACCGAGGCGCACATTATAGCAGTGCAGCGTGCAGAGGCGCACATTTTAGCAGTGCAGCGTGCAGACCGAGGCGCACATTGTAGCAGTGCAGCGTGCACACCGAGGCGCACATTATAGCAGTGCAGCGTGCAGACCGAGGCGCACATTATAGCAGTGCAGCGTGCAGACCGAGGCGCACATTATAGCAGTGCAGTGTGCAGACCGAGGCGCACATTACAGTAGTGCAGCGTGCAGAACGAGGCGCACATTATAGCAGTGCAGCGTGCAGACAGAGGCGCACATTATAGCAGTGCAGTGTGCAGACAGAGGCGCACATTATAGCAGTGCAGCGTGCAGACCGAGGCGCACATTATAGCAGTGCAGCGTGCAGACAGAGGCGCACATTATAGCAGTGTAGCGTGAAGACAGAGGCGCACATTATAGCAGTGCAGCGTGCAGACAGAGGCGCACATTATAGCAGTGCAGCGTGAAGACAGAGGCGCACATTATAGCAGTGTAGCGTGAAGACAGAGGCGCACATTATAGCAGTGCATCGTGCAGACAGAGGCGCACATTATAGCAGTGCAGCGTGAAGACAGAGGCGCACATTATAGCAGTGTAGCGTGAAGACAGAGGCGCACATTATAGCAGTGCAGCGTGCAGACCGAGGCGCACATTATAGCAGTGCAGCGTGCAGAGGCGCACATTTTAGCAGTGCAGCGTGCAGACCGAGGCGCACATTGTAGCAGTGCAGCGTGCACACCGAGGCGCACATTATAGCAGTGCAGCGTGCAGACCGAGGCGCACATTATAGCAGTGCAGCGTGCAGACCGAGGCGCACATTATAGCAGTGCAGCGTGCAGACCGAGGCGCACATTACAGTAGTGCAGCGTGCAGAACGAGGCGCACATTATAGCAGTGCAGCGTGCAGAACGAGGCGCACATTATAGCAGTGCAGCGTGCAGACAGAGGCGCACATTATAGCAGTGCAGTGTGCAGACAGAGGCGCACATTATAGCAGTGCAGCGTGCAGACCGAAGCGCACATTATAGCAGTGCAGCGTGCAGACCGAGGCGCACATTATAGCAGTGCAGTGTGCAGACCGAGGCGCACATTATAGCAGTGCAGCGTGCAGACCGAGGCGCACATTATAGCAGTGCAGCGTGCAGAGGCGCACATTATAGCAGTGAAGCGTGCAGACCGAGGCGCACATTATAGCAGTGCAGTGTGCAGACCGAGGCACACATTACAGTAGTGCAGCGTGCAGAACGAGGCGCACATTATAGCAGTGCAGCGTGCAGACAGAGGCGCACATTATAGCAGTGCAGTGTGCAGACAGAGGCGCACATTATAGCAGTGCAGCGTGCAGACCGAAGCGCACATTATAGCAGTGCAGCGTGCAGACCGAGGCGCACATTATAGCAGTGCAGTGTGCAGACCGAGGCGCACATTATAGCAGTGCAGCGTGCAGACCGAGGCGCACATTATAGCAGTGCAGCGTGCAGAGGCGCACATTATAGCAGTGCAGCGTGCAGACCGAGTCGCACATTATAGCAGTGCAGCGTGCAGAGGCGCACATTTTAGCAGTGCAGCGTGCAGACCGAGGCGCACATTGTAGCAGTGCAGCGTGCACACCGAGGCGCACATTATAGCAGTGCAGCGTGCAGACCGAGGCGCACATTATAGCAGTGCAGCGTGCAGACCGAGGCGCACATTATAGCAGTGCAGTGTGCAGACCGAGGCGCACATTACAGTAGTGCAGCGTGCAGAACGAGGCGCACATTATAGCAGTGCAGCGTGCAGACAGAGGCACACATTATAGCAGTGCAGTGTGCAGACAGAGGCGCACATTATAGCAGTGCAGCGTGCAGACCGAGGCGCACATTATAGCAGTGCAGCGTGCAGACAGAGGCGCACATTATAGCAGTGTAGCGTGAAGACAGAGGCGCACATTATAGCAGTGCAGCGTGCAGACAGAGGCGCACATTATAGCAGTGCAGCGTGAAGACAGAGGCGCACATTATAGCAGTGTAGCGTGAAGACAGAGGCGCACATTATAGCAGTGCAGCGTGCAGACAGAGGCGCACATTATAGCAGTGCAGCGTGAAGACAGAGGCGCAGATTATAGCAGTGTAGCGTGAAGACAGAGGCGCACATTATAGCAGTGCAGCGTGCAGACCGAGGCGCACATTATAGCAGTGCAGCGTGCAGAGGCGCACATTTTAGCAGTGCAGCGTGCAGACCGAGGCGCACATTGTAGCAGTGCAGCGTGCACACCGAGGCGCACATTATAGCAGTGCAGCGTGCAGACCGAGGCGCACATTATAGCAGTGCAGCGTGCAGACCGAGGCGCACATTATAGCAGTGCAGTGTGCAGACCGAGGCGCACATTACAGTAGTGCAGCGTGCAGAACGAGGCGCACATTATAGCAGTGCAGCGTGCAGACAGAGGCGCACATTATAGCAGTGCAGCGTGCAGACCGAAGCGCACATTATAGCAGTGCAGCGTGCAGACCGAGGCGCACATTATAGCAGTGCAGCGTGCAGACAGAGGCGCACATTATAGCAGTGCAGTGTGCAGACAGAGGCGCACATTATAGCAGTGCAGTGTGCAGACCGAGGCGCACATTATAGCAGTGCAGCGTGCAGACAGAGGCGCACATTATAGCAGTGCAGCGTGCAGACAGAGGCGCACATTATAGCAGTGCAGTGTGCAGACAGAGGCGCACATTATAGCAGTGCAGACCGAAGCGCACATTATAGCAGTTCAGTGTGCAGACCGAGGCGCACATTATAGCAGTGCAGCGTGCAGACCGAAGCGCACATTATAGCAGTGCAGCGTGCAGACCGAGGCGCACATTACAGCAGTGCAGCGTGCAGACCGAGGCGCACATTATAGCAGTGCAGTGTGCAGACCGAGGCGCACATTACAGTAGTGCAGCGTGCAGAACGAGGCGCACATTATAGCAGTGCAGCGTGCAGAGGTGCACATTATAGCAGTGCAGCGTGCAGACCGAAGCGCACATTATAGCAGTGCAGCGTGCAGACCGAGGCGCACATTATAGCAGTGCAGCGTGCAGACCGAGGCGCACATTACAGTAGTGCAGCGTGCAGACCGAGGCGCACATTACAGTAGTGCAGCGTGCAGAACGAGGCGCACATTATAGCAGTGCAGTGTGCAGACAGAGGCGCACATTATAGCAGTGCAGCGTGCAGACCGAGGCGAACATTATAGCAGTGCAGCGTGCAGACAGAGGCGCACATTATAGCAGTGCAGCGTGCAGACCGAGGCGCACATTATAGCAGTGCAGCGTGCAGACCGAGGCGCACATTATAGCAGTGCAGTGTGCAGACCGAGGCGCACATTACAGTAGTGCAGCGTGCAGACCGAGGCGCACATTATAGCAGTGCAGCGTGCAGACCGAGGCGCACATTATAGCAGTGCAGTGTGCAGACCGAGGCGCACATTACAGCAGTGCAGCGTGCAGACCGAGGCGCACATTACAGCAGTGCAGCGTGCAGACCGAGGCGCACATTATAGCAGTGCAGTGTGCAGACCGAGGCGCACATTACAGTAGTGCAGCGTGCAGAACGAGGCGCACATTATAGCAGTGCAGCGTGCAGAGGTGCACATTATAGCAGTGCAGCGTGCAGACCGAAGCGCACATTATAGCAGTGCAGCGTGCAGACCGAGGCGCACATTATAGCAGTGCAGCGTGCAGACAGAGGCGCACATTATAGCAGTGCAGTGTGCAGACCGAGGCGCACATTATAGCAGTGCAGCGTGCAGACCGAGGCGCACATTATAGCAGTGCAGTGTGCAGACCGAGGCGCACATTACAGTAGTGCAGCGTGCAGAACGAGGCGCACATTATAGCAGTGCAGCGTGCAGACCGAGGCGCACATTATAGCAGTGCAGTGTGCAGACCGAGGCGCACATTACAGCAGTGCAGCGTGCAGACCGAGGCGCACATTACAGCAGTGCAGCGTGCAGACCGAGGCGCACATTATAGCAGTGCAGTGTGCAGACCGAGGCGCACATTACAGTAGTGCAGCGTGCAGAACGAGGCGCACATTATAGCAGTGCAGCGTGCAGAGGTGCACATTATAGCAGTGCAGCGTGCAGACCGAAGCGCACATTATAGCAGTGCAGCGTGCAGACCGAGGCGCACATTATAGCAGTGCAGCGTGCAGACCGAGGCGCACATTACAGTAGTGCAGCGTGCAGACCGAGGCGCACATTACAGTAGTGCAGCGTGCAGAACGAGGCGCACATTATAGCAGTGCAGTGTGCAGACAGAGGCGCACATTATAGCAGTGCAGCGTGCAGACCGAGGCGCACATTATAGCAGTGCAGTGTGCAGACCGAGGCGCACATTACAGTAGTGCAGCGTGCAGAACGAGGCGCACATTATAGCAGTGCAGTGTGCAGACAGAGGCGCACATTATAGCAGTGCAGCGTGCAGACCGAGGCGAACATTATAGCAGTGCAGCGTGCAGACCGAGGCGCACATTATAGCAGTGCAGCGTGCAGACCGAGGCGCACATTATAGCAGTGCAGTGTGCAGACCGAGGCGCACATTACAGCAGTGCAGCGTGCAGACCGAGGCGCACATTACAGCAGTGCAGCGTGCAGACCGAGGCGCACATTATAGCAGTGCAGTGTGCAGACCGAGGCGCACATTACAGTAGTGCAGCGTGCAGAACGAGGCGCACATTATAGCAGTGCAGCGTGCAGAGGTGCACATTATAGCAGTGCAGCGTGCAGACCGAAGCGCACATTATAGCAGTGCAGCGTGCAGACCGAGGCGCACATTATAGCAGTGCAGCGTGCAGACAGAGGCGCACATTATAGCAGTGCAGTGTGCTGACAGAGGCGCACATTATAGCAGTGCAGCGTGCAGACCGAAGCGCACATTATAGCAGTGCAGTGTGCAGACCGAGGCGCACATTATAGCAGTGCAGCGTGCAGACCGAGGCGCACATTATAGCAGTGCAGTGTGCAGACCGAGGCGCACATTACAGTAGTGCAGCGTGCAGAACGAGGCGCACATTATAGCAGTGCAGTGTGCAGACAGAGGCGCACATTATAGCAGTGCAGCGTGCAGACCGAGGCGAACATTATAGCAGTGCAGCGTGCAGACAGAGGCGCACATTATAGCAGTGCAGTGTGCAGACAGAAGCGCACATTATAGCAGTGCAGTGTGCAGACCGAGGCGCACATTACAGTAGTGCAGTGTGCAGAACGAGGCGCACATTATAGCAGTGCAGCGTGCAGACAGAGGTGCACATTATAGCAGTGCAGCGTGCAGACCGAAGCGCACATTATAGCAGTGCAGCGTGCAGACCGAGGCGCACATTATAGCAGTGCAGCGTGCAGACAGAGGCGCACATTATAGCAGTGCAGTGTGCAGACAGAGGCGCACATTATAGCAGTGCAGCGTGCAGACCGAAGCGCACATTATAGCAGTGCAGTGTGCAGACCGAGGCGCACATTATAGCAGTGCAGCGTGCAGACCGAGGCGCACATTATAGCAGTGCAGTGTGCAGACCGAGGCGCACATTACAGTAGTGCAGCGTGCAGAACGAGGCGCACATTATAGCAGTGCAGTGTGCAGACAGAGGCGCACATTATAGCAGTGCAGCGTGCAGACCGAGGCGAACATTATAGCAGTGCAGCGTGCAGACAGAGGCGCACATTATAGCAGTGCAGTGTGCAGACAGAAGCGCACATTATAGCAGTGCAGTGTGCAGACAGAAGCGCACATTATAGCAGTGCAGTGTGCAGACCGAGGCGCACATTATAGCAGTGCAGTGTGCAGACCGAGGCGCACATTACAGTAGTGCAGCGTGCAGAACGAGGCGCACATTATAGCAGTGCAGTGTGCAGACAGAGGCGCACATTATAGCAGTGCAGCGTGCAGACCGAGGCGCACATTATAGCAGTGCAGCGTGCAGACCGAGGCGCACATTATAGCAGTGCAGTGTGCAGACCGAGGCGCACATTACAGTAGTGCAGCGTGCAGAACGAGGCGCACATTATAGCAGTGCAGCGTGCAGACAGAGGCGCACATTATAGCAGTGCAGCGTGCAGACCGAGGCGAACATTATAGCAGTGCAGCGTGCAGACAGAGGCGCACATTATAGCAGTGCAGTGTGCAGACAGAGGCGCACATTATAGCAGTGCAGTGTGCAGACAGAAGCGCACATTATAGCAGTGCAGCGTGCAGACCGAGGCGAACATTATAGCAGTGCAGCGTGCAGACCGAGGCGCACATTATAGCAGTGCAGCGTGCAGACCGAGGCACACATTACAGCAGTGCAGTGTGCAGACCGAGGCGCACATTATAGCAGTGCAGCGTGCAGACCGAAGCGCACATTATAGCAGTGCAGTGTGCAGACCGAGGCGCACATTATAGCAGTGCAGCGTGCAGACCGAGGCGCACATTATAGCAGTGCAGCGTGCAGACAGAGGCGCACATTATAGCAGTGCAGCGTGCAGACAGAGGCGCACATTATAGCAGTGCAGTGTGCAGACAGAGGCGCACATTATAGCAGTGCAGACCGAAGCGCACATTATAGCAGTTCAGTGTGCAGACCGAGGCGCACATTATAGCAGTGCAGCGTGCAGACCGAAGCGCACATTATAGCAGTGCAGCGTGCAGACCGAGGCGCACATTACAGCAGTGCAGCGTGCAGACCGAGGCGCACATTATAGCAGTGCAGTGTGCAGACCGAGGCGCACATTACAGTAGTGCAGCGTGCAGAACGAGGCGCACATTATAGCAGTGCAGCGTGCAGACAGAGGTGCACATTATAGCAGTGCAGCGTGCAGACCGAAGCGCACATTATAGCAGTGCAGCGTGCAGACCGAGGCGCACATTATAGCAGTGCAGCGTGCAGACAGAGGCGCACATTATAGCAGTGCAGTGTGCAGACAGAGGCGCACATTATAGCAGTGCAGCGTGCAGACCGAAGCGCACATTATAGCAGTGCAGTGTGCAGACCGAGGCGCACATTATAGCAGTGCAGCGTGCAGACCGAGGCGCACATTATAGCAGTGCAGTGTGCAGACCGAGGCGCACATTACAGTAGTGCAGCGTGCAGAACGAGGCGCACATTATAGCAGTGCAGTGTGCAGACAGAGGCGCACATTATAGCAGTGCAGCGTGCAGACCGAGGCGAACATTATAGCAGTGCAGCGTGCAGACAGAGGCGCACATTATAGCAGTGCAGTGTGCAGACAGAAGCGCACATTATAGCAGTGCAGTGTGCAGACAGAAGCGCACATTATAGCAGTGCAGTGTGCAGACCGAGGCGCACATTATAGCAGTGCAGTGTGCAGACCGAGGCGCACATTACAGTAGTGCAGCGTGCAGAACGAGGCGCACATTATAGCAGTGCAGTGTGCAGACAGAGGCGCACATTATAGCAGTGCAGCGTGCAGACCGAGGCGAACATTATAGCAGTGCAGCGTGCAGACAGAGGCGCACATTATAGCAGTGCAGTGTGCAGACCGAGGCGCACATTATAGCAGTGCAGCGTGCAGACCGAGGCGCACATTATAGCAGTGCAGTGTGCAGACCGAGGCGCACATTACAGTAGTGCAGCGTGCAGAACGAGGCGCACATTATAGCAGTGCAGTGTGCAGACAGAGGCGCACATTATAGCAGTGCAGCGTGCAGACCGAGGCGAACATTATAGCAGTGCAGCGTGCAGACAGAGGCGCACATTATAGCAGTGCAGTGTGCAGACAGAGGCGCACATTATAGCAGTGCAGTGTGCAGACAGAAGCGCACATTATAGCAGTGCAGCGTGCAGACCGAGGCGCACATTATAGCAGTGCAGCGTGCAGAGGCGCACATTATAGCAGTGCAGCGTGCAGACCGAGGCGCACATTATAGCAGTGCAGTGTGCAGACAGAGGCGCACATTATAGCAGTGCAGTGTGCAGACAGAAGCGCACATTATAGCAGTGCAGCGTGCAGACCGAGGCGCACATTATAGCAGTGCAGCGTGCAGAGGCGCACATTATAGCAGTGCAGCGTGCAGACCGAGGCGCACATTATAGCAGTGCAGTGTGCAGACAGAGGCGCACATTATAGCAGTGCAGTGTGCAGACAGAGGCGCACATTATAGCAGTGCAGTGTGCAGACAGAAGCGCACATTATAGCAGTGCAGCGTGCAGACCGAGGCGCACATTATAGCAGTGCAGCGTGCAGAGGCGCACATTATAGCAGTGCAGCGTGCACTAGGGGTTCACAGACCAGAACACTGCATTCAATTTAACGGCAGCTCAGGCGCCCATCCGCAATGCAAACACACGGTGCGCAAACCTGTGCAATTACGTATAGGGACAACAGAGCGACACAGAGGAAGCCACTGTCCGGCTGTACCGCTCATGCGCCTTCTCAGCTCTTCTGTCCCTGCCGGCTTCCATAGCTGACGTCACGCCCTGTCCTAAACCAACATGAAAGTTTAGGGCGCGAAATTAGGTTGGAGCGATCCAAGTGTTGCTACCCGGAGGTCGCTTCTGCCCGGTGCAAGCGGCCGCCATGGAGCCATTGTCCTGCATGAAGAGCCTACTCATGGCGGTGGCGCAGTACAGGGGCTGTAAGAACGAGGCCAATGGCGCGGCGCTACAGCGGCAGCTGGAGGTACAGTGACCGGGGATGGGTGTCTGTGTCCCCGTGGGGCCCTCAGTAACGCTTCTCCGTCTGACAGGCCATCCTGGGGCTGAAGCTGAACAAGCTGTTCGTGTCCAGCCACGTGTTGCCCGGCGAATGTGTGAGCAGCCTGGTGGAGCTGATGGAGGACCCCGGCACCAGCCCCGCCGTCACCCTGAAGACCGTGCAGCTGCTGACGAGTCTGGGTAGGAGACCCCGTGCCGTGCTCCCCTCTACACAGCAGCCTGGTGGCAGGGGCCATGGTGGTGTCACGTGACAGGCCGCCATCTCCTGTGTGACCCACAGCTGCTTGGGCTCATGCTAGTATCTTACATTGCAGCCTAGTTTCTCTGACCCTTTGGGAGGGTGGTGTGTGCCAGATCTCGCCCCAGGTATTGTCATGTGATGGGGTCAGCGGTGGTCTGTTCCCGTTTTATCTTTACCTTGAGACGTGCAAGCACAGGTATCAGGCATCTGTCTAGGAAACGGGACAGGCGTACAATTCCTGCTGCAGCCATCTGCACACGACGCCACCATCTGATGTGGAAGTGGACAAAGCTGCTTTGCTCCTTACACCTCCTACCGACATGTATGTACCCACGGTCAGTAAACGCTGCGGGTTGGACGCTGCGTATGTCCTCAGCGGCCAGCATAGTGGATGTGATTTTAAGAAATCCCGTGTGCACCGACGCTCACGGACATGTGGCGTGTCTTCCCAGATTGCAGCTAGTCTATTTCACCAGATAAATATGTAAAGATAAATTTCACCAGAACTATGTAATGGGACGCGATGATTCCGCACAGTTCAATGAACAAATGCGGTATCACCTGCGTTCAATAGCCGTCAGCGCATTGGACGCAGCAGACGTGTGCTTCATCCAAAGCGCTGCTGATTACTGACCGTAGGGATGTAGCCGTACAGTTGTCATATCCCGGTTACCTGACTTTGATGCAGACTCGGAAACTGAGCCCGCATCTTTTCTGGCAGATGATGGCTGTGATATAACAGTTGCGTGTGGAGTGAGGCTCCACCTGTGACCTTTAACCTGTTATATGCAGCTGTCAGTCTCTTGCCAGCAGTATTTACAGTGCACCGGCGGCGGATGCATCATTCCATTCTCCCGTGTTGTGATTGCTCTGCGTCGATGAGTAGTCATTGACAGCTGGGGGTGTTCTGAAGGTCCTGGTGCCTGTCATGACTGTGCTCCTGTGAACACCAACTTTTTCTTTTGTTCACAAGAGACCGTGATTTTTGCTATTGCAATCAGACCATTACAGGTTCAAGTCCCTGTAGGAAACCAACAGGTACAGTGAAAAATATATATATATATATATATATATATACATATATATATATATATATACATACACTAGCAGAAGAGCCCGCGCTGCCCGGGCATAGTAACTAACTGGTTAGTTATAGCAAATTATAATTACCCTCGATCCCGCAGTCCCGTCCCGTGCCCATATACCCATCATACATATCCACGATCCCATAGGCCCGTGCCCATATACCCATCACACATCCTCCATCCCATAGTCGAGTGCCCATTTACCCATCACATCGTTCATCTCATAGTCCCATGCCCATATACCCATCATACATATCCTCCATCCCATAGTCCCATGCCCATATACCCATCATACATATCCTCCATCCCATAGTCCCGTGCCCATATACCCATCATACATATCCTCCATCCCATAGTCCCGTGCCCATATACCCATCTTACATATCCTCCATCCCATAGTCTCGTGCCCATATACCCATCATACATATTCGCCATCCCATAGTCGAGTGCCCATATACCCATCATACATATTCGCCATCCCATAGTCGAGTGCCCATATACCCATCACACATCCTTCATCTCATAGTCCCATGCCCATATACCCATCATACATATCCTCCATCCCATAGTCCCATGCCCATATACCCATCACACATCCTCCATCCCATCGTCCCGTGCCCATATACCCGTCATACATATCCTCCATCCCATAGTCCAATGCCCATATACCCATCACACATCCTACATCCCATAGGCCCGTGCCCATATACCCATCACACATCCTCCATCCCATAGTCCCATGCCCATATACCCATCTTACATATCCTCCATCCCATAGTCCCGTGCCCATATACCCATCACACATCCTTCATCCCATAGTCCCATGCCCATATACCCATCATACATATCCGCCATCCAATAGTCCCGTGCCCATATACCCGTCATACATATCCTCCATCCCATAGTCCAGTGCCCATTTACCCATCACACATCCTTCATCTCATAGTCCCGTGCCCATATACCCATCATACATATCCACCATCACATAGTCCCGTACCCATATACCCATCATACATATCCAACATCACATAGTCCCGTGCCCATATACCCATCATACATCCTCCATTCCATAGTCAAAAATTATGACATCATAATGAGCGGCCGGGACTTGCAACCTATGTGACATCATAATGAGGGGCGGGGCTTGATGCGCGCACACTTTTTCCCCAGTATGTAGATAGGGGCATTATGACATCATAATGAGGGGCGGGGCTTGACGCGCACACACTTTTTCCCCAGTATGTAGATAGGGGCAAAATTGTTTGGTGAATTGGAACGCGCGGGGTTAAAATTTCGCCTCACAACATAGCCTAGGACGCTCTCGGGGTCCAGACGTGTGACTGTGCCAAATTTTGTGGCTGTAGCTGCGACGGTGCGGATGCCTATCCCGGACACACACACACACACACTTTGAGCTTTATATATTAGATAATAAAATCGCTCCTTTTTTCACCATTAAAAATAAAAAATGCGGCATTGTTACGTTCACAAAAGTTTTATCTATAAAAATATTAAACTAATTAAACCGGATTGGTAAGTAGCTTAAAATGAGAAAAAAGTCTAAACGCAAGAATTAGTTTTTCGGACACCAAATAAAGGCCATCAATACATCATGTTTACTCCAAAGCTGTATTAATAAAAACGCCAGATCAGGTCACAAAAAAATAAGCCCTCACACAGCTCCATAGACTAAAAAAAATGAAAATTTTACAGGTCTCAGAAAATGGCGACAGAAGCAAATTTGTTTTCACAAATTTGATTTTTTTTTTTTTTTCACCACTTAAAAATTGAAAAAAACCTTGCATCTTTGGTATTTCCGCAATCGCACTGTATATAGTGAACATGTTAGATAACAAAAAGCAATTGTGGAATTACACTTTTTCTCTATCGCTTCATTGGGGGACACAGGAACCATGACACAGGAACCATGGGTGTATGCTGCTGCCACTAGGAGGCTGACACTATGCAAATAAGAAAGTTGGCTCCTCCTCCGCAGTATACATCCCACCGACTGGCGCTCAATTACTCAGTTTAGCTTAATGTCAGTAGGAGGTGGACACGGGTCCTTCATTAGACCCTTATCTACCTCAGTGTGCGTCGTTTCTTTACAGGTTCCAGAAGGATACAGAGAGAATAGTCACATCTGTAGTCCCACAAAGAGACTGAGTACGGCTTGTACTGCCACTCCGTATCCTCATATGTCTACCGGCCAGGAACACGTATGCGTGTTCGCCTTCTGTCTCTCACCCACTCGCCTACCAGAGCCTGTCGGTGGATGGAGACACGGTCTGAAACTGGAAATGGGGTAAGTCAGGACTGCAGGAGGTAAGTATCAGCAGGCTGAACCCCTCTCTCCTTCCCATGATAGTAATCCCCCTGGGCGGTGGGGAAAGGGCAAGCTTCCTTAAGCGGCATTATCTGTATTTAGCGTTCTCAGCGCCGCAAAACTGCGGTTCTCTTTAGACCTCCGCGCCGCCCTGCGCTCTCCGGCGGGCCGCCGTTTCTAATCCAGGCCCCGGCTTCAGTTCGGGCCTAGTTCTGAGGCGAGGCCACGCCCCCATTTTCAGGCAGGCTTTTTCTTCTGAGTAACAGTCCCGCCCGTCTGGCGCCGCCCACCGCTTCTCTGAGGGTTAGAGGCATCGCAGGGGCCTGCCAACTCCTCCCAATATAGGAGGGAGTAGAGTTTTCTTATGCTCCTAACAGAGCGGATAGCTCCGCCCCCTCTCAGAGCTGATTCCCGCCCACAGCATTCAGGAGCGTGTTTTTACCTCACAGTTTTCCTCAGCCTATGAGCTGCTTGTCTCTGCTTCAGGGTGCTGTGTACACAGGTTCCTTGAGTAGCTCTGCGCTGCAGACTGTCACTCTCCTTAGCTCTCCGTCCCCTAACCGTCTGGCACTGTTAGTGGGTTAGCTCATAATGTCTAATTCTAAACCAATTCGCTCTGCTTCTTCCTCTGTGGTAGTCAGTCATTTTGCATGTTCTTCTTGCAAACGCAAGTTTCCATCAGGTCAGTCCTCTCCCCTCTGTCAGGACTGCAGCAAGCCCACTGAACCCACCGCCCAGGAGCCCCCGGTTGTCCCGAGTGAGGTTGAGGCCCCTATCCCAGGGTGGGCTTCTTCTCTGTCTCAATCTGTGACGGATCTCAAAAGGTGTCCCAGACCTTGGTGTCCGTACTGGATAAGTTGCCACTACAGACTTCTGCAGGACACAGCAGGTCACAAGATACTCCGGTCGAGCCTGTTAATATTAGCCGCAAAAGAGCCAGACGGGAGCACCAGTCCGGTTCCTCTTCCCGTTCCGCATCGCCCCATAGTCCGTCCAAACAGCCTCCCTTATCAAGATCTTCTTCCCCTGAGCCAGGCAAGACTTTCTCAGATGGAGCCTCCGAGGATGTTTTGGAGCTGGGCTCGGACCAAATCGCTGATATGAGGGATATAGTTGAGAGCCTCATTGCAGCGATTAACCAGTCCTTCAATATCAAAGATTCTCCTGCGGAACCCGCGGACCAGGAGGTTTCTTTCAGACGGTCGAAACCACCTTCCAAGGTCTTCGCTCATCATTTGGAGTTCCAGAAAATTCTTTCCATAGAGAGAGAAAATCCGACCAGGCGTTTTCAAAGAGGAAAACGCCTTGGGGTGTTATATCCTTTCTCGCTGGAACTCATTGCAGACTGGTCAGCTTCACCGACCGTGGACCCTCCGGTTTCAAGACTATCTAACAGCACGGTCCTTCCAATTTCTGGGGGAGCATCTCTAGCAGACACTAATGACAGAGTCAGAAACTTTTGCTAAGTCAGCCTTCGAAGTGGCGTCCTCTGTTCTAAGCCCGGCCTTCGCTTTTACTTGGGCTTCTAAGGCCATAGCGAAATGGGCTAAGGACCTCCGCCAAGGCATTTTGGCTGGAGACCAGCCAGAGCAGCTGGCAGATCTCGCCGACCAAATTTCGCATGCAGGCGGATATTTGGTCTCGGCCTCCCTGGATGCCGCATCCTGCGCAGCTCTGGCATCAAGCAACTTGGTGGCTATTAGGTGCACAGTTTGGCTTAAGGCTTGGCAAACGGATTTATCGTCAAAAAGTCCCTCACCAGTTTACCGTTTCAGGGATCGCGTCTTTTCGGCGATAGGCTGGACCAGATCATTAAGGATGCCACTGGGGGCACAAGCTCCCTTCTTCCCCAGTCAAAATCTCATCGACCTCCTCCGAAACATCAGTTTCGACCCTTTCGTCTTTTTCGTTGCTTCACTACAGCAGATACGTCTTCCCACCAGCAGAGGCCTCAACCGCGCCAAGATAGGAAGAGTCTCCTTTAGGCCCACTCCTTCCTGGCGATCTCATTCTTCCCAGGGTAGATCTACCAGACCTAGACCTGGAAGATCTTCCTCCGCATGACTGGAATCAGAACACCGGAGCATACTCCCAGGTGGGCGGCCATCTTCTTGCCTTCAGGGACGTATGGCTTGCCTCGGTGGAAGACGCTTGGGTCAGGGAAGTTGTATCTTCTGGATACAAAATAGAATTTGTTTCTTGTCCTCGGGATCAATTTTTCGAATCCTGACCCCCGAAAGACCCCGCCTTGGTTCCGGGCACTTTACAGCAATCGACTCTCTTCTCAAGTCGGGAGTGATTGTTCCAGTACCAGAAAAAGAGCGATTCACAGGTTTCTATTCAAACCTATTTGTAGTGCCGAAAAAAGGAGGCACTGTTCGGCCCATTCTGGACTTAAAACTACTGAACAAAAGGGTCCGTCTGTGACATTTCAGGATGGAGTCACTTCGTTCAGTAATCGCTTCCATGGAGGCACAAGAATTTCTGTGCTCCGTAGACATTCAAGACGCCTATCTACATGTCCCAATCTTCCTGGGTCATCAAAAATTCCTGCGTTTTGCGATACATCAGGATCACTTTCAGTTTGTCGCCCTGCCGTTCGGGCTCGCCACCGCCCCCAGGGTTTTTACAAAAATCATGGCAGCGTTGATGGCCATTTTGAGGATCAGAGGTCTCGTGCTCTTCCCGTACCTCGATGACATCCTTGCCCCAGGCTCTCGAAAGTCTGACCATTGTCTGCGACACTCTTGCTCGATTCGGGTGGATCATCAACACAAAAAAGTCCTGCCTAGTTCCAACACAACGCCTTGTGTTTCTAGGCATACTTTTCGACACTCGTCAGGCAAAGGTCTTCCTTCCCGACGACAAGAGAGTAACTCTTCGGCGGGATGTTCGTTTGCTTCAGGGCCCCCGACTTAATTCCCTCCGATCAGCCATGAGAGTTCTAGGGAGGGTGGTTGCAACGTCGGAGGCGATTCCCTTCGCCCAATTCCACTCAGGACCGCTTCAGCGGGCCATTCTGTTGCAGTGGAACAAGTCTGTCTCCTCACTGGATCTTCCAATTCGACTCTCATTTCAGGTCAAGCTGTCCCTCAATTGGTGGCTAACATCTCCTCTTATCGCCCAGGGCCGATCGTTCCTTCCGGTATATTGGCAAGTGGTGACGACAGACGCCAGTCTTCTTGGCTGGGGCGCAGTGTTTCGCCATCTCACAGTACAGGGCCGTTGGTCAAGGCAGGAAGTGACTCTTCCGATCAACGTCCTAGAGATACGGGCTATTTTCCTGTCCCTGATTCATTGGGACAAGCTGCTCAAATGTCTGCCAATCCGGATTCAGACTGAAAGTGCCACAGCGGTGGCATATATCAACCACCAGGGAGGGACTCGGAGTTCCTCGGTGTTGGCCGAGGTATCCAAGATACTTAATTGGGCAAAAATGTCAGTCCCAGCGATATCCGCCGTACTGTTATGAATGGGTCACCGAGGAGGACAACAAAAAGCCAAGTCCCAGAAAACCAGAGAGGTTGGTAACTATGCAGATTGCAGATCCCTGATCCTATCCACACGACTAGCAGTAGCAGTGGAGCGTTCCTACAATGATCTATACGCCTCGTCACCGCCAGAGGACTACATAAGTCTAAAGCAAGGAAAGGGGAAAACTAACTGCCCCAGAGCAGACCCCCAAAGGAATAGACAGCCCCCACACATGTATTGACGGTGAAACAAGATGAAAACACAAACACAGGCAGGAAAATAGGCTGAGCAAACGATGGGGCCCAAACTAACTATAAAGGATAGGAAAGGAAAGACACTGTCTACAATCTGCCAAAAACCCTACAAAAATAATGTCCAACACTTCTGATAACAAAATTAACCCTGAAGTCACTAGACTTCTCCCACTATATCAGCACTCTGAAATATTCTGAGACACCAAAAAAGAGGCCAATATAATAAGGGACTAAAAAGCAAATTGGCAAATACAGATAAATAAGAGTGGAAATTCAGCACTGCCCCAGCCGGGGCTGGCTGAACACACAAAAAACTGAATAGACGAACAAAATCAAGTGTGAACATTAGCAAAAACACTTAGCTTTGAGAAGGCTGGAACAGAGCTGAAAACCAAGACCTGAGAAGCCAGAAGCAATCACCAGCACTGACTTAGGGTGTCAGCTGTCTTAAATCCAGTCTAACATTCCTGAGGTCCAATCGTCATCCTCATTATCAGGTGGTGGATCACTACTGATTAAATCAGCCTCACTACCTCCTGTTACCACCAGAGGGAGTCTGGAAGGAGAACTCACTACTGGTGGACCAGAGAATGAACTCACAACAGTACACATTCCGGGTGTGGAAAACGAGGCCGCTGATTTTCTCAGCCACAAAGGCCTCGCGGCAGGGGAATGGTCCCTGCATCAAGAAGTCTTGCAACAGATTTGCCTTCGTTGGGGCACTCCGGACGTGGATCTGATGGCGTCCTGTTATGAGCTCATTTTCTGCTCCTGCAGTTGAGAGTTCTCCTGTTCTCCCTCTGGTGGTGACAGGAGGTAGTGAGGTTGGTTTAAGTGGTAGTGATCTGCCACCTGATGAGAAGGATAATGATTGGATCTCTGGAGTATCAGACTGGATATAAGACAGCCGACGCCCTATCCTGGTGCTGGTGATTCAGTCTGGTTCTCAGGTCTTGGACTTCAGCTCTCTTCCAGTCTTTTCAAGCTAAGTTTGTTTTTTGCTAATGTTCACACTTGCGCTTGTTGGTCAATTCAGTATCTTGTGTGGTCAGCTTGCCCCTGCTGGGGCTATGCTGAACTTCCACTCCTATTTATCTGTATTTGCCTTTTTGACCCTTATTAGATTGGCCTCTTTTTGCTCTTTTTCAGAATATTTCAGAGTGCTGATATAGTGGTAGAAGTCTAGTGACTTCAGGGTTAATTTTGCTATCAAGTGTTGGACATTATTTTTGGTAGGGTTTTTTTGGCAGATTGCAGACAGTGGCTTTCCTTTCCTGTCCTTTCTAGTTAGTCGGGCCCCATCATTTGCTCAGCCTATTTTCCTGCCTGTGTATGTGTTTTCATCTTGCTTCACCGTCAATACATGTGTGGGGGCTGTCTTTTCCTTTGGGGTCTGCTCTGGGGCAGTTAGTTTTCCCTTTTCTTGCTTTAGGTTTATGTAGTCCTCCGGCGGTGACGAGGCGTCTAGGAACAACGTAGGAACGCTCCACTGCTACTGTTAGTTGTGTGGTTAAGATCAGGGATCTGCAATCTGCATAGTGACCAACCTCTCAGATTTTCTGGGACTTAGCTGTTTGTTGTTCCTCCTCGGTGACCCATTCATAACAGAATCACCAGCCATACTGCAGTTTCTAGGGTACTCAAAAGCAGGGAAAGATTGTTTAAGGGAAAAGGAAAAGAAAAAAAGTGTGAGAATTTATTTATTTTTTTTTGTATATTTTTTCCTTTTTTTTCTGGGGCCGTAGGAGGATTTTTTTTTCTAATGGAGATTAAGCAATTGTCTGATCATGTGGAGCAACTTGCTGCTGAAGTGCAGGGAATTTCCACCTACCTCATTCAGTCACATGCTGCTGAACCTAAGATTCCTGATGTGTTTTCTGGGGATCGGTCTAAATTTCTGAATTTTAAGAACAATTGTAAATTATTTCTTGCTTTGAAGCCTAACTCATCGGGGAGCTCTGTGCAGCAGGTTAAAATTGTCATCTCCTTGCTGTGCGGCGATCCCCAGGATTGGGCTTTTTCTCTGACACCTGAAAATCCTATTTTGACTAATGTGGATGCATTTTTTCAAGCCTTGGGGTTGTTGTTTGATGAACCTAATGCTGTTGATCAAGCTGAGAGAACCCTGTTGGCATTAGATCAGGGTCAGGAGCCTGCAGAGTTGTACTGTCAAAAATTCCGAAAGTGGGCGGTCCTTACTACATGGAATGATAGTGCATTGGCGGCTCTCTTCCGGAAAGGTTTGTCAGAGACCGTAAAAGATGTTATGGTGGGATTTCCTGTTCCTTCTGGTCTGGATGGCTCTATCATTAGCCATTCAAGTTGATCGGCGTTTACGTGAACGTAAAACTACACGGGAGGCGCTGCCACCTTTTGAACAAATGTCTGAACCTATGCAATGTGATGGGGTTTTGTCTAGGGCGCAACGTCGGGAGTTTATAAGACGTAATAAGCTGTGTTTTTTCTGTGGAGACGCCTCTCATACTATTTCTGTCTGCCCTAAACGAGAGAAACGTTTTGCACACACATTTGCTGTGGGCAGTATACAACCTAAGTTCCTTTTGGCAATTACTCTGATCTGCTCCTTGTCCACATTTTCCACTAAGGCTTTTGTGGATTCAGGGGCAGCTCTGAATCTGATGGATTTTGACTTTGCTAAACGTTGTGGTTTGTCCATGACGCCTCTGCAGACGCCTATTCCTTTGAGGGGTATTGATGTCACTCCTTCGGCGGAGAATAAACCTCAGTTTTGGATCCAGGTGATAATGCGAGTTGCCCCAGACCACCAAGAAAATTGTAAATTTTTGGTGCTGCATAATTTGCACGATACTATTGTTCAGGGGTTCCCCTGGTTGCAAACTCATAACCCAGTTTTGGATTGGAAATCTGCCTCTGTGGTGAGTTGGGGTTGTCGGTGTGTTCTTAGGGACGCTCCTGTTTTCTCCACCTCTCCTCAGTCTCATGATGTTCCTGATTATCTGGCTGATTTCTCTGATGTATTTAGTGAGAGTAAGTCTGCGTCTTTGCCTCCTCATAGGAGTTATATCTGTGCAATTGAGTTGATGTCTGGGTGTAAATTTCCCAAGGGTCGGCTTTTCAACTTATCTGTACTCGAACATGATGCTATGCGATCCTATATTAAGGAGTCGTTGGAGAAGGGTCATATTAGACCATCCTCGTCACCTTTAGGTGCTGGTTTGTTTTTTTTTGTGGCCAAGAAAGATGGTTCATTAAGACCGTGTATTGATTATCGTTCCCTTAACAAGATGACGGTTAAATATCAGTACCCGTTACCTCTGATGTCTGATTTTATTTTCCAGAGTTGAGTGCCTGCTGGTTTACTAAGCTTGACCTCAGGGGGGCGTATAACCTTATTCGCATCAAGCACGGGGATGAATGGAAGACGGCGTTTAATACTCCGGAGGGACATTTTGAGTACCTGATGATGCCTTTTGGGCTCTCTAATGCCCCTTCTGTCTTCCAGTCCTTTATGAATGATATTTTCCGAGACTTTGTGGATAAGTTTTTGATCATCTATCTGGATGATATTTTGATCTTTTCTAGTGATTGGGATTTCCATGTGGAACATGTCCGGACTGTGTTCCGGTTTTGAGGGAGAATTCCCTGTTTGTTAAGGGATCGAAGTGCCTCTTTGGTGTACAGAGGATTTCATTTTTGGGATTTATCTTGTATCCGTCGACTATTGAAATGGACCCGGCCAAGGTACAAGCCATTTATGATTGGGTTCAGCCTACTTCTTTGAAGGCTCTCCAGAAGTTTTTGGGTTTTTCTAATTTCTATCGTAAATGTATAGGTAATTTTTCTAGTATTGTCAAACCACTGACTGGTCTGACCAAGAAGGGAGCTGATGTGCTGAATTGGTCTCCTGAGGCTGTCTCAGAATTTCAGGAGCTTAAGCGGAGATTAACTTCATCTCCAGTTTTACGGCAACCTGATGTCTCACTTCCATTTCAAGTGGAGGTAGACGCTTCTGAGATTGGTGCAGGAGCTGTTTTGTCCCAAAAAGACCCTGTGACTTCTAAGATGAATCCCAGTGCCTTCTTTTCTCGAAAGTTCTCCCCATCTGAACGCAACTATGACGTGGGGAATCGGGAATTGTTGGCCATGAAATGGGCATTTGAGGAGTGGAGACATTGGTTGGAGGGAGCTAGACATCAATTTGTGGCCCTCACCGATCACAAGAATCTGATTTATCTGGAGTCGGCCAAACGCTTGAATCCTAGACAGGCTAGATGGGCCTTGTTTTTCACGCGTTTTAATTTTGTGGTCTCTTTTCTTCCGAGCACTAAGAATGTTAAGGCAGACGCCCTTTCTAGGAGTTTCTTTGCTGATTCTCTTAATGTGACCGAGCCTACTACTATCCTAGGTGAGGGGGTAGTTCTTTCTGCCATTTCGCCTGATTTGAGACGCGCCCTGGAGGAATTTCAGGAGGATAAACCTGAGCGTTGCCCTATGGGAAGATTGTATGTTCCTGACCAGTGGAGAAAGAGAGTGATGTCTGAAGTCCATTGCTCCGCATTGGCTGGTCATCCGGGTATTTTTGGTACCAGAGATTTGGTGAGTCGGTCGTTTTGGCGGCCTGCCTCATCTCGTGATGCTAGGAATTTTGTACAGTCCTGTGGGACTTGTTCTCGGTCTAAACCCTGTTCTCGTTCCAGTGGGTTGCTGATGCCCCTGCCGGTGCCCAAGAGGCCATGGACCCATATCTTAATGGATTTTGTTTCTGATCTTCCTGTCTCTCAAAGAATGACTGTTATCTGGGTGATTTGTGATAGATTTTCGAAGATGGTCCATCTTGTACCACTCCCAAAGTTGCCTCTGATATTCATGCCAATAAATTGGTTTGTGCTTTTCACCGGGCCCATCCTGATCAGCCTGGTGGCATGGATGTGGGTTCGGTGACCCCTCCTCAAAGGGGGGGGGGGTACTGTTATGAGCTCATTTTCTGCTCCTCCAGTTGAGAGTTCTCCCTCTGGTGGTGACAGGAGGTAGTGAGGTTGGTTTAAGTGGTAGTGATCTGCCACCTGATGAGAAGGATAATGATTGGATCTCTGGAGTGTCAGACTGGATATAAGACAGCCGACACCCTATCCTGCTGCTGGTGATTCAGTCTGTTTCTCAGGTCTTGGACTTCAGCTCTCTTCCAGTCTTCTTCATTTAAGTTTGTTTTTTGCTAATGTTCACACTTGTGCTTGTTGGTCAATTCAGTTTCTTGTGTGGTCAGCTTGCCCCTGCTGGGGCTATGCTGAACTTCCACTCCTATTTATCTATTTGCCAATTTGCCTTTTTGTCCTTTATTAGATTGGCCTCTTTGCTCTGTTTCAGAATATTTCAGAGTGCTGATATAGTGGGAGAAGTCTAGTGACTTCAGGGTTAGTTTTGCTATCAGACGTGTTGGACATTATTTTTGGTAGGGTTTTTTTGGCAGATTGCAGACAGTGGCTTTCCTTTCCTGTCCTGTCCTTTCTAGTTAGTCGGGCCTCATCGTTTGCTCAGCCTATTTTCCTGCCTGTGTATGTGTTTTCATCTTGCTTCACCGTCAACACATGTGTGGGGGCTGTCTTTTCCTTTGGGGTCTGCTCTGGGGCAGTTAGTTTTCCCTTTTCTTGCTTTAGGTTTATGTAGTTCTCCGGCGGTGACGAGGCGTCTAGGAACAACGTAGGAACGCTCCACTGCTACTGTTAGTTGTGTGGTTAAGATCAGGGATCTGCAATCTGCATAGTGACCAACCTCTCTGGTTTTCTGGGACTTAGCTGTTTGTTGTTCCTCCTCGGTGACCCATTCAGAACAGCGTCCCGTCTGAGCAAGAAAGTGGGCGCCGATGCTCTGACCATTCCTTGGTCACAGTTCGCGCTCCCCTATCTGTTCCCTCCTCTTCCTCTTCTTCCAAAGCTGTTGAAGATCAAGGCAGAAGGGGTACCAGTAATCCTCATCGCGCCGGATTGGCCGAGAAGGTTTTGGTTCGCGGACATCGTCAACCTTCTCGCAGACTCTCCTTGGACACTTCCAGACAGACCAGATCTGCTGTCTCCGGGTCCGATTTACCACCCCAATTCTCCGTCGCTCAATTTGACGGCGTGGCCATTGAGACCGCGGTACTAAAAAAGTCAGGGTTTTCAGATCGGGTAATTCACACAATGATCCGGGCTAGGAAGCCTTCGTCTTCCAAAATATACTATAGAGCGTGGAAGGCATATTTTCCTTGGTGTTCGTCCAATTGCGTTCTGCCAATGTCTTTCTCGCTCCCTTCTATTCTAGCATTCCTCCAGGTAGGCCTGGACGGGGATCTGGCCCTTAGTTGTCTAAAGGGGCAAGTTTTGGCGCTTTCAATTGTTTTCCAGAAGACTCTATCCTCGCGGCCGCAGGTAAAAACCTTTTTACAAGGGGCGGCCCATGTAGTTCCTCCGTATCTGGCTCCAGTGGATCCCTGGGATCTCAATTTAGTCCTAGAGGCTCTACAAGGGTTCCCCCTTTGAGCCTCTCAAGGAGGTTTCTCTATCTCTTTTCTCTCTTGGAAAGTGGCCTTTATGGTGGCCATTACTTCCATCCGACATGTCTCGGAGTTGGCAGCTCTTTCTTGTCAACCTCCTCTTATAGTGATTCACCAAGATAAAGTTGTTCTACGGCCTCCGCCATCCTTTCTTCCCAAGGTGGTATCTGCTTTCCACTTGAATGAAGACATCGTTCTACCTTCTTTCTGCCCGGCTCCAGTTCATCCCCGGGAACGCTCCTTGAACAGACTGGACCTGGTCAGGGCGACGAAGGTCTACTTGGCTAAAACCGATGCGTTCCGGAAGACACTCTCTTTTCGTCATCCCAGATGGAGCTCGACAAGGCCTGTCGGCCTCCATGGCGACTATTGCGCGCTGGATCAGATCGGCTATCTTAGAGGCTTACCGGATAAAGAACAGAGTGCCCCCTTCTGGGATTAAGGCTCACTCCACTCGGGCAGTGGGCGCATCCTGGGCGGTGCACCACAGGGCTTCTGTGATGCAGCTTTGTAAAGCTGCAACCTGGTCCTCTGTTCACACCTTTGTAAAATTTTACAAGGTCCACACCTACACTTCGGCGGATGCCAGCCTAGGAAGAAGGATCTTGCAGGTGGCGGTGGTGAGTCCGCTGACCTGATGGAAGTTTGTTTCCCACCCCAGGGACTGCGTTGGGACGTCCCATGGTTCCTGTGTCCCCCAGTGAAGCGATAGAGAAAACAGGATTTTTAGTTGCTTACCGTAAAATCTGTTTCTCGGAGCCTTCATTGGGGGACACAGCACCCTCCCATGTTTTCAACTTCTGTACTTTGTTCTATGTAATATAGTTCTAGTTGAATTGTTGGTTTACTTTATATTCTATTGCTTCTCCTACTGCTTTCTCACTAACTGTGTAATTGAGCAGCAGTCGGTGGGGTGTATACTGCGGAGGACGAGTTAACTTTGTCATTTGCATAGTGGCAGCAGCATACACCCATGGTTCCTATGTCCCCCAATGAAGGCTCCGAGAAACAGATTTTACGGTAAGCAACTAAAAACCCTGTTTTTTCTGAGCCCCATCGGGGACAGTGATAATGTGTGCAAACTGTAAAGCGCTGCGGAATATGTTAGCACTATATAAAAATAAAGATTATTATTTCACAGTTTCACCACAGTTGGAATTTTTTTTCCCGTTTTTCAGTACGTCACATGAGAAAAGTACAACACGGCTTTGTTGACAGAAAAAAAAAAAAAAGTTATGGCTCTAGGTAGTAGGAAAAAATGAAAATGCACAAGCAGAAAATAGCCATGTCAAAAAGGAGTGAAATGTTCTGTACAGTTTTGAGTGTTTATTTATAAATGTAATATATTTCCCATTTAGTAATGCTGCAAAGGAATTATATACTAGCTGTTAGATGCCCACACGTTATAGCCGATGGCTGAAAAGTAGGGATGAGAGAATAGCTTCAAATAACTCATCCGAACAGCTACAGCGCTTACTGAATAGCTGCATCGGGAACCCGGAAACCTGGAGCGCTCCCGATAATCAGCTGTTCGGTGCCGCAGCTGCATGACAGTCACAACACATGCATGGAGAACCCAACAGATAGTCCAGCTCAACGACAAAGTGAGATAAAATTCTTTATTCACTCAGATTCCAATAGAGGATAAAATATCAGCAAGTATGAAGCAGAATGTTGTGTTATCTACGCGTTTCAGGTGACGCAGCACCCTTAGTCATGACTAAGGGTGCTGCGTCACCTGAAACGCGTAGATAATACAACATTCTGCTTCATACTTGCTGATATTTTATCCTCTATTGGAATCTGAGTGAATAAATAATTTTATCTCACTTTGTCGTTGAGCTGGACTATCTATCAACTGGAATTTTCATGCCAAGACACGGCGGTTCCGTGCTCCGACTCCTGGGATATCTTTAAGTGGTGAGCTGGATTGTTTTTCATGGAGAATCCAATACACAGGCTCTCCATGCATGTGTTGTGACTGTCACACAGCTATGACACTTGCAGCTGTGGCGCTTATCAGCCTGCACGATCCAGGTATCTGGGTTCCCAATGCAGCTATTCGGTAAGCGCTGTAGCTGTTCGGATGAGTTATCCGAAGCTATTCGCTCAACCCTACTGAAAAGGAAGGAGAACCGAGATGTCCTATTGAGCGGAGTTGGGGAATTCAAATGTCTTGTTATCACAATATCAAAACATGGTTGGCTGTAGCATGCACCATCACCTGCGGTGGTATTGAGGTATATTCCCCTGAAAGCATTACTTCTAGAAGACAATGGAGCGCCTATGAACGGTCAATAATGTAACCAATGCAGCAACCATATAGACCTGATGAAGACACGTAACCCCTTAGTTTGTCATGATATTGTCCCAATTGTAAGTTTAACACTGATATTCTATCCCAAATGGTTCTCTAATATTTCTTTGCTGTGTCTATATAGCATCAGACATTCACACCAAAGAAACTCTTCATACTACGTACAATGTCACCAGTGTGCTGGCTGGAGTGGTTCATAGATACAGCGCCATCCTGAATGACCCTGTTCTATTACAGGTTTGTGAATGCAGTGTTTGTGCGTTTTAAACTGTATTTTAGCTTTAGAAAGTCTTGTTTTATAAATTGTTAAACTCCTGAGTTTGGATGACAAACGAGCTTCTGTATGTGCATGCGTTTCTCTTAAAGACCAGTCTGCCACAGGTTTTAAAGGGATTCTATTAGCAGGATTTCATCCGCACAAACAATTTATAAGAACATGGAGCTCTTTTAAAGACAACGTCAGCAATACACTTACATGGTCAGTCAGTTTCTCCATTATGGAGATATCAGCGTTTGAATTTTTATGTAAATGAGGCTAATCGCTGTTTTCCATCTGAAGCCTTTGTCCCTACAGTCGTATTCCCCGCCCAACGCCACCATTTCCTGTTCTTGCTTGATTGATGGCTACTAGTGATGAGCGAGTATACTCGTTGCTCAGGTTTTCCCGAGCATGCTCAGGTGATCTCTGAGTATTTTGGCATGCTCGGAGATTTATTTTCTGTCGCCATAGCTGCATGATTTGCGGCTGCTGGACTGGCTGAATACATGTGAGCAATGCCTGTTTGTTAGGGAATCTCCACATTTATTCAGGCTGTCTAGCAGCCGCAAATCATGCAGCTGCTTTGACACAAACTAAACCCGAATAATGAGTATACTCGCTCATCACTATTGGCTTCTTTTCTTTGTGACTTCAGGCAATGGAGCCACCAGTTAAGCAAGAGGAAGCTGTGATGGGTGCGGAATAGATCTGGAGTGAAAGAAGCTTCTGATCTACAAATAGTCCTTCAGCCTCATTTACATATCAGTTCAAACACTTGATTTCTCAGAAACAGAACTGGACATATAAATGTATTACTGGACCTGTCTTTGATAGCGCTATATGCATATTTAAATATTTTGGGGAACATGAATTCCTGCTGACAGCATTCCCTTTGGAGGGGATCTTTCAGCAGGTTTTTGGTATGTAATCTGAGAAAAGCATGAGGTAGGGGTAGAAAAAAAAAACTAAATTCAACGTTGTGTCACTTATCAAGCTGTGTGCTGTTGTTTACATACACGGAAGGTTTTATCACTGGGAGATTCCTTGCCAGGTCTGATGTGCACACGACTGCTAGTCCAACTCCACCCCTACTGTGATCAGCAGCTCACTGGCAATGTACACATCTGGTGTGTCAGGCTTGGGTTTCTCAGCTTTTCTGCATTCTACATCTAAGAACTGTGATTGTGTCATAATTATTAAACTAGGTGATACTTTATTGGATTCTCCGTCTCTCTTCCTACCTTAGACTATGTTCACATGTGGCGTCTTTGATGCATTTCTTTCCGCATGCATAACTTGCTGTCTTGACAGCAAGAAACGCCTCAGAAAAGCAGGTTATGTTTAGTTTTTGGTACATTTCTGATGCGTTATGGGTTTTTTTTTCTCCTGCGTATTTGTCAGGGTTCATTTGTCTTTTGTGCATGCTGATAGTTTAGTGTATGAAAAAAAATCTGATTCTACTTCAAGTTTTGGCACCAAAAACTCAGCAAAAACTGATATTTGTGTTTTTGCAGCATTTCTTGCACCACCCATTGTTTTCATTGGGTGAAAAACGTGGCGTGACATGCAGCATTTTGCAGAAACCAGGCCCATTTGAAGTGGAGATGGCTATTCCCCATGTCGCTCCTTCCCCAGTCCCTCGGGTACTGCCTCGAAGTCGAGACCCCCCTCCTTCCCCAACCCCTCTGGGGTCTGGGTTGAGGTCGAGGCGAGGGTGAAGGCCCCTGATGGTGACAGACGCACCCTCCTTAATCCCCCTCTGGGGGCATTAAGTTGAGACACCTCAGGTAGGGCCTATATAAGGCAGCATTCTGTAGCTTAAACAGCCGGGGACCCCAGCCCCGCTGCGGGTTCCTGTGGGGGCCGGGGGAGAGTGCAGGCAGACATGGCACATACAGAGACAGGGCTCCCTGCGCCCCTGTCTCTGCGGCATCGGCTCCATAGCGCCTCAGGGGGACCCCCCTATACGGACACCACTATCGCTACTGGCCCCACCGCTATTCTGTCTCTCAATCCGGGGGGGGTCTGGTTCAGATCCGACCCCTTCCCAGACATCCGTGCCGCCCTGGAGCCCTCCTGGGCATCAGGACTCTAATTTAGACCGCGGCTTCGGCCTAGCTGAAGTCGCCGCCTTCTCCCCGCCCCCCGGATGACGAATATGACACTCTATAGTGTCATAGAAGGTGCGGATCGAGGCAGGGCGTGTTTTTTACATAGCCCTGTGCGCCCTTTTCAGCTCTCCGCCCCCTTCTCCTCCTCAGCGTCCCGGTGGCCATCTTTGGATGCAAGCCATCTCTGTGAGGATGCCCACAGCAACGTCGGCAGTCTCCGGGGGGCACAGGACTGTGATTTGTCGGCGCTGGACCTAGGGGCACACTGGTGGGGTAAGATCACAGCTGGGTTCTCTTTACTCAGCTGTGAATCCATATTACCTATAAGGCTCTCCTATAGGTTTCCTCTTCGTAGCACCCCTGTAGGGTCCCTGATAGCCAGCCTCTGTGCACTATGCCGGGCTCAAGAAAGAGAACCAGGCAGGACTGTTTTTATGCATTCTGCACAGCCTGCAAAACCACCCTCCCCAGTGGCAGCACGTACCCGCATTGCCGGGATTGCATCCAAAACGCTGGGTCAGAAACCCAGGAAGCCCCTACCAATGCTTCAGCGTCTGCTACCACGCCGGAATGGGCTACTCAGATGTCGCAGTCTATGACACAGTCTATAGATAACCTAACCTCCACATTGCTGCAGGGTCATGTCTCGGCTATGAACATTACCCAGCAAAAGGACAGCTTGTCTCGGGAACATGCCGTTTCCGACACTCACAGACGAAAGCGGACCCACAGGTCACGGTCATCTGCGTCATCCCATAGCACACGATCATCTCCTTCCAGGGAGAGACACCGTGATTCCAGGTCACCTAGACCGTTCCCTAGCAGAGACAGACAACGCAGATCCCCACAGCGATCCCCGACCACAGCAGACCTTCACCCTAGTTCGCCCACCAGGGAACGCCTTAGTGACACGAAGGATTCGGAAGGCATCTGTGACTCCGACTCAGACAACGAAACGGAGAGGTCTGCGGTACCTTGTCCCCCTAGCAATACAGCGCTAGTTGAGGACATAGTCTCTTCCATCCATCGGGTGCTGGAAATCTCTGATCCAACCCCGGAAGTCCCAGAACACAAGATTTCCTTTGAAAGTGTCCTAAAACCACCTAAGGTCTTCCCTAATCACCCGGAGTTTCAGACGATACTTACTAAGCAGTTTACTAGCATCCTGAGAAGAAATTTGCCAATCGCAAATATTTGGAAGCGAGGTACCCCTTCCCACAGACGGACACCAAGGGGTGGACAGATCCACCCGAAGTGGACCCCCCAGTCTCTAGGCTAGCAGCACAGACCCTACTCTCACTACCGGATAGCTCAACCCTCAGGGACACAGCAGACCGGCAGGTAGAACGCATGGCTCGGTCAGTTTTTGAAGCGGCAGGGGCCTCTCTGGCTCCCGCGTTCGCTTCAGTCTGGGCGGCCAAAGCCATTCTGGCTTGGGCTAAAACATTGCAAGATGGTCTTCAAGCTTCAAATCCCGGGCTTTCGGACCAAGCGGTTCAAATAGCAGTGGTAGCAGATTACATGCTTCAGGCAGCCCTGGACTCTGCAAGAGGGGTAGCAGGGATAGCAGCAAACGCTATCACTATCCGGCGTATCCTCTGGCTGCAGGAATGGAAAGCGGATGCGGCCCAAAGAAGTCCCTCACGCATCTCCCGTACCTTAGTGGACGGCTTCTTGGTGAAAAGTTGGACACAATGATATCCAACACCACTGGGGGTAAGAGTACCTCTCTCCCTCAGCGGAAACCTAAGCGAACGTTTAAACGGCGGAACCAAACACTATTCCGGTCCTTTCGGAATTCTTCGGGCTGGTCCGTCTCGCGCCCAGCACAAAATCGTAACCACTCTCCACGCAGGGACAACCCATGAGCGGCACAGAGGCCGGATAGGACCTGGCTGTCGAAAGCAGGCCAAGCGAAACCTAAGGGAGGAAAACCTCAGAACCTCGCTTCATCATGACTCACGAACTCCGGAAGACACCCCACCAGTAGGCGGGCGACTTCTACTCTTTCAGCAAGTCTGGCTGCCTATTACAGAAGACAGGTGGGTCAGGGAAATGGTGTCTTCCGGATGCAAGATAGAGTTCACTTCCAGTCCACCGAACCGGTTTTTCCTCTCTGTTCCACCAAAACCACCAGACAAGGCTCGTACCTTCCACCAAGCGGTCTCCTCTCTCCTTCAAGCAGGAGTCGTAGTACCGGTTCCAGTGAACGAACGCGTCCTGGGGTTCTACTCCAATCTAATCGTAGTCCCCAAAAAAGGAGGCAGCGTCTGGCCCATACTAGACCTAAAACAGCTAAACAAATATGTACGGGTCCGTCATTTTCGCATGGAGTCCCTTCGGTCCATCATTACGTCCATGGAGCAGGGAGAATATCTCTCCTCCATAGATATACAAGACGCATACCTGCACATACCAATTGCTTCTGCCCATCAACGGTTTCTCAGGTTCGCGATCAACCAGGACCACTACCAGTTCGTGGCTGTCCCATTCGGACTTGCCACAGCTCCAAGAACGTTTACCAAGATCATAGCAGCTACCATGGACGTTCTACACTCCAGAGGTATTGTAGTCGTACCATACCTGGACGACCTTCTCATCAAGGCTTCCACCTTCAAGGACTGCGAGATCAGTGTCTCAATCACAATCGACACTGAGTCGCCTGGGCTGGTTAGTCAACCTACAAAAGTCATCGAATACCCCGAGTCGGACACTGACCTTCCTGGGGATGCTATTCAACACTTACAGGGGTCTAGTGCTCCTCCCCAGGGACAAGACACTGGCTCTCCATCTGGGAGTTCGCATACTCCTCCGATCTCTCCGGTTTGCCATGAGAGTCCTTGGCAGGATGGCAGCAGCAATGGAGGCGGTACCATTTGCCCAGTTTCACCTCAGGCCTCTTCAACTAGCCATCCTCAAGTCTTGGGACAGGAATCCCTTCTCCCTCGACAGGGAGTTTCGGCTGACATCGTCAACCAGGAGGTCCCTACACTGATGGCTCAAGCCAACTTCGCTGGCAAGGGGAAAATCCTTTCCCTCAGGTCAATGGAAGGTTCTGACCACCGATGCAAGCCTGACAGGTTGGGGTGCGGTGCACCTACATCACAGGGCACAAGGCAAGTGGTCACCAGTGGAAGCGACCTTGCCCATCAATATCCTGGAAATTTGGGAATATGTGAATCACCAAGGCGGGACCCACAGTACCCAGGCGATGAGAGAAGTGGCACATATCCTCCATTGGGCGGAAGACACGAGGTCGGTACTCTGCGGTCCACATTCCGGTTGTGGACAACTGGGAAGCAGACTTCCTCCGCAGACAAGGAATGGACTCGGGGCAGTGGTCTCTCCATCCCAAAATTTTTCACCAGATCTGCCATCGCTGAGGGACCCCGGACATGGAACTAATGGCATCCCATCTCAATGCCAAGGTCTCCAATTTCATGGCCAGGACCCGCGGTCGCTCGGAGCGGATGCCCTGGTTCAGGACTGGACCCAGTTCCAGCGTCTGTACATTTTTCCACCCCCTCCCCCTGATCTCCAGAGTCGTGAGGAAGATCAAACAAGAAGGAGTTCCAACCATCCTGATCGCGCCGGACTGGCCCAGACGTACATGGTACGCCGACATCGTACAACTTACAGCAGACGCCCCCTGGCGTCTCCCCGACCGCCCCGATCTTCTGTCACAAGGCCCGTTCTTCCACCAGAACTCAGGTGCCCTCAAGTTGACAGCGTGGCCCTTGAAACCTGGGTTTTAACCCAGGCAGGGTTTTCACCGGATGTCATTACCACCATGATCAGGGCAAGGAAGCCAGCCTCCGCCAAGATTTATTACCGTACCTGGAGAGCTTTCTTTACCTGGTGCGAATCTCGCAGACAGGTCCCACTCCCTTATTCCCTCCTGAAGGTACTCGGTTTTCTTCAATCGGGTATGGACACCAGGCTATCCCTAGGCTCGCTTAAGAGCCGGGTGTCAGCGCTTTCAGTGCTTTTACAAAGGCGTATTGCTAACAAGCCGCAAGTAAGGACTTTTCTCCAGGGAGTTTCCCGATTAGCTCCCCCCTACAGGCGTCCACTGGAAACGTGGGACCTCAACCTGGTCCTGACAGCATTGCAGGCACCACCTTTCGAACCCCTTAAGGAAGTTCCACTCCGCATTCTGTCACAGAAGGTGGTTTTTCTGGTGGCAATCACCTCGCTGCGCAGAGTGTCTGAATTGTCAGCGCTCTCATGCAGACGGCCTTTCCTAGCCTTTCACCAGGACAAGGTGGTTCTCCGTACAGTACCATCCTTCCTTCCGAAGGTGGTGTCCATCTTCCACCTCAACGAGGAAATTTCACTGCCATTCCTTTGCCCGGTTCATAGAGTGGAGAAGGCTCTGCATACGCTTGACCTCATCAGGGCATTGCGTATATACGTGTCTAGGACTGCACCTTTCCGGAAGTCTGATTCCCTCTTCCTTCTTCCAGAAGGCGTTCGCAAGGGTCTACCGGCTTCCAAAGCTACCCTTACCAGGTGGATCAAGTCCACCATACAGGAGGCTTAACGCCTTAACAATTCTCTTCTTCCAGCCGGTATCACAGCACACTCTGCGCAGGTAATAGGGGCCTCCTGGGCCATTCGGCACAACAAGTGTCTAAGGCGGCCACTTGGACTAGCCTACACACGTTTACGAAGCACTAAAGTGTTCATACCCAGTCCTCAGCGGATGCGAGCCTGGGTAGATGGGTTCTGCAGGCGGCAGTGCCCCAAGTTTAGGGACCTGCTAGCACAATATTCGTCCATTGCTTCCCACCCAGGGACTGCTTTGGAACGTCCCATGGTTCTGTGTCCCCCAATGAGGCGACAGAGTAAAGGAGATTTTTGTGTACTCACCGTAAAATCTCTTTCTCTTAGCCTCTAATTGGGGGACACAGTTCCCACACTGTTGCCCTTACGGGCCGTTGTTACGGTTGAGTTCTCATATTGTTCTTTGAGCTCGTACATAGTAGCCTTCTTACAGGCATGGTTATGTCGTTTCTGTTACATTCCTCCTAATGCTGTTGCACAAAACTGGAGAAGGCTGACGCCGTCCAGGGGTGTATACTGCAGAGGAGTAACACCCATGGTTCTGTGTCCCCCAATTAGAGGCTAAGAGAGAGATTTTACGGTGATTACACAAATATGTCCTTTTTTGTTACTGTACAATGCAGCTGAAAATCTGCATGAAAAAATGCAACGTGTGAGTGTAGCACTACTCTGCTTTCATATGCGGTAGCAAAAACCTGCTGACATTCCCTTTTAAGGTAAATTTACACTGCATGATTCTCAAGTACAAGGATGCTGATCACTCAATAAATGAGGCTACTCTGTGCAATCCTGCTGACAGGTTCCGTTTAATGTCACTAGTCAGGTGGTGTCAGCTGAGCCTTATGCTGGCCATTTCCTGGCTTTTATTGGCTTATAAATGTTATTAAATGTAATAGCAGTTTTGAATGTGTTGTTTTTTGTTTTTTTTACCGAAAGCTAGAACTGTATCCAAAAAAGTAGAAGTGGTAGTCAGTCTTTCATTCATCACTATAAAAACTGCTGCCACAATCCTGTGTACGAAACTACAAATGTATTGGCATTTAAATTAGTGAACTAATATTTATTAATATTTTATTTGCCTGGATACTAACATAAGGCTTCTATTATTTTATCCAATTCCTCTATAAGTGCCCGCTCACACTAGCAATGATTTTCTCCTCCGAGAGAATCCGGCCAATTATGGTAGTGACATGGGGCTCTGTCTCTGATCAGACTGTCGGCTTACTGTGATCCGATTCTCTGGCAGGAGAGAATCGGATCACAGGTACAGAGAACCTAATTTCTCCATTGTCTGCGTAAATCTGACTGCACTTGGTGACATCTCAATGATTTGTTGTATTAATTGTTGGTTTGGTTTTTTTTTGGTTTTTAATTTTTAAAAAATTCCAATACGAATAATGGGTTTATTTTGTTATTAGAGCATCCAGCTTCTGCAAAGATTAACCTACAATATCAGAGTTTTGCATGCCAGTGTCAATATAGAGGAATTGATCTCATTTTTGATGAACAGAATGTAAGTAACCATATCGTTGTTAACTATTTAATGTAATTCGAACATATTATATTGTTCGATGATGTATAGCATGCAGCCAGAGACATTTGTTTCCTTCTTTTCCAGGCAGTGATATCATGCACAATAAAATGATTGCACACTTAGTCTTCATGCTGACGTCCAGTTTTCACATTTCACATATGTGTTCTGTCTATGGTCTTCATCACATTATCAAGAAAAATAATCTTGGGAATATTTTTTTTTTTTTTTCCGAAGTTACAGATCAAAATTACCCATACAAATCTGTGGGTCTTTGAAAACAATGGAAAGCGCATGGATACTGTTCATGTGCTGTTTTTTTTTGTTGGTTTTTTTTTTGCATTCCTGGAATGGTGCCATCAGTGTGAGGCCCCTGCACTTAGTCTTCTACTTATTATCAACCACCTTCTGCTGTTATTCACCCGCTTCAGAGTGTGTCCAGCAGTTTGTGACCTGGAGCAAGCCAGAGGTCATGGTCATGTTTCAATGCAAGTCTACGAGATCTTTGTTCTGGCTCTCATAGATTTACATTGAGAGCTTGTGACCGTAACCTCTGTCTTCCGGTCAGTATGACATTGCAGTCACAAGATCGCGGCGTGGCACAGGGAAGAGCTGAAGACAGCAGCAGGTGAGTATAATATTACGTCCAGTGATTTTTTACATTAGTAACACCATACCAGTACTGCAAAAAAACAGGAGTGGTGCTTTTCAAATTTTTTCTTTAGCAGTAGCGATAATACCTAGAGATGAGGGGATCATTTACTCACAACCACAGTACAGGTCAGAGCTCTCTGGCCATGGCCAGGAGCCTCACAAATTTCCTGAGCTTCTGAATTCCCCAGCACGGCTTTTTGTCAGCCTGGTGTGACATCATTTCTGCTGTGCACAGCTGACATTTCGCCACCCCGGAAACGCTTAAGAGAAGCATCCCATGTTATCATAATTGAATCCGCACATGTTCTAATGGTGCGTTTTTTTTTTTCCGCTGCGGAAAAAAACGCTGCATGTTCATTAATTTTGCGTGCGTTTCCGCATACATACAGTTGTATTGCAAAAACGCATGCTAAAACGCTTAACAAAAGTGCGTCATAAAACGCATGCGTTTTCCTGGGAAGAGGGTGTGCGTTTCCGGTCAGGAATGTTCTGCTTCAAAAAAGCAACGTGGGCACATAGCCTTATTGTATTAGAATTGAAATGTCCTACACAAAGACATGGTCAGTATGTTCCATAATGTTTGAACCACAACCTAAAGGGTTTATCTCATTTTACTAATGGGGAAAACAAAGTTCTTGTTAGATTAAGCAATTTTGCAATTGACCTGTGATTATGGTAAATATCCTTTCCATTCTCAAGATCAGAGGGATTTTTAGTTCAACTGTATACAGCTTGTTACCAAGGTTATTGGACATTTCTGCAGTCTCAGAGGTGGCCGATTTGTTAAGCATGCTATCAATCACTGTCTAGATCAGGGGTCCCCAACCTGTACCTCGGGAGCCACATGTGGCTCGCAGTCCCGTGACTGTCTGCCAGTTGGTGCACTAGGTCCAGGTTTAGCAAACAGGCATGAAGAGTACATCTCAAAATGGTGAATTTTGTGAGTAGCCCAGTACAGAAGTGCAGATCTGGATGCACATTTACTGGTCTTAGGGGTTTAGAGATGTTTTAGGTATGGTACGCTGGAGGATGATACTACCTGTTAGAGGAGGTGCTCAAAGCTGGATGCGACAGTGTGTTGAGAGTCCGTGATGGAAGAATACTGAATGGGGGCATTGTGGGAACCCCTGGATCTCAGTTTACTGCTTTGGAGTGATTTCTGTGGAAAAGCTTCCGTTATCATTATACCTGTAAAGGGGGATTTGGTTTTAACTACTCTGAAGGGGGTGGAAGCTGGATGTGGCTCGCGACCCTCTCTATAAGCTGAATGTGGCTCTCAAGGTCAAAAAGGTTGGGGACCACTGGTGTAGATCGTGACGATCCGTGTTGAGGAAACCCTTTCAATTTGGGGTAAATATGTACCAGAGTTACATATTTTAGTTTGAGTCTATGTGCTCACAATGTGTGTTGTTGTTTTTTTTTTTTTAAGTTCTATTACATTCTCGGAACAATAAAGTTAGGAAATCTGCCAGTCGGCCCCCAGTATTGTCTAATATTATTGTCTGGCTTGGCTTGAGACACACTCACAAAATCTAATGGTGACTGACGAGTGTGCCAGTAGAAACGAACATCTCTTGTCGGTTTCGTTTTACAGAAAATAAAACCTAGAATTTGTATTTCACTGTAGAAACCACTTCAGTCCAGTGGTGTGAAGGTTTGGTCAGGGGTGGAGATCATGTCCGGATAAGAGTTGTTGATTATTTTTTGTCTGTTTATAGAATACTTTCTCTAAAGAAAAATATTCAGGATTGAGAGTCCTCAGTAGTTAATACCTTTTAATGGCTAACTGAAAAGATGGTACCACATTGCAAGCTTTCGAGACTACTCAGGTCTCTTCATCTCTAAAGAATGTATTCATTCTGAAGCAAAGTGATATAACACAATGAATTTTACAAGGCAGATAATTTGTGTAAGCTGCTGTCATTTTGTAGTATTCCTGTAAGAAATAAGCATGTGTATATATAATATGCTGTGTATGTGACTGTAAACCGGCTTTTTTATAATAATGTGTTCTAGTCAGTCCCCTGAAGATGATCTGACAATGCCATCTCTTGGCCTTCTAGCAAACCTGTGCCGGAACAATCTGTCAGTCCAGTCGCATGTCAAGTCATTGGTAAGGGAAACGAACAAATTTCTACATATTCTCCCCTTAATGATTGTAATATATCTCACAATCTAAAAAGAGATTCCTAATGTCTGTCTCTCACAACTGCACGTCATTTAAAGAAAAACCGACATAGAAATATTTGGGGCTCATATTTTAATTGCTTATATCTTGTCTATGGCAAAACATTGCATAGGACTTACTTTAGTATTGATCAAGACTTTATTCACACAGTGAGCGTTTTTCCTTGAAAAATTTAAAAAACTGCATGCAGGATCTGTTCTATATCTGTCACCCTTTTTGCCATCCGTGTATAATCTACTTCTTGTGTGCAAAATAAAGGTTGCCCTTGTCAGTGAAACACACACAGTGCATGGATAGTGTGTGCTGTTCGCTTTGTTTTGTTTTTTTCACTGATCCACTCGTTTCAATAGACAAGTTCTGTCTACAAATATATGAAAAATACTCCAAAAGAACATCCTTATTCCATTATTAGTGAAGTACATAGATAATGCCTCATGAAATCTTATAGTATGGAGACGATTCTCAATTAAATGAGAGAAAAGAGAACATAGAATCCAAATCCATTTCAACCATATATATATTTATTTATCAAAAAGTAGACACATCAGAGATACAGGATAGTGAAAAGAACCAATAAAATGGGTAATCACATAAGGCCCGATACTAGAAAAAACAAGTGGATGACCTGTGATGGGTATGGTTGCCCAAACAAATCCCGCAGGGAAAATATAATTCTATGTATGAAATACAGTGTTAACCCCGGTTGGTGACTAAATACACATGCCAGTAGCTGGTGAATAAATGCACTAGATGTAAATCACCAGTGTTGCAAAAAGAGAAATTTTTATTGTATAGCTCCCGTATATAATAATCCAATATATGTGTAATCAGACGGGAAAGAAAAGGCAATTAGAAGTGCAGCACTGGTAGTAAAATGGCATTGAAGGTAGTCATTACACCAACCAGGTGATATATGGTGAGGTATATTGTTCAGAGGTCGCTTGTGGGAGGCTTCCCCTGTGCAATATAATATATTGCATTAAACCCAGAAAAAAGATAACAGTACCAATTGCTGGTAGACTGGGTATAAATCAGCCAGTGCTGAGATCGGTTGTGTCGCCCCCATATATTGAAAAATAAAGTGATGGTTAACACAATTGTCTATCACTGTTGTATAAAAGTGAGGAAAAAGAGGGCAAACACCGCTCGCTGCATTGGCCGTGATATATCCTTAAGCTGAGTCTTGTTCAGAACTCAGCAGTACACCATATCAGCACATAGTAAAACATGTCACAATAAACCCTGTGGGAAAAGTCAGAATGAGCTTAAATAAGCTGGATAAACATACCCATCATATCCTGGTGTGTAACAGGCACCGAATTGTGTACCCCTACGCGCGTTTTGCGGTATACAAGACCGCTTCCTCGGGGGGCTTGTATACCGCGAAACGCGCGTAGGGGTACACAATTCGGCGCCTTTTACACACCAGGATATGATGGGTATGTTTATCCAGCTTATTTAAGCTCATTCTGACTTTTCCCACAGGGTTCATTGTGACATGTTTTACTATATGCTGCTGATATGGTGTACTGCTGAGTTCTGAACAAGACTCAGCTTAAGGATATATCACGGCCAATGCAACAAGCGGTGTTTGCCCTTTTTTTCCTCACTTTTATACAACAGTGATAGACAATTGTGTTAACTATCACTTTATTTTTCAATATATGGGGGCGACACAACCGATCTCAGCACTGGCTGATTTATACCCAGTCTACCAGCAATTGGTACTGTTATCTTTTTTCTGGGTTTAATGCAATATATTATATTGCACAGGGGAAGCCTCCCACAAGCGACCTCTGAACAATATACCTCACCATATATCACCTGGTTGGTGTAATGACTACCTTCAATGCCATTTTACTACCAGTGCTGCACTTCTAATTGCCTTTTCTTTCCCGTGTGATTACACATATATTGGATTATTATATACGGGAGCTATACAATTAAAATTTCTCTTTTTGCAACACTGGTGATTTACATTAGTGCATTTATTCACCAGCTACTGGCATGTGTATTTAGTCACCAACCGGGGTTAACACTGTATTTCATACATAGAATTATATTTTCCCTGCGGGATTTGTTTGGGCAACCATACCCATCACAGGTCGTCCACTTGTTTTTTCTAGTATCGGGCCTTATGTGATTACCCATTTTATTGGTTCTTTTCACTATCCTGTATCTCTGATGTGTGTCTACTTTTTGATAAATAAATATATGGTTGAAATGGATTTGGATTCTATGTTCTCTTTTCTCTCAAGTTCTGTCTACAAAGTGGACCAGATCACCATGTATCTTTTAATGCTAACCACCAGTCAGAAAAAAGGAAACTGAAATGTGAACAGTCTTATAGAATATTATAACTCTGTGTGCTGTCAATGGGAAAAAAGATATGGCAAACACTGAGTTGCAAATGAAGCCTAGAAGCCAAAGACTGGGAACCAGCAGGCAGGGTGGATAAAAATCTTGATTTTTTTAAAAAAATCAAAAAAATCAGATTTTTTTGATTTAAATCAGATTTTTTTGATTTAAATCATTTGATTTAAATCAGATTTTTAAATCAAGTTGTACACAAGCAAAACTTTGTCTTTTTGCAAATCTAATTGTCTTACACAAATAAAAATATTAAAACAGTTGATTATGAAACCTAATAATTTTTATTTGCACTATTAAACACTCAGAATTGAACTACAGAGAGTAAGTACTTTTTAACAATAGCCTATCTCTAACGTTTGAAGTAAGCAAACATCTTCAGTGAATACATCAGTCCTTTAAGCCTACTGTTTATTTAGGACTTTTAATAGGAAAACCAGTTGTCCTGCTTTAGCAGTTCCTAAGCGGTTTCGGACTGTTGTGTGCACAAAACCAAATGAAGAAAACAATCTCTCTACTCCTGTGGATGAAGCCGATGCAGTCAGTAGCTGAGTAGCTAGATTTATTATCTTTGCTGGAAGAACAAGTGATTGCGACTTCCACCAGTCCAGTGGTTTTAGTTCATTAACGACGTTATCTGCAAACATGTATTTTTGAAATGGTGCAGATTCACACTTCAATTTCAGCACAGTTGCCACAATGTCATGGTTAGTATTGGCGAGCCACTCCATTGCAGAGTTGATTTCCGCCTCAGATAATTTTTTCCCTCTGTAGATGGGATGCAAGATATTGGCTAAATAGTGTTCTTCTTTTAATGCTTGGTCCTTGCGGTGCTGTATTGCAACCTTTACATTGTTTGAGAGGTTCAAGAGATCTAGAGAACCTTCTAAATCTTTCCAAACTTCTGTGGCATCAGCTATGGTTGCAGTATCTTTCTGCATTTTATCCAACGCAATCGATATTGGCTTTAACCTTTCCAAAAGGTCCTCGGCATTTCTCTTCACACCAAGATTTAATACTTTGCTTCGTATATTAGCATCAATTTTATCCCGATGTGTTTCGCAAATGGACAGTAATTTTGACCAGTTGTTAATAAACAGTTCCAAGCAGTCAGCCAAGGTATTCCATCTAACATCTTGTGGTAGAACCAACTTCAGTCCTCCCATTTCCTTGTAGGTTGCATGTGCAAAATGATTATTGCGGAAATATTTAACAATTTCTACAACATGTTCCTTGACACCCAAAATATGCAGGTCTTTTGCCAAAAGATGCAACAAATGGGCAGAACAACCGTATGTAATGACAAGCTAGAAGTGTGGAATTAAAGGGGCAGTATGAACAAAATGTGGAGGCTATTAATAGTTTATACAATTAAGACATGCTGCTTTTAAACACCTACCTATTGCCATATAGTAAAACAAAAAAGATTTTTACTTACTTTGGGGTCCCCCCCTCACCCTGGCGTTAGATCGTTGCCCCTAGTTTCGTCCGTGTAACTATGGGCGCACATGCACACTGCTCTCACTTCTCATTTTAATCGTGATTTATATTAAAAAAAAACCTTTTGATTTAAATCAGTGATTTAAATCATGATTAAAATCATGATTTAAATCGATCCGATTTAAATAGAAAAAAATCTTTTGATTTAAATCGTGATTTAAATCATGATTTAAATCGGCGTGATTTAAATCAATCCACCCTGCCAGCAGGCAATAAAAACCGCTCACCAATACATTTATACTTTTAAGTTCACCCACTTACGGTAACATCTATTCAAGGATCAGTAAAAAGGAATTAAATTTATGGACTTCTCGTGCGCTGCTTGACAAACTATCACATCCAAATTATGTTGAAGGATTAACCATTTATTACCTAACGCGTTTCGAAGTATATAGCACTTCTTCCTCAGGGGATGACATATACATATTCTCATCACGAGAAGTCCATAAATTTATTCCTTTTAACTGATGTTTTGGCGGCCACGGAGTGGACCCTTGGACGTGCAGCAGGCTGACCATTGAATTTACGTGCCTAAATCTCTCCTACAAAGGGTGAGTATATTTATCTTATCTTCCTTCAAAGTCTACCCAGATAAGACCCTATTGCGCTCTTTAGCTTATATTTATTGCATCTATTCAAGGATGACAGTTTTGACCTCTGGATGTGTCTTAGGCTGGTTTCACATTAGCGCTTTTTAAGCGCACGCACGGCCGGGGGTAGCTCCGCCCCCGAGCCGGCTCTCTGCCCGGCGTGCCCGCCCCTTGCTTGTAGCGCCGCCTCCTAGCGCACAGCGGCGCCTGCGATCGGCGCACCCTATCTTTAGCATAGGGTGCGCAGATCGTGCGCAGGCTGTGCGCTAGTTGCGCTTTGACCTGCGCTGCGCACTTTTGACGGTGCGCCGTGCGCGCCAAAATCAAACTTTTCGGATTTTGGCGCGCACGGCGCACCGTCAAAAGTGCGCAGCGCAGGTCAAAGCGCAACTAGCGCACGGCCTGCGCACGATCTGCGCACCCTATGCTAAAGATAGGGTGCGCCGATCGCAGGCGCCGCTGTGCGCTAGGAGGCGGCGCTACAAGCAAGGGGCGGGCACGCCGGGCAGAGAGCCGGCTCGGGGGCGGAGCTACCCCCGGCCGTGCGTGCGCTTAAAAAGCGCTAATGTGAAACCAGCCTTAGCATCGTATGTGGTGTGCAGACTTGTGCAGTACTTGTATGCCAGTGCCGCTATAATAGGCTTTTGTTTGACATTCCTGGCACCTCAGCTTAGGCTATGTGTGCACGTTGAGTATTTTCTTGCAGAAAATTCTGCAAAGTTTGTGCATCTCTTGGCAGGAAAAACGTGCATTATTGCTGCATTTTTTAATGCATTTTTGCATGTGTTTTTGTACAACAATGAAGGTTGTTTTTTTTTAACTGAATGAAAATATAAAAAAAGTCTTGTGATGTAATTTATTGGTTCAACCCCACCTTTTTCATGCTAAAGTAGTGGCATCAGGGTAATGGGATTAGGGCTTGGAGGAGTCAGCAGCTGTCATTGACACCTAGCCATAGGCTTCATAATGAAAAGGTGTCAGCCCAAAACTCTCATTACTAAGCCGATAAGTAAACACAAGCACACACACATTGTCACCAGCCTATGTAGGAGCTTTAACAGAATGAACATACATAGGCTGTATCCAAACATCAATTGTTCATTTTAAAGAAAACAAAAATTGTGTGGGCTTCCCTCGTAATTTTCATAACCAGCCGAGGGAAAGCAGTGGGCTGATATTAATAGCCTAGGAAGAGGCCAAGGATATTGGCCCCATCCAAGACTAAAAGTATCAGCTCTCAGCCGCCCCAGAAAAGGGTCATCTATAACAGTGGTCCCCAACCTTTTTTGCACCGGGGACCGGTTTCAAGCAAGACCATTCTTCCATGGCCCGGCAGGGCGGGGATGGAGGTGTGGCAGGGGCGGGGCTTTGGTCATAAGGGGGCGGGGCTATGGACACGGTTGTAGTGTAGCAGTGCATACTTATAATTAAATAACATTTATAATGTGACTCAACTCACCATAGGTTTTGAATAAGTGCTCCATCACCCCCTTCTCCCCATCATTGCCTTCACCCCATCACTCCCTTCTCCCCATCATTGCCTTCACCCCATCACTGCTGTCTCCCCATCATTGTCTTCACCCCATCACTCCCCTCTCCCCATCATTGCCTTCACCCCATCACTCCCCTCTCTCCATCATTGCCTTCACCCCATCACTCCCTTCTCCCCATCATTGCCTTCACCCCATCACTCCCTTCTCCCCATCATTGCCTTCACCCCATCACTGCCATCTCCCCATCACTCCCTTCTCCCCATCATTGCCTTCACCCCATCACTCCCTTCTCCCCATCATTGCCTTCACCCCATCACTCCCCTCTCTCCATCATTGCCTTCACCCCATCACTGCCATCTCTCCATCATTGCCTTCACCCCATCACTCCCCTCTCCCCATCATTGCCTTCACCCCATCACTCCCCTCTCTCCATCATTGCCTTCACCCCATCACTGCCATCTCTCCATCATTGCCTTCACCCCATCACTCCCCTCTCCCCATCATTGCCTTCACCCCATCACTCCCTTCTCCCCATCATTGCCTTCACCCCATCACTCCCTTCTCCCCATCATTGCCTTCACCCCATCACTCCCTTCTCCCCATCATTGCCTTCACCCCATCACTGCCATCTCTCCCCATCATTGCCTTCACCCCATCACTGCCATCTCTCCATCATTGCCTTCACCCCATCATTCCCCTCTCCCCATCATTGCCTTCACCCCATCACTCCCCTCATGGCCTTCTCCTCATGTCCCCATCTCCTCCAGGGCCAGGCTACACACACACACACACACACACACACACACACACAGACAGACATACATATACACACACAGACACCACCTCTCTCCTCTCACCTGCCCGCCGCCCGCGCTTCCTCGCTCTCACACAGCAGCGGCCGCACTCTCCTCTCTGTGTCAGTCAGAGACAGGAAGCGCAGGCGCCGGGCAGGAAGCTGGACGGGTCCTTGCAGCTCCGCTCCTGCTATTCCCTCTTGCAGGCAGCGGAGCTGCTTGATCGCTCCCTGCCCGCCGCTAAGAGCTGCTGCGCGCCGCCCCCGCCCCTCCCCCGCTACGCCACTGACCGCCCCTGGCTCCCCTTGTGTCCGCGGACCGGCAAGGGCACTGCTGCGGCCCGGTGCTGGGCCGCGGACCGGCGGTTGGGGACCCCTGATCTATAAGATGCGCCAAATCTCCCACTTGCCCTATAGCGGTGGCAATTGGGGTTCATACTTGAGGGCTTGATGCTGATAGGGAGAGGGTTAAATTAACCCTTCACGGTTGATCCAGTGATTTCCAAATTAATCCACAGGGCGTTGCTAGCAACTGGGAATGATCACTCGGAGACGGGGGTCTTTGTATGGGAGGATCGAGACAGATCACTAGTCCCCTTTATTTTAGTCACTTCTTTTATTATATTTTGCTTAATTATGCAAAGTTCTCAACTACCAATAGCATCATTTCACTTTATAAGCCAATAATATTGCAAGAAAACCGGAAACTGCATATATGTCTGTATCCAAATAGCATAGAAAGTAGTATAGTATAATGGCATATTCTTCAGAATTCTACACCCCCGGTTCCCTTATCTTGCACCTGATGGGAACAGTCTGGTTTCATGACAGCCTGAACTTTTTCATCCTAATTACAAAAATTTATCTTACAGCAACAAAAATGGAGAAATGAAACCTTCAGAAAATGGAGAAAATGAAACTTCAGCTCTGATTTTGGTTTTAACCCTTCACAATCCCCCCTAGATAATTTTTTTTAACACATAGGCAGCATCAGAGGTGCTATCCCAAGCTAACAGCTTGAGGGGTACTGGTCTTCACATGACTGATGCCGTGTTACCAGTCATGGCTGTCGCGGCTCCCCCGTCCCCCATGTATACTGCAATTCACGAATAACAATTTTTGATGACGGTGGTGGAGATCTTTTGTAGGTAGCCATGTGCTTGGCTTCAACATCTTCATCAAGTAGCCTTTTGAGATTGGTGCAGAGAAGAGCAGGGGCAACGACACCTTTGGTATCATCATTAGCTGTCTTAGTGCAGAATTTCCTAATACATACAGAAATACACCAAAGAACAAGTTTTAGTACACACATATGTACACATATAAGTACACATATGCAACAAGGATACAGGCAGCAATATGCAACAAGCTCTGTAAGATCCCAGCTATCCAGCCCCCAATTCCCTTAAATCAATTGGCTGGATTAAAAACGGAGAAAGTGTCTGACCACCAACTGTCCTTATTACGATCATTGTCTTTATCGTATTGATCTCTGAGTCTTTGAATATCTTCTAACTTTAACTTTTAACTTCTACCAATAATAATATGGAAAATGCGAAAAAACAGAACATTTTGTCCCCTTTATTTGCTATTGGCTTGTTGGGTGATGAGGTGGACTTGATAGGGACCGTCATACAAGGGTTCTAGTCCGTGCTTCCTGACATGCCTTTTCACGACTACCAAATCACCAGGCTTCGGATTATAACAGGTGTCGGTTTCTGCTGAATCTGGAAGAGAAAAAGAAACTAGAGCATGGGTGTTAGCAAGATTTTTACTAAGCTGAATAACACATTGAACAGCACGGTCAGTTTCTTCTGATAACTCATCAAAAAAAGAAAAGGAAGCCATACCTAAAATGTAATAATGTTTATTGAGACATGATTTAAAAATAAATATAAGAATCAATACAATAATAAAAAGTGAGGACACTACAAAAAAAGGTTCATATTCACATCAGGGGTACCATGCAGAAAAAGTGCAAGAAGTGCATGTACAAAACAATGCCAAGGGGGAAGTTCAGTGCAAATAATGCAAATAAGAGCCAGTGCTTTGCTGAATCATTATGAAAAGCACAATTGTGCAAATACAAATGGTAAAAATTAAAGTGCAATACAGTTAGCATGTATGGATGATAAAAAACCCCTTAGGCATTGCGCAAAGATATAATGCGGTAAACTAATCACTGAGTATATAATAAGTATGAATGGGAGGCTGCATAGCCAATGTGCACTTAGTGTGAAGTAAGGCAGCAGCTAACCCTATAAGTATAAATACAAGTGGAGAGAAAGTGAAAGCATGTTACCTCAGGATGCGGAAGGAGGGACTTTAATTTTTACCATTTGTATTTGCACAATTGTGCTTTTCATAATGATTCAGCAAAGCACTGGCTCTTATTTGCATTATTTGCACTGAACTTCCCCCTTGGCATTGTTTTGTACATGCACTTCTTGCACTTTTTCTGCATGGTACCCCTGATGTGAATATGAACCTTTTTTTGTAGTGTCCTCACTTTTTATTATTGTATTGATTCTTATCTTTATTTTTAAATCATGTCTCAATAAAGATTATTACATTTTAGGTATGGCTTCCTTTTCTTTTTTTGATGTCTCTATATTGAATCTATTTTCTAGGCTATCTGCTTTTTTGAATATTCTTCTGATAACTGCTGAGGCTGGAAATTTGCAATTGGGGGCCTAGTACCAAACAATATCTCGTATGGGGACAAGCCATGTTTTGCAATAGGGGTAGTACGAATGTGGTATAGTACAATGGGTAAGAGCTCTGGCCATGGAGCCGTAGTCTCCTGCATCATTTTGGTCAATTGTCCCTTCAGTGTGCCGTTCAGCTTCTCAACTTTCCCACTGGATTGTGGGTGGTACGGAGTATGGAGGGCTACAGTGGATCCAAGCATTGTCAGAACTTTTTGGTACACATGAGAAGAAAAGGCCGGACCTTGATCACTTTCAACAACTTCTGGAACCCCATATCTGCATATAACTTCCATCACCAGTTTCTTCGCTGTGGTCTTTGCAGTCATGTTGGTAACAGGGAATGCTTCCGGCCAACTGGAGAACCGGGGCCCAGTAGAATTTTTGCACCAGGGCGAGGGCCTTATTCTTTCCTCGATATGTAGGTCTCTGCATCGTCATTAAGCGGGGTCCGACAAAACTTCAGTCTGTTGTAGATCATCAGGTTCTTGTAGGGTCAATGCTTCTTGTAACTGTTTACGCTGAGAGCGTGTGGTCACCATAGTTGGTATGGTTGGTTCAACGGGTAAGAGAGCGGCGGCTTTTGATTGCATATCCGCAAATGCGTTGCCTACAGTCTGTGGACTGATCCTAGGACCGTGTGCCTTAACTTTGATAATAGCCACCTGAATAGGTAATTTGATCGAGTCCATGAGGGTTTTAACAGCTTTAGCATTTTTCACTGGAGTTCCGACAGTAGTAGTAAACCCTCGATTGGCCCATAGAGCCCCAAAATCGTGAGCAATACCAAATGCATACCGTGAGTCCGTGTATATATTAGCCCGTCTGTTCTTGGCCAAAGTACATGCAGTAGACAGAGCCTGGAGTTCTGCTTCTTGTGCTGACTGTGAGGGCGGGAGTGCAGCTGCGTGCACTGCAGTGTCCTCTGTGGTAACAGCATATCCCGTGTGGAATCTACCAAACTCGTCAGCATATCTTGAACCATCTGTGTATAACACCAGATCAGGATTTGGGAGTGAATTCTCACTGACATTTGGTGGAGTAGCTGTTTCTTCAGTCAGAAGTTGGGAACAATCGTATTGGAGGTAATCCTCATCACTGCCATCTTTCCTTATAATTCATTATACCGTCTTTCAAGGCATTGTAAAGGGGTTGCATTATGCGGGATGCATCCGGTATCCACTGACAAAAATAAGTGCATAGTCCAAGAAAACGCTGGAGTTCAATTTCATCTTTTGGGAAAGGAAGGGAGCTGACAGCTATTTTTCTGCGAAGTGTCTGGCACCCTGAAGGAGACAGTGGCCCAAGAATATCACTTGACCAAGGCAGAACTGAAGTCTCGAGGCCGAAACCTGACAGTTCAGTGCTGCCAGATGCTTGAGGAGGCTAACAGTGGCAGCAATGGCAAAAGACACCTGCTCATTTTGTTTTTTGTTTTTTTTTTGCAAGCTAGTTGGGACTGTTTTGGGCCCCTTGTGGCATCTGTGGGAAAGGCATGCAAAATACAGATTTCCTCACTGTCTTCATCTACATAGGGATTATATAACGTAAGAACCATCTGACCATCATCTTGGAATTGTATTCTGGAATGGAACTGTGATAATAAATCTGCCCCTAGTAAATTTACTGGACATGTGGGAGAGATTACAAACTGAGTAGTAACCTCGGGGAAGGGTCCCACAGGGATGGGGTTTGTAAAAGTATGTTAATTGGGAGTATTTAGATTACGATTAGAAGAGGGAATTGAGGGTAGCATCTGTCAGCGGGAGTGTGACAGTCTCTCTAAAAGTGACCGAGTCGGCCACAGCGCCAACATTGCAGACGAGAATTGGCACGGCGGATCTGGGGGTTAAGGTTCCTAGTCATAGGATTAGGAGAGTAGGGAGCTGAAGTCTGAGGGGGGGCCAGAGTTTGCTGTGTGCTCGCAGCCGCGCTGGGCGCGATGGGGGCTGCTGTTAGAGCAGGGGCTGTCACAGCTGCCGCTGTTGATTATTTTTCTGTTTCCTTTCTGCTGCAGGGTGGGTTAAATTCTTCTGAAAACTTTTTATTACTTTCAATGCATAATCCGGAGTGGAATTCTCATTGTCAGGTCTAACTGACATGCCTCTTGCAATTCGGGTTTAAGGCCGGACATCAAAGCTGCAACAAAAAGATGTGTATCTGCTTTATTATATAGTGAGAATCCCAGATCTCTAAATTCTACCATGACGCCCATAGAACTTCTCGGCAGTCTCCCCCTTGTCCTGTGTGACATCTGTGAGAGAGGTAGCTTGGTCCGCTAATCTATCCTGTGCCCAAACCTTTAAAGCATTGCCGAAATCAACACCACTCTCATAGGTTTCCCCATCCAGATTAATATATATTATGCCACCCTCAATAATTGGAAAATACCCCTCCCCAACTTTTACTCGAAGTATGTGCAATATATCTCTTTGGGGAGTGGAATAAATCTCTCGATTTGCTGCCATTTGCCTGTATAAAGTCATGGGGGGGGAAGTCTCTGGATTGGGTAATTGATTGCAAAGGGTGTCTATTTGGGATGGGGTGAAGGGAGTATACTCATAACCACTAGCAATATTAGACATAGCGGGGACTGAGGCTGGCGGCGGATGATAATAGGTACCGTCAGAGTTTAACAAAGGAAAGGTGGGGGCGGGGGCTGCTTCTCCCAGTCTCCTTGTACAATTGACATCTAGCAGGGAGACCTCTTCTTTCAAATCATTCTTAATTATTTGTCTGCCTGACACATCTGTCTCGATATCAGTTTCTTCTTTAATCATTTCCTCAATTCTCACACCACAGTCACTTTCTTGAACCACAAAACATCCACTCCTTGCCAAGACAATTTTTCCTTCTTCAACATAGCAGTAACAGAAACAATCAGAATTCACTTTCTCTTTTCTTCCTAACACCTTCGTCACACAATTCATATGCCAAGCCAAAAATTCTTCTTTTCCTTCCACGGATTCTCATTTAGAGCTAAATATCCTTACTTCAGTTGTGCACAGTACTGGCGGCCGTTTCAGTCTCTGTTCCACTGGGTCAATAATCCCCCTCTGGGATACCCAAAATTCAACGCGGTACTCAGTGAAAGGAGGAGGGCGTCTCAGACTATCCCTCCGGACAACTCTGGTTATATATATCTATATATACCTGAGTTACGTATCCTACCCAATCTTCGATCACTTCACCACGCCCGACACTAACAGTGATCAGGATTTCAGGATATTTTGACTATAAAGAGAGCCACAATCACTGGTCAATCCGAGGTGTCCGTCCCTTATGAGGTACGGTTCGAGCACTGGGCCCCCAACGGGACTGCACCTCTATATGATTCCACCCATCAATCACCCCACCATCAAGGACAAACCTCAGATCCTATTTGCAGCAACAAGCACAGGAAAACCACACCAACGGTCAGTCTTAACAGTATAACTGCCAACTTACCGTGGTTGTTGTGGGGGATGATCAGTCCCAATTTTCCAGCACCTGTGTCCGCTCCGAGGGTCCTTTGTCTTGTTGTCCTCCGGGGGCAGAGGCGTCCCTATTCGGGGGCCCCACGTTGGGCGCCAGCTGATAGGGAGAGGGTTAAATTAACCCTTCACGGTTGATCCAGTGATTTCCAAATTAATCCACAGGGCGTTGCTAGCAACTGGGAATGACCACACGGAGCCGGGTGTCTCTGTACGTGAGGATTGAGACAGATCACTAGTCCCCTTTATTTTAGTCACTTCTTTTATAATATTTTGCTTAATTGTGCAAAGTTCTCAACTACCAATAGCATCATTTCACTTTATAAGCCAATAATATTGCAAGAAAACCGGAAACTGCATATATGTCTGTATCCAAATAGCATAGAAAGTAGTATAGTATAATGGCATATTCTTCAGAATTCTACACCCCCGGTTCCCTTGTCTTGCACCTGATGGGAACAGTCTGGTTTCATGACAGCCTGAACTTTTTCATCCTAATTACAAAAATTTATCTTACAGCAACAAAAATGGAGAAACGAAACCTTCAGAGAATGGAGAAAATGAAACTTCAGCTCTGATTTTAGTTTTAACCCTTCACAATGTCACCTTTGTATTGTCAGGTGACATCAAGTCCACAGGTTAGTAATGGATAGGCGTCTATAAGACACCTATCCGTTACTAGTGATATTGTATAAAAAAAAACAAAAACACACTCATGATAAAGTCCTTTATTTGAAAATGACAACTCCTTTAACCCATTCCTTACCGATGACTGAATAGTACATCATTGGTAAGGATCCCCTGCTTTGAGGTGGGCTCCGGCGGTGAGCCCACCTCAAAGCCGCAACATGTCAGCTGTTATGAACAGCTGACCGCAATTGGAGTGAGCGGAATCGCCATCTGCCCGCGCCTATTAACTAGTTAAATCCCACTGTCAAAGCTGACAGCGGGCATTTAGCTAGCGTTTCTGGCTGCCGGGCCGGAAGTGAGTTCATCGCCAACCCCCACCACGTGATCGGGGTGTCAGCGAAGCGTTACCCTGACAACCAGAGGTCTCATAGAGACCTCTATGGTTGTTGCAGGCACATTGCTTTTAGCGCCGCCCGGTGGCCGGCGCTAAAAGCAATGCAGTAAATCTACTACATATGGGCGTTCTGCTCATCACGATCGAGTTGTGCATGCTTCTAGCCTCCTATGAAGGCTATTGATGCATGCCAAAAGTAAAAAAAAAAAAAAAGTTTAAAAATAAAAAAAACCTAAAAGTTCAAATCACTGCCCTTTCGCTCCAATCATTATAAAACAATAAAAAAAATCACACATGCACATATTAGATATCGCTGCGTTCAGAATCGCCCGATCAATAAAAAAAAAGGATTAACTAAAGGATCGCTAAACGGCGTAGCAAGAATTAAATTAAAACCATCAGAATTACGTTTTTTTGTCGCTGCGACATTGCATTAAAATGCAATAACGGGCGATCAAAAGAACGTATTTGCACAAAAGTGTTATAATTAAAAATGTCAGCCCGGCACGCAAAATATAAGCCCTCACCCGACCCCAGATCATGAAAAATGGAGACGCTACGGGTCTCAAAAAATTGCGCAAATATTTATTTTTTTTTTTAAGCAAACTTTGGAATTTTTTTTCACCACTTAGCTAAAAGAGAACATAGACATGTTTGGTGTCTATGAACTCGTAATGACCTGGAGAATCATAATGGCAGGTTAGTTTTAGCATTTAGTGAACCTAGCAAAAAAGCCAAGCAAAAAATAAGTGTGAGATTGCACTTTTTTTGCACTTTCACCGCACTTGGAATTTTTTTCCCGTTTTCGAGTACAAGACATGGTAAAACCAATGGTGTCGTTCAAAAGTACAACTTGTCCCGCAAAAAGTAAGCCCTCACATGGCCATTTTGACGGAAAAATAAAAAAGTTATGGCTCTGAAAAGAAGGGGATCGAAAAATCGAAAACCGCTCCGGGAGTTAAGGGGTTAATGAATCATAATTAAACCATACTCACAGAATGCCTAATCCACTGAAGCCAACGTCTCCTGCAATAAAAATAAAATAATAAACCACATTGTTCCTCGCCTGTCCGCAGAGAAGATAATCCATAATATCCCAGGACGATCCTGATCACTTTTAGAGCAGCCACTGATGTGACTGCTCTGAAAGACAGACAGCGATACACTGTGGGAGCGATTACCTCCTGCCAGTGTATCACTGAGCTGCCATGAGAAGCTTTTCTCACGGTGCCGTTAGTGAGAGCACCAGAGCTGATCAGCTAATGAACTCTCCCATGGCAGCTCAGTGATGCACTGCGGGATTGATTGCCTTCTGTCAGTGCATCACCTGTGGCCGGGTAGAGTGGTCACATCTCTCGATGTGACTTTTCTACACGTGAGATCACCGTGGGACACTTAGGATTACGTGGACTACGGCAGACAGGTGAGTATTAGTGATGAGCGAGTATACTCGTTGCTCGGGTTTTCCCGAGCATGCTCGGGTGTCCTCTGAGTATTTTGGTGTGCTCGAAGATTTGTCGTCTAAGCTGCTTGATTTGCGACTTTTAGACAGGCTGAATACATGTGGGAATTCCTTAACAAACAGGCATTCCACACATGTATTCAAGCTGTCTAACAGTCGCAAATCATGCAGCTGAGACGACGAAAACTAAATCTCCGAGCACGCCAAATTACTCTGGGAAAACCCGAGCAACAAGTATACTCGCTCATCACTAGTGAGTATATGTTGGTTTATTTTACTTTTTTTTTTTCTTTCTAGGAGATGAGATCATCGGGATTTGGTGTTAGATGAGTATAATTCTTTTTTTTTTTTTTCAGTATGTATGCAATATATTTTATTTATTTTTTATTAAGCACAGGCGCTGGCTGATGAGACTACGACTCTCATCAGCAGCACTTGCTATCGCCTGTTATCAGTGACAGCAGACGTAGCCCGCTAGGAGCATTAGTCTCATCAGCCCACGCCTGCTAACCTGCGGTAAGCTTTTTACCTCAGGTAACGCTGATAGCATGACCCCGCAGCACTCTGGTCGTCAGTCTTACCAGAGGTAGCGTTACTGCGGGTCTGAGTCACAGCTGTGGAGTCACGCTGACATCTGACAGCATGACCCCGCAGCGCTCTTGACGGACGGTCTTACCGGCTGTAGCGCTACCGCCGATAAGAACCACCGTGCCGGTGTTTCCCATGCTGTCACACAGATGACAGCGTGGGAAACGCCATAATAAGCCGGTAAAAGCAAGCAAAAACTCAGTAAATCCGCAAACATTTTTATACCTGCGTTTTTGCTGTGGATTTGACTGACTTAATTTAAGTCAATGAGTGAAAAACGCTGCAGAAATGCACAAAGAATTGACATGCTGCAGAAAAAATGCACTGCAAATACTCAAAGGAAATCTACTGATCATGTGCACAACACTTCAGGATTGTCATTGAATTACCTTGCATAAGGATTCCATAGCGTTTTTGGCCCATTTCCCTGCTGTAAAAACGCAGCGAAAACGCAGTGTGCACACAGCCTTACAGTCAAGAAGAACCCAGTCAATTCAGTTAAAGGTTTATCGCCAAAAAAGAAAATAGGGAGTTACTTGCTAATCCCTGGGACCCCCTTGAATCCTGAGATCAGTGAAATGCAGCCCCATTCTAAATGGAGCAAAGGTGTGCATGCATGCCCTCTAATCCACATTGTCTTTGGGACTGCTGAGTTTTTTTTCTAGCAGTCCCATACACAATGAATTGAGTGGACTCCCTCTCCATTTAGGATAGGGCTGCAGAGCCCTGATCTCCAGTCGGACCGCCATCAATCACCAAGTTATCCCATGGATAGAGGATAACTCACCTTTTTGAGAATAACCCTTTAAAAAAAAAGTGACATGTATTTGATTTTGCCTGTTATGAGAGGGGATGTATAGTGACTCAGTGTCTTCACATGAAACCTACTCAACACAACTTGCATTATATTGTATAATATATTATCTTATTGTATTGGCTCCTTTTTTTTTCTTTACAGAGCAATGTTAAAAGTTTCTATCGTACCTTGATTAGTTTCTTGGCCCACACCAGTTTGACCGTTGTGGTATTTGCCCTATCAATACTGGCAAGTCTAACGTTAAATGAAGAAGTGGGAGAGAAGGTGAGATTGTGTGTTTTGTTTTTTCTGACCCTCTCTTGTGCTTTGCAACCACTGATTGGTCTCTTAGTATAGTTCTTCTTATTCTCTGTGTCTCTTTACTCATGTGCAGGGCCATTGCAGGAACTTGGGTATCCATGGTAACAACCACTAGCAACTAGCTAACTCACTATATGATTGGTCGTACCCATGGATACCTAAGCTACTGCAATGGACCTGCATATGAAGAGACACAGCGAATCAGAAGAAGTATACTACTTTTCTTATTGGAGGTGTTTACTAATATGATTATTACACCTACTAAATATTGGGATAGGATATTGGAGATGTGACTACCCCTTTAAAGTTACAAAATCATAAACATATGTCTGAAAGTGGATATGGCACAATACATTACTAACTAGAGCGCTTATACCTGATCAGACTGTTGTATTTTGAAAATCCTTACAAATATGGCTATATAAACCTGATATTTAAATGAGCATTTTATCTAGCTGAATTTAGTTTCCGCTCACCCCGCAGCTTCTAGCACCGCCCCAAATAGATCGGCATCACAGGACAGCACTTTTGTCACTCACTGCTTCTATCACCACTCCTTGCTGACAACTCGTCTGAAGGTGGGTACCAGAAGCTGTGGGCAGGACTGGTGTCACTCAAATCTTCTGTCTTCCACCCTCCCCGATGATATTGTCTTTTAGTGAACCTGCGGCACAGACAGAGTGCCAGTACTGCACTCACAATGCCCATAATCCAGGACATTTTCAGGGGGGCAGCAATTCAGCAATCTATTGAGTAAATGCAGCGCTATCCCTGTAATGTCCTGTTTCAGGAGGGGCAAAGGACGCTGCGGGGAATGTACAGGAAGAACAGTAAAAGAAAAAACACATTTAGAAATTAGATGACGAGAAGTGTAGGGTATTGTGTAGGAAAGGAAATCCCAAAAGTGGGTAGAGTGTAAGTATAGATAGTTAGAAGATGTATTATAGGTGCCGGATATCTCCTTTTCAAGTACCTAGAATATTATAAAAAGTGTTTGATTACTTGATTGCTTATTCTCATGCGCACAGATAATTCCCCCTACAGGGTAGCACATGGAAACTTTATTGCATACAAGCTGTTTCTTTTCATGTAGCAGCTTTACAGACTGTCGCTCGCTGTGGCTGACAGCAGAGAAGTGTGTTATTCCTTGGGGCGTTGCACTGTTGACCTTCTGTCAGTGCTGTGAAGTGTTGGCTGTAGACAGTTGTCCTAGCAAGGTCAAGTACCTCTCCATTTTCTGCTTCTTTGTCCCTTCTGTTAGAAGTGGCTCCAAGTCTCTCACCTTTCATCTGCTGCCTTTATATTCACAGTCTTTCTTGGAAAAATTCAGAGTACTTATTTCTAGATAAAGACCATGAGTGATCGGAGTACCACATAAGTCACAGTTGCTGAGCAAATCTCCACAATGATGATTTTCCTCTTAATTTCTGCATGATCGTTATTTAATAAAACCATTGCCACGCTCCACTTTCTTGTGTCACAATTGACTTGTAAAAAAATGAGTGTATACGAAGGCTGAAAGCACATAATCAGATAGTATGATGACACTTATTCCTCCTCTGTGTTGCCAATAAATATAGGCTGAGTATTAGGGCCTGCACGGCAGTAATATCTTTGTATAATGTGCACTATAGAAAATTAGCTATAAATTAGTGTCAGCTGGCTCAATAACACCTTCAGGATTCATGAGATACGCATGAACTTGCTGCGTTGCATAAAATAAGAGGGGGGGTGCAGCATAGTTATAGGGCATCTGTCAGTGCAAAATGCAGTTAAAACCAAACGTAGGCACTTTTATGCACCCTTGGGGTGGCTAAGCAGTTCAGTGCATCGTACCACCTACTTTACATTCCCTCTGTCTTTGCCTAAGTTCTGTAAAGTGAAAACTGTCAATCAAGGAAGAGGGGGACGAACATAGATGGGAAACAAGTATGTGGGGAAGGTGCACTGAACCATTTGGCCACACCAAGGGTGCACCAATTGCACTTGTGCTTGTTTTGTACCATCATTTTGGACTGACTGCCTCGGTTTAATCTTCACTTATTACCTTACCCTGCCTGATAGCTTTAACTTGCAGCAGCTGAATTCCACTGTCATCAATGAACTATTGTGGTATGGTGTTATAAAGGCAAGGGAAGACATGGAAACAACCTAAAAAAAAAAAAAGCCTGACCTTATTACTGCTGTTCTTAAACACCACAAAAAGGGGGGGATTGCTCAGTGGTCTTCACGGACTTCTGTGCTCATTCCAGACTAAGCTGCCAGCTTTCCGCTAACTTTTTCGTGTGTTTTTAAGCCTCTGTCTTTCTGCTGTACATATGTTGAGCCAACATATTGAATGTCATATTCAGGGGTGATGAGTCTGTATAAAATGGGCAGACTCCTAAAATCTAATATATAAAGCTCAAGTGGGTGTGTGTATGTATGTCCGGGATTGGCATCCGCACCGTCGCAGCTACAGCCACAAAATTTGGCACAGTCACACGTCTGGACCCCGAGAGCGTCATAGGCTATGTTGTGAGGCAAAATTTTAACCCCGCGCGTTCCAGTTCACCAAACAATTTTGCCCCTATCTACATAATGGGGAAAAAGTGAAAGGAAAAGTGTTGGAGGCAAATTGACAGCTGCCAGATGTGAACAAGGGGGACTTAAAGAATGAGAGCGATGGTGCCAAAGAGTATATACCGTACAGTTGCTAAGGCGGGGCCCTGACATGGGATACTCACCACACACACAAAATGCGCCACACACTGCCACGTGCTTCAACACATATACCACCCTCAGCACACATTTCACCACACATACACCAACCTCACCACATAAGTCGAAACACAAAAGTCGCCACTCAAATCTCGATACGCTGTCCCAGAGCTGTTTAAAAGGTGAAAAATGAGCTGTGATTGGTTGCTATCAGCAACAATTTTCTTTGTAGACAGTTGTGGTAACTGAGGCCTATTATTCTTATCCTTTCTATGGTGTTATCGTCTTTCTGTGAAGCTGGAAATAACACAATTTATTACCGTGCCAACGCAGACCACCCTCTGACACAGACTGCAGGGGGAGCCCGGTATCACACAGGATAAGATTAGATACACGGCTCAGCAGTCAGTAGCACAGGATAGGATTAGATGCACAGTTTTTATGTGCAATATAATCATTATAATTTGTTATAACTAACCACAGTTGATTACTATGCCCAGGCAACGCCATGCTCTTCAGCTAGTATATAATAAATTGGGTACAGTAGTACAATGCAGGATGTGCTGTAAATGTTTTCATAAGAATTTGGGAAATTTATGAAGATGTCTCTTGTGTTCCTGATGTAAGGATCTCTGCTTTAAGTTGAGATGAATCTGTGCTGCCCTTTATGTACATGCTCAGTAGTGACCAGTGCTGTGGAGTCGGAAGTGAGATGAATCTGTGCTGCACTTTATGTACATGCTCTGTAGTGAGGCAGTGCTGTGGAGTCGGAAGTGAGATGAATCTGTGCTGCACTTTATGTACATGCTCTGTAGTGAGGCAGTGCTGTGGGGTCAGAGGTGAGAGATGAATCTGTGAGATGAATCTGTGCTGCACTTTTTGTACATGCTCAATAGTGACCAGTGGAGTCAGAGGTGAGATGAATCTGTGCTGCACTTTATGTACATGCTCAGTAGTGACCGGTGCTGTGGAGTCGGAGGTGAGATGAATCTGTGCTGCACTTTATGTACATGCTCAGTAGTGAGGCAGTGCTGTGGGGTCAGAGGTGAGATGAATTTGTGAGATGAATCTGTGCTGCACTTTATGTACATGCTCAGTAGTCAGGCAGTGCTGTGGGGTCGGAGGTGAGATGAATCTGTGCTGCACTTTATGTACATGCTCAGTAGTGAGGCAGTGCTGTGGGGTCAGAGGTGAGATGAATCTGTGCTGCACTTTTTGTACATGCTCAATAGTGACCAGTGGAGTCAGAGGTGAGATGAATCTGTGCTGCACTTTATGTACATGCTCAGTAGTGACCAGTGCTGTGGAGTCGGAGGTGAGATGAATCTGTGCTGCACTTTATGTACATGCTCTGTAGTGAGGCAGTGCTGTGGGGTCAGAGGTGAGATGAATCTGTGAGATGAATCTGTGTTGCACTTTATGTACATGCTCAGTAGTGACCGGTGCTGTGGAGTCGGAGGTGAGATGAATCTGTGCTGCACTTTATGTACATGCTCAGTAGTGACCGGTGCTGTGAAGTCGGAGGTGAGATGAATCTGTGCTGCACTTTATGTACATGCTCAGTAGTGAGGCAGTGCTGTGGGGTCAGAGGTGAGATGAATCTGTGAGATGAATCTGTGTTGCACTTTATGTACATGCTCAGTAGTGACCAGTGCTGTGGAGTCAGAAGTGAGATGAATCTGTGCTGCACTTTATGTACATGCTCAGTAGTGACCAGTGTTGTGGAGTCGGAGGTGAGATGAATCTGTGCTGCACTTTATGTACATGCTCAGTAGTGACCAGTGTTGTGGAGTCGGAGGTGAGATGAATCTGTGCTGCACTTTATGTACATGCTCAGTAGTGACCAGTGCTGTGGGGTCAGAGGTGAGATGAATCTGTGCTGCACTTTATGTACATGCTCAGTAGTGACCAGTGCTGTGGAGTCGGAAGTGAGATGAATCTGTGCGGCACTTTATGTACATGCTCAGTAGTGACCAGTGTTGTGGAGTCGGAGGTGAGATGAATCTGTGCTGCACTTTATGTACATGCTCAGTAGTGACCAGTGTTGTGGAGTCGGAGGTGAGATGAATCTGTGCTGCACTTTATGTACATGCTCAGTAGTGACCAGTGCTGTGGGGTCAGAGGTGAGATGAATCTGTGCTGCACTTTATGTACATGCTCAGTAGTGACCAGTGTTGTGGAGTCGGAGGTGAGATGAATCTGTGCTGCACTTTATGTACATGCAGTGCTGTGGGGTCAGAGGTGAGATGAATCTGTGCTGCACTTTTATGTACATGCTCAGTAGTGAGGCAGGGCTGTGGAGTCGGAGGTGAGATGAATCTGTGCTGCACTTTATGTACATGCTCAGTAGTGACCAGTGCTGTGGAGTCAGAGGTGAGATGAATCTGTGCTGCACTTTATGTACATGCTCAGTAGTGAGGCAGTGCTGTGGAGTCGGAGGTGAGATGAATCTGTGCTGCACTTTATGTACATGCAGTGACCAGGGCTGTGGAGTCGGTAAGCCAAACCTGTGACTCCGACTCCTCAATTTCCCTTACACCGACTCCACGACTCCGACTCCCACATATATTGTTTATATTTAAGTGAAAAATTTATTGTAGTACAATAATAATAAATAATAATAATCTTTATTTATATAGCGCCAACATATTCCGCAGCGCTTTACAGTTTAACAGTTTCAAAACACAAGTCATAAGTAACAACGCTAACAATACAATAATTAAAGCAAAATAAGACGACCCTGCTCGTGAGAGCTTACAATCTACAATGAGGTGAGGGAGATACAGAGTACAGGTGTGTATTTACAATGGTGTATTTACAATGAAGGTCCAGCCATCTTGCGGGAGTGAAGGATGGATGGAGATAGTGAATGGGCTACACACGCACACTTACACAGAGAATGACTTTGATTAGTGAATGTGATAGGCCGCTCTGAACAGGTGTGTTTTGAGGGAGCGCCTAAAACTATGCAAATTGTGGATAGTGATGATTTCTTGGGGTAGAGCATTCCAGAGGATAGGAGCAGCACGGGAGAAGTCTTGGAGTCGGGAGTGGGAGGTACGGATTAGTGCAGAGGTTAGTCGAAAGTCGTTTGCAGAGCGCAGCGATCGGCTAGGCCGATAGACAGAAATGAGAGAAGAGATGTAAGGGGGTGCCGCACTGTGGAGAGCTTTGTGGGTGAGAACAAGTACTTTGAATTGGATCCTATAATGAATGGGCAGCCAATGTAAGGACTGGCGAAGAGCGGACGCGTCCGAGTACCGATTACCCAGATGGACGATCCTGGCCGCTGCATTAAGTATGGACGGGAGAGGGGATAGTCGAGTGACGGGGAGGGCAATTAATAGAGCGTTGCAGTAATCCAGGCGAGAGTGGATCAATGCAACAGTGAGGGTTTTTGTTGTTTCCATAGTGAGAAAAGGGTGGATTCTAGAGATGTTCTTTAGGTGTAAGCGGCAAGAGCGGGCAAGGGATTGTATATGGGATGTGAAGGAGAGATTGGTGTCAAACATAACACCCAGACAGCGCACCTGCTGCCGGGGTGTTATTGTGGTACCACCCACGGAGAGGGAAATGTCAGATTTAGGGAGGTTAGTAGACGGTGGGAGCAGAAGAAGTTCAGTTTTGGAGAGGTTGAGTTTCAGATAGAGAGCGGACATGATATTGGAGACTGCGGACAGACAGTCACTGGCGTTCTGTAGTACAGCGGGGGTAAGGTCGGGGGAAGACGTGTATAGTTGTGTGTCATCAGCATAAAGATGGTACTGAAAGCCAAATCTGCTGATGGTCTGTCCAATTGGGGCTGTGTAGAGAGAGAAAAGAAGGGGGCCAAGGACTGAGCCCTGAGGTACCCCGACAGCAAGAGGAAGAGGAGATGACGTGGAGCCAGAGAACAAAACACTGAAGGAGCGGTCAGAGAGATAGGAAGAGAACCAGGAGAGTGCAGTGTCCTTAATGCCTAGTGACTGGAGCCTAGAGAGTAGGAGATGGTGGTCAATGTACAATGTGAACAATGTACAATGTGAACATCAGACATTTAATCATTTCTATGATCCAATAATCAAGATATTTAGATAGAACATAATATCTATTTATTGGAATACATCTTTAGAACACAAAAAACTGTAATAAATTGTAAATATGTAATATACTGTATACATGTACATGTATACGGTACAGACCAAAGTTTGGACACACCTTCTCATTCAAAGAGTTTTCTTTATCTTCATGACTATGAAAATTGTAGATTCATTTTGAAGGCATCAAAACAATGAATTAACACATGTGGAATTATATATTCTATTATAAAGTGTGAAACAACTGAAAATATGTCTTATATTCTAGATTCTTCAAAGTAGCCACCTTTTGCTTTGATTACTGCTTTGCACACTCTTGGCATTCTCTTGATGAGCTTCAAGTGGTAGTCACCAGAAATGGTCTTCCAACAGTATTGAAGGAGTTCCCAGAGATGCTTAGCACTTGTTGGCCCTTTTGCCTTCACTCTGCGGTCCAGCTCACCCCAAACCATCTCGATTGGGTTCAGGTCTGGTGACTGTGGAGGCCAGGTCATCTGGCGTAGCACCCATCACTCTCCTTCTTGGTCAAATAGCCCATACACAGCCTGGAGGTGTGTTTGAGGACATTGTACTGTTGAAAAATAAATGATGGTCCAACTAAACACAAACTGGATGGAATAGCATGCCGCTGCAAGATGCTGTGGTAGCCATGCTGGTTCAGTATGCCTTCAATTTTGAATAAATCCCCAACAGTGTCACCAGCAAAGCACCATCACACCACCTCCTCCATGCTTCACGGTGGGAACCAGGCATGTAGAGTCCATCTGTTCACCTTTTCTGCGTCGCACAAAGACATGGTGGTTGGAACCAAAGATCTCAAATTTGGACTCATCAGACCAAAGCACAGATTTCCACTGGTCTAATGTCCATTCCTTGTGTTCTCTAGCCCAAACAAGTCTCTTCTGCTTGTGGCCTGTCCTTAGCAGTGGTTTCCTAGCCGCTATTTTACCATGAAGGCCTGCTGCACAAAGTCTCCTCTTAACAGTTGTTGTAGAGATGTGTCTGCTGCTATAACTCTGTGTGGCATTGACCTGGTCTCTATTCTGAGCTGCAGTTAACCTGCGATTTCTGAGGCTGGTGACTCGGATGAACTTATCCTCCGCAGCAGAGGTGACTCTTGGTCTTCCTTTCCTGGGGCGGTCCTCATGTGAGCCAGTTTCTTTGTAGCGCTTGATGGTTTTTGCCAATGCACTTGGGGACACTTTCAAAGTTTTCCCAATTTTTCGGACTGACTAACCTTCATTTCTTAAAGTAATGATGGCCACTCGTTTTTCTTTACTCAGCTGCTTTTTTCTTGCCATAATACAAATTCTAACAGTCTATTCAGTAGGACTATCACCTGTGTATCCACCAGACTTCTGCACAACACAACTGATGGTCCCAACCTCATTTATAAGGCAAGAAATCCCACTTATTAAACCTGACAGGGCACACCTGTGAAGTGAAAACCATTTTCGGTGATTACCTCTTGAACTAATCAAGAGAATGCCAAGAGTGTGCAAAGCAGAAATCAAAGCAAAAGGTGGCTACTTTGAAGAACCCAGAATATAAGACATACAGTATTCAGTTGTTTCACACTTTTTTGTTAATTATATAATTCCACATGTGTTAATTCATAGTTTTGATGCCTTCAGAGTGAATCTACAATTTTCATAGTCATGAAAATAAAGAAAACGCTTTGATTGAGAAGGTGTGTCCAAACTTTTGGTCTGTACTGCATGTATGTGTGTGTGTATATATATATGTGTGTATATATATATATATATATATATATATATATATATATATATATATATATATATATATATATATATATATATATATATATATATATACACACACACACACAATATGACTTATCTTGGCTAAGATAAAGCCTAGATCCTCAGGCTACATTCACACTATGGGCGTAGCCAGGATCAAACCTAGGGGGGGGGGGGGGGGGGGGGGGCAGAATCTCATACTGTTACGCAGAATTTCATACTGCGCACCTCAGCTGCTGCAGAACCTCATACTTCACACCCATACAAAATAAAGCCTGCACCTTAAGAAGATGTGATGAATGCAGTCTATTTATTCCAACTATCAGTTGATGTTACTGAAGACGAGCAATGCCTGTCCTGGGCGTCCTTTTGGGCAGCTATGAGGTGTACCTGACTGGTGCTAAAAAAAAGGAGTGTTAGTCTGTGTGCTATCCGGCTTTCATTCTTTTTGGTACAGATATGATGTGGATAGACAGATATGGATAAATGGATATATAGATAGAGCAGATTTCTAATCTGCTTTTGCTATTGAAAACATTATCTATGAGCTCAAAAACCTTTCAGGTGATGCGGTTTTTTAAAAAGCTGATCTGCTTTTGCAACTGAAAAACGTATCCTCAAAAAACGCAGGAAAAACGCTGTGTGTGAATGTAGCCTTAGAACAGTCATTTATAGGTCATTTCATAACTTTCCCAAATTCCTATGAAAAAATATTCAGCATATTCTGCATTGAACTACTGTACCCAATTTATTATATATTTTAGGAGTCTGAGTCGGTCCATTTTATACCGACTCCAACTCCGACTCCACCAAAATGAGCACCAACTTCGACTCCACAGCCCTGGTAGTGACCAGTGCTGTGGAGTCGGAGGGGAGATGAATCTGTGCTGCACTTTATGTACGTGCTCAGTAGTGACCAGTGCTGGGGAGTCGTAGATGAGATGAATCTGTGCTGCACTTTATGTACATGCTCAGTAGTGACCAGTGCTGTGGAGTCGGAGGTGAGATGAATCTGAACATGTACTTTATGTACATGCTCCGTAGTGAGCGAAGTGTTGTGGAGTCGGAGGTTTGTCTGACCGACTGCACAGCCCTTGTCATGTTCACATGCTCAAGTGATATTCTGGTAGAATTTGGAATACTCAGCCTAAGGCTGGTTTCACATTTGCGTTAAAACAACGCTGCGCCCTGCGTCGTTAAGCCCCGCCCTGAGCCGGCTCCCTGCCCGCCCCATCCGGGATCACCGCCTACTTTCGCATTTGCACGCATGCGATCGGCGCACCCTATCTTTAGCATAGGGTGCGCAGATCATGCGCTGCCAGTGTGAAAGTAGCGTGCTGCGCACTTTTGACGGTGCGCCGTGCGCGCCGAAATGCAGCATGTTGCATGAAGGGCTCGTTCAGACGTTTACAATATGGATATGTGCTCTCCAGTTAAGTTGTGGACAGCACACTGACCAATGTAATTCATTAGAGACTGTTAAAGCAATCACGTGAAAAAAATCGTAGTATATCTTACGGGTCTTGGATGAGATTCGCCCATTCGAGTCTATGAATGGCCAAAAAGAGTATTGGATCTCTTACGGAACATCTATATTGCATGTGATTATTATGGATATCTAGCCATTATTTAAGGGACTCTCACTAGGTTTTTTTTTTTTGTTTTGTTTTTTTTTTTTACCGCCATCTGAGAGCAGCATGATGTGTGGGCAGAGACAGAGATTCCAGCTATGTATCACTTACTGGGCTGCTTACTACAGTTTTGATAAAATCTGTTTTAGCTGGGTCAGATCTAGCAGTTCTCTAAATACTGAGCCCTGTATCACCCCACTCACACCACTGATTGGCAGCTTTGTGTACACTGTCTATAGCACAAAGATGCTAGTAAGAGGAAGGGATAGGTTTACAAAGAACATAAGGACTACATGGCACAAGACAACTAGTTCTTTCCTGCTAATTTTATTGAAACTGCATTAAGCAGACCAGTAAGTGACACATCCCTGGAATCAGGCACTCTGGCCCTATATCATGCTACTCTCAAATTAAATGGCAAAAATCTGCTGACAGGTTCTCTTTAACCTGTATTGAATCATCTACAGTTTAAAATGTTGATGTATAAAAGCGGATGTCACATGGATGTAAAATACAAACGCGCTGATGGGGCATGAGGACAGAATAGATGAACATTGTCAGTTTTCTAGATGAAGATCAGATTATTTTTTTTTTTTATAAACTTTTTATTTAAGAATGTTGTTACAGAATTATTATCAAAATACAAGTCAGTATAATCAACATTCAAATTTTCTTAATGAAGGGATTCAGGAAAGGAATGGGAAAAGAGGTGGGAATGGGAAACATGGATTCAGGTAAAGTTGGGAAAGAATGGAAAGGGTGGGGATGGTAGTCCCATTGGATGAAAGCCTCCATCTTTAGACTCACAGTTGTAGAATACAAAGTATATATATATATATATATATATATATATATCATAAATAGTACACTGCATTAAAATTCCTTCCGTTAGAGCTTAATGTTGTTTTGATAAATAAACCATTGGTGCCATCTTCCATTTAAATTGTCTTGTTTGCGGTGAGCCAGTTGAATTTCAAGGGAGTATATATTGTTAGCCTTGTTTACCCATTCTGATAAGGAAGGTGGGTCAATATCCTTACAATGTCTAGCGATGAGGATTTGAGCTGCATTAAAGGGAAGGTGCTGTGTTTTTTCATAATTTAATGTAAAAAAGAAAATAGTATAAAAAGATATTGTCCCCTAAGCTTGACTTAGTGGTGTGTATGGATTTTTTTTTTTCTGGGGGCTGCCATCTTACCTCTCTGGCTGCTGAACGACACTTTCCATGCTCATTTACGGCAGTTCCTGGGCATAAGAGACAATAGTCGGCTGCCGACTCTATCTCTTTCATTGCAGCTGCATCAGGAGTGAACTGGCCACGCCTCTGTGGGCAGCTCAATTCACAGCTGTAGGTGTGGCCAGGCGCCATCTTATTAGAGCCCGGTGCTTTCCTTTTAGCTTCATTTACACTCCATTGCAAGCCCTGGATGCTGTACTGTTCCACCATAACAGGGCTTTGATGTTCACTCTGCACATACCAGCCACAGGAGAGGAACCAGGAGGAGCTCCTGGACACCAAGCTGCTCTTACCAAAACACACGGCCAGCTGCTGCCCCTGCTCTTGCAAAACATAGGAGGAGCTGCTCCCTGCTGTTTCAAAACACTTGGCAATCTGCTGGACATCTAATCCTCTCCTGTGTGATACTGTCTGCTGAGCCGTGTATCTAATCCTTATCTGTGTGATACTATCTGCTGAGCTGTATCTAATCCTCTCCTGTGTGATTCTGTCTGCTAAGCCGTGTATCTAATCCTTATCTGTGTGATACTGTCTGCTGAGCCGTGTATCTAATCCTCTCCTGTGATACTGTCTGCTAAGCCGTGTATCTAATCCTCTCCTGTGTGATACTGACTGCTGAGCCGTGTATCTAATCCTATCCTGTGATACTGTCTGCTGAGCCGTGTGTCTAATCCTCTCATGTGTGATACTGTCTGCTGAGCCATGTATCTAATCCTATCCTGTGTGATACTGTCTGCTGAGCCGTGTATCTAATATTATCCTGTGTGATACTGTCTGCTGAGCCGTGTATCTAATCCTCTCCTGTGTGATACGGTCTGCTGAGCCGTGTATCTAATCCTCTCCTGTGTGATACTGTCTGCTGAGCCGTGTATCTAATCCTCTCCTGTGTGATACTGTCTGCTGAGCCGTGTATCTAATCCTATCCTGTGTGATACTGACTGCTGAGCTGTGTATCTAATCCTATCCTGTGTGATACTGTCTGCTGAGCCGTGTATCTAATCCTCTCCTGTGTGATACTGTCTCCTGAGCCGTGTATCTAATCCTATCCTGTGTGATACTGACTGCTGAGCTGTGTATCTAATATTATCCTGTGTGATACTGTCTGCTGAGCCGTGTATCTAATCCTCTCCTGTGTGATACGGTCTGCTGAGCCGTGTATCTAATCCTCTCCTGTGTGATACTGTCTGCTGAGCCGTGTATCTAATCCTCTCCTGTGTGATACTGTCTGCTGAGCCGTGTATCTAATCCTATCCTGTGTGATACTGACTGCTGAGCTGTGTATCTAATCCTATCCTGTGTGATACTGTCTGCTGAGCCGTGTATCTAATCGTATCCTGTGTGATACTGACTGCTGAGCCATGTGTCTAATCTTCTGTGTTCTACTGACTGCTGAGCCGTGTATCTAATCCTATCCCGTGTGATACTGCTCTCCTGAAATACTTTGTGCTGCTGTCACCCTGCTCCTCCACCATATATCTCCCTCTGTGCCCCCCATAGACCAGCACACTGCTCTCCTGAAATACTCTGTGCTGCTGTCACCCTGCTCCTCCACCATATATCTTCCTCTGTGCCCCCCATAGACCAGCACACTGCTCTCCTGAAATATTCTGTGCTGCTGTCACCCTGCTCCTCCCCATATATCTCCCTCTGTGCCCCCCATAGACCAGCACACTGCTCTCCTGAAATACTCTGTGCTGCTGTCACCCTGCTCCTCCCCCATATACATCCCTCTGTGCCCCCCATAGACCAGCACACTGCTCTCCTGAAATACTCTGTGCTGCTGTCACCCTGCTCCCAGAATCCTTGCTGCCTGCCATCCTCAGTGACCGAAGACCCCATTCCTCTCCTCAGATCCTGTCCTGGCGATGTGTGAAAGCGAGGCGACAGGGACCTGATGTATGGTGGAAGGAGCAGGGTGACAGCAGCACAGAGTATTTCGGGAGAGCAGTGTGCTGGTCTATGGGGGGGCGCCCTGTTCGGTGCCAGGGATTGTACATAGAGCGCTGTGTTTTATACACATGGATGGACCGTCTGCTTGTCTGCTCCACAGAAATCCAGGAAACATTTCTGCTGATTGATGGCCTGTTCTGATCCAGACTTTGCATGCAAAGACAGTCAGTAACTTTGCAGGCCCCATCAAAATGACTGCTCACTGTGTTCTAGATGTCATCCTCTCTTTTCCCTTAGCAAACACCCAGAAGGGGAGGAGAGGAGTGACATCACACTCATGTCAGCAGACTCCGCCCATAATTACTGCAGTGCAGTAATGTGAGCTAGTTGCACTAGGTTTTTGTGCCAAACTTCAGTAGCTGCTCCCCCTAGTGTTAACAAGTGGAAATGCCAAACTTTTTACAATTATTTTTCATATTTTGCAAAATTAAAAACAAATGATAATATTTTTTAAGAAAATGTAAACATTAATTCTTTACATTTTTTCAATTGCTGAAAAAAAAATTTTTGGATGTCACCTTCCCTTTAAGTGAGAACTCGCAATATAGTCAAGATCAGATTTTACTGAAATTGCGCTCTTCTGAATATTGCTAATGTACATTCACTAAAGTACTATTGTATGGCATAAAAAAGTATTAAGCTGTTACAGAGATCACACAAAGGCATCATTGATGCAATAAAATGCTACATAATGGTGAGTTCATCATTTAAATACATCAGGTTTTCTCCATGGGGTACAACAGTGTAGTAGACATTGCTGTTTTGTCCAGCACCACTAGTTTCATCTTTTGCCATCCATGAGCCTCATTGAAGTAAATGGATGCACCAAGGAGAACTATTCTACCCAGTTTTGGAGTAGTCAGCATGAAACTTTAGCTTAGTGTGAATAAGCCTTTAAGATATTTATTATATATAAAAGTAAAAAAAAAAAAAGCCTGCAAGATTAAAAAAAGAGGCCATCCTCCCATGTGGACGCGTCTTTGACCCATGTTATATACAACCATATGTCTCCCTTGCCCGCACTCGTTCTCCATGTGAATGCTTTATAGCAACTTAAAAAATTGTAATGATTTACAATACATTTTCCCTGTTGCCAACAATATGTAATTTCTGATTTATATTTTTCCCCTAGCTTTTTCATTCCAGAAACATCCATCAAACATTTCAGTTAATATTCAACATTCTTGTAAATGGCGATGGCACTTTAACCAGGAAATACTCAGTGGACCTCCTTATGGACTTGTTAAAGAACCCAAAAGTTGCCGATTATTTATCAAGGTAGGACTTACACACAGTACCCACACATATACAGTACGTGTGCAAAGTGAGTCTAAGCTATGTGCGAGAGAGATACTGATAAGTCAAAACTGTATTTCTTGTTCGCCTTATTGGGGGACACAGAGACCATAGGGTGTATGCTGCTGCCACTAGGAGGCTGACACTATGCACAAAAAAAGGTTAGCTCCTCCTCCGCAGTGTACACCCCACCGACCGGCAGGAAATTCCTCAGTTTAGCTTAGTGTCAGTAGGAGGTGGACACGGGTCTTTCATTAGACCCATATCTACCTCAATGTGCGTCGTTTTCTTTTCAGGTTTTGCCGAGGGATACAGAGTGAACGGTCACATCTGTAGTCCCACAAGGAGGCTATGAGTACAGCGTGAACTGCCACCCTGTATCCTCATAGGTCTCCCGGAAGGACCAAGAGCCTGAGCACGGACGCGTGTCAGGCTATCCAACTGGTCCCCGTCTCCCACCCACTCGCCCACTAGAGCCTGTCGGTCCGGAAGAGACGCGGACATCCTTCGGCTGGATGATAGAGGTACCTCTCTCTCCACAGGTACCAGAAGACACTGAACAGCGGCAGGACTAGAGGGTAAGTATAGGACCCCGAGCCCTCAGCAGCCTCTTCCTTTCCCTGAATTCCCCGGCTGCACTTATTTCAGTGCTTTTCAGCAGCCGGGCTGCAATCAGGCCTCCATCATCCTCCCCGGCTGCACTTCAGCGATGGTTAGCAGCCAGGCTAGTCATGGCTCCATTGAGGAGCGATCGCCGTGGCAGTGCGGCGCTGTCTCCGCGCCGCCCCGCGCTTCACGGCGGCCGCCGCATCTACTACAGGCCCCGGCTTCAGTTTGGGCCTACTTCGGCGTCGCGGCCACGCCCCCCCCCCCGCCTTCTTCCTCAGACGGGCTTCTCTCCGCCCGTTCTAAGCCCGCCCACCGCTCTCTTCCTCGGGCTCTGCGCTCCAGGGGCGGTGTTCAGCCCCCTAGACTGCCTATAGGCAGCGGGCGGCGCCATCTTCCTCCTCCTTTCTGCGGTCAGCCCGCCCCTTCCTCCCTGTCTGATCAAGGAAGCGCGCGCTTTTCTACCCGGCTTTTCTCAGGCGGCCGCCATTTTTTCTGCCTGTCGGCCGGACTCCGTCTTCTTCCCCATCGAGGGCTCCGCAGATCCAAACGAGTGGTGCAGCATTGGGGGACTCAGCAAGCGTTTGCTGGAAGCATCTACAGGACACTGGACCGTGAGTAGCCATGAGTAGGCTCTGCTCTGCAGACTGACACCCTCCTCTGCCTCCTGTCCCCCAACTTTCCGGCACTACCTCAGGTTTCACTATGTCTAACTCCAAATCTGACCGTTGCCGCCCTGCGGCTCCCTCCTGCACTCTAGTCAAATTCTTTGCATGCTCTTCTTGCAATCGCAAACTTCCCTCAGGTCAGTCCACTTCCCTATGTCTGGACTGTAGCAATCCAATTCAACCTGACGCCGCCCAGGAGCCATCTAGGGCCCCAGGTGAGAGTGAACCCCCCGTGCCCGGCTGGGCTTCGTCCCTATCACAGTCAGTGGCAGACCTCACCAGGGTGTCTCAGTCAGAGGATTCCTCTCCTCGCCCCATGTCACCACATAGTCCTTCTCGTCAGCCTCCCCGGGCCTCCTCTCCCAAGTCAGGTGAGGCGCGCTCGGACAGGTCATCTGAGGGGATCTTAGAGCTGGATTCGGACCAGGATGCGAACATGAGGGTTACTGTACAGAACCTCATTGCAGCGATCCATCATACCTTCGACATTGCGGACTCCCCTGCGAAATCCTCAGATCAGGAGGTTTCGTTCAGACGGGAGGAAACACCCTCCAGAGTATTCCCTCTGCATTCCGAGTTTGGAAAGATTTTTACCAGGGAAAGAGAAGATCCGACCAGACGCTTTCAAAGAGGAAAGCGTCTCGGCGTTCTGTACCCGTTTGCTAAAGAGCTCACGGACAACTGGTCTGCCTCTCCCTCGGTCGATCCGCCCGTGTCCAGGCTTTCTAATAACACGGTTCTCCCGCTTTCAGGCTTGGCGTCTCTAAAGGATTCTAATGATAGGATTATAGAATCCCTAGCGAAGTCTGCCTTCGAAGCGGCTTCGACGGCGGTATGCCCAATCCTTGCTTCATCCTGGGCAGCAAAGGCCATAGCTACTTGGGCAGAGGATCTTCGTCAGGGCATCCTAGAGAAAGCACAACCAGATCGATTGGCCGATCTCGCCAATCAGATTTCCCATGCGGGGGATTATCTGCTTTCTGCTTCTTTGGATGCGGCATCCTGCGCAGTTCAGGCGTCAAGCAACGTAGTGGCAATCCGACGGACAATTTGGCTCAAGGCCTGGCAGGCGGACTTGTCTTCTAAAAAGTCTCTTACTAATCTGCCTTTTCAGGGAGTGCACCTTTTGGTTCCCAATTGGACCAGATTATTAAGGACGCCACCGGAGGCACGAGTTCTCTCCTGCCTCAGTCCAAGCCTCGCAGACCTCCACTAAGGCGTCAGTTTCGACCCTTTCGGGCTTACCGCCGTTTCAATACGGCGGAGACCTCCAACTAACAAAGACCGCAGGCACGCCAAGATAGGAAGAAAGTTTCCTTCAGACCCACTCCCTCCTGGCGCTCCCACTCTTCGCAGAGCAGACCATCCAGACCCAGATCTGGACGGTCCACATCAGCATGACTATCCTTGGACTCCCGAGGGTCCCTTCCAATTGGGAGGTCGACTCCTGTTCTTCAAGGACGTCTGGCTGGCCTCAGTGGAGGACGCTTGGGTCAGGGAGGTTGTATCGTCAGGATACAAGATAGAGTTTGTCTCTCTTCCACGGGATCGTTTCTTCGAATCCCGTCCTCCAAAAGATCCAGCTTTGATCCCGGGGTTCTTTACGGCCATCGACTCTCTCCTCAGTGCCGGGGTGATTGTGCCCGTTCCCGAAGCGGAGCGGTTTACAGGGTTTTATTCAAACCTATTTGTCGTGCCGAAAAGACGGGGCGGTCCGACCCATCTTGGATCTCAAGCTGCTCAACAAGAGAGTCCGTCTTCGCCACTTCCGGATGGAGTCGGTTCGTTCAGTAATCGCTTCCATGGAGGAGCAGGAATTCATGTGTTCAATAGACATCCAAGATGCCTATCTACATGTTCCCATATTCTCCGGACATCAGAAGTTCCTGCGTTTTGCGGTTCGCCAGGAACATTACCAGTTCGTTGCGCTGCCCTTCGGTCTTGCCACCGCTCCCAGAGTCTTCACGAAGATCGTGGCTGCGTTGATGGCCTTGTTGAGGATCAGCGGTCTCGTTCTTTTTCCGTACCTCGACGATATTCTGATCAAAGCTCCCTCTTTCCAACAGGCACGCCTAAGTTTGACGATCGTCCTAGACACTCTTTCCAATTTCGGGTGGATCGTCAACAGGAAAAAGTCCTGTCTGGTTCCTACTCAACGTCTTGTGTTTCTGGGCCTCCTGTTCGACACTCATCGGTCAAGGGTCTTTCTCCCTCAAGAGAAGATTCTCTCCCTGCGGCAGGATGTACGATCACTGCAGACCACACGATTTCCGTCCCTCCGAACAACCATGAGGGTCCTGGGAAAGATGGTGGCGGCGATAGAGGCAGTTCCCTTTGCCCAATTTCACGCCAGACCTCTCCAACACGCCATTCTGTCGAGGTGGAACAGGTCGGCTCTGTCCCTGGATCGCCCTGTTCGTCTTTCAGGCCGGATCAAGCGGTCGCTCAACTTGTGGTTGACGTCACCTCTCATCCTCTTGGGGCGGTCTTTTCTTCCCATTCCCTGGCAGATTGTAACAACGGATGCCAGCCTCCTCGGCTGGGGTGCAGTATTCCACAATCACGCTGTTCAGGGTCGTTGGTCGACTCAGGTATCTGCTCTGTCGATCAACGTCCTAGAGATACGAGCGATCCATCTGGCTCTCGTCCACTGGGAGAGGCTCCTCAGGGGCCTGCCTGTCCGGATTCAGACAGACAATGCCACAGCGGTGGCATATGTCAACCGCCAAGGAGGGACACTGAGTGTCTCAGCCCTGGCAGAAGTGTCCAAGATCGTTCGGTGGGCAGAGATTTCGGTACCGACAATCTCCGCAGTACACATTCCCGGCGTAGACAACTGGGCCGCCGATTTTCTCAGCCGCGAGGGTCTCGCGGAAGGAGAGTGGTCCCTACATCCGGAGGTATTTCTTCAGCTCTGCCGTCATTGGGGAACCCCAGACGTAGATCTGCTAGCTTCTCGCCTCAACAGGAAAGTCCCACAGTTTGTATCCAGGGCTCGAGATCCTCTCGCAGTGGGCGCCGACGCTCTGGCCATTCCTTGGTCGCAGTTCGAGCTCCCCTACCTGTTTCCTCCCCTGCCTCTTCTTCCCAAGCTGTTGAAGAAGATCAAAGCAGAAGGAATTCCAGTCATTCTCATCGCCCCGAATTGGCCCAGAAGGTCTTGGTTTGCGGACATTGTCAACCTTCTCGCGGACGCCCCCTGGAAGCTTCCAGACAGGGCAGATTTGCTGTCTCAAGGCCCGATTTGCCACCCCAATTCTCGGCCGCTCAATTTAATGGCGTGGCTGTTGAGACCGAGGTTTTGAAACGAGCAGGATTCTCCGGTCGAGTAATTCATACCATGATCCGAGCCAGGAAGCCATCATCTTCCAAAATTTACTACCGTACTTGGAATGCCTATTTCACTTGGTGTGAGGCCAATAACATCGCGCCCATGTGCTTTTCGCTCCCTTCCGTTCTGGCGTTTCTTCAGGCATGGCTGGATGCGGGGCTGCTCTCAGTTCCTTGAAGGGTCAAGTTTCGGCGCTGTCCATTTTATTTCAGAAGACATTGGCCTCCCGCCCTCAGGTCAAAACCTTTCTTCAGGGCGTGGCTCACACGGCTCCTCTGTATCGAGTGCCCGTGGATCCATGGGATCTTAATCTGGTTCTTGAGGTTTGGCAAGGTTCTCCTTTTGAACCTCTCAGGGATGTTTCCCTTTCTCTCCTTTCTTGGAAGGTAGCTTTTCTGGTGGCCATCACTTCCATCCGGCGCGTGTCGAAATTGGCGGCTCTTTCTTGCCGCTCTCCTTTCTTGGTACTTCACCAGGACAAGGTAGTTCTGCGGCCTCCTCCCTCTTTTCTTCCGAAGGTGGTGTCCTCCTTTCACCTCAATGAGGATATTGTTCTGCCGTCCTTCTGTCCGAGTCCAACTCACCCTCGGGAGAGGTCCCTGAACAAACTGGATCTGGTCAGGGAGATGAGTCTGTCTAGGACGACTTCCTTGCGAAAGACACTCTCTTTTCGTCATTCCAGATGGGGCGCGGAAAGGTCACCCGGCCTCCAAGGCTACTATTGCTCGCTGGATCAGATCGGCAATTTTGGAGGCATACCGGGTTAAGCATCGAGTGGCTCCTCCGGGGATCAGAGCGCACTCTACCCGGGCAGTGGGTGCTTCCTGGGCGGTACGCCACAGAGCTTCCGCGCTGCAGCTTTACAAAGCTGCAACCTGGTCATCTGTTCACACGTTTGTGAAATTCTACAAAGTCCACACCTACGCTTCGGCAGACGCCAGCCTAGGTAGAAGGATTTTGCAGGCTGCGGTGGTGAGTCCGCTGGCCTGATGGAAGTTTGTTTCCCACCCCAGGGACTGCTTTGGGACGTCCCATGGTCTCTGTGTCCACCAATAAGGCGAACGAGAAAACAGGATTTTTGGGTTGCTTACCGTAAAATCTGTTTCTCTGAGCCTTCATTGGGGGACACAGCACCCTCCCATTTTCTTTAACTCCTGTTCTTCCTTTGGTTGATTGGTTACAGTTGAGTTGTTTGTTCTGTTTTCAATCTATTCTGTTGCTTCTCCTACTGCTTTCTCACTAACTGAGGAATTTCCTGCCGGTCGGTGGGGTGTACACTGCGGAGGAGGAGCTAACCTTTTTTTTTTTGCATAGTGTCAGCCTCCTAGTGGCAGCAGCATACACCCTATGGTCTCTGTGTCCCCCAATGAAGGCTCTGAGAAACAGATTTTACGGTAAGCAACCCAAAAATCCTGTTTTTTATGACTTCCATCTTCTGGAAAAGCGTTCTAGAATCTTTTTGCCTTTTATTGTCCAATAACTTTCCCATTTAACAAGACCAAATTCCTATTTTGCCTTAGATATGAACACTTTAATTCATGTCTTATTCAAGTGCTTGGCCTTCTACATGGTAAAGATCCAGATTCCGCTTTGAAGGTATTTTTCATCTTAATATGAAAAGTAACACAATGATATGTTTATATGTTTAAAGAGCATTTTTTAATACTATGCACTACATTGATCATCTTGAATGTCATCTGCATTTGATGAATATTCATTATGGGTAAACTCTTTTTTTTTTTTTTTTTTCTAGAACTTTTAAATAGAAAATATCCCTGTTTTCTGTTTATATTCAAAGCCTTGTAAACTTGTGTTCATTTCTAACTGAATTTTTTCTTCTTCAACGTTTTCACTATAGTTCCATATTTTAGCTGAATAAACTCTTTAAGGCCCCCAAACACATTAGATGAAGCTCGGCCAAACCCACAGATTATCTGATGTGTATGAGGACATCCCATCATCTCTCCTACAAATATGGGCAAGTGAGAAAAGGATCTGGCTATTAGAATTTCAGCTGCTGATCCTTTTGTTTTCAGGGTAGATAAGCCACTGTGAAAGGCATCTGACAGCAGCGCTCTCCACATTGAAATTGCACATACCCTTGGTGGAGCCTAGTGTATGTTTATAGCGGAATCAAGTGATTAATATGTGCCAAATTAACTATTCCTGTTCCTTCAACAGTTATTTTTATGTGAGGCAGTACTTAGACTAATTTTTAATGTTTACATTTTCTGAAACATTTCTCATAGACCCTTAATATGCAAATTGCCTTTTCAGAGAGGAAGAGGACTTGAACTCTCTAGGTCCACCTGTTGGAAGCAGCAATCCTATAAGTCACTATAAACCTTTTAACAGGCCTTAAAATGTGACTTAGGATAAAAACCAAATCAGATTCTCAGTTTGTAGACACTGTGTTTCGGGGTATTGCCTCTTGTCAGTCCAAAGTGTGAGAACTGATTTGGCTGGGTAAGAGGCTCTGTATTCAAGTCTAAGAGGTAACGTTTCTCCTAGCGGAGAGTGACATACCATCTCTGGCATGCCAAGGTAAGAAGGCTTATTTGGCGTGCAATGCTCTGGAAAATTTAATATGTAAATTTGCTTTTCAAAGAGGAAGAGTACTAGGATTGCTGCATTCAACAGGTGGCGCTATAGAATTCAAGGTCTCTTTTTCACTGAAGAGGTCATTTGTATATTACATTTCACAGAGGAGCATTGCACGGCAAATAAGCCTCCTTACCTTGGCATACCAGAGTCGGTAGGTCACTCTCCGCAAGGAGAAACGTTACCCCTTAGACCTCAGAGACACTGTCATTTGCATGTGAAAAGACCACTCTAGTATTTATTTTTTCTTTTTTTATGGAGCTGCTGGAGTGGTGGTGTAAATGTAATTCCCCTATCTCCTAGTCACCTACCGTCACTTTAATCCTTTTCCAGCGTCAGTCTCAAGCGAAAAGTCTCTTTCCGGCAGCTCCAGTGTTTTATGGAGCTATGCGGAGGACACTTTTCTGTACACGTCCATGAGAGCCTCATTCTGGCTCTCATAGACTTACATTGAGAGCTTGTGATGTAGCTTCTGACTTCCAGCTAGTCAGAAGCTGCACTCACAAGGTGGTGCCGAAAAACTGTGAAGACACCGGGTGAGCTTAAGGACAGGGGCTTACATTTAAAGCACAACTCCAGTGCTGAAAAACAAACAAACGCTGGAGGAGTGCTTTTAATTTATAAATGAGCTTCCATACACATATGTATAATTACACCTTTGATTTACATTGCCTTTTATAATAGATCTGTATCAGAAGACTACACACTGGTTGTTAGTAGATACTCTCCCCATAGTACTATACAGTAATGGAGCAGGGCTCATTTTTACCATTTACCTGTTTTCTTGATGCATGTATCTCTTAAGTCTCCATTTTTCATTCATGTAAGTTCTGTATTTTTCAGGTGTTAGAATTGTTGATGGCCTTCTGCTCAGTCACTAGCTTACGTCATATGCTGCGACAGACTATTCTAGAACAATCCAGCATTCCTGCCGCCGGGAGTGGCAGACTTGGGTCTCGTGCAAAATCAACTGAGCCGGCTGTTGCTCTAGTTCATTGGTCAAGCCAAGCCATAGAAGCCCCTCAGAACTGTGCAATATTGGCATTGGAGCTCTTCAAGGAAGTTTTTGCAGTAAATTTCTACCTTCTTGTTTCATTTGAATTTTCAGACATGGGCCTCATTCACACATCCTTTTTTAACGTACATGTGCCATTTGTATTCAGGGACAGACGCTGACCCCTTCTAGTCTATGGGGCTGTTGATATATACATGTTTTTTTGTATGCGATAAGATCTCGTGAAACAGTGAAGGTAAAACTGACACATTAAAAATCAAATCAGAAAACACTGTAAGGCAGCACTTACTGAATGTATTGGAGGACACTCGCTTGGCTGCGGGATTTAAGACACACAGGAACATTTTTCCACTTAAACAGTCTATGCGGTTTATTATGCCACTCATAAATCACTGTAGGCCATGTTTACACATCACAGACCTCACATAGTCATAATCACGGTCCCTAAACACGCTGGACTTCTTCTTGTCCCGTTACCGTGGGCGACCGCATGCTGTGCCAATGTCTTTCACAACTTTACTCGACGTCACACGACAGTAGGTTGCAGTCACTGGACTTCACTTCGTCCAGTTACCGTGGGTGACCACACAGTTCATTAACCCCTTTCTGCCATATGACGTACTATCCCGTCCATGTGCCCTGGGACTTAATTCCCAAGGACGGGATAGTACGTCATAGCGATCAGTGGCCAGGTGTCAGTTGATTATCACAGCTGACACCCGACACTGTGTCAGGGGCGGTCACAGACCGCCCCCGGCACGTTAACCCCTGGCACACTGCGATCAAACACGATCGTAGTGTACCGGGGGTTTAGGGAAGCATCGGCAGGGAGGGGGCTCACTCCATGCTTCCCTGAGACCCCGCAGCAGCGCGATGTGCTGCGCTGCTCTGGGGGCCTCCTTCCCTGCAGGTCCCCGGATCCAATATGGCAGCGGGGACCTTCGGGGGGCCTGCAGGGAGGCGGCTTCGTCACTGCCTGCAAAGCGCAGGCATGAGGAATCCTTTTGCAGTGCCTGTGTGAGATCGCTGATCTGTCACAGCGATCTGTGATGTGTCAGCGATCTCACACATGACAGTGATGTCCCCCCTGGGACAGTATAATAAAGTTAAAAAAAAATTAAAAAAAAAGTGTAAAAATAATTTATAAAAAATCGCTAAATTTAAAAAAAAAAAATATTCCCTAATTCATTTTTTGGAAATAAAAAAAATAAAAGTACACATATTTAGTATCGTCGTGTCCGTAACGACCCGCCTTATAAAACTGTCCCATTAGTTAACCCCTTTAGCGAACCCCTTAAAAAATAAAAAACAAATCAAAAAATAATGCTTTATTATCATACCGCTGAACAAAAAGTGCAATAACGCGCGACCAAAAAGACGGATATAAATATCCATGGTACCGCTGAAAACGTCATCTTGTCCCGCAAAAAACGAGCTGCCACACAGCGTCATCAGCGAAAAAATAAAAAAGTTATAGCTCGCAGAATAAAGCGATGCACAAATAATTATTTTTTATATAAAATAGTTTTCATTGCATAAAAGCGCCAAAACATAAAAAAACGACATAAATGAGGTATCACTGTAATCGTACTGACCCGAAGAATAAAACCGCCTTATCAATTCTTCGTCCCAAAAATCGGAATAAAAAGCGATCAAAAAATGTCACGTACCCGTAAATGGTACCAATGAAAACGTCAACTCGTCCTGCAAAAAATAAGACCTCACAACTCGGTGGGTCAAAACATGGAAAAATTATAGCTCTCAAAATGTGGCGATGCAAAAACTATTTTTACAATAAAAAGCGTCTTTTAGCATGCGACAGCTGCCAAACATAAAAACCCGCTATAAATAGTAAATCAAACCCCCCCTTTATCACCCCCTTAGTTAGGGAAAAATAATAAAATTACAAAAATGTAATTATTTCCATTTTCCCGTTAGGGTTAGGGGTGTGTTGGGGTTAGGGTTGGAGTTAGAATTGGGGGGTTTACACTGATTGGGCACTTCAGGTGCTCTCCAAACGCAACATGGCGTCTGATCTCAATTCCAGCCAATTCTGCGTTGAAAAAGTCAAATGGTGCTCCTTCCCTTCCAAGCTCTGCCATGCTCCCAAACAGTGTTTTACCCCCACATATGGGGTATCGGCCTACTCAGGACAAAGTGCAAAACAACTTTTGGGGTCCAATTTCTCCTGTTACCCTTAGGAAAATAAAAAATTGGGGGCAAAATTTCATTTTTGTGGAAAAAAATATAATTTTTTTATTTTCACGCCCGGGCATTCTAAACTTCTGTGAAGCCCTTGGGGTTCAAAGTTCTCACCACACATCTAGATAAGTTCCTTGGGGGGTCTAGTTTCCAAAATGGTGTAATTTGTGGGGGGTTTCCACTATTTTGGCACATCAGGGGCTTTCCAAACGCGACATGGTGTCCGATCTCAATTCCAGCCAAAAAAGTCAAATGGCGCTGCTTCCCTTCCGAGCTATGCCATGCGCCCAAATAGTGGTTTACCCCCACATGTGGGGGTTATCAGCGTACTCAGGACAAATTGCACAATAACTTTTAGGGTCTGTTACCCTTGGGAAAATAAAAATTGGGGGTGAAAAGATCATTTTTGTGGAAAAAATGTGATTTTTTTTCTTAATTGTACGGCTGTACGTTATAAACTTCTGTGAAGCCCTTGTGGGTTCAAACTTCTCACCACATATCCTTTTAAGTTCCTTGGGGGGGTCTAGTTTCCATAATGGGGTCACCTTTGTCGGGTTTCCACTGTTTAGGTACATCAGGGGCTCTCCAAACGCGACATGGCGTCCGATCTGAATTCCAGCCAATTTTGCATTGAAAAAGTCAAACGGCGCTCCTTCCCTTCTGAGCTCTGCCATGTGCCGAAACAGTGCCCCCCCCCCACATATGGGGTATCCGTACTCAGGACAAATTGCACAATAACTTTTGCAGTCTAATTTTTCCTGTTACCCTTGATAAAAAAAATTGGACCTGAAGTAATTTTTTTGTGAAAAAGTTAATGTGTTTTTTTTTGTTTTTTTTTTTTTTTTAATATTCAAAAAATTCCTGTGAAGCACCTGAAGGGTTAATAAACGTATTGAATATGGTTTTGAGCACCTTGAGGGGTGCAGTTTTTAGAATGGTGTCACTTTTGGGTATTTTCTATCACATAGACCCCTCAAAGTGACTTCAAATGTGATGTGGTCCCTAAAAATAAAATGGTGTTGCAAAAATGAGAAATCACTGGTCAGCTTTCAACCCTTATAACTTCCTAACAAAAAAAAAATGTTGGTTCCCAAATTGTGCTGATGTAAAGTAAACATGGTAAATGTTACTTATTAAGTTTTTTTTGTGTGCCATATCTCTGTGATTTAAGGGCATAAAAATTCAAAGTTGGAAAATTGCGAAATGTTCAAAATTTTCGCCAAATTTCCGTTTTTTTCACAAATAAACGCAAGTTATTTGAATGAAATTTTACCACTAACATGAAGTACAATATGTCACAAGAAAACATTGTCAGAATCAGTGGGATCCATGGAAGTGTTTCAGAGTTATTACCTCATAAAGGGACAGTGGTCAGAATTGTAAAAATTGGCCCGTCATGAACGTGCAAAAAACCCTTGGGGCTTAAGGGGTTAGCATCCACGGAACATCACAAGCACCAACAGTCTGTTCCAATGGCAGATACTTGTCTGCCTTACTATAACCCACTTTGTATGGAGTTGCCTTACAGGAGCTCCTGCTTTACACGCTGACTCCTCGTCAGTCCTGGCTTCTGGGGAAGCTGCCTAACTGGGATCACTGTCCGGACGATGACTTGTAGCAAGGGCACTCCCGACATTCCAAAACCTCAGAAGGTCCGTAGCTTCCCTAACACAGTGTCGTCACAGACTCTGCGAGTACATGGTTTCACTCTGTGCTATTCAGGAATCCAGTCTACCCGCAGGACCTTCTAACATAGCGACCATCCAGGTCCACGATATCTCCATCTGCTATTCAGGAATCCGGTCCACGCACAGGACCTTCCAACACAGAGATCTCACCATGTGCTCTTCAACACACAGGCCTGACCTCATACAGGACCTTACAACCGCGACCATTGACCCAAACCATCGTCATATTATGTAGCTGAAACCACCCCCATAAGTGGGAGGTGTGTGTGTGGTTAGCCAGTCCCGCCCAGCTCTCCGGCTAACCCTGTAAGCCCCCCTTTATGAACAAAACAAAAGCTCGTAGAATTACAGGTCCCAGAGCAACATTTCTGGCTTACAGCGCAGAGGACCTCCCACTCTGCGACACATACTGGCCATTTACAACAATGCCAGTCACTGTCTCACAACTGATAAAAATAGGTCCTTTATTTCACGAATGAGTGAATAATAAAAGGCTTTCTGAATGGTGCCTAAAGCGGAAATACCTTTTAGCCACCTTTTCTAGACAAAATAAAAAGGGGTACAGTGAATTGAAATTTCCTTTTTTCTAATATATACTAGTAATTAAAACAAAAGAAACTAACCCATTGTTTTTTTTAGATACCCAGATAATTTTGCTGCCTTTTGGTGTTAAAATTTACCATACTATAATGATCTAAGAAATATAAAAAATGAGCGTTTGCATAATTATTAAAGTGGATAGATATGATTATTCAATTTACAATGGAGTCAGCTTTAACATTAGGATATTCCTTTATTGTACACTATTACTCACATGGGCGCAGTCGCTTAACCAGCCATTTCAATGGTAACGTTACGTTAGAGTGCTTTTTAAATGTTTCTCTAAGGACTTTTTTTTTCCCTTCCTGCTTTGTTTAGGATGCTATTGACACTGGCACCATTCAGTCTGCAGAAAGGTTTGTAGACCTTCTATTGCCAGTTATTCTTGAGCAACTTCATGTCCCTGACCATCCGTTGGATGAACAATTAGCAAAAAAAAGATGTGAAAGAATGGTTAAATCGTTGGATGTCTTAAGCAATATCCTTTTTGTTTTGTTTTTTTTAATCAAGCTTGATGTTTAAGTGGGAGAAAAAAATCTTATATATTGTTACACACATCACTGTGCATAAGGTTGATCAGGTGTGGAGGAATGATTTATTACTAACAAAATAAAAAGTGAGTAAGACAAATCTTTGACAAGTCAGATCATTATTTGGTGTAGCCGCCTTTTGCCTTCAATACAGCATAAATTTGTCTAGGCACATTTGTACCTTATTCCAAACATCTTAGATATCTAACCACAGATTATCTATAGGAGTAGGCTTGCACAAATTCTTCTGGCTCCTCTTCTAATTCCACACAAACTTGATGTCCAAATCAGGGCTCTGTTGGGGCCATATCTTCATTTCCAGAATAAATTTGGAGTCTCATGCACCACCCTCATCGTATTGCATGATGTATATGTATCTCTTTCTATTTCTCAGCATTGAGGACGCTATTAAACCTTAACTAAATCCACAACTTCACCATGCTTCACTGTTGCCTACAAACACTCGTTACTGTAGCTGTCTCCAGCCCTTCAGCAAATAAACTGCATTCTGTTACTGATAAATATTTCATTCCTCTCTCCAGTGCAGTTGCTGGCATCTGCACCCTAATTCCTATGTTTTAGTCTATAGTTGAGTCGCCTTGTTTTCGTGATGATCGGGGGGCACAATGCTTCCTTGAAGACCACCCCTGGCCAGACTTCTAAACAGTAGATGGGTGTAGCTGGGTTCCACTGCTTGCTGCCAGTTCTGAGCTAATGGTACTGGTGGACAATTTTGCATCGGTGTTTAGCTCATCCAGTTTTAAGCCTCCTACACAGCTATTTTTGTTTCTGTTAATGACTGCGTTTCTACCTAATCTTGAAAATTATGATCATTATCACCTGTTTGGTATAATTGGTTGCGCATACACCTGATTATAAATCCTAGAAAATGCCTGACTTTGTACAAGTAATGTAGAAGACTTATGCTTTTTTGAAGGCAATGGTGGTCACGCCAAATATTGAGTTTATTTAGATTTCTCTTTTGCTCATTCCCTTTGTTTTTCGTTATTTGATAAAAACAAGCTATTAACACTTCTATATTTTTAAAGGGAATCTGTCACCCCTTTTTTGAGATAACATATAATGATATCATTCAATTGTGTCACAAGTACTTTTGCTTCCCCCTGACCCCGCACCTTTCATGCATAAATGCCTTTTTTATATCGGTTCAGATGTATGTAAACTGCCGCTATCCGGTCCGCTGGGCGGGGCTTATTCACCTGCTCCCCCCCCCTCCCTGTCTTGCTCTGCGCATTTCTTCTTGTGTAGCGCAAGACAGGGAGGTGGGGGGAGCAGTTGAATAAGCCCCGCCCACTGGACCGGACCGTGGCAGTTTACATGCATCTGAACCGATATAAAAAAGGTATTTATGCATGAAAGGTGCGGGGTCAGGGGGAAGCAAAAGTACTAAGAGAATCCTTATGTGACACACAATTGAATGATATCATTATATGATATCTCAAAAAAGGGGTGACAGATTCCCTTTAAAGTATTCTTACTGTGCAGCATTTGTGGTCTGAATGTAATGGCTGATCAGCGTACATATCCATGTAAAAGTTTCTGTTAGGCCGGTTTCACACGTCAGTGGCTTTGGTGTGTGTAGTGACAGTTTTCTCACGTACCGGAGACAGACACTCGTAGACCCATTCAAATGAATGGGTCTATGCAGATGTCAGCGTGTTTTCATGGACCGTGTGTCCCTGTGCAAAACACGGAGACATGTCCGTTTTAACACGGACACACGGCCAGTAACACGTGCCGCACAAGTGCAAACGGAGAAAAGTGTACACTGTCCTCCATGAGCACGGACGGCCAACGGCGGCTACTGTAAGCGCTGTTTCCTTGCATGTGGTGCTGAACGCAGCTATCATTCTTCCCTGCTCTGCCGGCACCAGCTACAGCAGGGAAGAATGAATGAAAACAAACCGATGTGGGGTCTTATTGACATCTCTCCATTACTAAGCAGGGATTGATGTCACCTTATCATTGCTCACCTCTCTGTGCTGATGACACCTTAAAATCCCACATTGCTATGAAACTCGCTGTCAACAGATGTCTCTCTTGTCGATTATCAGTGACATTAAACCCTTATTACCCCACTTGCCACCGCTACAGGGCAAGTGGGAAGAACCGGACAAAGCTCCAGAATAGGCGCATTTAATAGATACGCCTTTTCTGGGCAGCTGCAGGCTGCTGTTTTTAGGCTGGGGGGGCTTGTTCATGGCCCCTTACCAGCCTGAGAATAGCAGCCTGCACCTGTATAGTTTTGCCGGGTTGGTTAAAAAAAGAAAGGGGGCCCCACGTCGGTTTGTTTTAATTCATTCTTCCCTGCTGTAGTTGTTGCCGGCAGAGCAGTGAAGAATGATAGCCACGTTCAGCAACACATGCAGGGGAACAGCGCTTACCGTAGCGCTACTTCCCCTGCCTCCGTCCGTGTGGTATTGATGCAACACACGGATGTGCCACATGGTGACACGGATATCTCCGGTATCGAAAATATCTGGACGTGTGAAACCGCCCTTATAGCGTTTGTTTAGCATCCACTCCTAGATTTGGTTTTAAAAAAATGGATATAAAATGCTGATCAAACTGCAGGTGTAAATAGGGGGCTGGTGTTAGTAACAGTCAGCCACAAATCTTTTCCGACTGTTCTCCTTATCATTGCTTACCTCTCTGTGCTGATGACACCTTAAAATCCCACATTGCTGTGAAACTCGCTGTCAACAGATGTGTCGCTCTTGTCGATTATCAGTTTACATTCAGTGGCGCAGATTACAGCTTCAGTGCCAGAATGGTGAATTCGGACCTCTCGTAAGTTCTGTTTTGTTTTTTTTAATCTGTATACTAAGTTCATGAAAATGTGATTTCACACAATGTTAACCTGTTCAGATGTTAAGCCAAGGGGAATACTAATGTGACAAACCCACATTACAAATTGTTTTATTTAGGATGACCTTATTCAGCTCTTTATAGCTTTAGTTAACGCTTACATTCCATAATATTGGGGTTTACGTGTGCAGGATATTTGTGGTGACGAAACTACTGCCGATCATTTTATATTGAAAAAGTTCCAGAAAAACATCATAGCATTTTATATACTTATATAGGTAATAATGCCCAAATTAGAGGTAGCAACTCTTAAGACGTATGGAAGAACAGAGTCCATGCTACTTGATAATAACAAATTTTATTGAACACTTATTAAAAACAGATGTAAGGCATAATATATCAATCATTAGTGAAGAATGGAAGCCAGTAGATGGGCTTGGAGTTCTGCCAATCAACAATAAAGAAATGGAAAAAACAGTTAACTTCATTGGTGGGAAATATATAGCCCCCATTGTACTCCTTCTCTTAGAAAATGGAATGCTTAGCTACAACCCGTTGGCACAACCTAGGCCAGTCAATTTAAATACAGTATGCCAATAGTCAGGGGAAAAAAAGGATCAACCAATAATATAAATCATGTGATCCATAATGCTTTCTCAAGAATGAACTACCACGAAAACACTCGTTTGGAAAGTCTAGGCTGGTGTCCTATCTTTCATTCACTCATTTAGTGCTCATTTTTCCATTAAGATTTCTCCAATGCTTTGTATGGTATTAAAAACAAGCCCAGTTGCATAATGATGCCAGGGAAGAAAAACACCACGTGGTGAGTCTCCCTATAAAAAGGCTACACCAACTCCAATTAACATAGCAACACCGGAGAATAAAGGAGTAACTAGGTGAATTTGTTGATTTAAAAAGTGAACAATTTTTTTTCAGGTAGAAAGTACAAAAAGTCTAAAAGACATAGTAACAAAGAGACCATAGTGCACCAGAAAAACATACAGGCAGAGACAGGGACAACCCCTCTAAAAAGCTATCCCCATTCAGTATAGGAAGCCCAGCCCTAGTGACTCATAGTAATAAAGCGTACTACCGATGACAGAGTAAAAATTCAGCTAAGGACGCTAATGACAGGACTTACCAAGGTAGTGGAGGTATCAGAGGGGGGAACCCAAGGCCAGATGTCCTCCCTGACGCGCGTTTCGCATGGCACAACGCCGCTTTCTATGGGTCACTTGGCCTGGGCTTCCTATACTGAATGGGCATAGCTTTTCAGAGGTGTTGTTTCCTGTCTCTGCCTGTATGTTTTTCTGGTGCACTATGGTCACTTTGTTACTATGTCTTTTAGACTTTTTGTGCTTTCTACCTGAATAAAATTGTTCACCTTTTTAAATCAACAAATTCACCTAGTACTCCCTTATTCTCCAGTCTTGTATGGTATTAAGCAGTACATATGTTACTCATTTGTGTTATTGATGGTGCTGCACATGCCACAGTTTATATGCATGAGTTATACTGGGATGTTAGGAAAGGGCATCAACCCTATGATTTAATCTACATTTTGGATCATATGGTTTATATTATTGGTTGATCCTTTTTTTCCTGACTATTGGCATACTGTATTTAAATTGACTAAGCTTTGTTGTGAGCAAAACATACTGTTTGCCAAGAGCACGAGTACAATTGGGGCTATATATTTCCCACTGGTGGAGTTATCCATTTTTCCATTTCTTCACTGTTGATTGGCAGAACCACAAGCCCGACTACTGGGTTCTATTCTTCACTAATGATTGTTATACTTTGTATGTGTTTTTAATAATTGTTCAGTAAAAATTAAGTAGCATGGACTCTGTGTTCTGTATTCCACCCTTCAGATCATTTTAGCCGATTTTTTTTTTCGGTTTTTCCTTTATGCTTATTGTAGGCCTTTCGCTAAATGTAAATTTCAGCATATATATATATTTTTTAACAATGTTTGCTTTTGTACCAAGCAACGTTTCATCAGATGTTATACTGAAGACTTTAGATGTGATGAGCAGAATAAAACAATTGGTCACAAATATGGAAGCTGCCTTCTATAAGATACTCCAGGTATGGTGTGATTACTTTTGAATACGCAGCTTACATGCAGTTCACAGTTTGTAGCAACGATCATGTCTAAGCACTGACACTTCACACTTTTTAGGGAAATACAGCCCAACCTACTGAAACAGATGTTTGCTGCTTTATATTTCTCTTAAAACTAGGCCATATAAGTTAAAATTTACTCACTTTATTTTCATCAGGACCAAAGATTGATCCCATCGCTATCTTTTGCATTAACCTCTGATAACAGAGAGAGAGTTCAAGCTGGCCTTCGAATTTTATTTGAAGCCGCACCATTGCCAGATTTCCCAGCATTTATGTAAGTAAATGGAGTGCAAAAAAATGAAATAGGGCAAGTGTTAAAGGGGTCACCCAAGCCCAAGGTATTTAAAAATCTGTCCACTAACTGCTAGAAAAAAAATGATGTGCTCTCCCATTGCATCCTTCTCGTTCCAGCTCTGTGACACAGATTCTCCCATCTGCCATCACAGACTGTATACACAACCTGTGGGGCTAAGAACTTGCCAGCAGGTATTTGCCAACTACCTGTTATAGCCTGTGACGATCTGCTCTGGCTTAGAGCGGACATGTACCGCTCCTGCTGGCACTTCTGCTTCTGTCAACAGAGCAGCTGCTTCTCTTTCAATGTCTGCTGTGTCAACTGGGCATCATTGTCGATGTCATGTTGGTTGACAGTTGGCTCTGGTCAGCAATGACGTCCCATCATCCACAAACTGGAGGAGAAAAAGCTGCTCTGCTGACATGCGATCAAAGGAAGCAGGAGAATTGCCACCTGAACAGGAAGAGATTGTCGGCACAAGAGGTGGGTAATTGGCAACTGCCTGTCAGTCATTTCAAAGCCCCATAAGGAAAAGATCACAGATTATCTAAGGAAAATAATTGCAAAAAAGCATCACACTGGTAATCTTGTGTTTTTAACATATCAATATTTTGGATGAAAATTACAGAACTTATTTCATTAGTTTCTGATAAGAGCTTTTTTGTTTGTGCCCCTTTTGAAGTTTTTTGTTTTTGAATATCTTACTTGGCAATAGTTTATTTTATGGCTATATTAATGTTTTTTACCTTTTAGTCTTGGGGAAAGTATTGCTGCTAATAATGCTTACACAAAGCAAGAAACGAGTCAACCTTCCAAAAGGTTTGGATTGCATGTTGTTGCAAACAATTGTAAACCTCCACAGACCGCTAAAATGCACAGCCCGGAAATATCATCCCCAAATATTCAGGATCTAATTCAGAAGCTACAGTCGGGGATGGAGGTAAGGTAAACCTTTACTTTGTATGAGTACTCCAAACAATGTGCTACAAATATAAAATACTAATTTACTTCATCTGCGATATTTACTGTAATCAATCCTGTCGTCATACTTCCATTTTTGGTTTATTTCATCCAGTAATGTTACGGTCAGCCCTGCTGAAACCACTAGTTGTACAAGTGACCACAGCCAACAATACTGTCACAAGATATTAATGTCATCACGGTGGCTGTCATTACCTTTATAGCCATGCGGCGTAGGGCTCCTAGGTTCAAATTTACCAAGGAAAACCTCTGCAAGCTTGTATATTCTCCTTGTTTACTCTGGGTACTATGGTTACCTCCCACACTGATGCTGATAAGCACATTGTTTTTCCAAAATTTATAATAACCGGGAAAGGGTAGGGGGAAAGGGAAATAATGCATTGTCATGCAATCAATCCATAAAATACATAGAACAGATATTTGTCAGATCAAAAACATAGTCAAAATATTTTACATAAATATAAACTAGAAATAAAAAACAATGCCCTTATGCAAATAGTTATATCCAACGGTTCCATTTACAAGCAAATTTGTTAAAGCAGTTATTTGAAATAGCAATTTTATTTTCATATTTATGTAAAGAAGTTTTATTAATTAAATCTTGTAATGAGGGAATATTAGGGGACGTCCAAAAAAAAAAGCAATATTTTTGGTAACTAAAAAAAAAAGTGAAGAATAAGTTGTCTTAAGGATGGATTGAACTGCCTATAGAGAGTAAGGCCAACTGAGGGGTTAAAATAAAATCATTAATATTTAAAATTTGAACAACCAAGGACTCAACCTCTATCCATAATGGTCTATAATCTTTGAACATGACCAGTATATGTGAAATAGAGAACCAATCTGTCCACATTCTCTCCAACTCTTGGAGAGTCATTGAAATAGTGGAAGAGTACGTTGTTATAATTGCCTTTTCCCAATCGTCTATCTCTACTGAAAGGTGGAGGTCCTCTTCCCATTTAATCATGTAAGGTGATTTACTAAAGGTTTGATCCAAGTTAAACCATTTATAAAGGTATTGAATGCTCCAAAAAATATTCTGACCTAAATTTTTTCACAGAAGGTTCAGAGAGATATGGTTTGGTCTGCAGAAAAAGCTCTATTTGGTTCTTCAAGATTAAGATTTGTAAAAAGGCAGAAGAGGGAATCCCAAATGTGGCCTTGATTTGTGTAGATGAGTAGAAAAATTTACCATCGTAAATGTCTTGAATTTTTTTTTAACACCACAAGTAGCCCAGAGTGGATCTAGATTAAACTCTGCAATAACCTCAACCAAAGAAAGAGGGAGTACTTTAATAATTTCTGATCTAGAAATTTGCCTTCTAAGTCTGAATAATTTCATCCAAGCTTCCGAAATCGCTAAGAAAATAGGATGATTAACAGGGAAAGTCCCTTTTTTGATAAGCAGATTGAAAATAATTCTGTTTAGTGGGGTATCTTTATTGAAAAATAATTCCAAGTCAATCCAAGATGGTTTATATACGCTAGGCCACCACCAAATAGACTGCTTTATGAGAGTAACATAATAATATGCTGTAATGTTGGGCAGACCCATTCCACCATGTGGTTTGCTTTTAAATAATTGATCAGTAGCAATCCTTGCCCTTTTATTACCCCACACAAAAAATTAATGAGATTGTAGGCTGGTTAAAAATGAGGTCAAGACAGATAACGGGAGAGATCGAAAAACATATAATATTTTGGGCAAAATACCGTATTTTTCGCTTTATAAGACACTCCGGATTATAAGACGCACCACAAATTTTGAGGAGAAAAGTAAGAAAAAAATATTTTTTAATAAAATGGTGGTACCTCTTATAATCCTTGCATCTTATTGCTTACCCGGTTTGGTGGCTGCGGTGTAGCGGAGTCCCAGGGTCGCTGCTGGAACAGGCAGGAGTGGGGTGATGATGTAGGCCGCATTCAGGGATGAGGGGGGCTCCGATGTGCGCTGCTGCTGCGGGGTCTTGTGCTGCTGCCGGGTTTCTCCGTGTGCCCAGTGGTTGCTGGCCGTTGCTGCTGGTGCCCCGTGGTGCTGCTTGTGTGTCCGGTGCTGCCCCGGGGCTCTGCCGACATTTTGCGGCAGGCCAGAGCCCCGGCATTTCCTCGGTTCCCTGTATGTGCGGTGGTTCCGGTAAAAAAAAAATGGCCGCCGGCGCATGCGCAGATGTGATCTCAGCGCTGAAATCTCATCTCTCGAGATCCACGGCCATTTTTTACCGGAACCACCGCACATACAGGGAACCGAGGAAATGCCTGGGGCTGTGGCCTGCCGCAAAATGTCTGTAGAGCCCGGGGCAGCCCCACGAGGCATCGGCCAGCAACTGCCAAACACCCGGACACCCCCTGATCACGGCCTATGGTAAGGCATGTGGAGCGCCTTCAGACGCCAGGGCAGTGGGGTACTCGGTACCGGGCCGATTGAACTTCTCAAGGGGAGTTGTCATGGCAGCTGTGACCCGGTCCGTGGCCCTGGTCTCCATTGTAAAAGGGGTTGTTTCAATGTGCTTATGGTGATGAAAGTTTATAAGTGATTCGTGACGCCACCTGTGGTGTTCGGCAATGAAGATGTTAAGCCGACGCTGCAGACAGACCCTCTGGGACCGATGGTGGGGTGCAGCAGTGATGTTATAGCCTTCCACAGGCAGGGCTGTAGTCCCAGGGCAGTTTAGGTGAAGTGACACTGAGATGATGTAGTGTCAGGCGCAGGGGATGTAGCAGTGCTGGGTAGGTTGACGCAGGAATAAGTGGAGGACACCAGGGCATGTAGTTCCAAAGCTTTACTCACACTCTGTTGTGGTGCAGGCACCCGCATCCGTGCCGTGTCCTCCGGGTCAGGGGCTCAGTCAACCTCCAGGCAAGATGAAGTCCTCCCTTCCAACACTCTGCCAACATATGTGCCTTTTCTGAACGTCTCCTCTTATGGCGCCTTTAAAATGAAGTACTCCAGTACTGAGTTACACTGGGGTTCCTCCTATCCGATGTTCTTATGAACTCTACTTGTACGGCAGACAGCTGTAGCCTGCTTCGGGGACTCCTTGCTGCTAAGTCCCGGCTCACTATCGTCGCTGTTGTGCCCCCCAAGTCTTGTGTGGGAATCGAGTGGTGACTACTTCTATTCCTCCGGTGTCTGCTGCAGGACCATTAGTATCCATACAACCTCGGGGACCGGACCCCGGCCTTGCACTGTGAACTTGGGAAGCGTTCTCCTCTAACCCTAACCCTTAGTCCTCCTTTTCTCCTTACGTTCCGTACAATCCTTTCTTTCATATGGAGAATCAGGCTTCCGTTCTAATGTCTCTTCCCCGTGCCAGCGGACCCAGATCACTGAGGTCTGCTGCAGCACTTCCTTCATCCATCCCTCTCCCGGGGATCTTACTGACTGACTTCCCTGTCAGACTTCCACTCACTGACTGAATGACTCACTAACTGACTCCTAAACTCTTCCTGCTCTTTTCAGTGCAAACTAAACTCCACCCACCTCCCAGCATGCTTCGTGTTCCAAGCAGGGAGCCACCAAAAGGTGCTTTGCTACACTACTATTTTGTGTGGGATCCAGGTGTTGGAGTGTGGTCAGGTGTCTCCACCTTACCTGGTTGGTGGGATACCACACCTCAGGAGAAGGTGCAGTACCTCTGTGGCGACTGAACCCTCAGGGGCGCCACACATGTTCTCTTTGTAAGACGCATAAAAAAACGTTTTCAACAAAAACATACTAAATAACGTTTGTACAGTCTATGAATTTGTTCTAAGAAATAGAATTGCCTCCATCAGATCCTCCTTCATAGATGACCTCAAATCTGACCTAATAATTTTAAGGCTAGAGAACAACCTCTCTACACTAACTTGGGTTGGAGGCAAAGCCGTAACCACATGGGAAACATCTCTAACAATTTCCGGGTATAAAGGAATTGCCTCATGCACAGTCAGTTTTGATGAACGGTTGAATTTTTCTATTTCTTTGAGCGCAAGTGAAACATTTTGCTGAAATATGGTCAATCTGCTTGCTATAGGAGACTGAGTGAAATGTTTTTCCTTGCTGCAACGCTTTGCCTGCTCCATGTCATCCAAATACTGGTCAAAGTCAAACTCCTCATCTGATGAGGATGAAGATATGGCAGCAGAAGCACTGTCAGGACCCAAGACTTCTTGTGCCTGGCAGTCCTCCTGTAGGCCACTCATCCTAACTGCTACCTCAGTCAGAGCTTCTTTTCCTTTAGTAAGCTGTTGATCATCAAGCAGCGTGGACTTGGGTCCACATAAACAGCTGCCAGAAAAATTTTATTTTCCAATAGCTGTGTCTCTATCCATTTCATTGAAGCAGAAATGCCATCTGCGATTAAACCTCCTCTTTGGGACAGGCAAAATAGCAAGTTCTTTCACTCCCTTATGAAAATGCCAGGAGTTAAATCCTCAGTTTGTATTTTTTTAGTCACGGTAAATGGGTGATTAAGCAATTCCTTCAATTCAGCCACCTGTGTCCATTGACCTTCATTTAGGGTTACATGAGGGTTTGCCATATCTATAAGAAACGGTTTTAGTTCAAGCAATCGCTCAATCATTAAATAAGTTCTGCCCCAACTGAGTGGCTTGATCGACAATTGCCCCTTTCCCAGCATGTCTCTTCAAGATGGAATCCATTTTAGGGGTTCTGGCAGCAATAACCAATTTCCTCACTTTTCCAATCAGATTTCCAGCATGTCCCTTCTGCAGACTATCTATCATTGCCAGCTGCAGCGTGTGCACAACACAGCGCATGTGATGAATATGAAAGTGTTTTGAAGCTGCTTCAACAAAATCATCTATTTCTACAGTATAATTTGGCTGTTCTTCTGTTGTAATATCTGTTTGTTCCTCAGTTACATGAACAGCACTGTGGCCTTCCATCTCAAACATACTGTATCTTAAATTTTCTTCTAGCTGTTGTTCATTGCTCTCATTCATCAATTTAATTGTACTTATGTTTGAAGCATTGTCCATTACAATAGCAAGAACCTGTTCTTTTTTGAGTTTGTAATTTTGCAGAACTTTTTCCACTAAGGCCTGGAGAAACTGGCTGCTGTGATGAGCTATAGAGTCTTTTACTGCCAGTGTCTTGGTAACAATTTCTTTGTTGTCACAAACATCGAACATTGATGTCACAGAGTGAACATTTTGCCGTGTGCAGGCATCCATTTTAAGAAACATGAAGCGTCTTTTGAGTCTTTTTAAGATCTTCCCTTTGTTTAAGGGCTTCTTCAATCACTAATTTTCTAATACTTTCTCTTTCCAGAGAAACACCAAGTTTGCGGGCCATTTCTCCATTAAGAGCTGTAAAAGCTAGTCATGCAAATAATGATAATGGTACACTGTCCTTCACAACAAGCTGTATGAGCTGTCTTTTAAACATATCTGCTGTCATTGTTATAGTAACTTTGTCACTTACAAAATATCTTATTAATGATGTTTGAGTTGCTCTTTCCTCCTTCTTTGCCTGGCAGGAAGTGCTGGGCGCGGGTTTCTTGGTGCTGCTGTTATCTTTCTCATTCACAGCTTTGAAAACTTCTGGGTGGAAGCGTTGTAAATGTCTTTTTAAATTGGAAGCTCTTGTAGGAGCATTTTTATCACTGCCCGAGTATGCACTGATGTTGGCATCACAGCATTTGTTTTCCCCTGGGTCACTTGTCTTACATTGACACACACAATATTTTTCATCATGAGTCACTGTGAAATGCTCAAATACAGCTGACTTCATGGGGAGCTTCTTAGACATTTTGTAATCATATAAATTCACTCAAAATAATTTTGTCCTATAAAATAATGTATATTATAATTCCATCAAGAACAGGGAACCATGTGCAGTGGGGGAAAATAAGAATTTGATACACTGACAATTTTGCAAGTTTTTCCACCTACAAAGAATGGAGAGGTCTGCAATTGTACACTTCACCTGTGAGAGACAGACTAGAAAAAATCCAGAAAATCACATTGTATGATTTAAATAATATGCATTTTATTGCATGAAATACACATTTGATACAACAGTAAAACAGAACTTAATATTTGGTACAGAAACCTTTGTTTGCAATTACAGAGGTCAGACATTTCCTGTAGATTCTGTTTCTCTCAGTTGAAGTGTACCTATGATTAAAAATTTCAGACCTCTCCATTCTTTGTAGGTGGGAATCGACAGTGTATCAAATACATGCTTTCCCCACTGTATAATTTTAGATAGAAATAAAACAAACTTTGCATAAATCAATAGCACAGATGACAAATATAAAGTTTGTAAAATATGTTATTAGATAACTTTACTTTGAATTTCCAATCTCACGCTTTTCTTAGGGTACAGCTCACTAAATGCTTCACAGTCTATGAAGAGGGGAGGAGGGAGGGAGCAAGTTTGTTGTGTATAATACTCCAGGAACAAAGAAACTGATAACAGAGCTAATAACTTGATGTTTTGGCTTCTATACCTATACAAGCCCTCATACAAGTCCTCATCAATCCTGTTGTATTTTCCCTGTATATTGTATAAAAGCTAGCTTCCCAAAAGCTTATGAGTTCAAAAAAAACAAACAAGCATACAGAGAGAACATACAGTATACAGGACTATTGATTTATGCACAGTTTATTGAAAGTTTAAATATGCTTTAAGAAGTAATTTCCTTAAGCTTGTTATCCTGTTCAGTCTAGCAATTCTTCTGAGATGAGTGCAGGCCTTCCTTCTTTCTGAGTGTGTTTACTTTGTTCCCTTGTCTGTAGAGGAGGAGCTTCACTGGTGCTGGAGTGCAGCACTGACTTATCTCAGCTAAGACAAAGCCTAGATCCTCAGGCTACATTCACACCATGGGCGTAGCCAGGATCAAACCTGGGGGGAGCAGAACCTCATACTGTTCCGCAGAACCTCATACTGCACCCCTCAGCTGCTGCAGAACCTCATACTGCACACCCCTACACTTGAAAATAAAGCCTGCACCTTAAGAAGATGTGGTGATGAATGCAGTCTGTTTATTCCAACTATCAATTGATGTTGATGTTACTGAAGACGAGCAATGCCTGTCCTGGGCGTCCTTTTGGGCAGCTATGAGGTGTGCCTGACTGGTGCTAAAAAAAAAAAAAAAAGAGTGTTAGTCTGTGTGCTACCCGGCTTTCATTCTTTTTGGTACAGATAAGATATGGATAGAGCAGATTTGTAATCTGTTTTTGCTATTGAAAACATTATCTATGAGCTCAAAAACCTTTCAGGTGATGCGGTTTTTTAAAAAGCTGATCTGCTTTTGCAGCTGAAAAACGTATCCTCAAAAACGGCAGCAGAAACGCTGTGTGTGAATGTAGCCTTAGATCTGGAATAGAACGATTTATAGGACATTTCATAACTTTTCCAAATTCCTATGAAAAAATATTCAGCACAGTCTGCATTGAACTACTGTACCCAATTTATTATATATTTTCGGAGTCTGTTCATTTTATACCGACTCCACCAAAATGAGCTCCGACTCCACAGCCCTGATTAGATGTTCCTGGTGCTTTGACCGCCTCTTTCAACTTGCCCTGTAGCAGGTGGGGTTCATATTTATGGGCTTGATGTCACCATTGTACACTGTGTGCAGAATTATTAGGAAAATGAGTATTTTGATCACATCATCCTTTTTATACATGTTGTCCTACTCCAAGCTGTATAGGCTTGAAAGCCAACTGCCAATTATGTAAATCAGGTGATTTGCATTTCTGTAATGAGGAGGGGTGTGGTCTAATGGCATCAACACCCTATATAAGGTGTGCTTAATTATTAGGCAACTTCCTTTCCTGTGGCAAAATGGGTCAGAAGAGAGATTTGTTGGACTCTTAAGTCAAAAATTGTGAGATGTCTTGCAGAGGGATGCAGCAGTCTTGAAATTGCCAAACTTTTGAAGCGTGCTCACCGAACAATCAAGCGTTTCATGGCAAATATCCAACAGGGTCGCAAGAAGCGTGTTGATAAAAAAAAAAGGCGCAAAATAACTGCCCATGAATTGAGGAAAATCAAGCGTGAAGCTGCCAAGATGCCATTTGCCACCGGTTTTGCCATATTTCAGAGCTGCAGCGTTACTGAAGTATCAAAAAGCACAAGGTGTGCCATACTCAGGACATGGCTAAGGTAAAGAAGGCTGAAAAGCGACCACCTTTGAACAAGAAACATAAGATAAAACGTCAAGACTGGGCCAAGAAATATCTTAAGACTGATTTTTCTAAGGTTTTATCGAGTGATGAAATGAGAGTGACTCTTGATGGGTCTGATGGATGGGCCCATGGCTGGATCAGTAAAGGGCAGAGCGCTCCACTCCGACTCAGATGCCAGCAAGGTGGAGGTAGGGTACTGGTATGGGCTGGTATCATCAAAGATGAACTTGTGGGACCTTTTCGGGTTGAGGATGGAGTGAAGCTCAACTCCCAGACCTACTGCCAAAGAAGAAAAAATAATGGCATGGCCCCCTTGTTCACCTGATGTGAACCCCATAGAGACCTTGTGGTCCCTCATAAAATGTGAGATCTACAGGGAGGGAAAACATTACACCTCTTGGAACAGTGTCAGGGAGGCTGTGGTGGCTGCTGCACGCAATGTTGATTGTAAACAGATTAAGCAACTGACAGAATCTATCAATGGAAGGGTTTTGAGTGTCATCGTAAAGAAAGGTGGCTATATTGGTCACTGATTTTTTTTTTTTTTTGATTTTTTTTTTTTTGAATGTCAGAAATGTTTATTTCTAAATTTTGTGTTATATTGGTTTACCTGGTGAAAATAAACAAGTGAGATGGGTATATATTTAGTTTTTATTAAGTTGCCTAATAATTCTGCACAGTAATAGTTACCTGCACAAACAGATATCCTCCTAAGATAGCCAAATCTAAAAAAAAACCCACGCCAACTTCCAAAAATATTAAGATTTGATATTTGAGTCTTTTGGGTGGTTTGAGAACATAGTTGTTGTTCAATAATAAAAAGAATCCTCTCAAATACAACTTGCCTAATAATTCTGCACGCAGTGTATTGTATGGTGACATCAAGCCCACGACTTAGTAATGGAAAGGTGTCTAAGAAACGTGTGTTAGGGCGGCGGGGACGCCGTGCACACACTAACATCTTGTCATGTAAATGACATTTACTATATTCTTTTTGCCTGATATGTCAGACTATTAGGAATATTTTTATCCTTTATATGTCTATTAGCATTATCTGTTTAAGTTCTAATCAGGTTTCATACATATGTTCTTTGTATTTTTCTGGCCACATGCAAAATGCTGTCCCTGGTTGGTTAGCAGCAACCTTGTTTTATATTTCTCTTTTGGTATCTATTTCTTCTTTGAATAATAATAAACTTCAACTTTTTATTGGTATACAGTCTTTTCCATATGGTGTTTAACAGCCAGAGCAAAGTCGTCTTTTTGAAAAGAAAACAAAACACACTTTTCCATTTTTACTTAAATGCTAGCTGAAGAGCCCGGCGCTGCATATATATATATATATATATATATATCTGTCTGAGTGTAGAGCCCCGCCCACTCCGCATAGCCACATTCACTATAATATCCCACATCATCCCGTCAGCCAGAGCCACCGTACTACTACCCCTAATATCCCACATCGTTCCGTCAGCCAGAGCCACCGGACTACTAATATCCCACATCATCCCGTCAAAGCCACCAGACTACTACCGCTAATATCTCACGTCAGCCATAGCCACCGGACAACTACCACTAATATCCCACATCATCCCGTCACAGCCACCGGACTACTACTAATATTCCACATCATCCCGTCAGCCAGAGCCACCGGACTACTACCCCTAATATCCCACATCAGCCAGAGCCACCGGACTACTACCCCTAATATCCCACATCATCCCATCAGCCTGGGGTCAGAACCAGAGCGCTGAGTGGAATGGCCCTAACTTCCATACTGGGGATCCCTTTGAGAGGCCTGGCGTCAGAACCAGAGCGCTGAGTGGATTTGCCTTGACTTCCAAACGAATAATCCCTTTAATAGAAGCCTGGGGTGAGAATCAGAGCGCTGAGGGATTTACCCTAACTTCCATACCGGAGATCCCTGTAAGAGAGTCCTGGGATCAGTAACAGAGACAGAGTGGATTTGCCCTCACTTCTGTACCGGGGATCCCTTTAAGAGAGGCCTGGGGTCAAAACCAAAGCGCTGGATGGATTTGCCCTGACTTCCATACCAATGATCCCTTTAATAGAGGCCTGGGGTCAGTACCAGCGGATTTGAAGGCAATTGCCCTAACTTCCATACCAGAGATCCCTTTAAGAGGGAAGATGTGCCTATGGGATGGAGGATGTGTATATGGGCACGGAAGGGGTGATTCATTTCTGTCATGCGCTATCTGCTCCTTTCAGGGGGGCAGACAATGGCTGGGAGTTTGTTTCCAGGGATACTAGATTTTTCCCACCCAGTCACTGTCTGCTGTGGTGCTGTCGAGTGGGAAAACTGTTGCTCATAGCAACCAATCACATCTCAGCTTCTTTTAAACAGCTCTGGTGAAATGGAAGATGCTTAGTGATTGGTTGGTGACACACACATACATTCAATTTTATATATAGGGATAACAAACACAGTTATACCCACCTAACACTCATTTTATTGAAACCCTCGTCTCCTGTAATAAAACAAAAATAAAGAAAAACAACCATATCCCTTATGTGTCACCCACCATAATTCATGTCTGCTGATAATAAACAGTTTCAACCTGGATGGTGCCAAGATACGACCATACAGGCTGAGAACCACTGGGTTTTCAGGCCAGGCTTGAGAGAGGCTCATTGTAGCCAAAATGTTGCCATGCCACCAGGGCTATTAAATTAGTTTTTGTACTTGGATATGTACTGAAGTTCTGCCTCTTTTTTTCCTTCTATACTTACTATATATATTTTAAACTGATATTCGAAATATAGATAACCGGTATGAAAGATTAAATGACGGGGACATTAAGGAGAGATGAGGGGGAGGAGAGAAAAGTGTGGGGGGGCTAAGTGTACCTAGCTCAGCCATCATAAGGTGAGTAAAACCCACATAGAGAACCACAGTCTGAAACCTGGGTTATTGATACATCAATATCAATAGATCTTTCATAAACCTACAATGGGGAAGTCACATAAGGTGAGGCATGTCCGTATTGTAAAGGGGCATAAAACCCATGAAGTTAGAGAAAACAATTGTAAAGGATTTGTTCATTGAGCCCCTTGGGACCCCCATACATAACAAAAGCATTCTCCAATATGGCATAAGTGAAAACTGCATTATTCATGACATGTAACCAATGCCCTATATTTTTACATTTATTCACCCAGATCAAAAATACTAAAATCATGTTCTTCACATTGCATGTACAATATTTCCTATTGTTTATCCAAATATCTTCCTTTTCTACAATAAAAAACAAAAGGTTTTTTTCTTTTTCATTGGTCCTTTCTTATCATGTGAAAGTCCTAGAACCTTAATTAGCCACTGTGTTCCATTCGCAAGTAATAGTACATTGGCTGGTCACTCATTATTTCTCAATCATACGGTGTCCTTGCAGTGGAGACAGTGCCTGGTTAAATAGTTATACTGATATAATGATATAAATGAGCTAAGCATGTTATTTTCATAATATAAATAAAAGTTTTTATGATTTGAATCTTTGCCCTTATATAAAAACCAGTATACAGTTTACTGGAGCTAGGCAAATTTTAGAGCCTGCGCCGTATCCTCATCACCCCTGTTCCTCATATTTCCTTGGTAGAAACATCACAATGCAGAGATCTTTTCCAGGTAACCGTTTTTATTACTTTGTTTTATTTTTGCAGTTGAAAGAACAAGTGAATGATGTTAGGATTTCAGATATCATGGATGTTTATGAACAAAAGCTGTGTGCACTAGCTGTAAGTACTGAGCTTCTAACCATGTTTTAGCGGGGTTTAAAACAAGTTTCCTCTGATAATCTGCCCGTTTTGTTTTTACAGTCTAAAGAAAGTCGTCTGCAGGATCTTTTGGAAGCAAAGACTTTAGCCCTTGCTCAGGCAGATCGACTTATCTCACAATATCGATGTCAAAGAGCACAAGCTGAAGCAGAGGTCAGTCGAATACTGTTTAGAGGTTTTTCACAGATTGTGTCTAAGCCTAAACTGAGTAATGAAGTTCCTCTTTAAGGAGTATTCCCACTCTGCTCATCTCTGCATCAGGAAGTGAGCAGGACCAGGGACATCCCATGTACCTAAAACTGCCAACTCGCATGCAGTTGTTGCTGCTGTATGTATGCTGACAGATATGTGGGCTTTTTATGACACCAGTCCCGTTCACCTCATTTGGAAGTGAGCACAGCCTGATAACCAACTCGCTCAGTCACTCAGTGTGCTTTCTATATTTGCTGAATACACTTATCCTGCCACAGTATAACAATGAAGTCATTTTTTTTCCCACAGCATCCTAGTTTGGTTAAAATGGTTTGCAGCTTTTAACTATACGGACATTTATTTTGAAATGTAGTTTGTTGGCGCAAGCTTTATTTTTTTCTTTAATTTCCAGGCAAGAAAGCTGGCTACATTACTTAAGGAGGCTGAAAGGAAGAATGAGGAACTGAGCTTGGTCCTAAAGTCTCAGCAACTTGAGTCTGAAAGAGCAAAGAGTGACATTGAGCAGTTATTCCAACACAGCAAGAAGCTACAAGTTGTCGCTGAAGAGCATGAAAAACTAAAAGTCTCCTATGCTGATCATATATTGAAGTAAAGATTCTCCTATGTGTTTACTGCAGATTTTGGTGTGTCTATTTAAAAGGCTTGTCCAGTATTGTGATTTTAAGTCTGCAGTTATTCAATGTAATTGCAGACTTCTGAATCCTGACATTGTGCGGTACGCTTGCTGTCAGGATGCCAGTGAGAGTGTGGTCACATGACCACAAGAGTGTGATTTTGCATACATGCAGTCACATGTGCCGACCTGACGTGTTCTTCCTATCTCAATTCAATTTGGTTGAAAGAGACGATTCACGTCTAGTCCTCATTCAGAAGTCTGCAATGACAGAGTAACTTTCAAGACTGGATAACTCCTTTTAAGATGATTAATCCAGGAATATTTGGACAGAGACACAAGTTTTAGCATTTTAGCTGTTTATCAAAACATATTCAAGATAGTTATTTAATCGATATCAACTTAAAGTTCAGACGCCCAGCTTTAATGTGAGGGCATGAACCTCGTAATTGGAGTAAGGCTTTAGGAATTACAGCTCTTAAATATGTAGCTGCCTCTTTTTAAAGTGATCAAAAGTAATTGGACAGTCAGCTCAAAACCTCTTTGATGGGCTGCAAAGAACATTCTCTTAATCCTTCATCACATAAGCAGGTAAAAGGTCTGGGGATGATTCCATGTGTAGCATTTGCATCTGGAAGCTGTGTTGTGAACCCACAACATGTGGTCAAAGGAACTCTTAATTGAAGAAAAACAGACCATCTTTAGGCTGAAAAAAAAAGATATCCATTAGAGAGAGAAGAAATGTTAGGAGAGGCCAATTCAACAGTTGGTACATTCTGCAAAAAAAAAAATACACTGGTGAGCTTGGGAACTTAGAAAAGCCAAGATGACTATGGAGGACAACAGTGAATCATTTCCATGGCCAACAAAACCCTTTCACAACATCCACCCAATTGAAGAACACTCTTCATGAAGTGTTTCAGTATCTAAGTTTACAAAAAAAATACTTCATGAGAGCAGCTAGAGAGTGTTTGTCACAATTTACAAACTATAAATCAGCCTTAAAAATAGGCCAGCACAAAACTTTAAAAAAAAAAAAATAAAAAATAATCTAAAGCAGCCAGTCCAGTTCTGGAAATTCATTCATTGGATACATGATCGACCTGTACCAGAATGATGGGAAGAAGTATGTATGGCAAAGGCTTGGAATGGCTCATAATCTAAAGCACACCACATCCTCTGTAAAGCATGGTGAGAAGCATGGATATGAGCATGCATAGCTTCCCATGGCACTAGGTCATTGGTGTTTAATAATGTGACTGAAGACAGAAGCTGGATTTATTCTTAAGTGTACCAGGTGATACTTTCTGCTCAGATTCAGCCAAATGCAGCAAGGCTGAATGGACAGTGCTTCACTGAACAGATGGACAATGACCCAAAGCATACTGCAAAAGCAGCCCAGGAGTGTTGGGGTTTTTTTTCTTGTCTTTTTCTTGTTTTTTTAGGCAAAGAAGTTTAATATTCTGCAATGGCCGAGTCAGTCGCCAGATATCAACCCCATCGAGCATGATTTTCACATGCTTAAGACAAAACTGAAGGCAGAGAGACCCACAGACAAGCAACAACTGAAGTCAGCTGAAGTAAAGGCCTTGCAAAGCATCACAAAAGAGTATAACCAGCGTTTGGTGATGTCCGTGGCTTCTAGACTTCATGCAGTCATTACCTGCAAAGGATTCTCTATGAAGTATTAAAAATGAGCATTTTATTGTAAACTTAGTTTGTCCTATTACTTTTGAACCCCTGAAATCGGGAGGTTTTATAGAAAAATGGTTGCAATTCCTAAACGTTTCGCAGGATATTTTTCTTGAACTCCTTTAATTAAACCTGAAAGTCTCCACTTTAATTGCGTCTCCGTTGTTTCATTTGAAATCAAAAACTCGATTTGATCACTGTCCAAATACTTCTGGGCCCAACTAAAATCGCCCATATGTCAGAAAATCTGATGTCAAAATTTCAGAATTGCTACATGCACATAGATTTTAGCATCGTTGTGTTGCAGTGACCCATTTTGCAAAATTAAGTGCCATCCTTAGAGTGATGGTCTGTTCTTGCTTTTGGGTTGTGTTTTTTTTTTTTTTTTTTTTTTTTTTTTGTCCTTGCAGATCAAATAATAGCTCTGTATTTTTTGCTGTGTAATTAAACTGGATGTCATGTTTTCTAGATATGAACTCTGTGAAAAGCAGTACAAGGAGCTTCAAGGATCCTATTCTGTATTATGTAAGCAAGCAGAAACCATGAAAAAACTGAATGACTCCCTCAAGCTACAAAATGAAAAGTAAGGTTTACTTTTATGTTTGATATATTTGTGATTGCTAATCCTTTGCTACCTATATGTTTAATAATAAAAATGTCTTTCACTAGAACATGTTTGTATACAGAGATTTTTTTGTATTTCTTTTGAATGATTTATACAATACAGTACAGTATAGTTTGTTATGCTTTTAAAATGATTTGTATCTCCAACTTAAAAATGTCTTAAATTGTGAAATTTCCCCATTTATATTTTTTTCTTAACTTCACAGACCTCATTTTATTGTTGACCAGTCGGTACTTCTATTTAGTAACAGATTAATTATGGGATAAGGTTACTGGGTCCATATACATAATAGTTAATAATATTTTCTTTGCATTATGGCGGTTTATTAGTAAATGTTATTGGTATGTTTTAGAACTCTGGGACAATTAGACGACATTGAAAATCAAAGAAAAGAACTGTCCAAACAGCTACAAGATAGGGAGAGCATAATAACAAGTAAGTAATGCCATTTTATTTAGTGATCTTTAAAAGTAATTTTTCTTTAATTATTTGTTTGACTTTTGAAAAAGGAGTAGATTATACAACATGTAAATCCTCAAAAACCTTCAAGTGAACATAAACATTTTAGAAATTCCTGAACCAAAATAATTAAATTAACGGCAGCTGACAATACCATGCCATCCATGTAACCGTATGGATCAATCTGTGTTCTTATTCAACTATCACATCTGCGAAATGGAAGCATGTGACCCAAAGAAGCAGGAGGATGAGGAGGCAGTCAGCACCCAATACCGCTGAAGAATTGCTACCAGGCTCTCATGCAGGACAACTTTCAAGATGTACATGCCCACAAAGAACACTCCAGTAAGAAATCAAAAGCCTCTTGAAGGGAGAAAAAGCGCTGTGGTGGTCATGAGGAATTCCCTACTGAGAGGAGAAGGCGCTGCTATACATTACCTTACGAGAAGTGTGCTACCTTCCAGGTGCCCAAATTAAAGACGTGTCTAATAGGGTACCAAGACTCTTCAGTGCTACAAATAACTACGCCACTAATACACGTAGAGGAACAAATGAGACAGCAAAAAAGGACCTGGAAACTATATGCAGAGACTTTGAAGATATAGGCCGGAAAGTGAAGGAACTGGGAGCACAGGTTGTCTTCTCATCCTTCCTCCAAGTGGATGGACATGGACGAATGAGATTGAACAGGATCCTACACGTGAACAAATGGCTACCTCGATGGTGCCATGAGCAACATTTTTGGTTTCTTGACCATAGATTGAATTGCCTATATGATAAAACTCCTTGCAATCCATCTTACGAAAAGAGGAAAACACATATTTGGTAGACTCCTTCCTACACTCATCGGGAGAGCTTTAAACTAGAGCATTACAGGATGGGAAATATATGGCCAGGAAGAAATATGCAACTAATGAATTCTTTTAAGAATTCTGCTATTAGAATTGGAAATGAAGAAGAAAAAAAAAATTCTGAATGAAAATAGATGCGTAAGAGAAACAGACTGCAAACTCAAATGTGTCTCTACAAATGCACAAAGCATGGGAAACAAAGAACATTGGAGCTTCTAACACAGGAAGAGTGATATGATGTCATATGCTACACTGAAACTAGGCGGGATGATACACATGATTAGAATACAAACCTTGAAGGCTACAACTTATTTATTAGAAATAGGATTAACAAGAGGGTGAGGAGGTGTTGCATTTTATGTTGGGAAAGTGTATATCTCAGAGATCCAAGATTCAGAGAATGATGGCTCTGCAGAAACTGTTTAGGTAAGGATACAAGGAGAGAAGAACAGAAAGTATACTTTTGTAGGTGTATTTGCTTTATTTCTTTTTGGGGGTGAGGAGCCATTTAACTTTTTTAGACCCTTTGTACTAACAGCAATATGGAAGCCCCCTATATTTCTGTTAACAGATGATGGAGACCTGAGTGTGGACTTGCTTTTTTTTTTTTTTTTTTTGTGGATTGAGTTGAAGCTTTTATGGGGAACATTTTACATAACGTTTGGGATCACATTTATCCTACGCTGAGCATTCTTCCGCATTAAGTATAGCAAATAGACTATCATCGGACCTTTAGAAATTGGACGTCCCAAAATTGTAGATAGGTTCTGTTTTTTCTTACGCCAAAACCCAGAAATGACATGGCAAGTCCAAACCGTATGTCAGAAATCAGCTGGAAATAATGACTTTTAGGACAATTTGAGGTTGGGGACTCTGGCCATTTATGTAACCTTGCAGGTGTGAAGTTTCCTTGTTGTTTAAAATATAATTATAACTTCCCGTTTTTAATTGCTAATATAATTTGAGGAGGAAGTAACAGATAATGTGAAGCATAACACACATTATTAGAGAAATTAAGTTGGTTTCAGATTGCAGCACTGAGAAGCTTAAGATATTAATTTCATCATTCTGTGAAATACTGGTCGGCCTGACCAGTGTGAGAAAGGATTAGAGAACAGCAAATATTAAGGTATTAATTTGATAATTCTGTGAGATAGTGGTCGGTCTGACCAGTGTAAGAAAAAGGAATAGAGAACAGCAAATATTAAGACATTAATTTTATAATTCTGTGAGATTGTGTTCTGTCTGACGTGTGTGAAAAAAGGCTTAAAGTGAACTAGTCTCACAAGGTTTTCCCAGTGTAAAATAAAGCTACAACTCTTAACTACTCTATTGTCACAGTTCATCGATCTGTATCTGTGCCCCATCTCCTCTTGCATATGCCAATGTAATACAGTCCCCTTTACCCCCACTTTATGTGCAATCCCCCTTACCCCCAATTCATCATGTGCAGTCCCCCTTACCCCCCCCCCACTTAATCATGTGCAGCCCCACTCCCCCCACTTCATCATGTCCAATTCCCCTTACCCCCCAGTCATCATGTACAGTCACCCTTACCCCCCACATCATCATGTGCAGCCCCACTTACCCCCCCACCCCATCATGTGCAGTCTCCTTTATCCCCCATACTCCATAATGTGCAGTCCCCCTTAAATGCCTCAACTTCATCAGTTACCCTCACCCACTGAATTAATTTTATAAAGAAAACAAAACAGTTTTTCATACTTACCTCACAGTCGCTCCCTAGCAGCGCTTCTCTGCTGGAAGTGTCCGGTACATGTCGGCACGTGCGCGATGAAGTCATCGCGAACGCCCGACACCTGACCCGGGAGTACAGAGAACACGGAGGGAGCGGGAGCTGCGCAGCCGCCAAGGTTAGGCGGTTATGCACAGCTCCCGGCCCCGGCGTGATAGGACTGTGATGCGGGCGGCTGTGTCTGCTGCCGGTTGCGTCACAGTACATCGGACACGGCTGTGCACAATTTGCTGTGCGGCCGACCCTGTACAGCTGCTCAGGAAGCAGCCCATTTGCCTCTCTGCTACCCAGCCAAGTCTGCCCCTGATTTTTGGTATCAATGGTTACGACCACTGATATAGTGAGTTAGATAGCTAGATGGTCATAATCTAAGGTCATTCAGTGCCTGCACATGAGGAAAGAGATATAGAAAATCAGAAAAACTATACTACATCTATAATTGTAAGAGCATACCAGAACCGATGTAGTGCAACAAAATGCATATTTCTTAACAAAGGATACTCTCCAAAAACTATAGAGCGAATAAGGCAATGTGCACACGCTGCGGATTTGTATCTGCAAAACCGCAGCTAAAGTGACCTGCAGATTTGCCTGCGGTTTTCCCCTGCGGATTGATTCCTGGACAATGGAATAGGTGTCAAACCGCAGCGGAATCCGCAGAAAGAATTGACATGTCGGTTCTTTCTGCGGATTCAAAACCGCAGCTTTTCGGCAGTTACAAAACCGCAGCATGGGCACAGCGGATTTTAAAACCCATAGGCTATAATGCTACCGTACACGGTCTGCAGAACTGTGGATCCGCAGAGGCCAAATCCGCAGCATGTGCACACAGCCTTAGAAGCATAGAGAGTTTAAATATCCCTGTAATAGCATGGATTAACTTCAAAAGAGTGTATCTGAATGTTAAAGACTTGCTATGTCAAAAGGTACAAAAATATTTTTATGCCATGCGATATTTAAATGGCACCTCCTGCACATAACACACTGCCCCCCTAAGAAGCAACAGTGAAACGTGCATCGGCTTCGGTGCAACGGCTTGGCATATTAATCATTGGTAAGAGGCCCTTACATTATTCCTTTACATGCACATGTGGCTCTTTATAATTGTTTAATAATGTGTGGCAATATCCCCATACGCTGCCCAGGTTACAGTTATAAGGAATGGAGTCTTTCAAACATCATATTTCCTCTCTTCCCATTTTAGGAGTTTTTGTGGGATAACTTAAGTTCATGCATATATTATTGCATTCAGCAACATGTACTGTGATGTAAATTTTGACCCGGGTGTCTAGGTTTCTCCAACTTGTCCCTTTTATACAATACTGCATGCCTCCCGTTGCTACATGGTTGCACTGCTGCCTGCCTATCTTTTACTAAACTGTGTTCCAAATTATTATGCAAAAAGAGTTTAGGAGTGATAAGGTTAGAATTTTTGTTTGTCATTTAAACTCATTGATGGTGATGTGTGTCAGGGCTCTTTACTTTATATCACTGAAAGCAATTGCAGATACCTGTGCAAATTAGTTTGGCAGGTGTGTCCAAATAAAGGCAAGACTATTTAAGAAGGCTGTTCCACATTATTAAGCAGCCTACATTTTTTGCCAAAATGGGAAAGAAAAAGGATGTGTCTGCTGCTGAGAAGCAACAAATTGTGGAGTATTTAGGTCAAGGCATGACTACAATCAACATTGCCAAGACACTTCATCGTGATCATCGCACAATCAAGAAGTATGTAGCTGATTCCCAGCACACACGTGTGCGTGCTGATAAGGAAAAATTGAGGACTCTTTCCAACAGGCAATTGCGTCAGGTTAAAAGAGCAGCTGCAAAAATGCCTTGTCATAGCAGCAGACAAGTTTTTGAAGCTGCTGGTGCCTCCAACGTCCCCCGAGCAACAAGATGCAGGGTCCTTCAGAGGTTTGCAGCTGTGCGTAAGCCATCCTGTCGACCACCTCTATCCACTGCACACAAGCAGAAACGGCTCCAGTGGGCCAAACGATACATGAAGACTGACTTCCAAACTGCTTTGTTCACCGATGAGTGCTGTGCAACACTCGATGGTCCAGATGGATGGAGTGGAGAATGTCTGGTTGATGGACACCCCTTGAAAACACGGCTAAGGTGCCAACAAGGAGGAGGTGGAGTAATGTTTTCGGCTGGAATCATGGGGAGAGAGATTGTCGGCCCCTTTAGGATCCCTGAAGTTGTAAAGATGAACTCCATAATCTGTGGAGTTTCTAAAACAGCACTTCCTGCCATGGTTCAAGAGGAAGAACCGTGCTTTCCCCAGCAAGATCATTTTCATGCATGATAATGCACCGTCTCATGCTGCAAATAACACATCTGCATCTCTGGCTGCTATGGGCATAAGAGGACAAACTTGTGGTGTGGCCACCATCTTCCCCTGATCTCAACCCCATTGAGAACCTCTGGAGCATCATCAAAAGGAGTGTGTCTGATGGCGGGAGGCAGTTCACATCTAAGCAACAGCACTGGGAGGGTATTCTGTCCACATGCAAAACAATTGAAGCACAAACCATCCAAAAACTGACAAATTCAATGGACGAGAGAGTTCAGAAGCTTCTTTCGAACAAGGGATCCTATGTGCAAATTTAACATCACCTAGAATAAAGTTTTGACTTGAAAACTGTTTGATTTCATTTTGTAATAAGCTGATAATGCTTATAATTTCACAATTGACCATTTTTTTGTTCAAAATAAAAAGGTTGAAAACTCTGCTGTGCATAATAATTTGGAACATGCATTTTGAGTGTTTATTATTTTTAAAAATATACTGTTTTCATAGGCAGTTTGTTCAAAAACATTGCAATTATACTAGAATATTAGATGACTGGAAAATAACAATGACTGCAATTCATATAGGTAATTTAGAGAACATATGAGGAAATATTTTTTGCATAATAATTTGGAACACAGTGTATATAAGTATTTTGGTGTATGGATTTGTTCACACTAGTATTGTCTTGTTTATGTGTATTCATTGATAAAAAAAATTTTGTACCTTTTTGACATAGCAAGTCTTTAACCCCTTCCCGAAATGCGCCGCACTAGTACTTCTCTGTGAGAGGTGCGTTCATGTAAACAGCAGTACTAGTACGGCGCACCAATCTCGTGGCCTCACGCTGAGTGCCACAGTGATCGGATACGGGTGTCAGCTGTATGTGACAGCTGACACCCTGCAACAATGCCCACAATCGGTGCTAGCACCCATCACGGGCATTTAACCCCTCTGATGCCACTGTAGTGTAGTGATAGCGGCATAGAGAAGCATCGCGCAGGGAGGGGGCTCCCTGCACGCTTCCCTCAGAACAATGCGATGCGATCACGTTGTTCTGATGGTCTCCATATAGACCCCCGACACTAAAATGGCCGCGGGGTACTGCAGGGAGAAGGCTTGTAAGCCTCCCTCTCTGCCTGTCAGATCCTGTTCTGATACTAAGCAGTGCAAAGTGTCAGATCAGCGATCTGACATTATTTAGTGAGGTGCCATCCTGGAACATTGTAAAATTTAAAAAAATTATATATATACAGTACAGACCAAAAGTTTGGACACACCTCATTCAAAGAGTTTTCTTTATTTCCATGACTATGAAAATTGCAGATTCACTCTGAAGGCATCAAAACTATGAATTAACACATGTGGAATTATATAATTAACAAAAAAGTGTGAAACTACTGAAAATGTCTTATATTCTAGGTTCTTCAAAGTAGCCACCTTACTCTGTCGCCTCATTGGGGGACACAGAACCATGGGTGTTATGCTGCTGTCCACTAGGAGGAGACACTATGCATAATCTGCAGTATACACCCCTGGACGGCGTCAGCCTTCCCCAGTTTTTGCTTAGTGTCGCAAGGAGGCACACCTGAAGATTTTTATTCTTTACTCCGTTTTGTTTTTTATTTTTCGACGGATTACAGATGAAGAAAAGTGGGTCTCCAGCGAGACTCCCGGCATGGCTCTTTCCTTGGCCCCATATTATGGGGTGCCCAGTTGAAGTGGAGATGGTTATTCCCCATGTCGCTCCTTCCCCAGTCCCTTGGGTACTGGTTCGAAGTCGAGACCCCCCTCCTTCCCCAACCCCTTTGGGGTCTGGGTTGAGGTCGAGGCGAGGATGAAGACCCCTGATGGTGACAGACGCACCCTCCTTAATCCCCCTCTGGGGGCATTAAGTTGAGACGCCTCAGGTAGGGTCTATATAGGCAGCATTCTGCAGCTTAAACAGCCGGGGACCACAGCCCCGCTGCGGGCTCCTGTTGGGGCTGGGGGAGAGTGCAGTCAGACATGGCACATACAGAGACCGTGCTCCCTGCACCCCTGTCTCTGCGGCAGCACTGGCTTCATAGTGCCTCAGGGGGACCCCCATACGGACACCGCTATCGCTGCTGGCCCCACCGCTACTCTGTCTCTCAATCCGGGGGGGGTCTGGTTCAGATCCGACCCCCTCCCGGACATCCGCGCCGCCCTGGAGCCCTCCTGGGCATCAGGCCTCTAATTTAGACCGCGGCTTCGGCCTAGCTGGATGACGAATATTACACTCTATAGCAGGGCTGTGGAGTCGGAGTTAGTTTTGGTTGGAGTCGGTACAAATGTACCGACTCCAGCTTTAAAAAAAATGTATTAATATTTCATAATTGAACTTTCATATGAATTTTATAAATGTTACTCAAATATATATGTTCTATCAAACTGTGAACAACAGTGATAAGCAGTTCTGCTGGAGATAGACATTTCTTACTTCTTGTGTGTCACTGTTCTCCACTGCCCTTATCTAATCTTATACTTGGTTAACCTCATGCTGCCCCAACCCCCCTACTTACAATGTATGAAACTGAAAGTGAAAATGTGTTGCAAATTCTTAGTAGTAAAGCTCCTCCTCTAGACTAGATATTTGGTGTGAGTCTCCAAGCATCTCACAGCTGCTAGTCATAAGAGGAAGAATGTAAGAAGTATTATCCTTTCAACAAACTTTGCATCAGTTAACTGTGAGTACATGAGGAATAGCAGTATTACTGACCACTATATCAGTTGTACGACCTGGCAATAATTTTGTACAATTGTTTTTAGGAAAAACAATTGTCATTTGGATTGTGAATGCAGAATTAAAAACCTGAAAATGTCAAAGAAGCGTCACATTAAATCAGCTGTATTTGAACATTTCACCATCACTCAAGATAGAAAACATTATGTCTGTCAATGTATGACAAATGATCCAGACGAAAACAAATGCTGTGAAGCCAAGATCAATGCATATTCAGGCAAAGATAAAAATGCTCCTACCAGAGCTTCTAATCTAAAGAGACATTTACAGCGCTTTCATCCAGAAGTACTGAAAGCAGTGGATGAGAAAGACTGCATCCAAACCAATGAACCAGTGCCCAGCTCTTCCAGCCAAACAAAGGAGCAGAGAACTTTGCAGCCATCAGTTGCAAGATATTTTGTCAGTGACAAAGTTACTGTGACAATGACAGTAGATACATTTAAAAAACAGATCATAGAGCTTGTTGTAAAGGATAGTGTGCCTATTTCATTATTTTCACGACCAGCTTTTATGTGTCTGAATGGGGAAATGGCCCGCAAGCTTGGTGTTTCTCTGGAGAGAGAGAGTATTAGAAAATTAGTAATAGAAGAAGCTTTTAAACAAAAGGAAGAACTTAAACTCTCAAGGGACGCTTTCTGTTTCTTAAAATGGATGCCTGCACACGTCACAGAGTGAACTATTTTGCCATCAATGTCCGATTTGTTTGTGACAAAAATGAAATGGTTACCAAGACATTGGCAGTAAAAGACACCAAAGCTCATCACACCAGTGAGTTTCTCCAGGTCTTGGTGGAAAAGGTTCTGCAAGACTATGAACTTAAAAAAGAGCAAGTTCTTTCTGTCGTAACTGACAATACTATTAAGCTATTGAATGAGAGTAATGATGGTGACCAGCAGCTAGAAGAAAATTCTGGGTCCACAGACACAGAAATGTTTGAAATAGAGGAACACAGTATTGTAACTGAGGAGCAAACTGAAGTTGCTTCAGATGAACAGAAACATGATAGTTTAGATGATCTTGTTGAAACTGTGTCAATACGTTCTTTCATTCATCACATGCGCTGTGTTGTGCATACGCTACAGCTGGCTATAAGGGACAGTCTGCAAGAAGGACATGCTGCTGCACTGATTGGCAAGGTGAGAAAATTGGCTACTGTTGCCAGAACCCCTAAAGTTGACTCAATTTTGAAGACGTGCTGGAAAAGGGGCAATTATTGATCAAGCCACACGATGGGGCAGTACTTACTTAATGATTCAGCGCTTGGTTGAACTGAAAACCTTTCTTGTAGACATGGCTAACCCTCTACTGACGCTAAATGAAAGTCAGTGGAATCAGGTGACTGAGCTGGAAAAATTGGTAGAGCACCCATTTACAGTTACTATAAAATTACAAGCAGAGGACTTAACTCCAGGTATTTTCTTAAAGAAGTGGAAGAACCTGATGTTTCGCCTGTCCCAAAGAGGAGGGTTAATTGCAAGTGGCTTTGCTACATCAATGAAAAGGAGAGAGGAGCTACTATTACAAAATAACATTCTTTTGGCAGCTGTTTATGTAGACCTAATGCTTCGGATTCTTCTAGATGATCAACAGCTAACTAAAGGAAAAGAAGCTCTGTTTGAAATAGCAGTAAGGATGAAAGGGTTGCAGAACAGTCAGGAGGAACAAGAAGAATTTGGTCGTCCTGCCACATCTTCACCCTCATCAACTGATGAAGAATTTAATTTCGAAAAATATTTGGATCACAAGGACCGTGCAAAGCGTTCCCGCATAGAAGAGTCATCCCCATAAAAGAACACAGCCAGTACATTTCAGCAGAATTTTTCATGTGCACTAAAAGAAATTGAGACATTTGACCGTTCATCAAAAATAACAGTGCAACAAGCGATTCCTCTGTATCCTGACATTGTCAGAGATGTTGCCCGAGTGGTTACTGCTTTGCCACCAGCCCAAGTTAGTGTAGAGAGGTTGTTCTCTGCTCTCAAAATAATTAGATCAGATTTGAGGGCATCCATGAAGGAGGATCTGACAGAGGCAATACTTTTTCTGAGGACAAATTTATAGATTTCTTCTTATTAACTGCATAACAGTGTTTATTGCATATTTACTTACAAGAGTTTATAAAAGTTTATAAAAGTTATTTGCTATATTCTAATTGTATTCTAATAAATATAGTTTTTGCTCTAAGTGGTCTGATTACTTATATGATGGTGAGAAACTGAATAAGCACGATGTTAATATTTGACAACAACAACAGTAAATTTATTGTTACGAATTGGCCATTTATGAAGGAGTCGGAACCTGATAAAATCCAGGAGTCGCAGTCGCAACTGTGGCTTACCGACTCCACAGCCCTGCATTAAGACCCAGAATCTTATGAAGAATTTGCAGTCATCATTGGCCCCAATCTCCTCCCTTTTCATACTCTGACTCTGAAATATAATGAAACACTGTAAAGTGTCCTGGATGAAGCTGCACCTCCTATACAGAGAACCACTCTGCACAGACTGCGACAACCCTTGCATACACTGCAAACACGTTTCATACAATGGTGCTCCAGGTGCACCGAATGTCTGTGGAGAAAATCCAATTTGCCCGAAGATTTCATCCATTACGAGTTTATGCTTAAAATATACAACTCTGCCCTTCACCTCGCCAAACAAACTTATTTCAACACCCTCAACACCTCATTATCCAATAATCCTAAACGTCTATTGACACTTTTCATTCCCTACTCAATCCAAGAGTGCAGTCCCCAACCACAGATCTCCGTTCTGACTATCTGGTCAATTATTTCAAAGAAAAAATTGACCATATCCGAAAGGAAATTCTCTCCCAATCCCCTCATACCATTCACTGTCCTCCCTCTCCCACTGTATCTAGCTCACTCTTTATCTTTGAGCCAGTCACGGAAAAAGTGATAATGCTCCTTGCATCTTCTCGCCCTACTACTTGCACCAGTGACCCTATTCCTTTACATCTCCAGTCCTTTTTCCCTGCTGTCACCACACACCTAACAAAAATATTCAGCCTCTCTGTCTCCCGGTATCTTTGCCTCATTTAAACATGTCATCATGCATCCACTACGTAAAAAAAAACCAAACCTCGACCAAAACTTCCCTTCCTCTCTAAACTCCTGGAAAGTTTGGTGTATGTATATGTGTATAGATATATATTATATATATATATACACACACACATTGTATATACAGGTGCTGCTCACAAAATTAGAATACAGTGGGGGAAAAAGTAGTCAGCCACCAATTGTGCGAGTTCTCTTACTTAAAAAGTTGAGAGAGGCCTGTAGTTGACATCATAGGTAGACCACAACTATGAGAGGCAAAGTGAGAAAACAAATCCAGAAAATTGCCTTGTCTGATTTGGCAAGGTCGCTTGGAAGAGGGAGCACCCTCCCTCTACTAACTTTATAATTTTTGATGGATAAACATCCAGCTGTAGTGCGAGTACTGCCCGTGGCTGTGGCAGCCAGAGCTCGGCTATAACTTAAGGGGAGTACCTGGTGCTGATCATGCAGGCACACCTTCTGTTCCCGCAAAATTACCATATCGTACTGGTATGATATATTATATGTTGGCAAGTCACTGCAAAATATAACGTGTCTGGTACATCATATCTTTGGAAGGGGTTGAAGGAGTTGTCCACCGCTGAGGACAGCAGCTTCATGGTGTTACTCTGTCTAATTGGTTACTATAAACTGTTTTACCCTTGAAGAATGCAGGCAAAATGGCGTTCCTGCACATTAGTAGTAGCTGCTGCTTTAGGCAACCCCTGTTGATATCATTAAGTATTGCAATTACAAATGTGCCAGTCATAACTCTTCCTATAATCCATGTGTACGTATGTAATATCCATTATCTAATTGTTACAGATTTACAAAAGAAAGTGAAGGGCTTAGAGGAAAAAGTTAAAGTGAAACAAAAGGAAAAAGAAGATATGGAGGAAACTATTGATATTCTTCGCAAAGACCTAAGTAAAACTGAACAAGCAAGAAAGGAATTGAGTATTAAGGTGAGATTTTTATTTCTGTGATTACTAAGAAAATATAACTTTGTATAGCAAGGGGTTTTGCCAGTGCTAAAGTTCATTGCCAGTGTTCTTCGCCAGAATTATAAGCCTTCGTAACAGAGACTTTTTCTTACAAGATTGACTCATAATGACTAATTGGGGTAACACTTTATATTAAAGACCGCCTTATACATTGAATTCAAGTCACCTGCACACATCAATTTTTTCCAGGAATAGCTGACCATCCGATGTGTATGGGGGCCTTCCGACTCTCCAAAAATGCAATACAGAATAATATAATAACAATAGCAGAACAATATAGCCAATGTAGAAAGGGATACCATTAAGCACTGGAAATCAAATGTTTGTGCACCGGCTTCTCCTGATCCCTGTAATAGAGCATTATCGTGGAAATTGTACAAAACATGTGTTAGGGGCTTGCGGAACGTACCAAGTAATGAAGATGGTATAAGGTGCATTCGCAGCCCGGGGTCCACGGTGCAGAGATGGTAAACTTCTGCTCGGCAATGGCGGAGAACTTGGTGAACACCGGCGGGATATCCGCTGACCCGGTGTGCACAGGAGCGAACTCTGTTACCTCACAGAGCCGCTGATACAACTGCCGGAGCCTGTTATACTCACAGAACTCGGCTGGGCAAGCACTAGCTACAGTCACAGAACTCTGCCCCAGAGACACAGGGCTAGAGTCCCTCTAGACCACTAGCGCCCGGCGCCGCAGCTGCGGTGCCAGCAAGAGAATAGACTAGACTAATGTTAATTGCACCAAGTGCGCACTGCACCGATCCGGTGGACACCACTAACCACCAGAGCAGAGAGGAAAGCGCTTAACTAGCACACGGCGCTGCTGTAAGGAATGCTGCTGCTCGTGCGGTGCAGAGGTACATTGTGCTGGATGGCACTATATGAAGCGAACGTTCGTGTGGAGAGCGGGATGCTCTGTCGCACATAGACTATGCCACTACTGGCGTTGACTCTAACTCCGTAACCCTTATACCATACACAACCAAAGGGAGGGGATCATAATGAGTCAGTCACCAGTCTCATGCATCCATCTTCACACACACAGATACCCATAAGAGTCTATACTAGCGCATGGCCAAACGGCCATGCGACTCTTATAGCAGCGTCCTTACGGGACCTTCCCAGTGGACCAGTCGGAGCTGGAACGGGACCTGCGCATCCGACCTCGAATGAGAGGTCGTCCCATGGGCATGCTCAGCAGGCAAAAGGCAGGACTTAGTCCCAGGAGCATCTGCTTGCTGCTGACTCAAGCATGGTGTTATAGCAGAGCCTGAAGGAGCAACCAGACGCCTAGCATTAGCCTGGGCAAGACGCTGGGACCGACATCTCTGCTGAGCAGAAATCTCTGCGGCCACAGAGGAATGGGAGACCGCAGAAGACATGGCTTGAGATTCCCCCTGTGCATTGGGGTTAACTCGACGCCTAACATTATCCCCCCCCCTCCTAGGGCCCTCTCCCCCTGAGCCTCGCTACGCTCAAAGGCCGCAACAAGTAGCGGAGCGCGGATGTTCTCCACAGGCTCTCAGGTCCGATCCTCTGGGCCATGACCCTTCCAACCCACCAGATAATACTTTTTCCCACGTATCATCCTGCACCCCACGATGGCATTCATCTCGAACTCATCCGAGGACAAGCCCGATATCCCGGCAGATGACTCGGAGAATCGGGACACATGGAATGTATCGGTGATACCCAGGCGTGGAGGAATGGCCAGCCGGTAGACAACAAGGCTAACCTGTTCGAGGACCTATGTAGCAAGGCGCGAACTTAGTGGACTCGACCCGCAGCCTGATGCTAAGAGCAGAGAGCCACACTAAGTCACCAGGGTCTGAGCCGGTGTGCGTCCGCGGAGACCTTCATTCTCTCCTTAGAGGCATGGCATCCTGGGTGCGGTCCCAAATATCACGTGCCTCTGCCACCTTAGTCGGTGGAGGACACAGGCATGGGCACCGGGACTCGCGGATGCTGGCCGTAATTAAGGAGGAATGGGGTCTGACCGGTGGAGTTGGCACAGCGTTGATCAAGGCGATCTCCGCCCACGGCAGCAAGGATGCCCGGTCATCCTGCCTGGCCGAGACAAACTGTCGTAGGTATGTGACCAGGGTCTGGTTGGCCCTCTCAACCAACCCGTTCGTTTCGGGATGATAGGCTGAGGAGAGATTCAGCTCAATGCTGAGCAAGCCACAGAGCTCTCTCCAAAAACCGAGACGCGAATTGGGGACCCCGGTCACTGACGATCTTGTCAGGCATGCCGTGTAGGCGGAAGACATGTTTGATGAACAATGCTGCCAGGCCCCGTGCAGAAGGTAGCCGAGAGAGACTCACCAGGTGCACCATTTTAGGGAAATGGTCGGTGATGACCCAGATAACCGTGCTGCCACTATACTTGGGTAAGCCCACCACGAAGTCCATACCGACCATCTCCCAGGGCCTGTCCGCCACGAGGAGACCTATTCTTGGCGCAAGAGACGCACGCGCGAATGTAGTCTCCGACGTCACGGGCCTTATGCGGCCACCAGTACGTCCTCGCCAGCTCAGATGTCCACTTCGTCCCAAAGTGTCCACCCACCCTGGACGCATGAGCCCAAGAGAGAACCTCCGGTAGTAGACGGGTAGGAACAAAAGTCTTGCCTGGAGATAATGACTCGAGGGCGACCGGAGCCACGGTCCTCAGGCTCTCGGATGGGACAATTAGCCGAGGCTCTGTCTCCTCCTCCGATGACACTACGGAGCGAAAGAGACTAAAACAATTCCCAACAAGAGGAAAATTGGGGAATATAATATCAAAGAAAAATCCAATGATATAAAAACAAAAATATATCAACCCTAAAATCAATAAAAAAACGGACTAAAATTGTATACTCCAAATAACAATACCATACACCAGAAAAAATGGAGTTCCATACAAAAATTAATAAAAAATGTCACTTTTATTATATCATTTAATGTACATATGTAAGTAACAAACAAGTGAAAAATCCCTAAAAAATCTTTCTTAAATTGCATGAATCCAGGGCATTTAAAAAAGCATATATTACACACAAGCCATATATATGTATTACAATTTAGTATAAAATCCCACCTACTCATAGCATATGGAAAGATATGTGTATACATCCTCAAAAAACCGCAGGCATTAAATCTCATATGGTAAGGATTAACCCTTCAATAAATAAACCGCCCAGCGTTTAATTCGAAGACAGCCATATACTATCCTAACACATGCTTGTTAGTGCTTACCTATTGATAATACTGTTGTGCCCAGGAGCCTTGTGCCACCCCTTGACGTGCGTGATAAAGCACACACGAAACGCGCGTCAAGGGGTGACACAAGGCTCCTGGGCACAACAGTATTATCTATAGGTAAGCACTAACAAGCATGAGTTATGATAGTATATGGCTGTCTTCTAATTAAACACTGGGCTGAGGATGTATACACATATATATTTCCATATGCTATGAATAGGTGGGATTTTATACTAAATTGTAATATATATATATATGGCTTGTGTGCAATATATGCTTTTTTATATGCCCTGGATTCATGCAGTTTTTAAGATTTTTTTTAGGATTTTTTCACTTGTTTGTTACATATGTACATTAAATGATATAAAAAAAAGTGACATAATTTTTATGAATTTTAGTACGGAACTCCATTTTTTCTGGTGTATGGGAGCGAAAGAGAGCATCGGCCCAGACGTACTTCTCCCCAGAGAAAATGGAGTGTGAAGTGAAATCGGGAGAAGAACAGGGACCATCTGGCCTGGCGAGAGTTTAGGCGCTGGGCTGTCTGCAAGTACACCAGGTTTTTGTGGTCGGTATATACCTGGAAGGAGAACCGGATCCACTCCAAGAAGGCCAACTTCATTGCCAGAAACTCCCTGTGGTAAACTGCTGCTCGGTAATGGCGGAGAACTAAGTGAACACCGGGCGGGATATCCGCTGACCCCGTGTGCACAGGAGCGAAGTCTGTTACCTCACAAAGCCGCTGATATAACTGCCGGAGCCTGTTATACTCACAGAACTCGGCTGGGCAAGCACTAGCTACAGTCACAAACTCGGCCCCAGAGACACAGGGCTAGTCCCTCTAGACCACTAGCGCTCACCGCCACAGCTGCGGTGCCAGCAAGAGAATAGACTAATGTTAATTGCACCGAGTGCGCACGGCACCGCTCCGGCGGACACCACTAACCACCCAGAGCACGGAGGAAAGCGCTTGACTTGGGCACGGCGCAGCTGTAAGGAACGCTGCTGCTCGTGCGGTACAGAGGTACCTTGTTCTCGATGGCACTATATCACGCTAACGCTCATGTTGGGAGTGGGATGCTCTGTGGCACATAGAGTCAGCGCCAGTAGTGGCATAGTCTAACTCCGTAACCCCTATACCCTGTGCAGTGGGGGAAACGTGACGCCTAACAACATGTTTATTGTTCTTGCACATAAAACACTTAAATGTATGACTTCATAATGAAGCATCTTATGCCATTGTCACAGGTAAAATATTTTCACCACAATTTTGGAGGTAGTAACAAGCCAGGTCTGAAATTCCAAGCCTTATCACTGTCCATTAGCACTCACAAGAAGCAGTTGTAGTATTACATAGGATCAGATACATTCTGTGGTCCCGCCACTTTCTCAAGCAGATTATCAGGGGAATGTAGAATTGGTGTGTTGCCCTGTCCTTTTGTTATCAGGAGAGTGAAGCTTCTAACAGAGGCTTCTCACTGCAGCTTTCTCTACTCTGGCCATTGAAAGCATATGAACTCTTAGTATAATATATCACATACCCAGCAGGGTTAATTCAGGAGGAGTTGTACCCATACAAAACCGTTCACTGTTGGATTTAGTGTTCTTAAAAAATACAGAACAAAGTACAGAAAAATGGGAAGGGGACATAGGGCCCATTGAAGTGAGACAATGGAGTGAGATTTTGGAGAGGGTTCCCTACTTCTCACTGAATGGGCTACATAGATTGTGACCTCTGTACATCCCTGGGTATATAGATCACCTTTGTGGGGGGGGTAGTGAATGTTAGCCTCGTGTGTGTATAGGGGGGAGTGAACACTAGCCGTATGTGTGTGGGAGGGGGAAGAGAACATTTTCCTCGTGAGTAGAGGGAACGAACATTGCGTCATGTGAGGGGGAAATGAAGAAATGAACGGTTGCCTCGTGTGTGAGGAATGAACAGTTGCCCTGTGTGTATGCGCAGTAGGAACGTTTGTCCCGTGTGTGTTTAAAAACGTTTGCTGTGTGTGTATGGGTGTTTGCCTCTTGTGGGGAGTGAAGTTTTTCCTCGTGTATATAGGGGAGGTGAGTGACTTCCTAGAAAAGTGCACGGCAGAGCGCACGTTCACTCTTCCGTCACCATTGCAGTCTATTGGCCAAGTGTGCGCATGCGTCCGGACCCTGGTTGGTTGGGGATTTCAGACATATGTGCCAACAGGGAGACACAGAACGCAATGTAAAAGCTCCCGAAGCCTATTGCTTGCACGATACAATAATTGGCAGCAGGCTCTTTTATTGGCACATCTGGACTCTCATGATACTTAAAGTGGATCTGATATTTGCTCCCCAATCCGTGGGCAGTGTATATCAGGCACTGGCTATACTAACTCAGCCATTTAGATTTTCTTCTGAAATGCTGCAGGGTTTCAGAGAAAAGCATTATGAATAACTACCAAGCAGTGCTGTACACTAGTCAAACAGGTGGGTCCCAGGCGGCTTCTCCCTGCCCTGGATTGACAAGTCTTGGTCTATACGTGCTTGTTCGCAGTTCAATACAAAAAGTGAAACTCGTATACAGAGTCATTACAAACAGTGATCTATTTCAAGTGTTTAGTTCTGTTAATGTTGATGATTATGGCTTACAGCCAATGAAAACCCAAAAGTCATTATCTCAGTAAATTAGAATAATTAACAAAAAAACACCTGCAAAGGCTTCCTAAGCATTTAAAAAGGTCTTTTAGTCTGTTTCAGTAGGCTCCACAATCATGCGGAAGATTGCTGACTTGACAGGTGTCCAGGTAGCAGTCATTGACACACTCCACAAGGAGGATAAGCCACAAAAGGTCATTGCTAAAGAAGTTGGCTGTTCACAAAGTGATGTATCCAAGCATGTTAATGGAAAGTTGAGTGGAAGGTAAAAGTGTGGTAGGAAAAAGGTGCACAAGCAACCGGGAAAACCGCAGCCTTGAAAGGATTGTTAAGAAAAGTTCATTAAAGAATTTGGGGGACATTCACAAGGAGTGGACTGCTTCTGGAGTCATTGCTTCAAGAGCCACCACAAACCGGGCATATCCAGGTCATGGGCTATAAGTGTCGCATTCCTTGTGTCAAGCCACTCATAACCAATAGACCACGCCAGAAGCCTCTTACCAGGACCAAGGAGTAAAAGAATTGGACTGTTGCTCAGTGGTCCAAGGTGGTGTTTTCAGATGAAAGGAAATTTTGCATTTCATTTGGAAATCAAGGTCCCAGAGTCTGGAGGAAGAGTGGAGAGGCACACAAAATTTAAGCTGCTTGAGGTCTAGTGTGAAGTTTCCACAATCAGTGATGGTTTGTGGAGCCATGTCATCTGGTGGTGTAGTCCACTGTGTTTTATCAAGACCAAAGTTAGCACAGCTATCTACCAGGAAATTTTAGAGCACTTTATGCTTCCCTCTGCCAACAACCTTCTTGGAGATGGTAATTTCATTCTCCTGCAGGACTTGGCACCTGTCCACGCTGCTAAAAGTACTATTACCTGGTTTAAAAACAACAGTATCACTGTGCTTGATTGGCCAGCAAACTCACTTGACCTTAACCCCATAGACTCTATGGGGTATTGTGAATAGGAACATGAGAGACACCAAACCCAACAATTCAGGCGAGCTGAAGGCTGCTGTCAAAGCAACCTGGGCTTCCATAACACCTCAGCAGTGCTACAGGCTGATCGCCTCTATTCCACTTCGCATAGATGCAGTAATTGATGCAAAAGGAGCCCCGACCAAGTATTGAGTGCATTTACTTAACATACATTTCGATAGACCAACATTTTGGTTTTTAAAATCATTTTTCAAGCTGGTGTTATAAGGTATTCTAATTTCTCTATCGCTTCATTGGGGGACACAAGAATCATGGGTGTATGCCTCTGACACTATGCACATAAAAAAAATTATCTCCTCAGCAGTATACACGCCACCGACTGGCACTAAGTTATTCAGTTTTAGCTTAGTGTCAATAGGAGGTGGACACGGGTCTCTCTGGAGACCCATATCTACCTAATCTGCGTCGTTCCTTTTCAGTTTTTCAGAAGGATACAGTGTGAATAGTCACTACTGTACTCCCACGTAGAGACTGAGTACGGCGTGTACTGCCACCCCGTATCCTCATACGTCTGTTCGGCAGGACCCAACCGCTAGCACAGAAGCGTGTTCAGGTGACCCGGTCCTGCCTATGTCCCTTTACCCACTCGCCCACCAGAGCCTGTCAAGAAAAAAAAATTTTGAGGCTATGCCCTCATTTCCCAGACCACCGGGCATACCTTTTTTTTGCAGCGTTTTGGGGACAGCGCCGCTCCAGGGGACACGAGCTCCATGGTTCCTTGGGGAGATCTAAGGTTTAAAGGACACCGGGGCTTCCTTCCTTAGGGGCTTTTCTTCAGCCTGTTCCTGGCATTTTGTTTGCGCCGCTGTGGGAACTTTCTGCGCCTCATACGTCTGTTCGGCAGGACCCCAACCGCTAGCACAGAAGCGTGTTCAGGTGACCCGGTCCTGCCTACGTCCCTTTACCCACTCGCCCACCAGAGCCTGTCAAGAAAAAAAAAAGTTTTCAGGGTATGCCCTCATTTCCCAGACCACCGGGCATACCTTTTTTTGCAGCGTTTTGGGGACAGCACCGCTTCAGGGGACACGAGTTCCTTGGGGAGATCTAAGGTTTAAAGGACACCGGGGCTTCCTTGCTTAGGGGCTTTTCTTCAGCCTGTTCCTGGCATTTTGTTTACGCCGCTGTGGGGACTTTCTGCGCTGCTATGGGGACCTCCGCTCCCCTCATGCTCCGGCGGTCACCGCCTGTAATTTAGGTCCCGGCTTCTCTCGGGCCTAGTTAGTGCTGACTCCGCCCCCTTCCCCTCAGCCTTTCGTGCATGCTTTTCTCCCGCCCATCTCTCTCCCTCTCCTCTTCCTGTGTGCAGCGTGAGGCTCCGCCCACTACTCTCAGCCTCCACGGTCTGCTGGAGTCACCGCCATCTTGCTCCCCTCGACCCTGCGCTTAGTTTCGCCCTTCTTCCGGCTGCTGAGTGCGGGATCCTTTTCAGCAGCGCGCTTTCACCGGCTGGGTTCCCTGCTAGCGTCTAGCAGAGACCCAGACAGGAGCACCGTTCTAGGTCCTCTTCCCACTCCATTTCACCATCCGGCATCAGTTAGTGGGTCTGCTCACCATGCCTAAGCACAAAGGGAGAGCCTGCTCGTCCTCCAGCCTTCCTCTTCTCTGGTCAGACACTTTGCGTGCTTTTCTTGCAAAGGCAGACTCCCTTCAGGTCGGTCCTCTCCCCTCTGTCAGGCCTGCAGCAACCCAATGGTACCCACTATTCAGGAGTCTTTTTACCCCAGGCGAGACAGAGATCCCTATCCTGGGGTGGGCTTCCTCTCTGTCGCAGTCTGTGGCGGACCTCACCAGGGTATCACAAACCCTGGTGTCCGTGCTGGACAGATTGCCCCTTCCGGCTCCTGCAGTCGCCAGTGTGTCACAGGATTCTCCGTCCGGCCATTCCAACTCAGGTCGCAAGAGACCCAGACAGGAGCACCGTTCTAGGTCCTCTTCCCACTCCATCTCACCATCCAGTCCTTCATGGCAAGATCCCTCTTCCGGATCCTCCTCTCCTGAATCAGGCGAGGCATCTCCGGACATGCTTTCAGAGGATGAGTCAGACCTAGATTCAGAACAGGCCTCCAGCATGACAGATATGGTCCAGAGCCTTATTGTAGCGGTCAACCAGACCTTAGGCATCAAGGATACCTCTACAGAACCCGCAGAACAGGCCGTTTTGTTTAGACGGTCAAAACCACCTTCCAAGGTCTTTGCCCCACACAGTGAATTTATGGAGGTACTCAAGAGGGAAAGGGAGAAGCCAACCAGACGCTTTCAAAGAGGGAAGCACCTTGGCATCCTATATCACTTCTCCCCTGAGCTCACCGCTAACTGGATGACTTCCCCTGCTGTGGACCCGCCGGTCTCCAGACTGTCCACCAACATGGTCCTCCCTCTTTCTAATGTGGCGTCCCTCAAGGATTCCAACGATAGGATTATAGAATCGCTGGCAAAATGGGCCTTTAAAGCGGCAGATTCTACATTATGCCCAGCCTTTGCCTCTACCTGGGTCTCAAAGGCCATAGCCAGATGGGCCAAACAGCTTCGTAACTGCACCGTTGCGGGAGCTCCTCCGAGGGAGCTAGCCGACCAGATTTCTTATGCAGGAAAATATTTGGTATCTGCCTCCCTGGATGCCGCTTCGTGCGCTGCTCAGACGTCCAGTAATATGGTGGCCATCCGGAGGAACATTTGGCTCAAAGCATGGCAGGTGCACCTTTCGTCAGAGAAGTCGCTAACCTGCCTCCCCTTCCAGGGAGACCACCTGTTTGGCTTCATGTTGGACCAGATTATTAAGGAGGCCACTGGGGGCACGAGTTCCCTCCTTCCACAGTCCAAACCTCGCAGGCCCTCCCTAAAGCAGCAGTTTAGCTCCTTCCGGCCGTTTCGCAGCGACAGATGATTCTTCCAGTCAGGGCAGGCCGCAGACCCTCTAGGTCAGAAAAAAGGCTTCCATCAAGCCCACTCCTTCCTGGCGTCCCACTGTAGGTCCACCAGGCCCACGCCTGGCAGATCTTCCTCAGCATGACTCCTGTCCAGAGTCCAGCGTATCTCCCAGGCTAGTCAGTCGTCTCCTGTTTTTCAGGGATGTTTGGCTCGCCTCGGTGGAGGATGCATGGGTCAGGGAGGTAGTATCCTCCGGATACAAGATAGAGTTCACTTCGCATCCCCAAGATCAGTTCTTCGAATCCCGTCATCCAAAGGATCCTGCTCTGGTTCCGGGTTTCTTTGCGTCCATCGCCTCTCTTCTCAGTTCGGGGGTTATCGTCCCCATCCCAAAACGAGAACGCTTCACAAGTTTCTATTCAAACCTGTTTGTAGTGCCAAAGAAGGGTGGCGGGGTTCGGCCCATTCTGGATCTAAAGTTACTGAACAAAAGGGTCCGCCTGCGACATTTCATTCCTGCGACATTCCTCCGCTCAGTAATTGCTTCCATGGAATTCCTGTGCTCCTTAGACATCCAAAACGCCTACCTCCACGTTCCGATTTGCCCAGCTCATCAGAGGTTCCTGCTTTTGCAGTACAGCGGAACCACTTCCAGTTTGTCGCCCTGCCATTCGGACTCGCGACCGCTCCCTGGGTCTTCACAAAGATCATGGCACCATTGATGGCCATTTTGAGGATCGGGGGCCTAGTGCTTATCTCGTACCTAGACGACATCCACATCAAGGCTCCGTCTCTCTCAGGCCCAGGAAAGTCTGTCCATCATCCTTGACTCCCTGGCCCAGTTCGGGTGGGTATTCAAGAGAAAAAAGTCCTGCCTTGCTGCGACTCAGTGTCTTGTCTTCCTAGGCATGCTGTTCGACACCCGACAGGCGAGAGTTTTTCTCCCTGAAGAGAAGAGAGCAATCCTCCAGCAAGGGAGTTCATTCTCTGCAAGTCCCTCAGCTTCCTTCTGAAGGTCCTGGCCAGAACAGTGGCAGGCTCTTAAGCAATACCCTTTGCTCAATTCCACTTGAGACCGCTTCAGCGGGCCATCTTTCGCAGTGGGACAAGTCTGTCCTAATAAAAGAAGAAGCGATCCAGCTGAGTGCTCTGGTGATTTATTGAATGCTGTTCAAACAACAGAACGTTGTTTACGCGTTTCTGGCTAGACGCCCTTAATCATAATGGTTATGATTAAGGGCGTCTAGCCAGAAACGAGTAAACAACGTTCTGTTGTTTGAACAGCATTCAATAAATCACCAGAGCACTCAGCTGGATCGCTTCTTCTTTTATTATTGCTGTGCGGCCAGGGCAGGGCCGGATCCGAGTCTGAGGTGCGGTGAGGTCAGACGTGGTTGAGCTGGACTTCTATACAAGTCTGTCCTGTCGCTGGATCGTCCGCTTCATCTCCCTTCCCGAGTCAAGCGGTCTCTCAACTGGTGGCTGTCATCCTCCCTCATCCTTCATGGCCGGTACTTCCTGTCCATTGGCAGGTGGTGACGACGGACGCCAGCCTTCTTGGTTGGGGGGCCAGTTTTTTGCCATCTGACGGTTCAGGGGCGTTGGTCGGCGCAAGAGTCCTCTACTGATCAACATCCTCGAAATCAGGGCCATTCTTCTGTCCCTCTGTCACTGGGAAAGGCTTCTCAGGTGTCTGCCAGTTAGAATTCAGACGGACAATGCCGATTTTCTCAGCCGCGAGGGTCTCGCGGCAAGAGAGTGGTCCCTACATCAAGAAATCTTCCGTCAGATTTGCCTTCGATGGGGAACTCCGGATGTGGACCTCATGGTATCTCGGCTGAACAGGAAGGTTCCACGGTTCGTCTCCAGGTCCCGCGACTCTCGTGGTGGGTGCCAATGCTCTAGCCATTCCCTGGTCGCAGTTCGTGCTTGCCTGTTTCCTCCCCTTCCCCTGCTTCCCAAGCTGTTGAAGAAGATCAAACAAAAGGGATGCTGGTCATTCTGATTGCACCGGATTGGCCCAGAAGGTCTTGGTTCGCAAAGATAGTCAATCTTCTGGCGGACGCCCCTTGGAAGTTCCCAGACAGGCCAGAACTTCTGTCACAAGGACCTATCTGCCACCAGAGTTCTCGGTCACTCAATTTGACGGCGTAGCAGTTGAAACCATGATTTTGAGAGTGTCCGTTTTTTCCGATCGGATGATACGCACCATGATCCAGGCTAGAAAGCCGTCGTCTTACAGGGTCTATTACACTGGTCAACAGCATTTTTGGTGCCAAAGATATTTCATCGAATTTAGGGTATTTTTGGGGTGCTGATTCTGAATATGTCATCAGTTTTGCCAGATTGGCTCAAGTTTTTGAGATTTTTGGTATCTTATTTATAGCACTTGTTGGTAAATGCGACGCATCATCTCATTAATTTCTTTGGATTAGTACTTGAACTGAGCAGTTCTCAATATAGTTTTGTGTTAATTAGTGTTCTAAAAGTTTGTTCATAGCTTGATTTTTGTACTAACTTTATGTTGTTGTCTGTTTTCCAGTGAAAAGCATGAACTCATCATGAAGAAGTTGTCTTAACGATCCAGACTCATTCTGTTACATTTGTGGTGAATATACACTGCCAAAACATAGAAGAAACATAACACACTTCGTAAAAAAAGTGTATTTTGCCTATTTTGGGGTTATGCTTGGGGACCAAGACAAGTTTTGGGCACCACACATAGTGTGCAAAGCATGTATCGAATTATTACGAAAATGGAGCAAAGGACAAAGAAAAAGCTTCAAATTTGGTGTTCCAATGGTGTGGAGAGAGCCAAAAAATCATCATGATGACTGTTATTTATGGTAAACACAGGTACAGGCACATCTTCACAATGAGGGACAGGCCTTCTTGCAGATTCCATGTTACTCCCATTTTCGTTTCTTATGCTTATTGAATCCTTGCACTTGCACTGCACAGAAATAACAGTCATCATGATGATTTTTTGGCTCTCTCCACACCATTGGAACACCAAATTTGAAGCTTTTTCTTTGTCCTTTGCTCCATTTTCGTAATAATTCGATACATGCTTTGCACACTATGTGTGGTGCCCAAAACTTGTCTTGGTCCCCAAGCATAACCCCAAAATAGGCAAAATACACTTTTTTTACGAAGTGTGTTATGTTTCTTCTATGTTTTGGCAGTGTATATTCACCACAAATGTAACAGAATGAGTCTGGATCGTTAAGACAACTTCTTCATGATGAGTTCATGCTTTTCACTGGAAAACAGACAACAACATAAAGTTAGTGCAAAAATCAAGCTATGAACAAACTTTTAGAACACTAATTAACACAAAACTATATTGAGAACTGCTCAGTTCAAGTACTAATCCAAAGAAATTAATGAGATGATGCGTCGCATTTACCAACAAGTGCTATAAATAAGATACCAAAAATCTCAAAAACTTGAGCCAATCTGGCAAAACTGATGACATATTCAGAATCAGCACCCCAAAAATACCCCAAATTCATTAAAATATTTTGGACACCAGAAAAAAAATTTTTTTTCGTTGACCTGTGTTATCGGACCTGCAAAGCCTATTTCCACTGGTGTGATTTCAATGACACTCCACAGATTACTTTGTTGCTTCCTTCCATTTTGGCCTTTCTACAGGCGGGTCTGGATGCTGGGCTTGCCCTTAGTTCTCTAAAGGGTCAGGTGTCAGCCCTTTCCATCCTCTTTCAGAAATCCTTAGCCTCCCGTTCTCAAGTCAGAACTTTCCTTCAAGGAGTGGCGCATGTGGTTCTCCCGTGCCGGAATCCTGTGGACCCCTGGGACCTCAATCTTGTTCTGGAGGTCATGAGGGGTTCTCCCTTTGAACCTCTCAGAGAGGCCTACCTGTCCGTTCTGTCCTGGAAGGTGGCTTTTCTTGTGGCTATCACCTCCATCATTCGCGTCTGAGTTGGCGGCTTTCCTGTGCCCCCCCCCTTCTTGGTTCTTCCCCAGGATAAGGTAGTGTTGCGGCCTCCGCCTTCTTTCCTTCCCAAAGTGGTATCCACTTTTCACTTAAATGAGGATAATGTCCTCCCTTCCTTCTGCCCTGCTCAGGCTCATTCTCTGGGGCGTTCATTGAACAGGCTAGACCTGGTCAGGGCGGTGAGGATCTATCTGGCTCGGACTGCCTCCTTTAGGAAGACGAATTTCCTATTCGTCATTCCGGATGGTGCACGTAGAGGCCTGCTCGCTGGATCAGAACTGCAATTTACCGGGTTAAGAACAGAGGGCCTCCCCCTGGGATTAAGGCTCACTCTACTCAGGCAGTGAGCGCCTCCTGGAAGGTACACCATGGGGCATCCGCCCTACAACTTTGCAAAGCGGCAACCTGGTCTTCCATCCACACGTTTGCCATATTTTACAAGGTTCCATACCTACGCTTTGGCGGACGCCAGCCTGAGCAGAAGGATCTTGCAGGCGGCAGTGGTGAGTTCTCCAATCTGAATGGATTTTTTTTCTGCTGTTTCCCTCCCCAGGGACTGCTGTGGGACGTCCCATCGTTCCTGTGTCTGCCAATGAAGTGATTAGAGAAAACAGGATTTTTGGTTGCTTACCGTAAAACCTGTTTCTCGGAGGCTTCATTGGGGGACACAGCACCCCCTCCCATGTTTTACAACTCTTGTTCGTTCTTCTGTGTGCTATTGTTAGTTTGAGTTGTCTGTTTATTCTTTCTATTTTGTTGCTTTTTATACTGCTTTCTCACTAACTGATTAACTTAGTGCCTGTCGGTGGGATGTATACTGCAGAGGAGGAGCTAACTTTTTTATGTGCAACAGATTTTACTGTAAGCAAGCAACCAAAAATCCTGTTTTACTGAGATGACTTTTGAGTTTTCATTGGCTGTAAGCCATAATCATCAACAGTAACAGAAATAAACATTTGAAATAGATCACTCTGTTTGTCTGAAATAAATTAACTTTTGATATTCTAATTTTGTCAGAAGCACTTGTATATAGAGAGACCTGTCAGTCATTGGCAGCAGACATGGAGAGGTCACCAGGAACCAGACTTTTTGACTATTCACCAGTGCAGCTTGCTCACCAACCGGCTTATAAAGTGTGTCTACATGACTGAAATCATACAGCCAGTATCAGATGGCCTTACAGTTTAATGTATTATTATTTTTCTTTTTAATAAAGAAGGCAATTCTTTTAATTTATTATGCAACTAGCTTAAAATATTACGGCAGGAGCATTTTTTTGTTACTATTTTTTTCTGTCAATAGAATAGAATTTGCTCAGTTCACAAATATTTTGCTTTTTTTTTTCCCCTAAATGTTCTTATAAATGGCTCTATAATAAAAAATATACCGTAATCTATTAACCTTGTATGTTTCTTATCGTCATTACAATACAGGCATCTTCACTAGAAGTTCAGAAGACTCAGCTGGAAACCCGTTTGGAGGAAAAAGAAGCAATTCTGAAATCCCAACAAGAAGAGCTGAGCAAACATTCCCACATGATTGCCATGATACACAGCCTGAGCAGCGGCAAACTCAACACAGAGACTGTGAACCTCAGCCTTTAGCGACATTGCTGTATTTTACAATCTGTTAGGAGCAAGTCCATAACATCACAGGGAAGGATAGTCATGCCAAACTGTAACTTTTTTAAATGAAATCCTAATGATGAAATCTGTACTTTTTAATGGTTTTATGATACAGTACAAGATTACCAAGTACTCTATAATTTATACAAATCCTTTAAAAGTTATATTGGTTTGGCTTTGGTAATGCTTCTGGTGTTTGAATTGTATTATAAAGACGTCTCTGTCTTCATTATGTCCCCCATACACATTAGATTAACATCGGCCATACCCACAAATATTAACAGGTTTTGACCGACATTTTAATGTGGATGGAGTCCCCTGACAGAATACAGTCAGAGAAGCTAAGGATCCAGTATTTCCGATTTTCAGATTGTAGATCTATTTGTTCTCTAAGAACTAAGCTGCCTCCATATTTATCTGACAACGGCGCTCTCATAGAGAATATAGCAAGCTCTCCTGTGTATGGGAGGATCGGGGGAAATGGCTGCCAGTTGATCAATCTTCCAAACCAAGTTATCTATTATGTATGGGGGGCTTTACTCTCTATTTTATTTTTTCACCATTTTGAAAGTCTTTGCTTACAGTGAGTGAAGATGTGGAAATACTCATTGTTACCATAGAAACTGTTTTTTAGCCCTTGTATCTGTATTTGTATTTTCAGTCTTTGAATATAAATGTTTCCACACACTAAGCAGAAGCAGAGATCATAAAAATGGTAAGAAATTGAAAAGCCAATTTATTAGAAAGCTGCATAACTATTTATTTTACAGTGATTAAAACTGTCTTCATATAAATGTTGGAGCTTCTAGCATGTCATTAAAATGACTATTGTTTTCCCGTTACTCCTTAGTAACGGTAAATGCTAAGTGAGAGATTGGATTCTACTGGGACAAGTGAATTTTTAGTTGCAAGGTTCAAATAAGTAATGAATTTTTGCTCTTTCATCTTATCAGTCCTCAGTGCACTTTTACCGTAAAGAATATGAATTACAATTTTAGTGTATTTATTTTAGCTAAAGTATGAAATATTTTGTAATGAGTGTACAACCATATTCCAATTTCACAATGAACTCCCTAATCGGCACTACAGATGTCACATTGGTGGTTTTAGAAATGCCTGCAAAGTACATAAATTGGTGCATTTGCTTTTTTTAAATTAATTGTCTAACATGAGCTTGAGTAGTTATTGTCTTTTGTATGTGTCTGAAAATATTAAAAGGCTAAATATGTACAGCATGTCTTCTGACATTTTTTTTCCTTGTTATTTCTCCATTGTACAAACTACTGATATATCCTGAAGATATTTTTTTTATCAAATCTTTTTTATTTAAGGGGAAGGTGCAATAAAAAAAAAATTGTAGCCAATTGAAAAATTGTAAAATATTTGTTTTTTTAATGTTATAATTTTTTAATTAACTTAAATATGAAAAATAATGTAAAAAAGTTTGGTATTTCCACTTTTATACACTAGGGAAGCATCTGTTGAAATTTGCCATGAAAACCTAATGAACAACTAGCTCACGTTACAACTGCAGTAAATGTGGTCTGAATCTGCTGACTGTGTGATGTCACTCCTCTCCTCCTGTATTGCCAACTGTTCAGCAATAAAGTTCGGATACAGCTTTAAAGAAGGCACCACTTGGATATGACACAATTTTATTATACAATGATTAAATTAAATGAGAAAATACCAAATTAATGGAATGGCAGATATAATATTACCCTGTCTTGTTAATTTCATGTGAATCATACAATTATTATAAATTATAGTACATAGAGAAATAAGCATCCATACATTACCAAGTAGTATTGCAACATCACTTCTCCACTGGAGGGACCACAGTGTCAATGAGAAGGAAAAACTCTGGTCTTTTCATCACAGAAACCGTGCACCCACGATACCTTCTGGAAATGTCCCTCCCTCACTGACTCAGGGTCCACCTTTTTATACACAATCCTCCCCTATTTTAGGCTGCATCAGAATCTTGAAATTGCACAGTACGTTGTTGTCTTGATAACAGCACAAGACTTCAAGGTCTGATTGTTATAGACTACTACAATCTTAGTTTGTTTGCACCAACCAGAGATTTGTTTGCCATTAGTATGTCTCTTAACAATAGCACAATGCATCAGGGTTGTTTTGCTACTGATTATAACCCAGGCTCTGTTTGCCTCTGGTCAACTTGTCAGAGTTGTCTATCACTGTTCAAAGTTCAACATATGTTGCTTATTACAAAGTTGACTCTTCATGCTCATAGCATAACGCTCTAAGATGGTAACAAATGGGCAGCATGACTTCCATAATCACCTATTCTGAAAACTGGATGCCTATCGTAACCCAGGCATACACGCATACGTGTCCCATGGGTATGACAATCTGTCCTCAATTATTGATGTCATGCATGACCATTGCTACATGAGACCATAACATTTTGGTCTCTCGTCTTCGAGAATCATACTATTATTGAGCACAAGACTTCCTTGTTCAAGCAGCATAAATATTCATTATCTATACAGTTGTTATTCCTATTGTCCTAATTAGTTGGAAAGCTCCTTCCCATCAACCACCCCCAAAGTGAAAGTATTCAGTATCTATCACTGTTTATCAACAGGGGTCACTTGCGTGCAAACCAGGGGTCCTCAAACTTTTTAAACAGGGGGCCAGATCACGGTCCCTCGGACCATTGGAGGGCCGGAATATAGTTTTAAAAAAATTATGAATAAATTCCTGTGCACACTGCACATATCTTATTTAGAAGTAATTAAATCAAAAATAGGAACAAATACAATATTAAAAATGAAGTTAAATCATCAAACTTACCGATTTTTTTGGGTTCTTCAAATATCCTACACTTCGAGTCAATTTTTTCTCTTTCTTGATATCATTGTTTCCTAGGGATTCAAAATTGCTATTAGTAAAATACCTACATATATACAGCGCTACAAAAACAATATACCAGCAATAAAATTGCCCACACAGAGACATACAGACTGCACTGCCCATCAATGCAGCCTGATCAGTGCCCATCAATGCAGCCTGATCAGTGCCCATCAATGCAGCCTGATCAGTGCCCATCAATGCAGCCTGATCAGTGCCCATCAATGCAGCCTGATCAGTGCCTATCAATGCAGCCTCACCAGTGCCCATATTGGTGGAACTCCACTTTTACCTCAGGCTCAGACTGGTGTGGTGCAAGAATCCCCAATAGGCAGGTAAATGTCCCCAATAGGCAGGTAAATGTCCCCATTAGGCAGCACATGTACCCATTAGGCAGGTAAATGACCCCAATAGGACCCGGCGTTTAAAAAAAAAAAAAAAAAAGTACTCACCTATGTCACCTGCTGCTCTGAAGAGGCGCCCGCCCATCACAGTCTTCTTGCTGCACAGGCACACAGGCGGCGTGACGTCATCAGGCCGCGCAGGCGGCATGATGACAATCACGCCGTCTGTGTGCACTGTGCTCTGCTGCATACGGAGGGCTGCGTAACGCCTTTCCTCGGCGCCTCGTCCCGCCCGCGATTACAGGGCCCGCCGGCATTGAACTACAGTGCAGTTCATTAGTTCAATGTCGGCCTGGCGGGGAGCCGGATAAAAGTCCTTGGCGGGCCGCATGTGGCCCGCGGGCCGTAGTTTGAGGACCCCTGATATAAACAATCTAAATCAATATGTAGGCTATAAGATATCCATATTTTTATTAGCACCACAATCCACCTCCACCCTTGGATATCTTATAGCCACACATTTATCCAACAACAAACCAATGCATGCTTAATACAAATTACTCCTTAAAGTTAACCTAGAGCTCACCTGACCCACTAGTTACATTAGTTGGAATATAACGAAAAGTGATATTTCCAAAGGAAAACATCCCACTTCTAGGCAATCTTATATGTTCTGTAAATGATGGAGCGATCACTATTGCCCACCCTCATACTTTTACACTTTTTATCTGAACTGGAGCCACATATAATAGCCCTTTCCCCATCCCCAGTCTGATTCATCATATTTAAATGTTTATCACAAGTCCACTGACAGCATGGATCAGCTGGCATAATACTCATAATACTTGGATTCCTTCTGTTAATCATTTCTCCCATTAGAAATTTTCTTGAGTACAGTTCACACTTTGGGTCACATCTTCTTGGTCTTTGCCCTTCAAAAATAGCTAGTGTTCATCCACTGAGCCAAGTAAAGCCATAGATTCTGTTTGGTTTTCAGAAATCCACATTTTCCATAGTTGGCATCTGTCTGAAGATTGCTTGGCTCTTGAAAGCAGTCGCACAAGATGAAAGCAATAATACAACACTTACAGATCAGATTTTGATCTAAAGGGAAAACAAAAACATTATTATCTGAGATCAGTGACTGCTACTTGAGAAATGACTTGAGCAGATGCAGGACACCTAATTGATTCCACCAAATTTTAGAAATCCACTGACGGAGCTATTCTAGCTTCTCTCTGTATTATTGACATGTCACTTTAGTCAATATTCATGCATTTCTCCTGGATAAATCTGATCTATCACATTACCTCCACTCATTGAAATATCAAACATAATTGTTCAAGGTGCAACTTACAAATGGATTTTACAAACCTATTATGTTCCTAATTGAAAATAAAGATTAAAAACATACATAAAACTAAATCACAACTTTTAGCTAAATACAGTCCGATTCATCACAATGGGATGATTACTTATTTAATTGTTTGCAAACAATTATTTTAACCTTTACCTTTGAGCTCATTAGTCTACCCCCATGTCTTATATATAGCTAAATACATTGAATCCGATTCCTCTGAAAAACTGGTTTGTCCAGTCTGAAAAAAAAAACATAAGAAAAGGTTATAATATGTATAAGTCAAATACTGCACTTTGTCCTTAACTATCTGGACAAAAACAAACAACCTCACTGGATAGCCTTAAAAAATAACCCAGGAGCTTTTAATGGGTTAAGAAGAGGATCCATTTCCATCTCCCCATTAATATGATCATCCCCCTGTTCTGGGTTGGTGACAGTTTTGGAGTCAGTTGACTCCTGTGCATCACTATCCCACTGATCTGGGTTCCTCATCTCTGCTCTGGCCATGGCCAAAGCTTCATTCCTGTTCACCTTCCCCCTCTTCTTTCTGCGCTTATACTGTTTTACACATACAGCAGTCTGTCCTGCATCATGCTGAGTTCCAACACATTTGTCCATTACTAACTTATTCTGACCCTGTGCTGCCACCAATGCATTCTGGGCCTCACATAGCTGTATTTCCAATTCCTGCACTTTAGTTAACATTCTTTGCTTTTCCTCATGCTGTTTTCTATATGCAGATAGGATCCAGCCACACCTACCAAGAGCACATAATTCTTTCCCTTTTTCTACTTTTACTTTCTGCAAGCATTCTGCTACATCAGCAGGCTCTGCATCTTGCCAATATTTGTCCCAATGTTCACTTGAACCAACACTGTGCGACCACATAGTCGCCAATATATCATATAGGGTTTGGGTTTCCTCCCACCCTGGAGTCTCAATAGACTCACTTACAACCTCTTTTTGTTCCATTTCTGTCATCTTTCTTTGCATATGGGTGTTTTGCTCATGCATATCTCGGTATGCACTGAGTAAAATCCACATACGCTGTCCTAAAGACACTACATCACCTGCCTGAGCAGGGACACCCCTGAGTACTTCAACAACATCAGTGGGTGCTGACTGCATCACCTGCCTTTGCAGGGAAACCCTTGAGTAACTCACCAACATCGAGGGGTTAACCACATCACCTGCCTTAGCAGGGATCCCCATGAGTAAACCAACAATATCATGGGTTAACTGCATCACCTGCCTTTGCAGGACACCCTCGAGTAACTCACCAACTTCGATGGGTTAACCGCATCACCTGCCTTAGCAGGGACCCCATGAGTACACAACAACATCTTGAGCTTATTCTCCCAGGGTTCTGCCAATCCACAACAACGCATTTCCTGCGCTATAATATTGTATGGAGCCCTGGTCCAGCCAGGGATCTCCACACAACCATCCTCTTTCTTTTTCCCTTTCTTAAACATTGTTTTTCTGACTTTGTGCCAAAAACCCAAACATTTTGGCCTAGTGCCGACAAATTATTATCCTACTATAAAATAAGTTAGGATGCGAGGATTATTTCTTATCCCAGCAAAGAAAAAAAAAAACTTCTGAGCCTTCGAGCCTTCTGCATATCCTGCCGACTACGCCAATTTATGTATTGCCAACTGTTCAGCAATAAAGTTCGGATACAGCTTTAAAGAAGGCACCACTTGGATATGACACAATTTTATTATACAATGATTAATTTAAATGCTAAAACACCAAATTAATGGAATGGCAGATATAATATTACCCTGTCTTGTTAATTAATTTCATGTGAATCATACAATTATTATAAATTATAGTACATAGAGAAATAAGCATCCATATATTACCAAGTAGTATTGCAACATCACTTCTCCACTGGAGGGACCACAGTGTCAATGAGAAGGAAAAACTCTGGTCTTTTCATCACAGAAACCGTGCACCCACGATACCTTCTGGAAATGTCCCTCACTGACACAGGGTCCACCTTTTTATACACCATCCTCCCCTATTTTAGGCTGCATCAGAATCTTGAAATTGCACAGTACGTTGTTGTCTTGATAACAGCACAAGACTTCAAGGTCTGATTGTTATAGACTACTACAATCTTAGTTTGTTTGCACCAACCAGAGATTTGTTTGCCATTAGTATGTCTCTTAACAATAGCACAATGCATCAGGGTTGTTTTGCTACTGATTATAACCCAGGCTCTGTTTGCCTCTGGTCAACTTGTCAGAGTTGTCTATCACTGTTCAAAGTTCAACATATGTTGCTTATTACAAAGTTACCTCTTCATGCTCATAGCATAACGCTCTAAGATGGTAACATATGGGCAGCATGACTTCCATAATCTCCTATTCTGAAAACTGGATACCTATCGTAACCCAGGCATACACGCATACATGTCTCATGGGTATCACAATCGGTCCTCGATTATTGATGTCATGCATGACCATTGCTACATGATACCATAACATTTTGGTCTCTCTCGTCTTCGAGAATCATACTATTATTGAGCACAAGACTTCCTTGTTCAAGCAGCATAAATATTCATTATCTATACAGTTGTTATTCCTATTGTCCTAATTAGTTGGAAAGCTCCTTCCCATCAACCACCCCCAAAGTGAAAGTATTCAGTATCTATCACTGTTTGTCAACAAGGGTCACTTGCGTGCAAATCAGGATAATGAATCTTTGAAACACAGAGCTTCAAAGACCACAGAACAATTCCTTGTCTTATGGTACTGACACAGCAAACGCTTTGTGTCTCAGTATCAGAGTTCAGCATTAATGATATTACACCATAGTATATTGCAATATAGTGTTTGGATTCAAACAACCATATTTCATATTTGCCATACTTTCCACCCTTGGTCTAATGACCACACTGTATCAAAGCATATAAACAATCTATTACAATATGTAGGCTATAAGATATCCATATTTTTATTAGCACCACACCTCCCCTTCTGGGTGTTTGCAAAAAGATAAGAAAGGTTGAAGTTTAAGATTGCAGTGCAGAGCCATTTTGTTGGTGACTGCCAGTGATACTGACAAGTATACATTGTCACAGAGGATGGCCAGCAGCACTGATTTTTTTTTAGTTGGTGCTGCTCACTGTATCGTAAGCTGAGGTTAGATACTGTACATAAAGTGTATCACATGTGTGATTAGATACGCTTAGAATAACACTGGGATTAGATACTCCCATAGAAGTAGACAAAGTGGGGTCACACATTACACCACTGCTCTTATAGAAATGGATGTAGCGGGGTCATGCATTAAACCACTGCTCCCATAGAAATGGACAGAGCAGGGTTATTTTTAAGGGAGCAATAGTGTAATGTGTGTCCCCGCTGAATATTGTTTTTGGGGGTGAGGGGGCAATTAATGCGTGACCCCTCTTCTTTTACGCTAGATCGGTGTGAATTTAGTACATCCTGAGATGTCCATATATCTCTTTCCTGTGTCCTACACTTTGTACATTAATACAAGTGTAGGGGTGAGATGCCCCTCTCCAAGCAAGAGACCCACCTCTAAAAAACACAGTGGCAAAGTCCAACCTGAGCATTGAACCAGAATATCTTGCATTTTACCCATATGCTCTCGACTTCCCCAGCCATGGAAATGTTGTATCTAGGATGCAATGAAATATAGCCACTGCTCTGGGATAGCGAGTCTGTCAGCATCTTTATTACGTTGAAGGGTTATTAATTGAATTTGAACTCTTTGCTCATGTCATAATAGCTCTCTGAAAATGGACCAAAGTCCACTAGTTTGTCGATTATTGGACCTATTGAGGTAAACAAATTAGCTATAAAAAGCAACATGCTGCGGGTGTGCAGTTCCTCTATTCCCCATATCCAAGTCCTTTATCCCCTTCATGTCCAGAGCTTTTTTCGGTTTTGCGTTTGTTTTTCGCTCCCCTAATTCCCAGAGCCATAACTTTTTTTATTTTTCCATCAATATGGCCATGTGAGGGCTTATTTTTTTGCGGGACGAGTTGTACTTTTGAACGACACCACTCGTTTTACAATTTTGTGTCCTAGAAAACGGGAAAAAAAATTCTAAGTGCGGTGAAATTGCAAAAAAAAATGCAATCCCACACTTTTTTTTTGTTTAGCTTTTTTGCTAGGTTCAATAAATGCTACAACTGACCTGCCATTATGATTCTCTAGGTCATTACGAGTTCGTAGACACCAAACATGTCTAAGTCCTTTTTATCTAAGTGGTAAAAAAATGCCAAACTTTGCTAAAGAAAAAAATATTGCGCCATTTTCTGCGACCTGTAGCATCTCCATTTTTCATGATTGGGTGGGGGCTTTTTTTTGCGCGCCGAGCTGACGTTTTTGATGATAAAATTTTTGGTGCAGATACAATCTTTCAATCGCCCGTTATTGCATTTTAATGCAATGTCGTGACAACGCAAATAAAAAATTTTTTCCGGTTATGCAGTTTAGCGATCAGGTTAATCCTTTTAATTTTTATTGATAGATCGGGCGATTCTGAACGCAACGATACCAGATATGTGTAGGTTTGATTTTATTTTATTTTGAATGGGGTGAAAGGGGGGTGATTTGAACTTTTAGATTTTTTTTATTTTTAAAACTAATTTTCTTTAACTTTTGGCATGCTTCACTAGTCTCCATGGGAGGCTAGAAGCTGCCATAGCCCGATTGGCTCTGCTACATAGAGGCGATGCTTAGATCACCTCTATGTAGCAGAATTACAGACTTGCTATGAGCGCCGACCACCAAGTGGCGCTCATAGCAATCAGGCACCAATAACCATAGAGGACTCAAGGAGACCACTGGTTGTCATGCCGACACATCAGTGGCCCGCGATGACATGACTCGTGTCACAGGTGAGCGTATTTCCGGCTGGATGGCCGGAAGTGCTTGTTAAATGCTGCTGTCAGTTTGACAGCGGCATTTAACTAGTTAATAGCCGCAGGCAGATCGCTATTCCGCCCGCAGCTATTGCTCACCGCCGGAGCCCACATCAAAGCGAGGGATACTGACATCGGCGTATTAGTACATCTGATGTCAGTAAGGGGTTAAAACCCTTGATTCCCTCAGTTGGCATGCCAATAGTTCAATCGCCAAGGCAAAGAGGTGGAATGATAGAGGGCAACCCTGCCTAGTGCCTCTCTCCAGTTTAAACATTCCCAAAAGCTGACAACTCTTAGTCTAGCGGATGGGGAGTTATAGAGTAAGCAAATTAAAGCAATATAGTTAGGGCCGAATCCTATCTTCTCCAACACTACCCATAAATAGTTACATTCTATACTGTTAAAGGCTTTGGCTGCATTAAGAGAACGGATTGCCCTTCTACCACCTCTCATGAGAACTCATTTGGAGCCTTAAGTTCACTGCAGTGGACGTGTTTGGTATGAAGCCAGATTGATCTCTATGAACCAATTCTCCGATAACCTTAATTAGTCTATTGGCCAAAGCTTCAGCCATTAATCTAACATTCATTGGAAGTAAGCATATCAGCCTATATGAGTCAGGTTTGGACGAATCCTTTCCTTGTATAATAAGACAATTATGGATTATTTCATAGTCTGGTAATGAACCTGTCTCCTGTGCCTCCTCAACCACCTCTCACAGTTTGAACAGCAGAATTTCACCATTTATTTTGAAAAACTTGGAAGCCCAACGGTCCCTGACGACTTTTCAATTTGCAACGATTGAAGTGCACTTTCCAACTCTTCCAAAGTCAAGGGTTGGTCAAGTGTTTCCCTAGAAGCTTCAGAAACTTTGGGGATGATAACTCTATTAAGATAAGAAATATCACTGTATAGGGAGTTAGTTTTAGAGTTATTAACTTGTATATAGTATGAGCTTAAAAAATCAATACATTTCTCAGTTTCTGTAGTCACCCTCCCATCCTTTGTTTATGTGAGACTCCGGTTTGACCTTTAGCTATGGTAGCTAGTAGATGACGGGCATTTTATCCATCTAAAAAGTATTTTTGTTTAACAAATACCGTAGTTGTCTTTGGGTCACGACTGACATTTATGTGTTCAGACTTTTTTTTTTTTTTTTTTTTACATTCCCCCACTCCGATTTATTTTCCTCTGTGGGATCATTTATATATTTTGCCTCTCCCTCTCACACCTTGTTGCAAATTTTGAGTGTGTCCCTTTGTCTTGGATTTTCTTTTACTAATCTCCCCAATACAGACTAACCTCACCAATGCCTTCATATCATCCCCAGTCATTACACTGGCTGCCCGTTCACTACAGGATCCAATTCAAAGTACTTGTTCTAACCCACAAAGCTCTTCACAGTGCAGCACCCCCTTACATCTTCTAACTCTTTTCTGTCTATTGGTCTACTCAATCGCTGCGCTCTGCAAATCACTTTTGACTCATTTGTTCAGAACAGCCTATCACGTTCCCTAATCAGTCATTTTATGTGTGTGTAGCCCATTCACTATCTCTGTCCCCCCACTCCCTCAAGATGGCTGGACCATCATCGTAAATGCTCATCTGTTCTTTATATCTGCCCCACCTCATTGTAGATTGTAAGCTCTCACGGGCAGAGTCGTCTTATTTTGCTTTAATTATTGTATTATTGTTAAAGTTGTTACTTATGATTGTTGTGTTTGAAACTGTAAAGTGCTGCGAAACATGTTGGCGCTATATAAATAAAGATGATCATCCCATACATATCTTGTAGATGTTGACTCACCATTAAAACCAAAGTATTCTACGAGTCTACCTCCAAGAGTAGTACCCATCAGCTGTAGCCAGAAAGGGTTTAGGTTACACAATGATTTCCCTAAACACTCCGTTTCCCAACTGCAATTGTAGATGTATCGGTAAATGATCTGAGACACTCCTTGGCAAGTATTGCATAGACTTTATGAAGGGTATCGTTGATTCAGATCCTATGGCTTAATCTATTCTTTACAGAGTATGATGGCAGGAAGAATAGCAAGAATATTGCTTTTAGGATATCTTATTTTCCAGAGGTCTAACAAACCTGTTTCTTTTAACCCCTTTACCCCCAAGGGTGGTTTGTACGTTTATGACCGGGCCAATTTTTACAATTCTGACCACTGTCCCTTTATGAGGTAATAACTCTGGAACGCTTCAATGGATCCCCGTGATTCTGGCACTGTTTTCTTGTGACATATTGTACTTCATGATAGTGGTAAAATTTAATTCATTTAACTTGCGTTTCTGAAAAAACTGGAAATTTGGCGAAAATTTCGCAATTTTACAACTTTGAATTTTTATGCTCTTAAATCAAAGAGATATGGCACACAAAAAACTTAAGTAACATTTCCCACATGTTTACTTTACATCATCACAATTTGGGAATCAAGATTTTTTTTTGTTAGGAACTTATAAGGGTTAAAAGTTGACCAGCGATTTCTCTTTTTTACAACGCCATTTTATTTTTAGGGACCACATCACATTTGAAGTCACTTTGAGGGGTCTATATGATAGAAAATACCCAAAAGTGATACCATTCTAAAAACTTCACCCCTCAAGGTGCTCAAAACCAGATTCAAGAAGTTTATTAACCCTTCAGGTGCTTCACAGGAATTTTTTGAATGTTTTAAAAAAAAAATGAACTTTTTTTCACAAAAAAATTACTTCAGGTTCAATTATTTTATTTTACCAAGGGTAACATGAGAAATTGGACTGCAAAAGTTATTGTGCAATTTGTCCTGAGTACGCTGATACCTGATATGAGAAGGGAACCACTGTTTCAGTGCATGGCAGCGCTCAGAAGGGAAGGAGCGCCGTTTGACTTTTTCACTGCAAAATTGAATGGAATCCAGATCGGTCGCATGTCACGTTTGCAGAGCTCCTGATGTGCCTAAACAGTGGAAACACCCTACACCCATTTTGGAAACTAGACCCCCCAAGGAACTTATCTTGATATGTGGTGAGCACTTTGAACCCCCAAGGGCTTCACAGAAGTTTATAACGTACAGCCGTAGAATTAAAAAATCATTTTTTCCACAAAATTATCTTTTCACCCCCAATTTTTATTTTCCCAAGGGAAACAGGACCCCAAAAGTTATTGTGCAATTTTTCCTGAGTACGCTGATACCCCACATGTGGGGGTAAACCACTATTTGCGTGCATGGCAGAGCTCGGAAGGGAAGCAGCGCCATTTGACTTTGTTGGCTGGAATTGAGATTGGATGCCATGTCGCGTTTGGAAAGCCCCTGATGTGCCAGAACAGTGGAAACCCCCCACAAATGACACAATTTTGGAAACAAGTTCCGTGGGGGGTCTAATCTAGATGTGTGGTGAGCACTTTGAACCCCCAAGTGCTTCACAGAAGTTTATAACGCCCAGGCGTGAAAAAAAAATCATATTTTTTCCACAAACATGATCATTTAGTCCCTATTTTTTTTATTTTCCCAAGGGTAAGAGGAGAAATTGGACCCCAAAAGTTGTTATTCAATTTGTCCTGAGTACGCTGATATCCCCCACGTCGGGGCTCGGAAGGGAAGTAGTGATGTTTTGAAATGCAGACTTTGATGGAATGGTCTGCGGGTGTCATGTTGCCTTTTGAGAGCCCCTGATGTGCCTAATCTGTTGAAACCCCCACAAGTGACCCCCATTTTGGAAACTAGACCCCCCCAAGGAACCTATTTAGATATGTGGTGAGCACTTTGAACCCCCAAGTGCTTCACAGAAGTTTATAACGTAGAGCCATAAAAATAAAAAAAATCATATTTTTTCCACAAAAATGATATTTTTGCCCCCAATTTTTCCAAGGGTAACAGGAGAAATTGGACCCCAAAAGTTGTTGTACAATTTGTCCTGAGTAGGCTGATACCCCATATGTGGGGGTAAACCACTGTTTGGGCACATGACAGAGCTTGGAAGGGAAGGAGCACCGTTTGACTTTTTCAACGCAGAATTGGCTGGAATTGAGATCAGACTCCATGTTGCGTTTGGAGAGCACCTGATGTGCCTAAACAGTGGAAACCCCCCAATTCTAACTCCAACCCTAACCCCAACACACCCCTAACCCTAATCTCAGCCCTAACCCTAATGGGAAAATGGAAATAAATCCTTTTTTATTTTATTATTTTTCCCTAACTAAGGGGGTGATAAAGGGGGGAGTTGACTTGCTATTTATGGCGGGTTTTTATGTTTGGCAGCTGTCGCACGCTAAGGCTGTGTGCCCACGTAGCGATTTTTAAGCATTTTTGCTGCGATTTTTGGCGCGAAAACGCTGCAAAAACGTTTAAAAATCGTGTACAGAACGCCCCCCATGCATTCCTATGGCATTCCACACATGCTGTGCTAATGCTGCGCTTTTTTCCACGGCGGAATCGCATCGCGGAAAAAATCGCAGCATGGTCATTCTTTTGTGCGGAATCGCAAAGAATTGCCGCAATTCTGCACCCATAGGAATGCATGAGAACTGCTTACTTCCCGCATGTGGCTATGCCCACCATGCGGGAAGTTAAGCGTCTCGTGCAGTTGGTACCCACGGTGTGGAGGAGAGGAGACTGTCCTCTAGGCCCTGGGTACCATACCCCTGTAAAAAAAAGAATAAAAAATCGGGGTATATTTACCTTCCGGCGTCACGCGCTACATTCCCGGCCTCAGCGTTCCCAGTAATGCCTTGCGGCACGGTCCTGTGATGACGTAGTCTCGCGTGACTCTAGCGGTCTCGCGAGATCGCTATAGCAACGCGAGACCAACGTTATCACAGGTCTCGCAAGGCATTACTGGGAACGCTGAGGCCCGGGAATGCAGCGCGGGACGTCGGAAGGTAAATATACCCCGATTTTTTTTATTTTTTTTAGCATTTTTACATTCTATCTTTTACTATTGATGCCGCATAGGCGGCCTCAATAGTAAAAACCTGGTCACACTTGTCAAACACTATGTTTGACGAGTGTGACCAACCTGTCAATCACTTTCCAAGCGATGCTTCAAATCGCTTGGAAAGTGCTTGAATATCGCACGTGAAAATCGCGGCAAAATCGCAAACATTATTGCGGTGAAATCGTGCGGGAAAAAAACGCTCGATTTCTGGGAAGGAGTCCGGTTTTTAGTGTCCGGAATAAAACGCTACGTGGGCACATAGCCTAAAAGACGCTTTTTATTGTAAAAATAGTTTTTGTATCAGCACATTTTGAAAGCTATAATTTTTCCATATTTTGACCCACCGAGTCATGTGAGGTCTTATTTTTTGCGGGACGAGTTGACTTTTTTTTGGTACCATGTTCGGGCACGTGACATTTTTTGATTGCTTTTTATTCTGATTTTTGGGAAGCAGAATGAACAAAAACCTTTTGGGGGGGGGTGTTTACACCGTTCCGCGTCCGGTATAATTGATAAAGCGGTTTTATTCTTTGGGTCAGTACGATTACAGCGATACCTCATTTATGGGGTTTTTTTTTTGTTGTTTTGGCGCTTTTATGCAATGAAAACAATTTTATATAAAAAATTATTTTTGCAGCGCTTTATTCTGCGAGCTATAACTTTATTTTTTCTCTGATGATGCTGTGTGGTGGCTCGTTTTTTGCGGGACAAGATGACTTTTTCAGCGGTACCATGGTTATTTATATCCGTCTTTTTGATCGCGCGTTATTACACTTTTTGTTCGGCGGTATGATGATAAAGCATTATTTTTTGCTTTGTTTTTTATTTTTAAGGGGTTAACTAGTGGGACACTTTTATAGGGCAGGTCGTTACGGACGCGGCGATACCAAATGTGTGTACTTTTATTGTTTTTTTGTTTTTTTTTATTTCCAAAAAAATGTATTTATTTGGGAATATTTTATTATTTAGCGTTTTTTTTTTTTTTTTTTTTTACACTTTTTCTTTTTTTTACTTTATTACATTGTCCCAGGGGGCGACATCACTGTCATATGTCAGATCACTGATCTGACACGTCACACAGCACTGTGACAGATCAGCGATCTGACAGGCGCTGTACAAGGCTTCCTCATGCCTGCGCTCTGCAGGCAGTGCGGAAGCCGCCTCCCTGCAGGACCCCGAAGGCTCCCGCGGCCATATTGGATCCGGGCAACTGCAGGGAAGGAGGCCCCCAACGCAGCACAGCACATCACGCTGTGCTGGGGGTCTCAGGGAAGCACGGAGGGAGCCCCCTCCCTGCCGATGCTTCCCTGATCCTCCTGTACACTGCGATCATGTTTGATCACAGTGTGCCAGGGGTTAATGTGTCGGGGGAAGTCCGTGACTGCCCCTGACACATAGTGCCGGGTGTCAGCTGGACTTCTGAATAGAGATAAATTTTCCTTCCATCAATACTGAGTGCAGAGTGATCTCTAGTTTTACACAAAATGAAGTTCTGGTCTTAACTCATTCTATGTGTAAGTGCGTGTGTAGCCCATTCACTATCTCCATCCATCCTTCACTCCCTCTAGATGGCTGGACCTTCATTGTAAATATAAAATTGTAAATACACCCCTGTACTCTGTATCTCCCCCACCTCATTGTAGATTGTAAGCTCTCACGAGCAGGGTCGTCTTATTTCGTCTTATTTTGCTTTAATTATTGTATTGTTAACGTTGTTATTTATGACTTGTGTTTTGAAACTGTTAAACTGTAAAGCGCTGCGGAATATGTTGGCGCTATATAGACTATTATTATTATTATATTAACTAGCACTGAAGTGCATAAAAACAATCGCTAAGGGGCCTTATTCCCTCAGCACAGTCTTAAAACAGTGATCAGTAATAAGGGTATAGCATCCCCCCAGAGTGAGAAAATCTCTGGGGTTTCGGCTACCAGGGGTAGCTGAGAACCTGGGGAATACGATGATGGGCACATGTGCAGTGCGCCCGCCAAGATCTGCACCTGGAAACAGCAGGGAGTTTTTTTCATTATCACAGTAATTAAAGCACCAATATTAGTAAATATGGCAGCACTTGAGCGCTGCCTGTTTCTTCTCTCCTTGTAGTTGTTCTGTTAGATTAGAGACATACGCTATTTCGAAGTGTTGTCCTGTCAGAAAAAAAAAAATTATAGCTCCGTTTCTGTAAATCCTTCCACAATCTCCTGATCACCCCCTTGATCACCTACCCGCTGTCTTCCCCCTTGTCAGAATACATTTTTTTATTTTTATTTCATGATTTGCAGTTAGGGTTAGACTTGTTAGGCTTAGATTTACTGTTTTTTCAAAAATAAAAAAAAAAATATGTAAAAAAATACTAGGGTTAGATTAAGTTTAGGGCTAGTAGTGTTAGATTAGGTTAAGGTTTTTTAGTTAGGCAGGCATATACAATATAAACATGGCCCGCAGAAAGTTCACTCTGCTTTGCGCCGGCAGTGACACAAAATCTGCCTCTAAAGCAGAGCAGTTTTCAGGGCGTGACTATGACTCTTCCTCCATGGGATATAACAGCCTGATGGTAGTGGAGTCTGAAGAAGCATCAGAGACAGGACCAAATTCCGAAGCTTCTCCTTCACCGTGGTATCCAGATAATTTGTTTTCCTTGCAAATAGCTGCCACTGTCATAAAAGTTGATGTAACTAATTTTACCCCTTTTGATTTTTTTTTTTCAAAATTTTCATTACCATAGAAGTCCTAAAATTGATTGCCCAACAAACAAATGTATATGCCTTTCAATACATTTCCCATGCAAATTGCCTCTTCAGAAAGAAAGAGGACTTTTACTCTACAGTGCCACCTATTGGTAGCGATCCTACAAGTCACAATCAATCCTTTAACGAGTCTTTTAATATGACTTAGGATAAAAGTCATATTAAAAGACTCGTTAAAGGGTTGATTGTGACTTGTAGGATCGCTACTACCAATAGGTGGTGCTGTAGAATAAAAGTCTTCTTTCTTTCTGAAGAGGCAATTTGCATATTATTTTCCCAGAGGAGCATTGCACGGCGAATAAGCCTCCTTACCTTGACAAGCCAGAGCTGGTATGTCACTCTCCACAAGGAGAAACCTTACCCCTTAGACCTCAATACATTTCCCAAAAACCCACATCCTTTCATTCCCATTCCTAGATCCCCACAAATGTCCCCAAAATAAAAACATTTTAGGCATTACCCTGAACATGGGATCCGTAAAAAAAAAAAAAAAAACCTCCACTCCTCCACTCCTACTGAGCAACAAAATCTGTCCACGGCACCCCTGTATTTGCAGCAGCCATGTCCTGAGTCCACTATGAAACTCTACTGAAACTGTCTTCATTTTTGTGACAATTCCCTCCAGGAACTGACCCCAACTATGATCACCTGAACAAATTGAAATCCCTAAGTTACCTCCTAAAAGATTTATTTTTAAAATCATAGACCTCTGAGCAAAATGTTGCAGTCGATGAGTCCTTAATGAGTTTCTTTCTGATAAATCCTCCCAATTAAGCAAAATATGACGTCAAGCTACACAAAATTTGCAAGAGAACAAGAGGGTACACATCCACATTTACAAAGATAGGGACTGCTAAATTATCCCACCAAACTGCCCCCAGTCAATTGCCATCCCAGGTAAAATTTCCTAGGATCTAATGAAGCCTTTTCTTCATCTAGGGTACCACGTGTACATAGTCAAGTATCCCCCTATACAAATCCTCCATGCTGCAAATACAGGGGCCTTTGGGACAGTCAGGAAAAAATGAGTAGATTTTCCATCACAGTTTGTGTCCAGACGTTTGGAGAAGGAGGCACCATTCTACGTGAAGTAGGATGACAAAAAGAACCACGCTGCATGCAGACACCACTGTGACTGTCCAGAGGCAAGCAAAAACCAGTCTGCATCACAGACTATTATAAATTTATAGGAGGTGTTGACTTGTCAGATCTTGTGCTTCAACCGGATCTGATGAAGCAGAAGACCAGGGCCTAGTATAAAAAGTTAGTTATCAATCTACCTCATCCAGATTCCTACCTACAATACCTGTCCACTATAAAAAGACATACTGATAGGGAATTTAGATTGTCATCGCTGTCCCCGATGGGGCTCACAATGTGTGCAAACTGTAAAGCTGTGGAATATGTTGGTGCTATATAAAAATAAAGATTATTATTATTACAAAAAGTCTCAAAGAGCATTCACTTTTCTCCAGTTCCAGGAGAAAATTGTCAAGTGTCTCCTATTTGACTCAACGGCACAGGAGGCAGTGTTCAAGTCAGAGGACACTATCAAAGTGACATTTTATTTGCCTTGTCCCTGCCACTCCCACCCAAAACCATTCCCCAAAAAGATGCCGGGTTTGTAGGAAGCAGTTTGGCAAAGAATGGAGGGCACCATCAATAACAAGGGATTACCCACAAGAAATCTGCATAAACAACTGGAAGGAAGGGGGACATGCAGACTACAGGGATCACACAAAATGATAAATAAATCACTATTTTATTGGTAAACACAGTCCTACAAAACATTAAAACCACAAACCGTACAATAAGCCCATAATAGGGCTATGTCTTGACTCTCCCTACAGCCAAGATATATACAGAAATGTTCAAAAGCAATTGCATAATATCCTGATCATGACCAAAGTTAATACAAAGGTGACAGTCCCTCTACAGCAATATACATATCCTAATGATATCCAGCCTACTCTGCAGCAATAAAGACTGAAATAGGTACATGAGGTATGCCCATGTGTAAAAAGATCTCTTTCAATGAACAGGCCAAAATTAAAGGGAATCTGTCACCTACCCTTTGGCGGGAGATGAAAACGAGGTCGGTCCGATGGGCGGTGTTCCCGATGTGTGCCGCCTCCCCATCCTTGCCCGCCGTCCGCAGGTTATTGCTGAATTGGAGTAGGTGTACGCCATTTTTTGCGCGTGCGCTAAGCATTCATATCTAGCGCACGTGCAGTATGCTTTGCCCAACTGCGGGCAAAGCCGAAAAGCCGGACTGCGCATGCGCCGGTTAACTAAGCCCTGGAAGTATTTTGCTGTGCCTCAGTGCCTGTCAGATCGCTGATCTGACACAGTGCACTGCAAAGTGTCAGATCAGCGATCTGACACTTTATAGTAGTGTTCCACACTGTAAAAATAATTTTATACAGCTTTTTTTAAAAATCCTAAATGAATTTTAAAAAATCCCTAATAAATTCTTTTTTTTTTGTAAATAAAAAAATACACATATTTAGTATCACCGAGTCCGTAACGACCCCCCTATAAAACTGTCCCACTAATTAATCCCTTTAGTGAACCCCTTAAAAAAAAAACTAGGCCAAAACAATGCTTTATCATCATACCGCCTAACAAAAAGTCCAATAACACGCGATCAAAAGATGTATATAAATAAACATGGTACCGCTGAAAACATCATCTTGTCCCGCAAAAAAACAGCCGCCATAGCGTCATCAGCAAAAAAATAAAAAAGTTATAGCTCTCAGAATAAAGCGATGCAAAAATAATAATTTTTTTATCTAAAATCGTTTTTATTGCATAAAAACTCCAAAACATAAAGACAGATGAGGTATCACTGTAATCGTACTGACCCGAAGAATAAAACACTTTATCAACTTTAATACACGCGGAGCGGTGTAAATGCCCCCCGCCAAAAAAAAAGAAAAGAAATTCATGAAATTCTGTTTTTTGTTCATTCTGCGTCCCAAAAATCGGAATAAAAAGTGATAAAAAAATATCATGTGCCAGAAGATGGTACCAATAAAAATGTCAACTTGTCCCGCAAAAAATAAGACCTCATATGACTCAGTGGGTCAAAATATGGAAAAATAGCTCTCAAAATGTGGTGATGCAAAAACTATTTTTACAATAAAAAGCATCTTCTCGAGTGCCAAACATAAAAACCCACCATAAATAGTAAATCAAACCCCCTTTATCAACCCCTTGATTAGGGAAAAATAATAAAATTTAAGAAAAAGCATTTATTTCCATTTTCCCATTAGGGTTAGGGCTGAGATTAGGGTTAGGGGTGTGTTGGGGTTAGGGTTGGAGTTAGAATTGGGGGGTTTCCACTGTTTAGGCACATCAGGGGCTCTCCAAACGCAACATGGCATCTGATCTCAATTCCAGCCAATTTTGCATTGAAAAAGTCAAACGGTGCTCCTTCCCTTCCAAGCTTTGCTTGCACCCAAACAGTGGTTTTACCCCCACATATGGGGTATCCAATTATTCAGGACAAATTGCACAGCAAATTTTGGGGTCCAATTTCTCCTGTTACCCTTGGGAAAATAAATTGGGGGCAAAAATATGATTTTTGTGGAAAAAAATATGATTTTTTTATTTTTATGGCTCTAAGTTATAAACTTCTGTGATGCACTTGGGGGTTCAAAGTGTTCACCACATATCTAAATAAGTTCCATGGGGGTTCTAGTTTCCAAAATGAGGTCACTTGTGGGGGTTTCCACTGTTTAGGCATATCAGGGGCTCTCCAAACGCGACATGACATCTGCAGACCATTTCATCAAAGTCTGCATTCCAAAATGTCACTACTTCCCTTCCGAGCCCCAACGTGTGCCTATACAGTAGTTTTCTCCCATATATGGGGTATCAGCGTACTCAGGACAAATTGGACAACAACTTTTTGGGTCCAATTTCTCATGTTACCCTTGGGAAGATAAAATAGTGGGGACTAAAAGATCATGTTTGTGGAAAAAATGTGATTTTTTTATTTTCACGCCCGGGCGTTATAAACTTCTGTGAAGCACTTGGGGGTTCAAAGTGCTCACCACACATCTAGATAAGTTCCATGGGGGTCTAGGTTCCAAAATGGGGTCACTTGTGTGGGGTTTCCAATGTTTAAGCACATCAGGGGCTCTCCAAACGCAACATGGCGTCCGATGTCTATTCCAGCCAATTTTGCGTCAAACGGCGCTCCTTCCCTTGCGAGCTCTGCCATGCGCCCAAACAGTTGTTACCCCCACATATGGGGTATCAGCGTCCTCAGGACAAATTGCACAATAACTTTTCGGGTCGGTGTTTCCCTTGGGAAAATAAAAATTGGGAGTGAATAGATAATTTTTGTGGAAAAAATATGATTTTTTTAATTTTACGGCTGTACATTATAAACTTATGTGAAGCACATGGGGGTTCAAAGTTCTCACCACACATCTAGATAAGTTCATTGAGAGGGTCTAGTTTCCAAAATAGTGTAATTTGTGGGGGGTTTCCTCTGTTTAGGCACATGAGGGGGCTCTCCAAATGCGATATGGCATCAAGCCAATTCTGCGCTGAAAAGGTCATACGGCGCTCATTCCCTTCTCAGCTCTAACATGCATCCAAACAGTGGTTTACCCCCACATATGGGGTATCAGCGTACTCAGGACAAATTGCACAATAACTTTGGGGGCTGTTTCCCTGGGGAAAATAAAAATTTGGGGTTAAAAGATCATTTTTGCAGAAAAAAATATGATTTTTTAATTTTATGGCTGTACGTTATAAACTTCTGTGAAGCCCTTAGGGGTTCAAAGTTCTCACCACACATCTAGATAAGTTCCTTGGGGGGGTCTAGTTTCCAAAATGGGGTCACTTGTGGGGGGTTTCCACTGTTTAGGCACATCAGGGGCTCTCCAAACGTGACATGGCGTCTGATCTAAATTTTGCATTGAAAAAGTCAAACGGTGCTCCTTCCCTTCTGAGCACTGCCATGCACCAAAACAGTGATTCCCTCCACATATCAGGTATCAGCGTATTCAGGACAAATTGCATAATAACTTTTGCAGTCCAATTTCTCTTGTTAGCCCTTGGTAAAATAAAACAAATAGGACCTGAATTAATTTTTTTGTGGAAAAAAGTTTAATGTTTTTTTTTAAATATTCCAAAAATTCTTGTAGACCACCTGAAGGGTTAATAAACTTCTTGAATGTGGTTTTAAGCACCTTCATAGGTATAGTTTTTAGAATGGTGTCACTTTTGGGTATTTTCTATAAAAAAAAAAAATTTTGGTTCCAAAGTTGTGCTGATGTAAGGTAAACATGTGGGAAATGTTACTTATTAAGTTTTTTGTGTGCCATACCTCTGTGATTTAAGAGCATAAAAATTCAAAGTTGGAAAATTGCGAAATTTTCACCAAATTCCCGTTTTTTTCACAAATAAACGCAAGTTATGTGAATGAAGTTTTATCACTATCATGAAGTACAATATGTCACAGGAAAAACAGTCAGAATCACCAGGATCCATTGAAGCATTCCAGAGTTATGACCTCATAAGTGACAGTGGTCAGAATTATAAAAATTGGCCCGGTCATTAACATGCAAACCACCCTTGGGGGTAAAGGGGTTAATTGGATTATGTCTAATAATGAGGCTGTTCTGTATTTTTACACTATGGGCTTTACTGCATGATTATTGCCGAACCTGTTGAACGAAACAATACTTTTTGATTTCTGTAAGTGATTGGTTGTTTTGTGCACATAGCAGTCCCTACCTTTGCGGGAGGGAGCCTGCTAAACGGACATTGTACGACGAGTCTCTTTGAAAGATAAACCTGTCATTTTAGCCCTACTGGTGAACAAACTCCGCTTTGCCACATAGTTAGCTGTGTAACACACCTTTAGGGCTACCACGGTACCCTGGGTGTTATGGGGGGTCTCACCTCTCTAGGGCGCTGTGCCTCCATCTGAATCTTGATTGGAGCTCTGTCTCTGGGGCTGCAGAAGGACAGTTATCTTCTGCCAGGGGCTGAATCGGGAAACCCCTGCCATAGCTCCGTACACACTCAGGAAACAGGAGTAAAACAGTTTAACAGATTTATTGCTATGCAGCAGAATTGAGGTGGGTTTAAAGGGATAAACATACAATGCAATTAACGGTGCTCTATAAAAGTCATATACACATCAAAATCTAATTCAACTCCAACCCTGCAAATATAACGTGGCAGGTTCCCACTCTTTTGTATTGACTCAGTCCAAACGTTGGGGCCCAGTTGCCGTGGATGTTGGCACGCAAAGTAACAACCGTGGGTGCACTTAGATGAATGTTGCTGTCAATAGTCTAGGTTGCCGTGTACTCACTGTAAATAGCGCTGATAGAACCACAAGTCTCAGAAGGGCACTCACTGTGTCTCTAACGGCCGGAGGATTCTTTGGACTCCAGCTGGGGGCTGCGGGATTTAGACCTTTATGCGATGGGAGTGCCGGCAGGACTCTGGATCTTTGCTCTCTCCAGCAACACTGGTATCTCCGCGGGGTCCCCCACACTCTGCAACTTAGGGGAATCAAGATCCACACCGCTCTGTCTCTCATAGCAAGCAGCTGCCACGTTCTCCCTCCTCTGCACATTTACTTTCACTTTCTTCACAGCGTCCTCCCCCAAGTCCCTCCTTCTCTATTCTTCTATCATCCCTCTTTCCTCTTGGTATTTGTTATAATCTATGTGATTATTGTTATGCTGTAATGTCTATTGTCTGTACAAAGCCCCTCTGAAATGTAAAGTGCTGCGGAATATGTCGGCGCTATAAAAGTAAAATTTATTATTATTATCATCTCACTGAAACAAGGGTCCCTGGGAATTGTAGTCTTCTGCCACTCAGGAGAAAAACAATTAGTGTCTGTAGGTCCCTGTTTAACAGCCACTGCAAAATTCTTCTTAGGGTCTGTAAGTTCCAATATGTCGGTAGATGCTCTGACAGTTCCCTGTGCAGGTGTTACATTCTCCCCCTGGTGTGTTATTAAAAGTGTCCCATCACGATATGAGGACTCGCCACCTGAAACATGAAGGGGGGTTAGGGCATGCTAACTAACACCAAATTTACATGCACACAAACCATCACCTGGACACATGGGAGATACCGAGAAATAAGGCCAAACAGAATTTGAATTAGGGGTATCAGCCTACGGACCTCAGTGGTATGTCGCATTCAATCATAGGTCAACATCATGGGTGGCCTAACGTCCCATTTGGGACGAGTGTGTACCGAGGGGGCCCCCTCCTCAGCCCCCGACTTGTCTCTCCAAAACGGGCTCCTCCAGATGGATCTCTTCATTCAATAAATGTCCTTCTTCTGAACGCTCTCCCAATTGTGGGCAGAGCGCATTAGCCTCCTGACAAATGTCCTTTGTTCGTGTTTCCACTTCAGGAGTCTGGTTTACAGGGCCCGAGCCTATGGGGCATGGGTCCTCGGTCCATCTGTAGCTCCACTGACCGTTAGTTTCCCATTCATCCCCAGACTCGCTGTCACTTCCTCCTGAGGCAACCCCAAGCTAGGGTAGGGGTTCACCCCTACGACTTCTCCTATTGCACAGAGGGGTGGTACGACCTCCTGTGGTGCTAATAAAAATATGGATATCTTATAGCCTACATATTGTAATATATTGTTTATATGCTTTGATATAGTGTGGTCATTAGACCAAGGGTGGAAAGCATGGCAAATATGAAATATGGTTGTTTGAATCCAAACACTATATTGCAATATACTATGGTGTAATATCATTAATGCTGAACTTTGATACTGAGACACAAAGCGTTTGCTCTGTGTCAATACCATAAGAGAAGGAATTGTTCTGTGGTCTTTGAAGCTCTGTGTTTCAAAGATTCCTTATCCTGATTTGCACACAAGTGATATTTGCTTTGATTGAATACTTTCTCTTTACTATACCCTGCCAATTGGGGGGTGGTTGATGGGAAGGAGCTTTCCAACTAATTCTGTGTGGTGTATTAGGACAATAGAAATAACAACTGTATAGATAATGAATATTTATGCTGCTTGAACAAGGAAGTCTTGTGCTCGGTAATAGTATGATTCTCGATTGACAAGAGAGACCAAAATGTTATGGTCTCATGTAACATATGGTCATGCATGACATCAATAATCGAGGACCGATTGTGATACACAAGAAGACATGTATGCGTGTGTGCCTGGGTTACGATAGGTATCCAGTTTTCAGAATTGGTGATTATGGAAGTCATGCTGCCCATATGTTACCATCTTAGAGCGTTATGCTATGAGCATGAAGAGGTAACTTTGTAATAAGCAACATATGTTGAACTTTGAACAGTGATAGACAACTTTGACAAGTTGACCAGAGGCAAACAGATCCTGGGTTATAATCAGTAGCAAAACAACCCTGATGCATTGTGCTATTGTTAAGAGACATACTAATGGCAAACGAATCTCTGGTTGGTGCAAACACACTAAGATTGTAGTAGTCTATAACAAACAGACCTTGAAGTCTTGTGCAGATTCAAGATTCTGATGCAGACTAAACATACTGCACAGTTGTAATGTGGGAGTGTTGTGTATAAAAAGGTGGACCCGGTTCAGCGAGGAAGGGATCAGAAGGCATCATGGGTGCATGGTTTCTGTGATGAAAAGACATAATAATTGTATGATTCACATGAAATTAATTCCATTCATTTGGTGTTTTATCATTTAAATTAATCAGTGTATAATAAAATTGTGTTATATCCAAGTAGTAGCCTTCTTTAAAGCCGTAGCTGAACCTTTATTGCTGAACAGTTGGCAATACACCTCCTTGAATTGGCAATGTGGTAAAGGGATGTTTTGTCCCACAGGCAGCAAATGGTATCAATGATAGGTTTTGACAGCTCCGCCCACTTTCTCAGGCTTTACTCTATAGACCGGGACACCAGGCAGCTTCTCCACCACATAAGGGTCAGGACATCACCGATCAGCAAGCTTGTGCTTCCCAGGAAGGCCCAAAAGTTGGATAAGGAATCTATCTCCAGGCAGTAAAACTTGTTCTCGAACTCTACAGTCATAGCGAGTCTTATTGCGCCTCCCTGATGACCCAGAGGCCTGTTCTGCCAATCTGTAAGCTGTTTTCAAATCTTCTTGTAGCTGGGACACATATTTTAAGTAGGTCATCCCATTAAAGTTGTCAAAGGATGTCCCAAAACTGACAAAGCCCCTCTTAACCCACCATCGGACTACCCCCACCGACCGATCCTGATGCTGCGCCTTTCTAACTTGATTACGAGTCAGTTGAGGAAGAGAATCTGGGGTCACATTTGTCACTTGGCAGTACAACAATGGGAGCGCTTCACTGGATGCTCCCAAGAATTCAGCACAGCACTGCATAGGGAGGGCATTAGTTTGATGTCTATGGCACAGAGTCTTCACCTCCGAGGCAGGGACCTCTATCCATCCTCCCTCTTCTTCCTCAATTAAGGGTTCCCTAGGCAGGCGAGAAAGGGTGTCTGCATCAATGTTACTGATCCCTGGTCGATATTTTAAGCTGAAATCGTACAAAGAGAGTGCGGCAAGCCATCGGTGCCCCGTGGCATCCAATTTTGCTGTGGTTCTCACGTAGGTTAATGGATTGTTGTCAGTATGAACCATGAAATGTACCCCATAGAGGTAGTCATGCAGCGTGTCCACTACAGCCCATTTCAGAGCCAGAAACTCCAGTTTGTGAGCTGGGTAGTTGCGTTCACTAGGAGTCAATCCTCGATTAATGTAGTAAACGGGACACAGATAGCCATCATGGTCCTGGTAGAGAACCCCTCCTAGTCCATCGAGAGAAGCATCCACATGTAACACATATGGTTTACTGGGGTCTGCATAGGCCAACACTGGAGTTTGGGTCAAACATGACTTCAGTTTCTCAAATGCCTCATCGCATACAGGTGTCCATCTTTCCCCAAAAAGTTCATTAACTCAGAAGTAGACCCTCTTTCTGGACTTTGAGGAGTGGGCTGTCCTCCCGGAAGGGGGATACCCTTGGGTAAGGGCAGTTAATGGCTTCGCAATCTGAGAGTACTGGGGTACAAATCTTCGGTAATAGCCACAAAATCCTTAAAAGGACCTAAGCTCCTTCAGTTTGGTGGGCTTAGGCCAGTTTACAACAGCCTCCACTTTGGCGGGATCGGTGGAAATTCCTTCTCTGCTGACTATGTGCCCCACATACTTCACAGTCGTCTGGCAAATTCGGCACTTGTCAAGGGACAACTTCAACCCAGCCTCTTTCAACCGATCCAGCACCTTGAACTACCGCTGGTTGTGTTCCTCCAAAGTCTTCCCAAAAACAATAAGATCATCTAGATAAACCAGGACCTCACGTAAGTGCATGTCCCCCACCACTTTGTCCATACATCTCTGAAAAGTGGCCGGAGCACCTGTCAGTCCTTGAGGCAGTCTCTTATACTCGAAAAACCCAATAGGGCAGATAAAAGCAGTCTTCTCTTGATCTTCTTTTGACATGGGTATCTGATAGTAACCACTCTGGAGATCTAACACAGAAAACCATTGGCTCCCTTGCAGACAATCCAAAGCTTCATCGAGGCACAGTGTACTGGTCAGGGACCGTACGTTTTTTCAAGGTACGATAATCCACACACATCCGAATAGCTCCATTTATTTTTCTTGCTATCACGATAGAGGAAGCATAGGGGCTACTAGACTCTATGATGACTCCTGTGTCCAGCATACAGCGTAAATGCCGCCTGACATCTTCGATATCCGCCGGAGCTAATCTTCGGGATCTCTCTCGGAAAGGTTTTTGATCCTTCAACCGAATGCGATGCTCTACTCCTTGGGCAAGGCCCATGTCCCATTCGTCCAGAGAGAACACTGCCCCCCGCATCATCATGCCGTCTATGACCAGCCTCCTGTCTTCTCCTTCCAGCTCACTTCCTTCAAAACAAGGGTCAAAGCTTTCCGGCTGTAGTTCCCTCTTCTCCTCCTCCGTTTTCACATAGGCTTCCAAACAGACTGGGTGGATGGATAGGGTCTGCGAATAATTTTCTCCCACAGTTTCCCGACACCACTGAGCTAACGTACGGAAGATGCTAGCATTTGTCCCCACTATGTCAGGTGTTGGTCTCTCATCTGCCTCTGCCTCCGGGCAGATTAACGCTATGATGGGTATCTCTTTATCCACTCCAACAACAGTCTTTGTGAATCATAAGGTCACGGACACGTACCCTCTGTAGGGGTAGCTGTGCTCACTCAGTCCCCCACACCACGAGTCCAGGCAATGGTTTCAGAGGCACGTTGGATAAATATCTCTTATACCATCCTTCGAAGATGATGGACATTTAAGATCCGCTATCCAGCAATACTGTACAAGGTTGACCATTGATATACGCAGGGACATGTGGGGCTGGTCCCACTAAACCTTCAGGCAGTGTTTCCGATGAGGCACTATTGGATGGGGCGGTAGAGTAGGACTTAGCTGCTGATGGGGGCACCGTATGGGGTTCTACTGGCCCCCCTTTCCCATTTCCCGACTGCCCCTAAGTGTGATGGGGAAGATGTGAAGAGTTCTTTGAGCTCCACTTCTTCGGACACTGACGAGCCATATGGTCTGGACTCCCACAAACAAAGCACCCTTCTGATTTCCTACTCTTTACTCTACAGAGGTCATCATTCTCGCTTCCTGAAACCAGGGTTTTCTTCTCGGCTACCTCCGCAGCATTTTGTAGCCGCTGTATTGTCTTGGCCTTGTCAGCATGAAAATGGCAGTAAATCCCCGTCAACACAGTAGAAAAGTAGCTACTTATTTGACATGTCAGCAGAGGTCACAGATGTGCTGGCAGGAGCTGTGTGTGATCCCTCTGTGCCAGCCGAAATCAGCACTGGGCACAACAGGCATGTAGGGAGCAACTCACTGCCTGTAAGCTCTTAGGCCCATAGGAAAATGATAAAATAGTACCGGATAACTTCTTTAAGTATAGACTCCTGTTCAGAGTTGTAATCAGGCCCTAGGCTTTGGGGACTAGCTTGATAATTCAGTCACTTACATTCATTCCAAGCCCTATGACAGCCTTGCAGAGTTATCTCGAATGTCTTAATAATGTGACTTCAGCCATGATAAAGCTGTCATCAGCTCCTCTCACAAATGAATTCTTGTAATGGTTAGATTGCTTCTTGTCTGTGCACCAAAGCTGTTCTAGAAGTCACTATATGAAATCTTGATATGTTATATGCTTATTATTTATATATATTTTTGGGGTTCCCACTCTCAGGTAGCCACTTGGATACACATGGCACAGGGTTTTATTGAAGCAGCATGTAGTTTATTGTCCATCATAAACTTTAAAGCTACAAAAAGACAACAGCTTTCCTTCAGTATCAATGGATAACATAAACAGTCCTATTCTTTTAGTTTGTTGTTTTCCATATTACCAGAGTAACTACAAAATCTGGTGCAATTCACTTTTCTGGGGTATGCCAACTGTGAGCGGGAATGGAAATGAAACCTCAAAACTGGCAGGTTTCAGTATGCACAGGTTAATTCCAGTGTTTTGTCCAATTGCTGATCCATGGAATACAATGGGAGAATAGATACACCTATTTTGAAGTAGACATTGTAGTGAATTAACTAATCAATGCATCACAATGGGCAAATAAGCGAAAGCGAAATAAAGTCAAAATTTATCAGGAACTTAATTTGTGTGACCTATACAATCTAGCAGTTTATCAGACATGTACTAAAATATTTCTGCATTATGCATCCAATAAAAAGGGGGGAGGGATACAACTGTTTGTGAAGAGTTATTCTCGAAGAAGGAGGACATAGCTTCATCTAAAGCATTATTCTGCAAGATGACATAGCTGCTTCTAAAAGGTAAATCTGCACTTTAAGGTAATGGCCTCTCAAGGGTTGAACACACAGCCAGCAGCAGAAGCAATGAAAAGAATGCTCAACAGATTGTACCCATGTTGCCTCTTCTAACCTACTCCTGGTCACTAAATTAGAAAGGATTTTTTTTTTACGTTTTCTAATTATGGTATTTATATTTGAGAAATGCTTCTCATTTTAGTTTTCATTTACTTCTTTAAATTCTCCTGGTTCTTTTTGTGTCTTTTTCAGAAAGGTAGGCAGGCCAAGGGAATACTTATACACACTCATGCACTTTTGTATTGAAACAATAAAAAATAAAGTGCCAATAAAATATGGTAAAAAAATTGCTCATGAAGCATTCATTGCTAGGAAAAAACACAGTAATGCCATGAGGTCTGCGAAAAGATACAAGTATCATAATCCTGTGGGTCAAAAAGGCTGCCTAATTGCTAATTAGTGCACAACTTTTACTTGTGGTGAGTGCCTTTTTGCAAATGATGAGTGATGTTTTACTTTATTTAAATTTATTTTGACACAATATAGAGAAGATATAGACAATATAGAACATTTTCTTGGTTTGTACAGTCTCTGCAATGTCTTTCAGGTAAATTTGCCTATGGTGTTGTAGTGTATGCTAGCCATCTTTCAGAAAACATCACATATCAGTTTTCAAGACATCCGCTATGTTCCTTGCAAAAAATATAGAATATATTGCGCCTATTTCATTGATGTCCTAGTCCCAATGTGCTGTCTAGTTTGGGGTGCAACACGTGCAGGGCCAGACTGGGACTAAAATTCAGCCCTGGCATTTGAAGTTACACAGGCCCACTAGTCACATGGTGACTATATAATATCTTTTTACACTTGTAGTTTACAAGAAGTGAGAGGAGATTAACACGACTATATAACATGTAGTCAGAGCTGTGCCCAGTATTTCAGCTCAGTCCTATTTATTGCTTTTAGGTACAGTACTCCTCCCAAATCTCTGTCCCCTTTTGTATGCACGATTACAGAATTCCTGGCAGAACTGCTATCCATTGGGCAACCAGACCCCCTGGTCATAGCCGCCCCTATCATACCTCCCAACTTTTGAAGAAGGGAAAGATGGCCAAAGACTGCGGCACGCCCAACCACACCCATTTCACAACTAGTCACACCCATGTCCACACCTAATCGCACCCATTTAGCACTGCTGATCACACTGACTTGTACTGAGGGCACAGTGGCTGGCATTATGGGCAAACTGACTGGCACTAAGGAAGAGAGAAAACAGAGAGAGAGAGAAAAAAGAAAACAGAGAGAGCGAGAAAGAAAGGGGAAAGAAAGAAAGAACAGTGAGAGACAGAGAAAGAACAGAGAGAGAAAGAAAGAGGGGAAAGAAAGAAAGAACAGAGAGAGACAGAGAAAGAACAGAGAGAGAAAGAAAGAAGTAAAGAAAAGAAAGAAAGAACAGAGAGAAAGAGAGGAAAGAAAAAGAAAGAAAGAGGGGAAGAAAGAACAGAGAGAGAAAAAAGAACAGAGAAAGAAAGAAAAAGAGAGAAAGAAATAAAGAAAGATTCTACAAAGACACTATAGCAGCCCGGTTCCCATTGTAGTGCCCACCTGAGCCTCCCGATGCAGGACATATCATGATCCGCTCGCATGGCCGGCATCCCCGATTCCAAGGCGATCCTGCTGTCTGCGCTGTCGGAGGAGGACACGGTGATGGATCTGAAGCATTCCTGGTTCCGCCACAATCTCCTCAAGAAATTATCTCATTTCCGGTCAGCTTCCAGCATATCACTTCTGGTGGAACGTCATGTGTGTGTTTTAAAATGCTCCTCGGGGCTCCGCCGTGTACTCCTGTGTCCATGGGAAAAGCCCGCTTTGTATGCTTTGTACACACTTGGCTTCGCTCCGTACATCCCGTACACATATGGCTCCACTCCGTACACACACACACGGCTCTGCTCCGTACACCTCGTACACGCGTGGCTCCTCTCCGTACACCTCGTACACGCGTTGCTCCTCTCCGTACACCTCGTACACGTGTGGCTCCTCTCCGTACACCTCGCACACGCGCGGCTCCTCTCCGTACACCTCGTACACGCGCGGCTCCTCTCCGTACACCTCGTACACGCGTTGCTCCTCTCCGTACACCTCGTACACACACGGCTCTGCTCCGTACACCTCGTACACGCGTTGCTCCTCTCCGTACACCTCGTACACGCGCGGCTCCTCTCCGTACACCTCGTACACGCGCGGCTCCTCTCCGTACACCTTGTACACGCGCGGCTCCTCTCCGTACACGCGCGGCTCCTCTCCGTACACCTCGTACACACACGGCTCTGCTCCGTACACCTCGTACACACACGGCTCCTCTCCGTACACCTCGTACACGTGTGGCTCCTCTCCGTACACCTCGTACACACGCGGCTCCTCTCCGTACACCTCGTACACACGTGGCTCCTCTCCGTACACCTAGTACACGTGTGGCTCCTCTCCGTACACCTCGTACACGCGTGGCTCCTCTCCGTACACCTCGTACACACACGGCTCTGCTCCGTACACCTCGTACACGCGCGGCTCCTCTCCGTACACCTCGCACACGCGCGGCTCCTCTCCGTACACCTCGTACACGCGCGGCTCCTCTCCGTACACCTCGTACACGCGTGGCTCCTCTCCGTACACCTCGTACACACACGGCTCTGCTCCGTACACCTCGTACACACACGGCTCCTCTCCGTACACCTCGTACACGTGTGGCTCCTCTCCGTACACCTCGCACACGCGCGGCTCCTCTCCGTACACCTCGTACACGCGCGGCTCCTCTCCGTACACCTCGTACACGCGCGGCTCCTCTCCGTACACCTCGTACACACACGGCTCTGCTCCGTACACCTCGTACACGCGTTGCTCCTCTCCGTACACCTCGTACATGCGCGGCTCCTCTCCGTACACCTCGTACACGCGCGGCTCCTCTCCATACACCTTGTACACGCGCGGCTCCTCTCCGTACACGCGCGGCTCCTCTCCGTACACCTCGTACACACACGGCTCCTCTCCGTACACCTCGTACACGTGTGGCTCCTCTCCGTACACCTCGCACACGCGCGGCTCCTCTCCGTACACCTCGTACACGCGCGGCTCCTCTCCGTACACCTCGTACACGCGCGGCTCCTCTCCGTACACGCGCGGCTCCTCTCCGTACACGCACGGCTCCTCTCCGTACACGCACGGCTCCTCTCCGTACACCTCGTACACACACGGCTCTGCTCCGTACACCTCGTACACACACGGCTCTGCTCCGTACACCTCGTACACGCGCGGCTCCTCTCCGTACACCTTGTACACGCGCAGCTCCTCTCCGTACACCTCGTACACACGTGGCTCCTCTCCGTACACCTAGTACACGTGTGGCTCCTCTCCGTACACCTCGTACACGCGTGGCTCCTCTCCGTACACCTCGTACACACACGGCTCTGCTCCGTACACCTCGTACACGCGCGGCTCCTCTCCGTACACCTCGCACACGCGCGGCTCCTCTCCGTACACCTCGTACACGCGCGGCTCCTCTCCGTACACCTCGTACACGCGTGGCTCCTCTCCGTACACCTCGTACACACACGGCTCTGCTCCGTACACCTCGTACACACACGGCTCCTCTCCGTACACCTCGTACACGTGTGGCTCCTCTCCGTACACCTCGCACACGCGCGGCTCCTCTCCGTACACCTCGTACACGCGCGGCTCCTCTCCGTACACCTCGTACACGCGCGGCTCCTCTCCGTACACCTCGTACACACACGGCTCTGCTCCGTACACCTCGTACACGCGTTGCTCCTCTCCGTACACCTCGTACATGCGCGGCTCCTCTCCGTACACCTCGTACACGCGCGGCTCCTCTCCATACACCTTGTACACGCGCGGCTCCTCTCCGTACACGCGCGGCTCCTCTCCGTACACCTCGTACACACACGGCTCCTCTCCGTACACCTCGTACACGTGTGGCTCCTCTCCGTACACCTCGCACACGCGCGGCTCCTCTCCGTACACCTCGTACACGCGCGGCTCCTCTCCGTACACCTCGTACACGCGCGGCTCCTCTCCGTACACGCGCGGCTCCTCTCCGTACACGCACGGCTCCTCTCCGTACACGCACGGCTCCTCTCCGTACACCTCGTACACACACGGCTCTGCTCCGTACACCTCGTACACACACGGCTCTGCTCCGTACACCTCGTACACGCGCGGCTCCTCTCCGTACACCTTGTACACGCGCAGCTCCTCTCCGTACACCTCGTACACACACGGCTCTGCTCCGTACACCTCGTACACACACGGCTCCTCTCCGTACACCTCGTACACGTGTGGCTCCTCTCCGTACACCTCGTACACACGCGGCTCCTCACCGTACACCTCGTACACACGTGGCTCCTCTCCGTACACCTCATACACGCGTGGCTCCTCTCCGTACACCTCGTACACGTACGGCTCTGCTCCGTACACCTCGTACACGCGCAGCTCCTCTCCGTACACCTCGTACACACACGGCTCTGCTCCGTACACCTCGTACACACGCGGCTCCTCTCCGTACACCTCGCACATGCGCGGCTCCTCTCCGTACACCTCGTACACGCGTGGCTCCTCTCCGTACACACACGGCTCTGCTCCGTACACCTCGTACACACACGGCTCCTCTCCGTACACCTCGTACACACACGGCTCTGCTCCGTACACCTCGTACACGCGCGGCTCCTCTCCGTACACCTCGTACACACACGGCTCTGCTCCGTACACCTCGTACACACACGGCTCCGCTCCGTACATCTCGTACACGCGTGGCTCCTCTCCGTACACCTCGTACACACACGGCTCTGCTCCGTACACCTCGTACACGCACGGCTCCTCTCCGTACACCTCGTACACGCGCGGCTCCTCTCCGTACACCTCGTACACACACTGCTCCGCTCCGTACACCTCGTACACGGACACTGCTCCTCTCCGTACACGTCGTACACGCGCGGCTCCTCTCCGTACACCTCGTACACGTGTGGCTCCTCTCCGTACACCTCGTACACACACGGCTCTGCTACATCCACACTGTAAATCCTGACCCCACACATACTTACCTCAACCAGCACCATGATAACAGCAAAGCAGAGTCTTGCAGACGGTAGAGGCAAGGCTGAGCGCACAGGACCTGTGATGAGGTCACAGGAGGGGCGGAGTCAGGGGTGACATGATCGGGGGTCTGGACAAAGACTCCTGCTGATCATGTGACCCCCCTGACTCCTCCCCTCCTGTGACCTCATCACAGGTCCTGCGAACAGAGCGAGCAGGCAAGCGAGTGCGACGCTGTGAGTGGCTGCGGGGGGAGGGGGTCTCATCTCATGCTAAGGCGAGGATGGGGGCGTGGTGGCTTATCTCCCTGCAGTGCGGGAGGAACTTGAAACCATCACCGCCGTGCCCACAGAGGGCCGGCGGCAGGAGCCACAGTGGCCGCAGCAGCTGGCAAGCGGCCAGATGATCGGGCGCTGCCGCCTGCGGCCCACGTGACAGTGGCCCAGCGGGAAAATGCCCGGTTGGTTATATTGCCAATCCGGGCCTGAACACGTGTATGCCACAGGCCTCAATCTTCCGGAGCCGCTGGACATAACTCAGAGGACACACAGTTCATAAAAACCCACAAAAGTTTATTGGACAGTTTAAGTTCATCAGATTGTAGCACGCAGTATCGACCACAAAACTTCTTCTTTCCTTGACAAAGTAAGTTTCCTTACCACAGTTCATTTTCAGCATTACTATCCGTTCCTACTGGATTATCCCTATGTTGGCTATACCTGTTATGAATGAATAACCGTAGGAGGCAAAAACAGAAATGCTAGCTAAGTCCAGAAAACCAGAGAAGTTGGCAGCTATCGGATTGCAGACCCCTGAACCTATCAACAACAACTAGCAGTAGCCATGGGGGGTTCCTACGGTGCCCTAGACCCCTCGATCACAGCCGTAGAACTGCCCAGCCTAAAGACAGAAAGGGAAATCTAAACTGCCCCAGAGCAGACCCCAAAGCAATAGGCAGCCCCCAACATATAATGACGGTGAAGCAAGAAGAAAAAACACTAACAGATAGAAAGATAGACTGAGCAAATGATGGGGCCCAAGCTAACTAGACAGGACAGGATAGGAAAGCTGCTGTCTGCAATCCGCGAAAAACCCTATGAAAATAAGAGCCAACAGACTGACGGGAAAAAGGCCCTGAAGATGCTAGGCTTCAAAAAGACTATGTCAGTACTCAGGTATTTTCTGAAGACAGAGCAACCGGCAAAAAAGGAATTCAGCTCACCCCAGCAGGGAATGGCAGAATCCAGAAAAGCAAGGCAAACTAAAACCAAAACACAAATGCGAAAAGGCAAAGCAGAAAACTTAGCTTTTGAGGAGCAGGAATCAGACTGGTCTCCTAGAATTCCACAGAGAAATCACCAGCGAGGAGGAAGGGCGTCGGCTGCCTTATATCCAGTCAGAGATCCCCGTCGCCCAGTCATCCTCTCCCAGCTCAGGTGCTTGGTAATCAGCCTCACTACCTTCCTTCACCAGAAGAGGGAGTTCTTCAGACCTCAATGGTGAAGGGGAAAATGAACTCATAACAGTACCTCCCCCTTGAGGAGGGGTCACCGAACCCTCATCCACGCCACCAGGGCGATCAGGGTGAGCCCGATGAAAGGCACGCACCAATCTTTTAGCATGAATATCAGAGGCAGAGACCCAGGAATTATCCTCCTGACCATAACCCTTTCACTTAACCAAATACTGGAGTCTCCGTCTAGCCAGACGGGAATCCTGTATCTTCTCTAACTCATATTCCATGTTACCTTCAACCAATACAGGGTCCGGAGGTGCCACCCCCGGAACTACTAGTTCAACAAACCTCTTCAACAAGGACTTATGAAACACATTATGGATTTTAAATGTGACAGGAAGAGCCAACCGAAAAGAGACCGGATTAATGATCTCCAAAATCTTATAAGGCCCAATAAATCTAGGCTTAAACTTAGGAGAAGCTACCTTCATAGCGATATTTTTTGATGATAACCAAACCATATCACCCACCTTAAACTGGGGACCAACGGTCCTATGTCGGTTGGAAAACCGCTGGGCCTTTTCCTGGGAGAGAGATAATTTATCCACCACTTGGTCCCAGATCTGGTGCATTTTCTCCACCACAGTGTCAACACCTGGGCAGGCAGAAGGCTCCACCTGCCCTGAAGAAAATCGAGGATGAAACCCAAAGTTACAAAAAAAAGGTGACATCAAAGTGGCAGAACTAGCTCTATTATTTAAAGCAAATTCGGCCAAGGGCAAAAATGAAACCCAATCATCCTGATCAGCGGAAATAAAACATCTCAAATACGACTCCAAGGTCTGGTTTGTTCTCTCCGTCTGCCCATTGGTCTGAGGGTGAAACGCAGAGGAGAAGGACAACTGAATTCCCAGATTGGAACAAAACGTCCTCCAAAATCTAGACACAAACTGAACTCCTCTGTCAGATACAATGTTCTCAGGAATCCCGTGCAAGCGAACCACCTGTTGCAAAAACAGGGGCACCAACTCAAAAGAAGATGGCAACTTAGGGAGTGGTACAAGATGAACCATCTTAGAGAACCTATCACAAATCACCCAAATAACAGTCATTCTCTGAGAGACAGGCATATCAGAGATGAAATCCATTGAAATATGGGTCCATGGCCTCCTGGGGACCGGCAAAGACATCAGCAACCCACTAGAGCGAGAACAAGGTTTAGACCGGGAGCAAGTCCCACAGGACTGCACAAAATTCCTGACATCACGAGACAAGGCGGGCCACCAAAAAGACCGACTCACCAGATCTCTAGTACCAAAAATACCTGGATGACAAGCCAATGCAGAGCAATGAACTTCAGACATCACTCTCTTCTTCCACTGGTCAGGAACAAACAACTTTCCACTGGGACAATGCTCAGGTTTGTCCTCCTGGAACTCTTCCAGAGCACGTCTCAAATTGGGCGAGATGGCAGAAAGAACTACCCCTTCACCTAAGATGGTAGCAGGCTTGGTCACCACAGGAGAATCAGCAAAGAAGCTCCTAGAAAGAGCGTCAGCCTTGACATTCTTAGTGCCAGGAAGAAAAGAGACCACAAAATCAAAACGTGTAAAAAACAAGGCCCATCTAGCCTGTCTAGGGTTCAAGCGTTTGGCCGACTCCAGGTAAATCAAATTCTTGTGGTCAGTGAGGACCACGACTTGATGTTTAGCTCCCTCCAACCAATGTCTCCACTCCTCAAATGCCCATTTCATGGCCAACAGTTCCCGATTCCCCACATCATAGTTACGTTCAGATGGGGAGAACTTTCGGGAAAAGAAAGCACAGGGATTCATTTTAGATGTTACAGGATCCTTTTGGGACAAAACAGCTCCTGCACCAATCTCAGAAGCATCCACCTCTACCTGGAACGGGAGTGAGACATCAGGTTGCCTCAAAACCGGGGCAGAAGTGAATCTTCGCTTCAGCTCCTGAAAGGAAGAAACAGCCTCCGGAGACCAATTCAGCACATCAGCACCCTTCTTAGTCAGATCAGTCAATGGCTTGGCAATACTAGAAAATTTTGCTATAAATTTCCGATAAAAATTAGCAAAACCCAAAAACTTCTGAAGGGCCTTCAAAGAAGTGGGCTGAACCCAATCATAAATGGCCTGTACCTTGGCCGGATCCATTTCAATAGTTGACGGAGACAAAATATATCCCAAAAATGAAATCCTCTGTACCCCAAAAAGGCATTTCGATCCTTTGACATACAGGGAATTCTCCCTCAAGATCCGGAACACCGTCCGAACATGTTCCACATGAGAATCCCAATCCTTGGAGAAGATCAAAATATCATCCAGATAGATAATCAAAAATGTATCCACAAAGTCTCGGAAAATGTCGTTCATGAAGCACTGGAAGACAGAAGGGGCACTAGTGAGCCCAAAAGGCATCACCAGGTACTCAAAATGTCCCTCTGGAGTATTAAACGCCATCTTCCATTCATCCCCATGCTTAATGCGGATAAGATTATACGCCCCCCTGAGGTCAAGCTTGGTAAACCAGCAAGCACCTTTAACTCTGGAGAATAGATCCGAAATCAGGGGTAACGGATACTGATATTTAATAGTAATTTTGTTGAGGGCACGATAATCAATACAAGGCCTTAATGAACCATCCTTTTTGGCCACGAAAAAAAACCCAGCACCTAATGGCGAAGAGGATGGTCTAATATGCCCCTTCTCCAACGCCTCCTTAATATAGGATCGCATAGCCTCGTGCTTGGGTACAGATAAATTGAAGAGCCGACCCTTGGGAAATTTACACCCCGGGCTCAGTTCAATTGCACAGACATAACTCCTATGAGGAGGCAAAGACGCAGACTCATTCTCACTAAATACATCATAAAAGTCCGCCAAATAGTCAGGAACATCATGCGACTGAGGAGAGGTGGAAAAAACCGGAGCCTCACTAAGGGCACACCGACAACCCCATCTCACCACAGACACAGATTTCCAGTCCAAAACTGGATTATGAATTTGCAACCAGGGAAACCCCAGAATAATGGTATCATGCAAATTATGCAACACCAAAAATCTGCAATTTTCTTGATGGTTTGGGGCGACCCGCATTACCACCTGGGTCCAAAACTGAGGTTTATTTTTCACCAAAGGAGTAGCATCAATCCCCCTCAAAGGGATAGGCATCCACAGAGGTGTCATAGGAAATCCACAACGTTTAGCAAAATCCAAGTCCATTAGGTTCAGGGCTGCTCCCGAATTCACAAAAGCCTTGGCGGAAAATGTGGACAGGGAGCAGATCAGAGTAATTGCCAGAAGAAACTTAGGTTGAACACCACCCACAGAAAACGTGTGTGCAAAACGTTTCTCTCATTTAGGACAGACAGAAATAATATGCGAGGCATCTCCACAAAAAAAACACAGCTTATTACGCTTTCTGAACTCCTGACGTTGCTCCCTGGACAAAACTCTATCACATTGCATAGGTTCAGACACTTGTTCAACAGGTGGCAACATCTCTCGTGCAGTCCTGCGTTCACGTAAACGCCGATCAACCTGAATGGCTAATGACATAGAATCGTCCAGACCAGAGGGAACAGGAAATCTCACCATAGTATCTTTTACGGCTTCTGACAAACCCTTCCGAAAGAGAGCTGCCAAGGCATTATCATTCCAGGCAGTAAGGACCGCCCACTTTCGGAATTTTTGACAGTACAATTCTGCAGAATCTCGACCCTGGCTCAATGCCAACAGGGTCTTTTCAGCCTGATCAATAGCATTAGGTTCGTCATACAACAACCCCAAGGCTTGAAAAAATGTGTTCACATTAGTCAGACTAGGATCATCAGGTTTCAAAGAAAACGCCCAATCCTGGGGATCGCCACGCAGCAAAGAGATGACAATTTTAACCTGCTGCGCGGAGCTCCCTGACGAGTTAGGCCTCAAGGCAAAAAATAATTTACAATTATTTTTGAAATTCAAAAATTTAGAACGATCCCCAAAAAACACATCAGGAGTAGGGATCTTTGGCTCAGCAGCATGTGAATGAGCAAGGTAGGCGGAAATTCCCCGCACTTCCGCAGCGAGCTTCTCCACACGATCAGACAATTGCTTCATCTCCATTGAGAGAAAAAAAAATTCCCCCTAAGGCCTCAGAGATATAGAGGAAAAAATATACACACTTTTTTTTTTTTTAATTCTTTCCTGCTATTGAGTACCCTAGGATCTGCGGTATGGCTGGTGATTCTGTTATGAAAGAGTAACCGTAGGAGGCAAAAACAGAAATGGCAGCTATCGGATTGCAGACCCCTGAACCTATCAACAACAACTAGCAGTAGCCGTGGGGGGTTCCTACGGTGCCCTATACCCCTCGATCACAGCTGGAGAACTGCCCAGCCTAAAGACAGAAAGGGAAATCTAAACTGCCCCAGAGCAGACCCCAAAGCAATAGGCAGCCCCCAACATATAATGACGGTGAAGCTAGAAGAAAAAACACTAACACAGATAGAAAGATAGACTGAGCAAATGATGGGCCCCAAGCTAACTAGACAGGACAGGATAGGAAAGCTGCTGTCTGCAATCCGCGAAAAACCCTATGAAAATAAGAGCCAACAGACTGACGGGAAAAAGGCCCTGAAGATGCTAGGCTTCAAAAAGACTATGTCAGTACTCAGGTATTTTCTGAAGACAGAGCAACCGGCAAAAAAGGAATTCAGCTCACCCCAGCAGGGAATGGCAGAATCCAGAAAAGCAAGGCAAACTAAAACCAAAACACAAATGCAAAAAGGCAAAGCAGAAAATAGCTTTTGAGGAGCAGGAATCAGACTGGTCTCCTAGAATTCCACAGAGAAATCACCAGCGAGGAGGAAGGGCGTCAGCTGCCTTATATCCAGTCAGAGATCCCCGTCGCCCAGTCATCCTCTCCCAGCTCAGGTGCTTGGTAATCAGCCTCACTACCTTCCTTCACCAGAAGAGGGAGTTCATCAGACCTCAATGGTGAAGGGGAAAATGAACTCATAACATATACCTGTCTGCCCAAGGGTTTTCCTGTCCAGTCCCTCATTGCACACTTGATCCATTACCTTCCCTTAAGGCACTCCTTCCAGTACCTATGCCGCACTCTGAGCTATCAACATTGCATTAATGTCCACAACGGATTATAGTAAGACCTCCCATTGCCTTGAACGATGGCTCCTCACTCCTCGATGCACCAGCAGCCCATTACGCTTGATCTTGACCTTGGTTATTGTACTTCTGTATCTATCAGGAAGTAGTCTGCTTTGTACTAGCATTAGCCCCATCCCATTGTGGGCTAGTCTCAAACATTAACTGTACCTTATCCTATGTCCCCAGCTAACTACAGTTACTATTTTATATCAGTATGTACTAAGCCTATTGCCTTTCTCTTATATCCTAATCTATATCATACTCTATGCTGTACACTACCATAGCACAGTCTATTAACAGTATGCATGTTACACTTATGTGTTACCTCTACATTACTCATGCACTATACTTTATCACATCACAATACATTACACAAGATATACAAAATACTCATAACACTATATACATGACGCGATTGGTGACTTCAGGAGTAGGAACGCGTTAGTACAGTCCACCACCCTTACACTTAGAATTATTGATAGCATATATTAACACATTATACCATCATGTGTTATTGGTTCTCTGCATACTACATGAGTTTGTGTTCAGATCGCCCTGTAGTCCTCCATGTTAAGCCTCTTTCACACGTCAGTATTTGGTCAGTATTTCGCATCAGTGTTTGTATGCCAAAACCATGAGTGGATCAATAGTATAACGTGGCGCAGCTGTGTCGGTGCACAAAAGAAGGTTCCCACACCATCCACCATGTAAGAACTGGTATATAAACCTGTAGATTTCAATGAGAGGGGGAAGTAGAGAAATAATCCAAACGAGATCATATACAGGATTATTAGATCTGTGACTATGAAAAGCTCCAAAGGTTGCACCAACCAGAAGTTGGCATAAACATCCTATGGCTAGGCCTGAAGGGAATTGTCCTAAAGGGGATTACTTGTGGGATTGTTAAATCCTGTGACTCATAGAAAACCCCAATTTCACGCTGTAAGAACAGCAGCTGGCTGTAGTTTCAAATGTCTGTTGTTGGTGGGTGGCAGCAGGACCTGTGTGAACACGGCTTCCACCGCTGAATGGTATCACCTCCAATAGCACCTAATTTACTATTGGTCATACAATATAATGTCCAGAAAATTATAGAGATAGGAGCAGTCTTGTTTACTGATGAAGGCTAGTTGATACAGCCGAAACGTCTATATTTGTGACTGCAAATAAAAATTCTTCATCTTTGCAACGAGTTGAGTGCCAAAAATTTTTTGATTAAAACCATGAGTGGAACTTACAGAGAGAAGATATAATTGAAGGATTGTTCTGTGTTTTGGAGACACTCCTGGTTTTGGCCTAGAAATACTGATGTGTGAATAAAGCCTTATGATGATGCAAATAATGGTTGCTGCATTTCCCAAATAAATTACTACAATGTCTGAGTACTAATTATTGTGCTGAAGGCTGAAATCTGCAATACAAGTGACCATTTTCTTAATCATGGATGGCCTGAGTCTAGGATATTGATTCCACTGGTGGATGAATCCTGCTAGATGAGTGAGTCTTGTTTTAAGACCTTAGGTCTCATATATACAGTTTTCTCGTAGCAGTGCTGTCCTGGTCTATGGAGTTACTGTATGTCACACAGAGCAGTCCACACAAAATAGCAGAGATATGACTGATATTGTTCCAAGTGTCAGACCAAAATATATCGGGACCGTGATATAAGTGGACATTTTTGTGCTGTGTGCTGTCTCTTTTTCATGGACTGTTTAGGGGCTTTTCTTCTCCATCCGAGAAAAAGTGACAAAACTTTGACCAAAATCAGATGGTAAAAACTGACACAGAATAAACTCCGATGAAACCCTCATAATACTGATGAAACTTCTACCAATTTTCTCAAATGAGAAAATGGCTGGCATGTGAATGAGCTTTTAGACTGGATTCACACTTTTGAGCACCGTGGGTTTTTCTATGTATTTTTTGAACTGGCCTGCATTTATCCCTTCGTGGTTTTTGAGCTGTGGTGTGTATTTTTAAAAACGTAGCATGTCAATTCTTTTAGTGTCCTTTATGCTTTTTTTTTACCCATTCAATTTAATACATTAAAAAATTACACGTTTTTGACACTTTTTCAATGTATGCAGCGTTAATCCTGCCAACACTGCATTTTTCATGCGGAGAAAAAAAAACACTACAAAAAAGCACCTTCAAGCTGTCCAGTTTGAGTTAGGAGACTCACAGCCAATCTGTGTATCTCGGTCTGTACAGAAAGCGCAAAACGCGGATGTTTGAGTCCAGCCTTGAGTGGGTAAGGATCACAATTGTTAAAAAAGGGCTTTTATATACTTTCACAAAATGAGCATGATTTATCATACATTTCTGTGGATGTAGCTTCTACCTGTAAAAACATCAAAATGTATAAGACTACATTCATACGTTCAGTATTTGGTCAGTATTTTACATCAGTATTTATATGCAAAATTTGAAGTGGAACAGTCAGAGGAAAAGTATAATAGAAACTTGTCACAAATATTTGGCGATTAATAACTGGCGATTGTAAAGCAGAATAATGGCGCATTCATGACTGTAGATAATGAAGCTATAGATCTGTATATTTATTGCACATCTTTCATCAAGTAGAGATTCCTGTCCTTTCCCATTAGCACTGAAGTGGAGAGTGATAAGGAGATATTTCGGGAGCCATGGTGTACACATTTTATCACAAGTGATTAGGGAAAACAATTTCTCTGTTCCATTAGGTCATTTATCAACAATGTACCAACAATCAAGCGAAGAGACAAGCATGAGCCAAAAAAAACCACGTCCCCGTAACATGTATGCTTAGTGTCACCAATCTACATCCACCAGACTAATATGGCATCACACGAGAGGTCCTTGGACTCGTTGACCTTGGAGACCTCATATAAAAGGTAGACCTCATCCGGCACGGGGCACTGAATCAATCACTTGACAGGGTATGTAATAATCATTACACTTTCTTGAAATGGCTTATAATAATGCCTGGCATATATATTTAGTTATTTTTTTATGTGTATTATAGTCATAATCATAAAAAAAAAAATTGTTTTATGTTTGCAGTGGCTGATTTTGTATATCACATCAAGCTGTCAAGATGATGGACATGTCAGATTTCGGGGAGGCAGCTCCCTTTCTGAGGAAGAGTGACAAAGAGTTAATGGTGCAGCAGACTGTGGCTTTCGATGGCAAGTACCGTACATTTTATATATTTTAATCTATTTTAGGATTTACAGTAAGAACAGAGACATTTTATATTTTATTTTTATTCCATAAATCAACCCATTTCATGAGCCACAGCTTTTTACATTTTGCTGTCACCAAAACTGCAAGAACGCTTGTTTTATTCTTCCTCTTTTGGCGGTGTTGGATTGTTTGTTGTGGGAGGAACGGGGACTAAAAGGATGAATAATAATAAATTCATTATTTTTACAAGTGTGGTATAAGAATAAGTCAACATTATTCTATAAGATAGAAATATTTTCACCTTTGTGGAAACCCATAATAGAAAAATGGTACCACACAATGGTATATAAATTAAAATATCATGCTTTATTAACAAATCAGACAAAAAATTAATTAAAAAGAAAGGTGCTATACCAAAATAGAAGAGGGACCTAACACTCCATAGGAAAACCCACTGCAGCAAAGGTGTTTATGTCATGAATACAAAAATCATTGCACATATTTGCGCACAAAAACTGATACAAGGGACACAAGCATGCATCCTCTCTTCCTATTATGCTAGACTACCCTCAGGCATATTTAGCTCATAGCTTAAAGTGACTGGTGTGCAAAAAACTCCCTAAAAAATCTTCCTAATGGCGCTAATAAAGGTGTAAGAGGGTAAAAAAAGGGGGTATGAAGGCATTAGCCTCTAGTATCTATCAGTGACAGCTGGTGGAGATCCCTGGATTGTCCCTCTGCCCCGACGCGCGTTTCGCACTGCTTCTTCCGGAGGCTTTATGAAAAAAAAAAATGTAGCCGCATTTATAGAAACATATAGTTTCTTTTTGTTCACTACATGAAAGCAAATGAGGACTTTTTGTTTTTGCAGGATGTTATAGATTTTATTAGTATCGTGATGGGTTACATATAGTTTAATGATTCACTTTAATCATGTCTTTGTAATTATGGCGGTACAAAGTCTAAAAGTTGGCTTACTATTTAAGAAATATATATATTTTTTAAATGGGTTTTCTGTGGTTAGAACACTGCAATTAGAATGTAGTAATACTATTTTTCCTATAGTACATCACAGTAGTTGCATTTTTTTTTTTAGATTGGGCAGTTGTTCTCTGGATGGGATATTTTGTTTGAAGAATTAGGAAAGTGTTTAATTAGATTAACCTTTATGTTGTAGTTCTTTTGACAAGCTATTTTTTTCAAATTTTTTTTTTATTAAATCTACCTTATAGCTACTTAGTGCCAACAGATTCCACAGCACTTTAAAAATCAGGGTACATATTCAGAAGCATATCAGAAACTACTGAAGTACAGCATCTTATAATAAAACACAATATAATTGTATTTCCAAGTTTTATTTTTATTTTCTGATCAAGTTTTCTGACAAGTACAGTAGGATACATGCTGGAGATGATTGAATCTGTAAAGATTCTAATTCCAGTTTTCAGGCAAATTCGAAAGAGGATGCACACAATTGAGAAAGGGATAAAACATGTGCGACGGGCTGGGCGGCAGGCACGTAAGCGGGGAGGTATTAATTTTGTTAAAAGGTTCAGCCAGATGTTGACCATAGCTGGCTGCTATTTTGCAGAATTCAAGCAAAACAAATTGCAATAAAATCCGTATTCTGGGGAATGCTAATTCTTGTAAAATTAGAGAATTTCTATTCAACTCAAATTTGCTTATCTCCACTGAAAGGTTTTCTTTTGGAGATTACAGGCACAGCTGGACATTAGTGCAGTAAAGGGCCTGTCACACTAAGCGATATCGCTAGCAATATCGCTATAACTTGTGACGCTATAGTGATATTGCTAGCGATATCGCTGTGTGTGATACTTACCTACAACCCGCTCCCCCGCTGGTTATCGCTGATCGTGCGAGAACGTCCAGGACTGTTTCTCGTCGTCAGCTTCCTGCAGCGCTTCCTGTGGAGAGAAGAGCGACGAGTGTGGAGCCAGGCGAGAGGACGTCAGGATCGCCTAGTGTGACAGGTAAGTAGCGACCCCCGCCCTCTGCGATGTCGCTGGTGAGATCTGCCTGTGTGGCAGCTCACTAGCGACCACTTAGCGATGCACCATCGATCCTGACCGGGTCATATCACTGGTCGGGATCGCTGGTGCATCGCTAAGTGTGACAGTACCTTAACAGAGAAGATGCCGAGATCTTTGGTCAGATTCAGACGACTGTACGTGGATAGATAAATACGGCCATCTGAACTCGATTTAGGTTAGTTATACACTGTCCAATTGTAGCTTACTGTATCTGTAGAGAATTAAGTCAAGATTCTGCTTCCTGGAGGAGAGAAAAGAGTCCAAGGTTAACACATTTCTGCCCTATGAAACAAATGCTGGATCGTGTAGTATGATGTGTATTGGCTGAGTAGCACACCAGCACGAGGAAATGTGACCTGCGTGTAACATCACAGCACACAAACATTATTTATGCAGCACAAAGAAGTAAAGTGAAAAATAATTAGCGAATCAGTTGTTATACACATTATTTTTCCAGCCATAAAAAAATAAAAGTTAAATTCATATATCTGAAGAGACAGTAATCAGAAGTGGAATTTTTGTGGTCAGAGGGCTGCATTGCCTTTATTTGCGTCAATTATATCATAGGGTTCGCACTAATTAAAGGGGTTCTCAGAGAAATGTAATAAAACAAATAAATGAAAAAAAAATACATTTAAAATGAATAAAATAAATAATACACATTTAAATATCAAGATTTTTCTCAGTACCTTTATTTAGCAAAAACCCATGCTTTATCTTCTGCACTCTGTCAGGATTTTAAAGATGACAACTGCCATCAATCACAACCCGTCCTAGATTTCACAGCACACGTAGTAGGACAGGCTGTGTGAAAAACATTTCTTCACATATTAAGTAAATTAGGTTGCTTGCAGTTTTTTTATTGCGTTTTTGAGTGTATTTTTTTTTACATGCATTTTTGATACTGCAATTTTTGACTCTTTTTGGCATGTCATGTTTTAAACAAAGCTGCTTTGTTTTTAATATGAGCATATAAAAGATACGATGTAATAAAAACCAAAATAATTGTTAAAAATATATATCTTTATTGAAGCAAAAAGTTTCTTTCATATATATAAAAATTAATACAATAAATACCAAAGTTAGCCACAAAGTGGCGCTGCAAATAGATATCAAGCACAAGTAAATAAGACTAATAAATAACATGTGAAAGTGAAACTAATTCAAAAACCATTATACTAAACTTGATTGGAAGTAAAAAAAAATGCTCAGTGCAAGTAAAAAAAAAAAAAAAAAGCCTGGAAGAAGGCTATACATGCCGAAACGTACGTAGGGACTGGGACCTCTGGCGCTGCTGCACATTGCACTTTGTAGGTATAGATTTAACTATTTGCGTGTTTGCGCATTCTTCATGTGAATTGCACTTTTTTTTTTCTTTACTTGCACTGAGCATTTTTTTTTACTTCCAATCAAGTTTAGTATCATGGCTTTTGAATTAGTTTCACTTTCACATGTTATTTACTAGTCTTATTTACTTGTGCTTGATATCTATTTGCAGCGCCACTTTGTGGCTAATTTTGGTATTTATTGTATTAATTTTTATATATATGAAAGAAACTTTTTGCTTCTATAAAGATATATATTTTTAACAATTATTTTGGTTTTTATTACATCGTATCTTTTATATGCTTATGTTCATTGTGGTGTAAAACCATATTTTGCCCATCATTATTCATTTTATTTGTTTTATTTCACAGTATTATATATATTCTTTTATTTATCATCATTAGTTTATATAATATTTTTAGAAACGTGTTTTTGCTTTATCTTCGGATTTTTTGTTTTAATATGTCCTGATATTTGGCTTTGATAAAACTTTATTTATATACTAATGTGGAGATTACGTGTGTTTTTGATGCATTTCCGCTGCAGGAACGCACTAAAAACGCATGTGCATTTTTACCTGCGGATTTAGACTGTGTGTATATGGTGCGGTTTTACACTGCTAATTTTTGCTGTGTCAAAAACGCAGCATCTTACAGTTCCAGCAAAGTGGATGCGATTTATAGAAATCTCCCGACTACTGAGCTTTTTAATCACTGTTAACTGACCTGCGGTGCATGTTTCAAATCCGAACGATATTAATGACTCTTGTAGGTACGCTGAAAGAAATGCAAGTAACCTAATGTACATAATACGTGCAGAAATGGTGTAGAGATTCTGCAACATCAAAAACTCATTGAGGGAATGTACGAGCCTCGTAGCCTAAACTTTTGTGACAGTAAGAATAACCCTGTGCAGTGCACTATGTTTAACACATTTTCAATACGACTTGATGGAGTATGGCTAAGAAGTGTCAGAATCTGCTCCTCATTTGGTAGTGGCAAGGACCAGATATAGCGCCAAGTGGCATAAAATATGCCCACTAAGATTTGTCTTAAAGTCATTTATAGCCACTCTGGTATAATTTGGCTTTTTTGAGATTCTCTAAATAAATATCATTAGTAAATAGGAGACAATGTTTCAATGCTTTTTTTATTATTTTTTTTACTTTACATTTTGCATTAAATGTTTTTATTGTAGATCTATCAAGGTTCTGAAAATAGATATATTGATTTTCTTTACATTTTCAATTTACCTTGCATTTTCATGAGTAACTAGAGCTTCTGTGGAAGTCAGATAGGGAGGAGAAAATGTCCTTTGCTATGGGATTTGGGATTTCTCACAATCAGGGCTGTTAGACCTTCTGTCACATGGCTCTCTAGGTAATGGAATCACTTTCACCAATACTTCGTCACAGTATGTGCTTAATTGAATGTATCATCTATATATATTTTTATATACATACATCTTTTTTATTTTCTACATTATTAAGAGTTTGAGCATTTATTAAAGGGGTTGTCCGGTCTTAAATGACAAGCCTGCAGTTACTTTATGTGACTGCAGACTTGTAAATCCTCACGTCGCAGTGACTGTGTGATGCGAGAATTTTCCAGGGCTGTAACTGTCATGTGACTGCAAGTATACGATATGCATACTCCTGGTCATACTATTATTATTAATTTTTAAAGTGCCATTTATTCCATGGCGCTTTACATGTGAATATTCCGACCAGACTGTTTCCGGCTTCGATCAATACACCTGCGAGGCCGTGCCCATCTAGTCAGAATGTAGCCAGAAGTATGCATATTGCACACTAGCGGTCATGCACCCACCGCTCCGTGCCGGCACCAGAGAGTCCTCACAACGCATAGTGCACAATGTAAGGATCCGCAAATCTGCTGTCGCATAGAGTGACTTGTAGGTTAAGATTGGACAACCCTTTTAATTTCCATCTTTAAAATAAAAATGTTACCTTTCATGATAATCCTGAAATCCAAGTCCCCCATACACAGGAACGCACAGCCAAGCACTCCTCTGGTAGTGGCTTTAATTTCAGAGAATAAAGGGATCAGTGATCTAAATTCTGATGTGCTGGATCCTTCTCTTCCCCGACATCATCTCTCTGGGGTGAGTAGGGAGGTTCTCATACACATTGTTACGGCGGTGGAACACGCTTAAAAAAATATAAATAAGGGTGTTCGCCGCCCGGGGTCCACCGTGCGGCAGATGGAAAGACCGCTGCTAACAGAGGCAGAGCACCACGGCTGTAGTGTGCACTAGGTATAACTGCACCCAATATGCACTGAGGCAAGCTCTGTTCACACACAGAGCTGCAAGCACAGAGTATACAATAACGCTGAGTCTGTTCTATGTCACAGACTGACAGCAACACAGATACGGTATTTAAGGTCACAGGAGTAGCCTTAAACCGCAGGACTACTCCGTCTAGACCTACCATAACAAAAGATGCGGAACGTCGCAACTGCGAACGTCCGACAGACTGCAACCGCAGCGCGGTGTGCACGGAGCCACAGAGGAGACACCGCAAACTCGCTGGCGCGATGCAGGATGCTAACTGCTGGAAAGTATAGCTGGAGCGTGCTGACGCTAGCGCTGCTACTGGCGGCTGCCCAGTCACTCACACAATCGTAATATCAGAGGGAAGGAGTTTCATAATAAGTCAGTCACCAGTCCAAGCATCCATCACCATACATACAGCAGCAGTATGAAAAATACTAGCGCATGGCATAGCGGCCATGCGCACTTTTTATAGCGTACGGGACCTGCCGGAAATCTCCAGAGCCCTGAGCATAACCAATCAAATCAGGAGCAGGACCTGAGCACCTGACTCCTGAACTCCAATGAGAGCTAGTCCCGTGAGCATGCTCAGAAGCTGGGACAAAGGACTTAGCCTCTGGAGACAAATGTGTGAATCTGGAATCCCGCATAGGCATTATAGAACCCAGATTCCTAACATTACCCCCCCTCCTAGGGCCCCCTCCTCCCTGAACCCTCCTGTCCACCAACCTGTGCCCGACAGAGGTACAGGTCTCAGACTCGTCAAAAGGCGAGCCTGATGTCCCAGTAGGTGAAACCGAAAAGCGGGACACATGGATGGTATCAGGAGAGGCCAGATCGCCAAGACTCAGGAGGGATACCCGGGAGACAATGGGAGTTTTAGGAGATGGCCGCCGTGTAACGACGGGTGTAGCCACACTCCGTTCGGGAAGACTATCCCGAGCACATAGGGTGCATGCCCGAATAAATTTCTTTACGTCCCGAGCCCTGTGCGGCCACCAATACGCACCGGCCAAAGACTTCGTGGTCTGCATATAGCCACGATGGCCGTCCGCATTGGGCGCGTGTGCCCACGCGAGGACTTTAGGCCGCTGGCAAGGATGGACAAAGGTCTCACTTACCTGTTCACAGTCAGAGCATTGCGGGAAACTGTCTTCCTGCCAAGCAGCTAGTAGGTGGTGACAACCGCATACAGGCTCTTGAACCGGACATGTCTCAGACATGGCGCGAGACACCTCCATGGGCTCGGGTGGCGGAACCTCTGGTTCAGACACCTCCAGAGGCTCAAAAAATTTGGGAGCCGGGGTACCTCTCCGTTTGGAGTGAGCTCACTCCAAACCACGCTCCGAAAAATGGAGGTCAATCCGCGAGGAGATTGATATTAACTCCTCGAGATTGGTGGGAATTTCTCTCGTGGAGAGGGCATCCTTTACATGCTTCGCTAATCCCTTCCAGAACACAGGAATTAGAGCCTTGTCGGACCACTCCAACTCGGACGCCAGTGTCCGAAAACGGACGGCGTATTGACTGACCGAGAGTGATCCTTGGGACAAGGCGAGCAATTGCAGAGAGGTATCATGTGTAACCCGTGGACCCAGAAACACCTGCCTGATAGCAGTTAACAAATTAGCTGCGGTCCGGATATCCGGGTCACCACGCTCCCATAATGGCGTGGCCCATTCCAGTGCCTTGCCTGACAGTAGGGATATAATAAAGGCCACCTTGGCCCGCTCTGTAGGGAATTGTGCAGCCAGTAGCTCCAGGTGAATCGAGCACTGGCTGATAAAACCTCTACAGGAGGCGCCATCACCAGAATATTTTTCGGGTAACGGGAGGCGGGTAACTGTCAGTGCAAGGGCGGACATGGACATACGTCCAACCGCGTCCGTAAGTGCTTGGACAGCAGCATCTGTGGCCTGCGAAGCTGCGAGAGCTCTCTCAAGGGTAGCAAGACGAGCCTCGAGCTGACGCACAAGCTGTAACAGCTGCTGCTGATCTGCCATCTTTAGCCAGACCCTGGCGCTAGTATTATGTGACGGCGGCGGAACACACTTAAAAAAATATAAATAAGCGTGTTCGCCGCCCGGGGTACACCGTGCGGCAGATGGAAAGACCGCTGCTAACAGAGGCAGAGTACTACGGCGGTAGTGTGCACTGGGTATAACTGCACCCAATATGCACTGAGGCAAGCTCTGTTCACACACAGAGCTGCAAGCACGGAGTACACAATAACGCTGAGTCTGTTCTATGTCACAGACTGACAGCAACACAGATACGGTATTTAAGGTCACAGGAGTAGCCTTAAACCGCAGGACTACTCCGTCTAGACCTACCGTAACAAAAGATGCGGAACGTCGCAACTGCGAACGTCCGACAGACTGCAACCGCAGCGCGGTGTGCATGGAGCCACAGAGGAGACACCGCAAACTCGCTGGCGCGATGCAGGACGCTAGCTGCTGGAAAGTATAGCTGGAGCGTGCTGACGCTAGCGCTGCTACTGGCGGCTGCCCAGTCACTCACACAATCGTAATATCAGAAGGAAGGGGTTTCATAATAAGTCAGTCACCAGTCCAAGCATCCATCACCATACATACAGCAGCAGTATGAAAAATACTAGCGCATGGCATAGCGGCCATGCGCACTTTTTATAGCGTACGGGACCTGCCGGAAATCTCCAAAATCAAATCAGGAGGTAGGACCTGAGCACCTGACTCCTGAACTCCAATGAGAGCTAGTCCCGTGAGCATGCTCAGAAGCTGGGACAAAGGACTTAGCCTCTGGAGACAAATGTGTGAATCTGGATTCCCGCATAGGCATTATAGAACCCAGATTCCTCTTACACGTTACAATATCGGCAAACTCTGATCATTTCGGCATGTTCAATCAAGATTAGTCTAATGTGTATGGGAGTTTAATAATGCTTTCCCCAGTGATTTTAAAGAGAATCTGTCAGATGGATTGTGCTCAGTAACCTACACACAGTGTCAGGTTGGCGCCGTTATACTGATTACAATGATACCTTGGTTGATGAAATCCGTCTTGTGGTTGTTGTGTAATCTTTATTTTCAGTTTTGAGTTAATGATATGCTCGTGCTCCGGGGCGGCCTGTGGGGGGTCTTCATGTGGTGCTCTGCTTAGGTATTCATAATACAGACTGTTGATGGGTCACTGATCTCTGAAAAAAATAATGAAATATATAGAATCATAGAATGGTACAGTTGGAAGGGACGTCCTGGGCCATCTGGTCCAATCCCCTGCTCAAAGAAGGATTCACTAAATCATCCCAGACAGATGTCTGTCCAGCCTCTGTTTGAAGACTTCCATTGAAGGAGAACTCACCACCTCTCGTGGCAGCCTGTTCCACTCATTGATCATTGTCACTGTCAAAGTTTTTTCTAATATCTAATCTGTGTCTCCTCCCATTCAATTTTATTCCATTGCTTCTAGTCTTTCCTTGTGCAAATGAGAATAAAGATGATCCTTCTACAATGTGACAGCCCTTGAGATATTTGTAGACAGCTATTAAGTCTCCTCTCAGCCTTCTTTTTTGCAAGCTAAACATTCCCAAATCCTGTAACTGTTCCTCATAGGACATGGTTTGCAGATTGGTCACAATTCTGGTCGCTCTTCTCTGAACTTGCTCCAGTTTGTTGATGTCTTTTTTTAAAATGTGGCGCCCAAAACTGAACACAGTACTCCATATAGTAACTATGCAATTTACATGTTTATTGTAACAGGAAAAAAGAAATGTTGGATACCTGATGAAAAGGAAGCCTATCTGGAAGCTGAGATCAAAGAGACAGGTGGAGGAAAAGTGACTGTTGAACTGGCAGATGGAAAGGTGAAATATACCATAATGTTCTTAGCACATTACATAGAATGAGACAAAGAAACTAAATAGACACACATAAAGGATTTCACCAGTTTGAGCAAAAACTACAATAGGCAGATGCTAATTTCCCCATATTAGGTGAAAAATTCCTTCCCGACTTCACAAACAGCAATCAGACTAGTACAGTGGATCAATGTCCCACCACAGAATCTAGTACCAATAACCTACCGTATTTTTCAGACTATAAGATGCACCAGACCATAACACACACCTAAGTTTTAGTTGTGGAAATTAGAAAATAAAAAATTGAAGCAAAAAATCTGGTCAATTCTGTACTAATATCCCCTATCCTGGTATGCATGGCTCCATCTTTCCTATCCTGCTATGCATGATCCCCCTCATCCCTATCCTGGTATGCAGGGTGTCCTCACTATTAAAGGGAATGAATATTCACTGCATTCCATGCCTATGGGAGTGGCGAGCAGTGAATATTCATTCCCTTAAGTAGCGGGGACACGCGAAAGCCCGGTAGCTGCAGGAAGCTGGCTGCTGAGGCTAACAGCATGTGCGCTATTAAAGAGCAATGAATATTCACTGCCCGTATGCGTGGAATGCAGTGAATATTCATTTCTCTTTAGCAGCGGGAGGACTTAGCCGCAGCTGCCTGCTCCTGCCTCATATGACCCATTCCTCCGACGCTGACGCTCCCCCACCTCCAAATCCACAGCCAGAGTACATCTGGACTATAAGATGCACCCCCCATTTTCCTACACATTTTTGGAGGAAAAAAGTGCGTCTAACAGTTCAAAAAAATACGGTATATTATCATTTTCAAGAAATGCTCTCCTTGAATTTTTTAGTGAATCAACCATTACAACAGTGTGCAGCGGAGTGTTCCATAATCTCACTGCTCTTACAGTAAAGAATCCCTTGGTGTAAATAGGTGGTAAAAAAAACTGGTGACCTACTGTGGATGTTCACAGACCAAGAAGTTTCTGTGCATATGAATGTAAAAATACACATACAAGGGAAATAGTTACCCTGGATCAGTTTGTCATGCATGGCACCAACATTAAAAGCATAGTTCTTTGCATAACTCTACTTGCCAAGTGATTTTCCAGGATCTATTTGAAAATTTGACACAGACATTTTGCTTTGCAAACTTTTAAAAAATATATATTTTATGGGGTAAATCCCAATCCAGGACTGTCTCAGTACCTGCATTGCATTTTTCTATATAGGAGTTGTGTCATACAAATATTTTGTCGGTATTTTTGTATGCCAGGAAAGTAAGCAATTCAAGTTACCGGTTTCTCCTTTTTAGTCGGTGATTGTAAAGGAAGGAGATGTTCAGCAGATGAATCCTCCAAAGTTTGACATGATTGAAGACATGGCCATGTTGACACATCTGAATGAAGCATCAGTGCTATTTAATCTGAAGAAACGCTATGCTAATTGGATGATCTATGTAAGCTCAATCATTGCTCTATACTGTATACTATATTGTTGATTAGCTGCATTTCAGGTACTCAAACATTTTATCTTTTCTGCACTTAAATACGAAACCTTGAAATTATCTTTGTTTTAAATTTTACATTTTAGATTGGTTTTAAATGTTAAAGGGGTTTTATTACAGGAGTTTTTTTTACTTAGATTTTAGGCCCATAGTAAAAAAAAAATAACAGGCAGGAAGTTTCTAACTACCTGCCTATTCTACCTGGCACTGGCTCGGTCACCGACCGCTCCTGCCAGCAATCTAGCTGCTCCACATCCACAGGGCTGCTCTGTCAACAGGGCATGATTGACGATAACAGCAGGTTCCCTGCAGTTAGGCAGCGGGGAGCCAGCTATCAATCAGCAAGATGTCGGCAGTCACACTCTATCAACAGAGCGGAAGAGAAGTCACTGCTCTGTTGACATGACATCAGCGGAAGCTGAATCGCCGGCAGGAGTGGTCTGCGACCGCTCTGTGCCAGCAGAGATCAGTGCTGGGCACAACAGGCAGGAAGTTAGCAACTACCTGCCTGTAAGTTTTTTGGACCGCATTAAAAAAAATGACCTGGATGACCCTTTTAACTAATATTCATTCTCATGGGAAGTAACATTTATGTATCTGCTACTTTACCATAATTATCACCTATAATATACATATTATTTATTTTATTATTTCCTTAAACCATTATTTTCTTTAAAGCTTTACTTGTGTTTATTAAACATTTTTATTCCAACATTTTAATAAGTAGATGTAATAATTACCATCATCATTTTTTTCTTCTAAATTTCAGACCTATTCAGGCCTTTTTTGTGTAACTGTGAACCCATACAAATGGCTTCCAGTCTATAAAACTGAAGTTGTTTCTGCCTATAAGGGCAAGAGACGTTCGGAGGCCCCTCCTCATATCTTTTCCATTGCTGACAATGCTTACCATGACATGTTGCGCAGTAAGTAGCATTTTACCTTAGTACTTAGTAACTTCTAGTCTATATCTCAAATTGGTAAATATTTGGGGGTTATTGCAAATTTTGTGAGATTTATGGGGAAGAATAACAATGTATACAGCACTATTCTTCCAATCCAATTATCAACCATCACTAATGTATATGATGGACTCCATTATAAGTCATGGGGATCCTTCAGGTGCCAATAACATCTCTCATACTATGGATTCAATACTGCTTAATGGTTTCCATTATAAACCACGTCGGTGGGTTATTTTGCCTTGTTTTTCTGCACAATAATAGAACCTATTTTTAGTAATCTGTTACTAAAAGTGTAATGGGAGATATACAAATTATAATGTCTCTCCAAACCCACCCATACAATAGAATATTCCCAATTTTAGAATTTCAAGGTATTTGACTACTCTTCAGATATCGATGTAGGCAGTTTATTCTCTTGTGAAAAGCCATGCTAAAACATAAATTTGCAATGATGTTATATCCATGTGTTGTGAATAAGTTGATATATAAAACCTATGCAGTAAAAAAGTCAATAGCACATAATGTATGTAATTATTAGCATCTTTTGTCTCTTAGATCGGGAAAACCAGTCAATGCTGATCACGTAAGTAAGCTGAATGTATATGTAGATTATCTGTCTATTGTCAATCGAAGAAACCCTGGACTTTCCCAGCCAGCACTCCATACCTTATATGCAATAAGGAGCCACAGTAATACAAGCTCCTTCTGACCCTTCTAATAATGGAGCTTCTTATTTTTTAAACAAACCCACTCACACGCAGTACACTTGCAATTTTTCATGTTCCGACCGATCTGTCTTGATTTTTAAATTTGATCATGTGCAATGAATACTCAAGAATGCCGAGTCCGGGAACATTTTTTTATTTTAACATGCACGCAGGGGATTTATTAAGATTACTAGTACACTGCTCAAAAAATAAAGGGAACACTTAAACAACAGAATATAACTCCAAGTAGATCAAACTTCTGTGAAATCAAACTGTCCACTTAGGAAGCAACATTGATTGACAATCAATTTCACATGCTGTTGCGCAAATGGAATCGACAACAGATGGAAATTATTGCAATTATGAAGACACACTCAATAAAGGAGTGGTTCTGCAGGTGGGGACCACAGACCACATCTCAATACCAATGCTTTCTGGCTGATGTGCCTCAGGTAGTGCAGTTCATCCAGGATGGCACATCAATGCGAGCTGTGGCAAGAAGGTTTGCTGTGTCTGTCAGCGTAGTGTCCAGAGGCTGGAGGCACTACCAGGAGACAGACCAGTACCCCAGGAGATGTGGAGGGGGCCGTAGGAGGGCAACAACCCAGCAGCAGGACCACTACCTCAGCCTTTTTGCAAGGAGGAACAGGAGGAGCACTGCCAGAGCCCTGCAAAATGACCTCCAGCAGGCTACAAATGTGCATGTGTCTGCACAATCGGATAGAAACCAACTCCATGATGGTCTGAGTGCCCGACGTTCAAAGATGGGGGTTGTGCTCACAGCCCAACACCGTGCGGCACTCCAAAGAAATGCCACCCCACACCATTACTGACCCACTGCCAAACCGTTCATACTGAAGGATGTTGCAGGCAGATTGCTCTCCACAGTGTCTCCAGACTCTGTCACATGTGCTTAGTGTGAACCTGCTTTCATCTGTGAAGAGCACAGGGCGCCAGTGGCGAATTTGCCAATCCTGATGTTCTGTGGCAAATGCCAAGCATCCTGCACGGTGTTGGGCTGTGAGCACAACCCCCATCTGTGGACGTCGGGCACTCAGACCATCCTCATGGTCCCGAGCAACTAGTATACTCGCTCATCACTAGTCAACACTCCATTAATAAGCAAAAAGTGTGGACTTTATTAGCCCATTTAACCATGTCAATCTATGTATCTATCTAATTATCACCCATTTAACTAATTAATAATAATCTATTGTGGGTATAAAACCAAACCATCCCACATAATCATAGCACTGTCTTTGCGTTCTCTGCAAGTATTTATGCTATTGTAATTACTATTTCATTCTCACTTGTATTTTAGTGGAGAATCCGGTGCTGGCAAGACTGTCAACACGAAACGTGTGATTCAGTACTTTGCCACAGTAGCTGCAATTGGTGACGTTTCTGGTAAAAAGAATGTAAGTGTTGGTTTAGCTATTGTTATTTCATGTCTGCTAATCGTCAGTTTATATAATACTGCAAGTGGTTGATTTTTAATGGAGAATGTTCCCCCTGCCTTTACTGTTTGACTGTTGCACGTTGTGGTTATCATCCTTGTATTTAACACATGTTCAAATATCACGTAAAATTGTCATATTATTAAAAAAAAATCAAGAGGACATTTTCTCTGGGGTTAATTATTTTATCAATTTTGATTAGAAAGCACTACAATTGAACACAGTAAAAGCCGTAAAACGATGTGCACGGACCCTGTGAGATGGCACTTAATCCTTACAGATTTGTTCTACTCTATGTGCCATCGTATGGTGATTTCATGAGGCACTATATCCTTATCTTAGATGCATTGCTTCCATAATATCACACGAGTTAGAATGTGGCAAAAATGTTTTTGTCACAGATTCTTACAGGGAACCTTTGTATATCTATATCAGAGGAAAATGGAGGTGCAAGATGGGTCCAGACCAGGATATGGGTGCTGTACGATAGATTTCCACAACTTGGCTCTGCGATATGGTCTGTGTATAAACGCTAGGAAGTATGTGTATATATGGTATATGTATTTGGCACAAAACTTGCCTTTTATTTTGGTTAGTCTATTTGCAGGAATGGGTATGATACAAATGCTATGTCCGTTATAGGACTGCCTATATTTATTTGAAGCTTAAATAGGTTGTCTGGGCACCTAGTATTGATGACGTATCCCCAGAAATACAGTAATGGCCAAAAGTGTTGGCACTCTTGAAATTGTTTCAGAAATTGAAGTATTTCTCCCAGAAATGTATTGCATTGACACGTTTTGCTATACACATGTTTATTTTATGTGTATTGGAACAACACAAAAAAAAAGAAACAGAAACAGCAAACTGGACATAATTTCACACGAAATCCCCAAAATGGTCTGGACAAAATTGTTGGCACCCTCAACTTAATATTTAGTTGCACACTCTTTGAAATAAATAACTGTAATCAATCACTTCCTATAGCCATCAACAAGTTTCGTGCAACCCTCAACTGAAATTTTGGACTTTTTTTTTTGCTGACTGCTTCAGGTTTCTCATATTTGAAAGGTGTCTCCCCACAACAACAATTTTAAGATCTCTCCACAGGTGTTCAATGGCATTTAAATCTCTGGACTCATTGCTGACCACATCAGCACTCTCCAGCTCTTTGTTTCCATCTATTTCTGGGTGCTTCTTAAAGTGTGTTTGGGGTGATTGTCTTGCTTGAAGACCTATGACCCTGGGCACTACAATACGACCTAAAATCTGTTGGTAATCTTCAGATTTCATGATGCCTTGCAGTCAAGGCACCCAGTGCCAGAGGCAGCAAAACAACCCCAAAACATTTTTGAACTTCCACCATATTTGACTGTAGGTACTGTGTTCTTTTCTTTGTAGACCTCATTCCATTTTCAGTAAACAGTAGAATGATGTGCTTTATCAAAAAGCTCTATCCTGGTCTGTTCTGTCCACAAGACGCTTTCCCTGAATGGTTTTGGCATACTCTTGTACATTTTGACAAATTCCAGTCTAGTTTTTTTATGCCTCTGTGTCAGTAGAGGGTTCCTCTTGGGTTTCATGCCATAGTGTTTCATTTCATTCAAATGTCAACAGATAGTTCGCGCTGACACTGATGCACCCTGAGCCTGCAGGACAGCTTGAATTTCTTGGACCACCACCAATCTGATATTTAGAACTAATCCTATAGAAAGGCCATCGATATTAGATGCCCGTACAACCCTTCTAACTTGATATAATTCAGTATACAGTAGAAGTGTGCATGTGTTACAGACATATGATCAGACACATTATGAAGTATTGATTTGAATTGAACTAACCAAAATCTTTGACTTTTTGATTACAGCAACCAGCAACAAAGACCGGGGTAAGTAGAAAAACTTGACTTCAAACACTAACAGATTTGAATTTTAACAACTACAAACTTTACATATACATACACACAAAACTAACTGATGCTGACAGATTAAGATTTCTGAAAGTGACAGACTTTACATATACAACCACGTACTTTAGAGCTACTTTTTAACCAGTTAATTAAATCTGGCGTTGCTTGAATAATATGTGTTTTGTATACAATTTCACAGCCCCTTTTGAAAAGTACCTAGCGGTGCACACACAACTGTTATTTTGTCCCCAATCAGTAAAAACTTTGTTGCTTAAATTGATTTATTTAAAAATGAAGGTGTAATTTCCACCAGAATTTTGGCACAAACTTGACCAGTGTCTCTCTATAAGGTATACTTTACAACTACAGATAATGACAAGTAGGCATTGTATAAATATGACATTTCTATCATTCACATATTCAAGAGAAATACATGGAAAAAAAATGTGCTCATATAATCAACACAACAAATATGTATAGTAATTCTATGTGAATTGTTGTCTAATAGGGAACACTGGAAGATCAAATTATCCAGGCAAACCCTGCCCTAGAAGCCTTTGGGAATGCCAAGACTCTGAGAAATGACAACTCTTCTCGTTTTGTAAGTTTCTCTTTTTTTTTTGTTAAAACTTTCCTAGAAAATTCTAAAAGATACACTGTAAATCTGTTTGCTATTATAATTGTTATATCTAGACCTGTCTGGTCTGAAATACTACCTTATATCTAGGCAGTATGTCTTGCAAGCAGTGTAATTTAATTGCATTAATCCCAAAACATGCAACCCTGGCGGAGGCTCATTCCAGTTTCCCAACCTACAACTGAGATTGACAGATGGCCTGCATTTTGGAAAACCTTTGATAAAAAAGGGGGTAATTTCAAAGGACATGTTTCTGAGATATCATAACATTGGCAACAGTTGAAACCAAAGGTCAGATTCCTACCTTATTGTTATGTAAAACAGCCACAACTCTCTGGATGCTTAGAGCCTATGTGATCAGATTGGCTACATTTAGAGCACCACTCCAGTATTTTTTTATTGCAGGGTTGGAGTGGTGCCACTAATGTAAGATCCCTGACCCTAGTCTCATACTCACCAGCCGCTGTCTTCCTTTGTTATCAGTGCTGCTCCGATCAGTCTCGAGCAGTCTGTGACCTGCCGGATCGTTCCAGTGTTTGCTGAGCAATCGGAAGTCACAGCTCAATGTAAGTTTATGTGAACCAAAATGAGGCCTTCAGGCTTACATTGAGAGCTTGTCATGGTTACCTCTGACTTTTGGTCAGTCAGAAATTGCGGTCACAAGCTGGCGGCGCAGTACCAGAGTGACGCTGGGAAGAGCTGAAGACAGCGGCTGGTAAGCATAATACTAGGGTAAGGAAACTTACATTAGTAGCACCACTACACTGGAATGGTGCTTTATTTCAACGTAAACCTCCATAAGTCGATAAATACGACAGACTCCATTTTCTACATGTCCACAACAATACAGAAGAACCACTCCTATTGTTTTATGACATTTTTTCTATGAGGTTTGGAATTTTTTGGACTCATAAATACGGGCTGTGGCAGCAAAGGAAACTATATATTTCCCTTATCTGCTTGCATTAACTCTTTCCCCTTGTGTGTAACACCCCCAAGATAACTGTGAAGGAAGAATATTTTACTGTCTAGGTTGTAAATGTGTTTGTTATTGGGTTTTTTTTTCAAGTATAAGACATCAAACAGAAATTATCAGATAAATCTGTTCTTCTACCCATAGTTGCCTAATTGCCATATATTTCCAATCTAACAGAAATTCTTGGTCGAGACAATTTTTTAACATGGTGAAGTTATCTCGACACAGTTTCTGTCATATGGTCAAATACAATTAGATTACGGGGGATGATGAGAAAAAATTAGAACAGTCAAACAAACAGGAGAAACACTTTTAGTAAATTACCATTCTATTGCTTATTAATAAAAAGAAAAGTGTAAACATTTAATTAAACTCTTTTTCAGGGTAAATTCATCCGAATCCATTTTGGTACAACTGGCAAGTTATCTTCTGCTGATATTGAAATTTGTAAGTTTACAATGCCTTCAGGGTCAGTCTGTGCACTATTGTGCCCTGCTATCATGTGCTTCTTGTTTTTGTACTAAAAACCTACAAACCTGAATTCTCCCTTCCCCATTAAAAAATGCACTTTTGCTAAATTCTTAAAAAAATGCATCATACTAAAATAAACACATTGCCAGGAGACGTTGCCACGCCCAGTCCCGGCTCCTCCCCAATTCTGACCATTTTGGCAAAACTGCAGTAACTTAAGTGAAAATGCAAAATATCAGAACATTTTTGCAACTCTTCAAATTCTTTACTCCAGTTTTCTGGCACAAACACCATGATGAATCGGTGCCATGACGTTTATCATAATGTCTGGAAAACTAAATATTAAAAAAGGAAAAAAAAAAGCATATAAACTGTAACTGTTCTTCAAGATACAGTAATGTCTCCATTATGCCATAATACATGTAATTTTTCCAAACCAAAACAGAACTTGTTTGTACTTTTATTTTTCACTACCCATCTTCCAAGATTCATAACTTTTTTATTTATTTTTGGCTGACAAAGCCATGTGAGGTTTTGGGTTTTTTTTGGGGACTAGTTGTCATTTTCCAAACCCCGTAACATTTTTATTCTTTGGTCGATGGAGCTATGTTAGGTCTCATTTTTTTAATGTTTTTATTGATACTATAATTTATGGATACAATACTTTGATCACATCTATATGCATTTTTTTGTGGAGCTGCAACAACCAAAACCACAATTCTAGCATTTTTTTTTTACTCATTACAGTTTTTACAGATCTGGTTAAATAGTTTTATATTTTCATAGATCAGACTTTTCTGAACACGTTGATACCAAATATGTGTATTTTTATGCTTCACCTATCTTTATTGTTAACTGCAGAAAAACGGGGTGATTTTTGTATATTTTTGGGGTTTTTTTTAAACTTTTTTCCTTACATTTTACTCTATTTGTTAGTCCCATTTGGGAACTTGAATCTGTGATCATCTGATCGCTTCTACTACATACAGCAATACTACAGCACTGCTTTATATAGTAAAATCACCATCTTCAATGGCGCACAGCCACAGGTTGGATGTCATAGAAGAGATCACATGACAGGCATGGGAGAAGGGAGCATTCAACTGGCCCCCCAACAGTCATAGCAACCCATCGGGTCCCTGCCATCCCGTCACAGGGAAGTCTATGGCCGCCTGAACCAACGCCTAGGTCGGATGGCAGCGCTTAAAGTAAGAGGATAAAAGCAATGATCAGCGGGGATGCTGATCACCACTGTTAGGCCGGGATCACACATGTGAGAAATTTGGCCGTGTTTCTCGCATGTGTGATCCCGGCTTTAGAGGCAGATGTCTCCCTCTGCTTCTCAGCCAACTCAAAAGTCCCTGACCTGCTCCAAGATGGATAGATCCATCATGTGGCGTTAAAGGGTTAATAAAGTTAGTTTTATTCATCAAAATCACTTCAAAAACGTTAGTTGCTTTTTTTGTATCTTTTTTTCACTTTGTCATTACTTTCTATGGATGAAACAAACAACAAAAATGCTGAAAAAATTGACACACTACAGATTAAAAAACGCTGCAGTCCTGAAATTCAGGGAGAAAAAAAAACAAGCAAGTGTAAGAGATTTCTGAAATCTCATAACTTTTTGATGGTATTGGAAAATGCAGCTTTTAATTTGCATTAAAAAAGGCTGCAATAACGTTGCATGTGAACATGGCCTAAATATGAATCCATAGATGCCTCTACCTTGTGCCAGTCATTACACTGGCTACTCATCCACTCCAGAATTCAGTATAAACTTATTACCCTCACCCACAAAGCCCTCCATGGCTCAGCACCACCCTACATCTCCTCCCTTGTTTCAGTTTACCACCCTACCCGCGCCCTCCATTCTGCTGATGACCTGAGGTTAGCATCCTCAATAATCAGAACCTCCCACTCCCGTCTCCAAGACTTTACACGTGCTGCGCCAATTTTTTGGAATGCACTTCTCAGGTCAATACGATTAGTCCCCAATCCCCACAATTTTAAGCGTGACCTGAAAACGCATTTATTCAGACTGGCCTATTGCCTCAACACATTAACCTAATCTATCCCTGTCTGGCACAGCCAAAAGTTTTACCATAACCAGGTTCCCCGCATCAAGTTCCCACATGCTTTATGCATCCATTAGCCCTCTGTGTCTGTACTGTTACACACTTAACATTATGGCTGGTCCATACAATCAGGGCAACTGTTACCACCCACCTTTCGTGTCTACCTCTTTCCTCATAGACTGTAAGCTTCCGAGCAGGGCCCTCATTCCTCTTGGTATTTGTTATAATCTATGTGATTATTGTTATGCTGTAATGTCTATTGTCTGTACAAATCGCTTCTGAAATGTAAAGTGCTGCGGAATATGTCAGCGCTATAGAAATAAAATTTATTATTATTATAAATAATAAACAGATTTGCACCATCTGATGTGATTTCTGCATTTTGTTCATATATTTATGGCAAGATAAATTGTTAAATTTAACCAAATATATTTTCAGATCTACTGGAAAAATCCAGAGTCATTTTCCAACAGCCAGGAGAACGAAGCTATCACATCTTTTATCAGATAACCAGTGGGAAAATGAGTGAGCTACTAGGTGAGATGCGATTTCTAACCACATAACAGCACAACAGACCACCATAGTTAAATCATAACATATGACTACAGCGAGATTGTTTATTGGAAGTGTAAAGAATTAGCAAATCATACATAATATCAGCTTTAAATTCACAGAAGAATAATACATTTTTTTGCACTGAGACAAATTTTTCTCCTGCACAACTGGCAGATTTGCAAAATTTTTGCAAAATCAATGCAAATTACACTTGTTACAATGTAAGTTGTTCAGCAGATTTGATTTGCTGCGGAATTGCCACAGACTTCATCCTATGGTGAGAATTGATGAGCTGATGGTTTGGGATTTGAATTAATTGAAAATTGAATGTTCTTTATTATGTTCTGGGGTATGTCCAGGCTCCAGAGTGTAATAAATGTAAAAATAAAAAAAATACTTCACCTCTCCGGCTGCCCTGCTCCTTGCTTTTTTCTGCCTTCATGTGCTACATCTCCGCCCTCTTCACTATGGGCCCGAAATTCTGGTCCAGTCATTGCACTTCACAAGGTTGCAGCGCACGTCGTGACATTACAAACTTACAAACCTATGACGTGAAGTGACCCCCAAAGCCTGATCCTGATCTATACTGAAAAGCTCGGAAATGCGACCTGCGACAGTAGAAAGAACATTGGCCGCAAGCAGTGGGGCTGCTGGAGAGGCGAGCTGTGAGGGTTTTTTCTCCGGCCTTGAATGGTCCACTTAAATGGCGGCCAGAGATTTCTTTTCTTTGCAAATTAAATTGCAAAGTATTCAAATTTGTGTAGAACTGTGAATTTCAGAGAATTCGACTCAAACTCAATCGTCCAGGGGTCGATCCACTCATATCTAATGGAGAGACCTCTGTCCACTTGTATTTTAATGCTAGAGCTTTCTACTGTTTATGTGTTGTAGACATGCTGTTAGTGAGCACAAACCCTTACGATTTCCACTTTAGCTCACAAGGGGTTGTTACAGTGGACAACTTAGATGATTGTGAAGAATTAGTTGCAACTGATGTAAGTATTGACTGTCCAAATTCTAGAAGTTTGCACAAATTGAGTTAGAAAATATCGGAAATGAGTCTTGAAATGCCGCCTGATCTTTGTGTATATATTTCCACAGCAAGCGTTTGATATATTGGGGTTTATTCCGGAAGAGAAGTATGGAGCCTACAAACTGACAGGAGCCATAATGCATTTTGGAAATATGAAATTTAAACAGAAACAAAGGGAAGAACAAGCAGAGGCTGATGGCACTGAAAGTAAGATCACAGGGGAACATCAATGGTTTATTCCCAAAAAATCCTGTTCATGGAATTTACATGCTGATCACTGGAGGTCCAACAGCTGTGACCCCAGTAATCCACAGAAGTGTCTTAAGTGGACCAGATGTGCACGTGCTCAACATACCTTCCAATCACTGTTATTGGGGCTGCCGGAAAGAGAGTGATGTACTTGGCTTTTTCTAGTAGTCCTATAGACAATGAATGAAGCAGAGGCACTGCTCCCTTCATGACAAGGCTCTGAAGAGCCCCTAAACAACTATTTTACTGCAATTTTTTGCTAATAATTTCAGTGTATTCACAAGAAGTATGGTTAACGTGTTAATTCCAAAACAGCGAGTTAATACCGATCTGAATTGCTGATCACTGAGAGGCACTTTAACTATACATATGTACCATACTCACTGAAATGAATAATCAAAATAGCAGTAAAAAAAAATTGTTTTTTTTTTTTTGTTTTTTAAGGATGGCCTTTAATAGTTGATTTCCAGTATACATAGGAAATAAAGGAACTGAGAACATGCAAAAGAAAAATCTCTTCTGGCCTATAGAAATGTCATGGCACATTGCTTAGTTAAAACAATTGGCCAAGAGTGGAAGAAATGACAACTTGCTGCTGGAAATGTTATAAAGAACACTACTGTTACTCAACTGTGACAGAAATGGTTTTCCAAGTCACCAGATATATCTGAAGAAAATGTCCTTTATTACAACTTAATTGTTAAATTACAAACATGACAACATTTCGGCCATAAATGGCCTTTTTCAAGACAAACACTAAAAACAGAACTGACTGTAGGAAAATATTATAAAATAAAGAACATTACCATTACTCAACGGTGAAATTCCCTGTGAATGCAGGGTCGATGCTGCATTGTTCCCCATCAGTCTTTATTTTCAAGGAGTGATGTGGTCACATACACCAATGTGATTTCTTTAAGAAACCAATAACTTCAGCAGCGATAACAATATAAATATTAAGTGACTGCTAAGAAATGGTTCACACACATACAATGCTCTCCGCTGTGTTTTGTAATCCCCAGAAAACAGGAGTCCAATGGAAATCCCAATGAACCTTCCCTTAAGACTTGTGCCAATGACTGTAGTTTCAGTCCAAGTGTAATCTGCCAAAACATTGAATTGAACCAATGATTCAACGAAGCGGTGCACGAGTACGTTTTTTTCTTCAAACTGAGTGGTCTGAGGAAAAGCTTTGCAGCATACATGATTAGCCTCCAAACATCAGTTGGCGCTCGCCAATTCATGAAAATGGGTGCGTGAAAAACATCGGACAGCACTCGGATGACGTAGACTGACTGAATGAAGAAGATGGAGAAACTTTAATTTTAAATTCTCCACATCCAAGAAAAATAGATCCCACTCTAATCAGAGACTAATCAGAGTGTGATTCGCATAATCAGAGTATTTTTCTCGGATGTACATAGGCTGGTGACTTTCTGAAACAGCCACATCCTAGTATGGCACATCATTGCATCTAGAAAAAAAAACAGAGGGCACAACCATAGTGCAAGGGGATTTAACTAGCATTGCATTTTTGTTTGTGTTTTACTTTATAGCATTTCCTGCATAAAGCTCAATTTCTTTAAAAGCATGGAGTTGATAACAGAGGCAACTAACCCATCTTTTATGTTCAATCTATTTTATTGAGCATTTTACAAACAAAGAATATATTATATGTAAACAGATAATATATAGAATCATAGAAAATATCTAGCATTCAAAAATGAGAATACAACCATCTATCAGTAAATCAAACATACCATGGTAGACAATAACAGTAGCCATATGGCGAACGCCAGCAAGGTATTCAAGAGAGGAAGTATCCTCTATATTATGCAGAGGACAGACATAGGGTAAAAAAAGCGGGAAAGAAAGACAAGGGAAGAGGGGGGAAAAAGGAAAAATGGATAAAGCGGGAAAGAAAGACAAGGGAAGAGGGGGGAAAAAGGAAAAATGGATAAAGCAGTCCTTAAAAACATGTATATATTAATGTGCAAATTCCTATGTAACTGAAACATTCAGCGGAACAAATTATGGAAATCAGGTGAGTCCTGAAACAAAATCCATCCACTCCAAATCCTTCTAAATTTATTATTTGTACCATTGCAGTCTGCAGACAGCTCCTCCATTCACTAACCCATCTTTTGTACCCGGTGCTGGTCATTGACCACTCCTGCCAGAGATTCAGCTGCTCCCAGTCATCAGAACAGTTTCTCTTCCTGTTGACATGTTGATTGATAGCCAGCTTCCCTCAATAAGGCAGCAGAGAGCTGACTGTCAATCAGTATGACACCAGTAGTCCCGCCCTGTCAACAGGAATACAAACTGTCGCTCTGTTGATGTGACGTTAAGTTACTACACAATAGTTGCTAAAATTGAAGCATTTTATATTGCTTAAAATATTAGCATATTAATATTCTTATTCTGAATTCAGTGACTATGTGAGCCAATGGGCAAATATACATGTCAAAAACTACTGAACTTGCCAAAAACATATAGACTACTGTAAGCTGATACATAGATCCCTGTGTCTCAAAAATGCATACAATGGCCAAAAATAGTATTATTCCCATGTATGCACGCATGACATCTTATCCCCAAAAAAGTTACTTTAAAGGTACACTTCCAGAATTATGCTTTTTTGTATATATTTTGTCCATGTATGAACAGGATTACATTTGTATGTGGTCATCTGGCTCATATTTTGTAATAGTTACTATGTAACTATGGAGCCGTAAATGAGCTTGATTAATTGTAAACAGGCTGTGATTTGGACCATGTCTTACTTTGGAAACAAGCAGCGACATCTTTGGTCAGGTTCATAATGATATTGTAACAATGTGCGGGTGTCTTTCATTTGTACTAGATACAGATAAGGCTGCTTATTTGATGGGCATCAGTTCCTCTGATTTGGTGAAGGGGCTACTGCATCCCAGAGTCAAAGTGGGGAATGAGTATGTGACCAAAGGACAAACTGTAGAACAGGTAAGACCACCAAACTAAGTGGTAAACATGCATGATCTATACTTTGTACCCTGATTATGCATACAAGATATACCATACATTTTACATAAATACATGTATTTTGCACACAAAAAATCAATTTTGTAATTGGGCTTCATTAAAAATTACACACCGTTTCCCTTCTGTAGCCTGTGTCCTGCTCTGTCTATTGCTGGCTGCGCAATCAGTTAATAGGGTTTTCTGGTTTTGGAAACCCATGTCCTCCAGCTGTGGCTTACTCACCATCCCTGGAGTCTCAGCTGCTGCTCCAGGTGTCTGTTACTGACTGCAGCGCTGATATCATGTCGACATCACTGCAGCCAATCAGTGAGCTCAGTGGCTCTGAGCTGCTCATGCTACCAAATATGGGCAGAGCTGCTGAGCTCACCGATTGGACATGACATCACCACTGCAAACAATGACAGATGTCGTGAATAGCGGCGGAGACTGAGCGCTGGAACCAGGGAAGGTGACTAAAAACTGCAGCTGAAGGACAGGGATTTTTCATAACTGTAATACCCCTTTGGCCACGATCATACTATCAGTATTTGGTCAGTATTTTACAAGAGTATATAAGCCAAAACCAGGAGTGGAACAATCAGAGGAAAAGTATAATAGAAACACGTCACCACTTCTGGATTTATTACCCACTCCTGGCTTTGGCTTACAAATACTAATGTACAATATTGACCAAATACTGAATGTGTGAAAGTGGCCTTGTCTGATAATCCATCAGTGAGCTGTTCTGAAGAGAGAGTTTATACCTGTTTTTTTCCTTCTTATGAGCTCCTCTCAATTGATTTTTGACTACGTGACAGTTGAGCTTTTGGTCATAAATCAATTGAGAGGAGCTAGGAATCTAATATATACTTACCTTGTAATGTCTTCACATCCTGTTCCGTCCAGATGTCTCGGGATCCCAGAATTCCAAGCGGCGGAAATTCACCGACTGCCATATTGGGACACCCAAGTGATGGGTGTCTCACACACACACACACTGTGTATATGCTGTATGCACCACACACACACACACTGTATACGCCAAACACAGCCTCTTGCGTGGTACTACCAGCGGAACACCGCTGTGAACACACCGCCTGGATCAGCCGAATGATTCAGTGACTGCCGCCAACTTTGTACAGGAGGAGCGCATGCGCAGTTTTAATGTGACCGCTGCAATCTGTCTGCACAAAGATGGCGGTGGTCTGATTTACAGCGCCTGCGCAAATTCCACGCAGTGTTCAGTGGTGGCTGTAACCGTGCCCTGACCCTGTACTGTTGCTAAACTTCCTTTAATTGAAATGTCCTTGTGTTTATACTAATTTTCACTGGAAATATTAGGCCAAAAATTCTAAAAGATAGTTTCATACCCTATCCCTCCCCCACAAAATTTGATAGCAGGCGCTATGCATCCATCAGACTTCCAGATAGAAAAATGTAATTCATCCCCCTAAAGAGCACTCCAGAGTAGGGATTTACACCTAGAGAAGCAGCTTTTTTTTGTAGAACGATACCTTACTGTATACATGTATTCATTCATACTGACCACTTTAAGAAATTATCCTGTGCTATACTTTGCTTGTTTAATTATTACAATAAAAATTCATGTTTCTTTTTCTCATAGGTTGTTTATGCAGTTGGTGCATTGGCCAAAGGCATATATGACCGAATGTTTAAGTGGCTCGTGATCCGTATAAACAAAACGCTGGACACAAAGTTACCCAGGCAGTTCTTCATCGGTGTGCTTGACATTGCTGGATTTGAAATTTTTGATGTAAGTCAAATATTCCAAGAATGGCCAGTTTCAAACAAGCCCTAGTGTATATACTAAAGAGGGGATTAGCTGGACACTTTTATATAACATCTGAGAAAGCATCTGTAGCTAAGGGTGTTTAAGAAATCCAATTTTACTAAAAGTATGATCCAGTTTTTTGAATTAACACTAGTCCAAAAATGAACCACATTCATCATTCCGCATAAGGCAAGGTCATAACTTTGGTGCATTTTAAGCCTAAATTTACACTAACTATTACATACGATTAATAGATCTGTCTCTAAGTAGATGGATCATGCACTGTCTAATGCCGGGTTCAGACAGCCATACTAAAATTCTGTCAGATGTGACCGTCTCTGTGTGCATCTCTGAGTACTGATCCTCATAGCAGACATAAACTAGTCTGATCTGCTAGTCAGGCCAGAGTATTGCATGCTGCGATCTTTTTGCTCAAACTATTGGCCCGTGAGAAAAACTGTTGGCGTGCACAGCAACACCGCAGTTATTAATGGATCATTGTGTTGTCCATTGAGCACATGGACAGGACAGAAAAAATATGGCAGTCTGAATGAACCTTAAAGGTGCAATAAGAGGGGCTGGTCTTGGTCATTATCAAATCAATAATGGCGAATAGCGTTCCCTTTTCTCTTTACACACGATGATGAGCGCCGATGGGAACAGAACGATTGTTAATAAGATCGTTCTTTCCCTACACAGCATCATGTCATCGGAAGCATATCCTCTTTTTATAAAATGTTTTTTAAGTTGCCATAAATTATCTAATTACCTGAAGGTCAAGCATTTTGCTAGTTCGTTGGGTGATTACCGGTATGTTTACACAAGCTGATAATTGGGAACGAACATTCTTACAAAACGCTCATGCACTGACTCTCGGCCTGTCTAAATGCACCTTAATTGCATCAGCCTAAAACACTGTACTGTATATTTGGTTTAGATTTCATCTTCACACTAGTAAGGGTTTCATAGAGAATAGGAGCAAATGTGAGAAATAAGATTTACATTCAAGAGAAGTTCTTGCTTTTTTTATTAGAGTTAGCAGCTTTTAAATATGTTTATGCTTTGCACAGATAAAAAAATAATCCTCCCGACTAGTCCAGCACCTGCTCTCCACCGCTGCTATTGTCACTGCTCACATCACTGCTGCAGCTAATCACTAAGCTCTGTGTCTCATGCTATCTCGGCTCAGAACTCAATGATTGACTGCAGTGGTGAGTGAGCTATCGATCTGATATCACCAATTTAGCCAAAGCACTGAGATTGAAGCAGCAGCAAGTGCTAGACTTGAGAAGGGAGAGTACTATCTGATTACATCTTATTTTACGTGACAGGTAATGCTTGGAGTCAACATTTTCTAAAAGTGGAAAACCCCTTTAATAAATGGATAAATAGTATACTATTTACTAGTATACCTAATTAATACATGAGTAAATACAGTTTTATATTAAGTTAGAGTTTATAGATTTCCCACTTAACTGGTAGTGGATAACTGAGTTATGTATTTTATGAGTCACACAGTACCACTCAGGAAGGTTTCATGCATCCATTCTTTTTGCGTAGGAGAAAAACTGAAAGATTTTCATTAGTGTGCTGAATAAAATTGTCATCAGTGTTTGGTCAGTGTCTGATTTTACCATCTGGGTTTCAGCACTTTTTCTTGTATGCAAAAAAAACTCATGGAGATTTCTCAAGTTTCTCCTATCAGTTAGAGGACAACACTAGAATGGAACGTGAATGCCATTGGGGTGCTGTCCATATTTTTCACAGACCCATACACTTGAATGGATGAGTCTGATCTGTGACTGTGATCAAAAATGGACATACCGTATCTTTTTTTTTTTTGCAGTCTGCAAGAAAGGGCATGCAAACAGCACGATAGACTATAAAGCATACTTGTACTGTCCCTGAGAATTGTCTCTTCAGAGAGGAAGAGGACTAGAACTCTAGTGCCACCTATTGGAAGTAGCAATCCTAACAGTCAATATCGACCCTTAACAAGCCTTGCCACATGACTTAGGATGAAAGGAGCATTGCAAGGTTGAAAAGTCACCTCACCATGGCATGCCAGGCTTGACATGCCACTCTCCGCAAGGAGAAACGTTACCCCTTGGATTCCTATTCCTGAGAAACTCGGACAGAACACATATGAGAAAATCGGACATGTGAAAGGGGCCTTGAATCAATATATGCACTTTAGTACTTGTTAAATAGTATGGTTCACTTTCAGTCTGGTTCTGAAAATCTAGACATATCGTAATTCCATAACATTTCAGTAGGTCAAATGAATCCTCTAATATCAGCATTATCGTTCTCATTATACATACTTGTGTAACTATACAAGGTGAATCTAATTGTTCGTATTTATTCAGTATAACAGCTTCGAACAACTTTGCATCAATTTCACAAATGAAAAGCTGCAACAGTTTTTCAACCATCACATGTTCGTGTTGGAACAAGAGGAGTATAAGAAAGAAGGTATTGACTGGGAGTTCATCGACTTTGGACTTGACTTACAGGCCTGCATTGACCTGATTGAAAAGGTAATGATTGTATTTTATAAATTCATATTCTATTATAGTATTAATACTTCATATTGATTCCTTATTATATGTTATATGTTTGTATTCATTGGTTGTATATACAATATTAACACTTTTGATGTCTTTTATGTGATAGCCTATGGGGATTATGTCAATCCTTGAAGAGGAGTGCATGTTTCCTAAGGCTACAGACATGACATTTAAAGCTAAGCTTTACGATAATCATCTTGGAAAATCACCGAATTTGCAAAAGCCGAGACCTGACAAGAAGAGAAAATATGAGGCTCATTTTGAACTTGTACATTATGCAGGAGTGGTAAGTAGCCCCAAGTAAATAGTCTACACGATAAATATCTGCACGTGTAATGTCATCATACCACTATATTATATATACGGTACATTACATATATTATTTGTTTTTCACCTGTAGGTTCCTTATAATATTGTTGGTTGGCTGGAAAAAAACAAGGATCCACTTAATGAAACAGTGGTGCAACTCTTCCAGAAGTCATCCAACAAACTTCTGGGCTGTCTGTTTGAAAACTACATCAGCTCAGATAGTGGTTAGTGCCCTTATACAGGTCTACTTGCTGCTAGTAATGATTTCTATGAAAGAATCACAATATTTTAATGGCGATATGAAATGTAAATTAAGCATGAGTCTTCAATGGACCTTCAGCTGGGTTACAACACATACCCTACCCCAAATTCCATCACCTACATGTTTGCTACCTATCTTTGGTAGTAATGTTCTGTACCCAACTGCTGTCTGTGATATATTTGACTTCGATGAACGATGTAAGTGAAGGGAATCAATGGAGCCCAAATGGCATATGTACAGAAATGTAAATTAAGCATGAGTCTTCAATGGACCTTCAGCTGGGTTACAACACATACCCTACCCCAAATTTCATCACCTACATGTTTGCTACCTATCTTTGGTAGTAATGTTCTGTACCCAACTGCTGTCTGTGATATATTTGACTTCGATGAACGATGTAAGTGAAGGGAATCAATGGAGCTCAAATGGCATACAGTCATGGCCAAAAGTATTGACACCCCTGCAATTCTGTCAGATAATATTCAGTTTCTTCCTGAAAATGATTGCAAACACAAATTCTTTGGTATTATTATCTTCATTTAATTTGTCTTAAATGAAAAAACTCAAAAGAGAATGAAGCAAAAAGCAAAACATTGATCATTTCACACAAAACTCCAAAAATGGGCCGGACAAAAGTATTGGCACCCTCAGCCTAATACTTGGTTGCACAACCTTTAGCCAAAATAACTGCGACCAACCGCTTCCGGTAACCATCAATGAGTTTCTTACAATGCTCTACTGGAATTTTAGACCATTCTTCTTTGGCAAACTACTCCAGGTCCCTGATATTTGAAGGGTGCCTTCTTCAAACTGCCATTTTTAGATCTCTCCAAAGGTGTTCTATGGGATTCAGGTCTGGACTCATTGCCGGCCACCTTAGAAGTCTCCAGTGCTTTCTCTCAAACCATTTTCTAGTGCTTTTTGAAGTGTGTTTTGGGTTATTGTCCTGCTGGATGACCCATGACCTCTGAGGTAGACCCAGCTTTCTCACACTGGGCCCTAAATTATGCTGCAAAATTTGTTGGTAGTCTTCTGACTTCATAATGCCATGCACACGGTCAAGCAGTCCAGTGCCAGAGGTAGCAAAGCAACCCCAAAACATCAGGGAACCTCCACCATGTTTGACTGTAGGGACCATGTACTTTTCTTTGAATGCCTCTTTTTTCTCCTGTAAACTCTATGTTGATGCTTTTGCCCTAAAAGCTCTACTTTTGTCTCATCTGACCAAAGAACATTCTTCCTAAATGTTTTAGGCTTTTTCAGGTAAGTTTTGGCAAACTCCAGCCTGGCTTTTTTATGTCTCGGGGTAAGAAGTGGAGTCTTCCTGGGTCTCCTACCATACAGTCCCTTTTCATTAAGATGCCGACGGATAGTACGGGTTGACACCGTTGTGCCCTCGGACTGCAGGGCAGCTTGAACTTGTTTGGATGTTAGTGGAGGTTCTTTATCCAACATCCGCACAATCTTGCGTTAAAATCTCTTGTCAATTTTTCTTTTCCGGCCACATCTAGGGAGGTTAGCCACAGTGCCATGGGCTTTAAACTTCTTGATGACACTGCGCACGGTAGACACAGGAACATTCAGGTCTTTGGAGATGGACTTGTAGCCTTGAGATTGCTCATGCTTCCTCACAATTTGGTTTCTCAAGTCCTCAGACAGTTCTTTGGTCTTCTTTCTTTTCTCCATGCTCAATGTGGTACACACAAGGACACAAGACAGAGGTTGAGTCAACTTTAATCCATGTCAACTGGCTGCAAGTGTGATTTAGTTATTGCCAACACCTGTTAGGTGCCACAGGTAAGTTACAGGTGCTGTTAATTACACAAATTAGAGAAGCATCACATGATTTTTTGAACAGTGCCAACACTTTTGTCCACCCTCTTTGTTATGTTTGGTGTGGAATTATATCCAATTTGGCTTTAGGACAATTCTTTTTGTGTTTTTTCATTTAAGACAAATTAAATGAAGATAATAATACCAAAGAATTTGTGTTTGCAATCATTTTCAGGAAGAAACTGAGTATTATCTGACAGAATTGCAGGGGTGTCAATACTTTTGGCCATGACTGTATGTACAGAAAATTAAAGGGGTCATTCCAGAATCTATTATTTTTTTCAAATTCCTTGTCACTTAACTATAACAATGTATGTAATAACCAAAGCCTTCACTAGCTAATTTTTTTTTCATATTTTTCTGTCCCCATGACCTCCATAATTGTGTCCCTCTGCTCATTATGAAATGGGCAGTCCTTCAGTGCTGCCGATGTGACCACTGTAAACTACATTTCCCACAAACCTCTGCTTCTTCTCCAGGCACCCTCATAACAATAGTTAATCCTCTAAATGCTCTTTGATCATTTAGAGCCACCGAGGCAGAGCCGATAAGAGGAGACATGGTGCTGTGCATATATTCTAATATTATATCAATACAAATAATTCATGCCCGTCCCCACCACCCTGGGTAAAGGTTTCTATTCCTCTGTCCTCCAATTCTGTTTTTTTTTAGATAAATTCCCACTGTATGCCAAATTCTAGCTCCAAAACCTGCCTTTGTTGCTCACAGCAACCAATCACAGTGCTGCTTTCATTTTACTGAAGCTGTTTAAAAAATGAAAGCTAAGCTCTGGTTGGTTGCTGTGGGCAGCAGACAGTTTAGATAAAGGCTCTGGTGTATTATAATAAATAAGGACACTAACACTTATGCTTTTAATGAGAAATAAAAGGTGTAGTGGCTTGTACTTTCGTGCTTGTTTGGCTTTAGCTATCACATAGCCAAGCAGCGCAGTCTGAGAGGAGGGGAGCTGACCCTCCTTTGACAGGAGTGTCCATGCCCACCTTGTGCAGTCGCGCAGAGGAAGCTTACTATAGAGGACTAGCAGATATCTACTGAGCAAGTGCGACCGGCCATGAAACAACTACAGGACATATCCATGGGCACCCAGATAGGGAAAATCCACTAGCATGCCAATTTTCAGGCTGTGATATCAGGATCAGCTAACATTTTTGGAAACTAATTTCATTTGACAACTTTCTTTTAGGATTTTACACTAGTGAGCTATGACTGATATTGAATGAATAATTTTAAAATTGAGAATATAACTGCATGCTGTGCTATTCAAAAGTAAAATCCTACTTAAATGCAGATATTATTGAAAAGATAGTGTACCTTTTTTTCAATTTATTAACCTTTCCCTCTAAATGTCTGGTATAGTTCCAACAAACATGGTATTATGTACATACAGTAAGTGTAGGTTACTATTGTATTTCTTGAATTCACTGTTTTATTCAATATTCACAGCTGATCAAGGTGGGGAAAAGAAACGCAAGAAGGGAGCTTCATTCCAAACTGTATCCTCCATGCACAAAGTAATTTTTTTTCACATTCCTAGCTTTCTTTATAGTACAATATGGTATATTGGTATTATGCTGAATAATAGAACAGATATGTATCATCCATAACAAGTGGATTTTTTTTACCCTACAGCTGATGCCGCTGCGGTTCTGTGCCGCCATCTTGTGACTGCAACTCCTGACTGATCGGAAATCAGAGGCAACAGTCGCAAGCTCTCAGTGCAAGTCTATAAGGACCTTGTTCTCATAGATTTACAGTGAATTGTGACTTTCAGATCATTCCAGCAAACACTGGAGAGATCTGACAGGTACAAAATGGTTAAGACCCATAGGAGTGGTGCCGATAACAGATAAAGACAGCCATTGGTGAATATAAGGCTAGGGTCAGGGAACTTAGATTAGTAGCACCACTCCAGTGCTGCAATAAAAAAAGCACTTGAGTGGTGCTTTAATTAAAGAGACAGGAAAAAGCTGAAAAGGAAGGAAGGTGATTACCCCACCAACAAGGTTATAAGAACAGGGCACTAGCAATTCTAAAGATCTATAGGGGGTCTTCAGACGGAGGCTCTTCTCCCACTGATGTGTGTTCACGGTGGAGAATGTCATGAGCAGTCTAGGAACCTGATCAGGAAATAATGATCTATGTTGCGGGAGCCAACTATATCTTTGAGGGTGGATAATGACTTCCCTCTGGACAAAACAGCATTGTTATTGTTTAGTGTAACATTAAGGGCTTTCTACTTTTACACCAATTTTCCTCTGTGATAGTTCTTATTATAAAAGCATAAAGATTACATCATTAGAGTCACCAACTCATTATATTAGTAACATAAATTGTCTTTTACTTTAGGAAAATCTGAACAAATTGATGACCAATCTTAGATCAACAGCTCCACATTTTGTGCGCTGCATCATTCCCAATGAAACTAAGACTCCAGGTAATTTCGTACATCATTTAGAGCCTTGTGTGAATAATTCAAATAATGCTTTAGTGGTATGAATACACGCTGTATATTATGCTAGGTGCTATGGACCCTTACCTGGTTCTTCATCAACTCCGTTGCAATGGTGTCTTAGAGGGAATACGTATTTGCCGCAAGGGCTTTCCAAACAGGGTTTTGTATGCTGACTTCAAACAGAGGTATGTTATCAGTCATAGAGAATTCTTATGTTAGCAAATTAACTACCAATAATCATGATGGGCATATAGATACTTCAGATTATTATGGTACATGACATGAAGTCAGATATTTATAAATTAAATATAAAACCTATCTTGTAGAGCATAGACGTAGTACCTTATATCATTTGTTTCAGTTCGGCAGCACAAACAAAACATCATTAAAAACTCAATCACAAAAGTAAAACATGTTATCTTGGTTACCATAGCATCAGGGTAATCAAAACAACTTTATAAATTTGTCAGGAAAACTAGTAATTTTTCAGTAAAGGTGTTATCCAGGATTTTAAAATTGATGGCACATCGTCTGCATGGGCCAACAGTATTAGATCAGTGGGAGTCCGACTTGACACCCCAAGCGATTTTCTGATTGAAGGGGGTGCAGGTTCATGCGCACCAATTTCTTTATTGTTCACATTTGGTCTCAGCTTAGCTCATATTAGCCCATGCTCTACTTTGCGGTACCTGTGTTTGGCAATGCAGCGTTATCCCACCTCTTCACTTTTATTTCTTGTTCCACGTTCCATAAAAGCTAGAACTATCCTCAATTTAAACAGAACTTTCTAACTTGTTTTAACAGGTACCGTATTCTGAATCCTAGTGCCATCCCAGAGGACAAATTTGTGGACAGCAGGAAAGCCTCTGAAAAACTCTTGGGAACTTTGGACATTGATCACACACAGTATCGTTTTGGGCATACCAAGGTTAATAATAAATAATTTATTAATATTTAGTCTAAGAATTTATAGCATTGATAAGTATTTTTTGCTGGTGATTCTCAAATTGAAAGTATTCTCTAGGACTTTAATATTAATGGCCCATGTAACTGCTAGACCATTAATATTAGATGGTTGGTTGCCAACACTCGCCACCCACACAGTCAATGTTTGCTTCTTCTGACTGGAGGTGCACAGTGTAGCGGCTGTTCTCCAATGCAGTGTCCACTATACAGTGTACAGAGTGGTGCAGTTTTGGATCAGTACACTGTGTACATCTTGCTTCTGCGAGACATAGAAACAGGTGATCGATGGGGGTGGGCCAATGTCTGACTCCCACCAATCTAATGTTGATGACTTTTCCTGAGGAGAGGTCATCAATATTTTCACCTTGCACGATCTTAGCAATCTCTGTATTGCAACACATAATTTACTTGAAAAAATGAAATATCACACTTTAACAGCGAAAGTAAGCTCCTTCATTGAGAATTCTTAATTTCTTTTGAATAATGGTAAGATGTATAGGCAACAAGTATAGACATGTTAAAACTAGAAAGATAGAATAGGTTATACATAGGGCCATTTCTGACAATCAATTTTCTTAGAAGAAATGTTTACATAGATGGCACTAGCATGCTGCACCTAGTGATTGGTTGCAGTGGTCACAAGTTATAGACAGGACATCACAGCTGCAGCTCTTTCAAAAATGACTAACGAAGTCAGTGCATGAGCTGAAGGGCCTTCAACAGGTAAGTAATTTGTATTTTTTTTTTTTTTAAGCATTACCAACTTTTTTCTCCACATATGAGAAAATGAAAAGCCCTTAAAAAGATGTTATTGCACCACATTCAATGTCCAAGTGTATCATCTCCTAAATCTCTTCTCATCACGTGTTTTTCAAGATGGAGAACATTATAACATACTTTTATGTGCACTAGGTATTTTTCAAGGCTGGTCTCCTTGGACATCTTGAAGAGATGCGAGATGAAAGATTAGCTAAAATTCTCACACTGATTCAGTCAAGAGCCCGGGGAAAACTAATGAGGATTGAATTCCAAAAGATTCTTGAAAGAAGGTAAATTAGAATTGGTAAAAGAAAAATGAATGCAAATTAAAAATTGATTTTTTTTTCTAACCTGAACTTACGATAAAGCTTTAGTTAATATTCCAGATCATATATGCCATCTATGTTTGATATAATTGGAACTGATGTGCTCACTTGTTTTGGCTTACCATGCATGTTTTCCGCAATGGAAAGAGGAAAAAGTCACTGTTAAAATTCAATATGCCTGATCATTCTTTCCTCTAGATCTGCAGTCAAGAGATAATTTAGAAACCCTCCATACAGATAAGATAGTCAGCCAATCCAGACTTAATCAGCAGATTTAGCTAGTTTTTATCTCAGACGTAGCTAAAACCTTTTGTATGCATAGGAGCATTATTTCTGAAAGTCTTGGACTACCCAAATAGAGGAATTGTAGTTGACATTCATACTTATACAATAGTTTTAGTCATTTTTATTTAAATCGTTACTAAACATTTGTTCTTATTTAATTAAACTCCAGCCTTTGCAATGTTAGGATTTTTTTTTAATTTGCTTCATAATCTTTACCTTATTTTGTATTCATCTCTCCCAGTCACTAATCTGTAATGCTCTATCAGTTCCCAGTTGATGCCCTTTAGAAAATCTTTCCAACTGCTGCCAATCAAAGATCTGTATACAGTACTTAAAGTGGTATTCCCATCTCCAAGATGCCTATCCCAATATGTAGTAGGTGTAATAATAATAATATTAGCAAATACCTCCAATTAGAAATGTAGTATAGTTTTTCTGATTTGCTATATCTCTTTCCTCAAGTGCAGGCATTGCAAGACCTTAGGTATCCATGGTTACGACCACTAGTAACTAGCTTTACCGATATAAGTGGTCATAACCATGGATACCTAAGGTTCTGCAATGTGTTCACATGAGGAAAGAGACATAGCGAATTAGAAAAACTATACTACATTTCTAATTGGACGTATTTGCCAATATTATTATTGGAGAAGTAAATACCCCTTTTCGTGTATGGGCCACTATCTGTGACAGTAGAATTCCCATACACAGTGTGGTGGCACTGTAAGGATCTTTGCTGAACAACAGTTGAAAGCAGCTTCTAAAGGATCATAAAGTGGGCATTAAAACATTACTACAGGATAATGCAATACAAAAATAACTACAAAAAAAGTGTAGTTAATTTTACAAGATTATGACTTTTCTACACTTTGAAAGGTACAGGATTTTTTTAGCCTAACATAATAAAGAATAACTACATGTTTAAGTATTTTTTTTATATTTTGTAGGCACTTTAAATGTCTGTAGAGTTGTGGGGGTCCATAGCTGGAGAACCGAACCAATTGCTGAAAAGACAACTGAGAAGTGTGCAGCTCGAGAGGCAAAAGTGCACAGCAAATGCCAAAGTCAGTACACCTAGCAGAGTACAGATTCAATGGAAAGTTATAGGATTTATATTGAATCTATACTCCACTCCGTACACTCACTCTGGTAGGGGGTGTGCGCTCCTGCTTCCAGAGTTGCAGACTTCTGAGCCATTTTTTTAGCTATTGGTGGGGGTCTCAGGATCCTGAACTCAGCATCTTCTGTAGGCAATAAAGTCCCTACAAAATACAAAAAAAAAACAATTAAATATTTAATCTCATTAAAAATATTTAAGATTGCTGTAAAAGAGAAATAGCGCAATAGTGCAATATCAGGTGTGCAGATAGCAATTGCAAGTAATACACTCACCAAATGGAGTTTTGTAACAGGAAATGGAGGATTCGCTGCTGCAGAACCACAGATCCACGACGGACCAACATAGAAGATTCAGGATAGGAAAAATGTGGTCAGACAATCCGCGCTACGAATCACTAAAAACTCGGATTATTAATACAGTGGTCTTTATTCTAGGCGTTTCAGAGTCTCACAGAACGCCTTCCTCAGGAAAAACCACCTGAGGAAGGAGTTCTGTGAGACTCTGAAACGTGTGGAATAAAGACCACTGTATTAATAATCCGAGTTTTTAGTGATTCGCAGCGCGGATTGTCCGACCACATTTTTCCTATCCTAAAAATATTTACTCACTGACAACTGGAGGTACAAAGTAAATCTTCATAGAAATAATAAAACTACTGAAACTGGTAGTGTCTACTAAATACGGTACTAAGAAAGTATATTTTATTTCTAAGGGATGCACTGCTTGTTATCCAGTGGAACATTCGTGCTTTCATGACTGTTAAAAACTGGCCTTGGATGAAGCTCTTCTTCAAGATTAAGCCTTTGTTGAAGTCTGCAGAAACAGAGAAGGAAATGGCAAACATGAAAGAAGAGTTCCTCAAGCTAAAGGAGGCTCTGGAAAAATCAGAAGCCAGGAGGAAAGAACTGGAGGAAAAACAGGTCACATTAGTACAGGAGAAGAATGATCTAACACTTCAGCTACAAGCGGTGAGAATGAACATAATAATTATAACACACATCGATGCATCCTGCAATTGCCCTTATTTTATCTTTGCCTATCATTACATGTTAGGGTTTTACATCATATCATAACGCCAAATGTCAAAAAGTCAATCATGCACTAATAAAAATTTAAGTAGCAGTTTAGCACTGAACCTTAACTTGTGTAAGTTCATTTGATTTTTAAATATCTCCCCAAAGGAACAAGACACTCTGGCTGATGCTGAGGAAAGATGTGACCTGTTAATTAAAACTAAGATTCAAATGGAAGCCAAAATTAAGGATCTCACCGAGCGTATAGAAGACGAAGAAGAAATGAACTCAGAACTCACATCTAAGAAAAGAAAACTAGAAGATGAATGTTCAGAACTTAAGAAAGACATTGATGATCTTGAAATAACATTAGCTAAAGCAGAAAAGGAAAAACATGCAACAGAGAATAAGGTGAACGGTGTATTCTGTTTTTGTGGAAGCTTATGAGATGTGATGAAAAATGCAATAAAGGTCATAATGCTAACAGCGCAATGTGCGCACAGTAACAGGTTCTTATGGCAGACATTGTTTCTTTTCCAACTCATTTCCAGGTCAAAAACTTAACAGAAGAAATGGCAACTTTGGATGATACTATTGCAAAGTTAACGAAGGAGAAGAAAGCTTTACAAGAGGCACATCAGCAAACTCTGGATGATCTCCAAGCAGAAGAAGACAAAGTCAACAGTCTGACCAAACTCAAAACGAAGCTGGAACAGCAAGTAGATGATGTAAGATCAGATTTTTTTACTTTTCATATCTGTTTTTCGTGATTTTAATACACAATGTATAAGAAGAAAGCATGTAGCAAGATGTGTATATACAGGTCAGTGACCATCATTGGGTTAATATGTAAATGAGATAAATGTGATTATTTGCCTTTTTTTGATTAATCTGCAATATTGTTAGAGAACTATTTGTCATGAAGCTGTTACTTACAGCCATATGAAATACCCTGATTCCCGTAAATAGGGCGCCCCCCGAAAGTAAGGCATGCTAGGGGGAACACTGTGCCTGCTAATATTAGGCACCCCCCCGAAAATAAGTCATACCTTGTTCTGTGCATGGGGCATGCAGTTGTGTCTCGCTCTCGCTGTCCCCGCTGTCCGGTGCTTTCCGGTGCCCGCCACTGCAGCCGCGCTGTTCGCAGGAATTAATCACAGCCTCGGAGCTGTGTGCCGATCTCCGCCCATGAGCCCTGCACCAATCACAGCGCATGAGCCATGGGCCAGCTGACGTCATCCATAGCCTCTGATTGTTCCTGGGCTGTGATTGGCCCAGGGCTCCTGCGCTCTGATTGGCCCAGGGCTCCTGCACCACCAAAGCACTGAAAGCAGCACCGTGGTGGAAACCAGTAAGAAAGTGAAAGTGTGTGTGTCTGTGTATGGGTGTGTGTCTGTGTGTGTACGGTACACACATGGGAGGCTGCGGTGGGATACTGTGATAATGGGAGGCTGCATTGGGATACTGGGATGATGGGAGGCTGCAGTGGGATGATGTGGGATGATGGGAGGCTGCAATACTGTCCTGTAGAATGATGGGGGCTGTAATGGAATGATGGGTGCTGTATTGGGGACTGTAAAGGGATGATGACGGCGGCAATGGGATGATGGGAATATTTGGGGCTCCAAAATGATGATGGGGCTGCTACGGTAAAGGAACTGCTGTGGGTGATTGTTACAGTAGTGGTACAGTGTCCAGAAAGTGTGTGGGAGCCATTTTAGAGCCCTTATGTTTTGTGGCCCTGTGTGGGAGTCAGGCAATTACAGTACCATACCGTAGTGTGTTACTTTGATTTGTTGTCTGCTTTTATGCTGAACGGTCTATATGTCTGACTACTGTTTTTACGCTACAGAACATTCCTTATGTATGGGTAGAGCGCGCTGGAATGTTTCTCATGAAAATAAGACACCCCCCGAAAATAAGACATGGGGCAACTTTCAGAGCAAAAATTAATATAAGACGGTGTCTTATTTTCGGGGAAACAGGGTACATAGAGTAAGTGAATTAAAAAGTAAACTCCATACACAATGAATCACTATGGTTTTGTTTGTTTTTTTGTAGCTTGAAGGTTCCTTAGAACAGGAGAAGAAAGTAAGAATGGATCTCGAAAGAGCAAAACGCAAGCTGGAGGGAGATTTGAAACTGACACAAGAGAGTCTTATGGATGCCGAAAATGATAAGCAGCAGATGGAGGAGAAACTAAAGAAGTAAGGATTCCATTAGAGGAAGGCCAATAACTAAATGCCAGTCCCATTAGAAAACCTTTCCAATTAGTCCAAATTCACTCCTTCATTATTGAAAAAAAATAGTACCGTTGCCAGTCATAAAATGTGCAGATGGCATCATCCTGTAGAAACATTTATATGTTTACCTGAATTTGCCATTTTGCCAAAGGTAGGAAATTGTGTGGGCCTGATTCATCAAGGTGCTTATGCCTGATCTTTGTCATAAAACACCTTAAAATGTCAACTCAGAGTTGGGTAAAAATGTAGCGACTTTTGGTACATTTATGCTAGTCCCAGCTAGCTTCACCAAAGTTGGCACAACTGCAGCCGGATAAGACGTGGCAAAAGCCAGCTGACAAATTCATCAAAAGTTACACCAATTTATGGCATAACCTTATGTCAGAAATGTACTCTAGTCCCTGGCTGGAGTAACATTTCTGGCAGAGGTGAACAGTGGTTATACGATGCGCTAATTCATTAAGTGGCTAGCGCCTCTGACCTCATCTCCCTCCGTGCTCCCTTTATTAAGACTAGTATGCACAATGCCAGTCTTAATGAATCTGGCCCTATATGTTTACTTTTCTAAGTCATAAAGAGATTTTTAGGATTTATAAACATGTAGCCAAGAGCAGGGAATTTCACATTAAAGGAAAAGAAAATTCTGCTCAATTCTTCAATCCCCCGCCACTCCAGCACCAGTGGTCCCTTGCCGTCTATGCATACGTACTGCAGCAATCTAAAGCTGTACATCATTTATGTGACTGCTGCAGCCAATCACTGGCATCAGCGATAATGCCGGCATGTATCCAGGAAAATATCATATTCTAGCAGGGACAACTGGAGTGCAGGTGCAATACTGGTGGGGAATTGAAAAAGTGAATACAATTTTGCTTAATTTTACCCATTCTTTGCTATTTACTACATTTCTATATATCAGGGAAAAATGTATTTCAGGTAATTCTTCTTTTGTTATAGCTATGTGTTTTTTTTTCTAATTTTTGTCTGTTGGTTTTAATAGGAAGGAATTTGAAATCAATCAGATGTCTTCTAAAATTGAAGATGAACAAGCCATTATAACCCAACTTCAGAAGAAAATAAAGGAACTTCAGGTAAGTAAATTACTATTAATTACAAGTACTTTCATAAATAGCCAGACTAATCCATTGATTATGGGTAATAGTGTAATATAAGCATACATTTGTGTATTTGCATATTATAATACCATTAGGTGTCTAGTTGACGATAAATGCCATGAAAAATTCAATTTGATTAATGTTTAGTTTACAGACAAAGGTGAGAATGGTATGGAACAAGCAATATAGCAAATATGAATCAGGTTAGCAAAATGCTGTAGACTAAAAGAAAATGGAATTCTAGTGATGTTTGGCATTTCAGGCTCGAATAGAAGAGCTAGAAGAGGAACTGGAAGCTGAACGGGCAGCACGAGCAAAGGTGGAAAAGCAGAGGTCAGATCTCACAAGGGAGTTGGAAGAATTAAGTGAAAGACTTGAAGAGGCTGGTGGAGCAACTTCTGCCCAGTTGGAAATGAACAAGAAACGAGAAGCAGAGTATCTGAAACTACGCCGAGATCTGGAAGAAGCCACTTTGCATCATGAAGCTACGTCGGCAGCTCTAAGAAAGAAACATGCCGATGCCGTCTCAGAACTAGGAGAACAAATTGACAATCTTCAAAGAGTGAAGCAAAAACTGGAGAAGGAAAAGAGCGAGCTCAGGATGGAGGCAGATGATCTGTCTTCAAACATGGAACAACTAGTCAAATCTAAGGTGTGTTTTAGAAAATACAGCATATTTTATCTTTACCTTTTTTGTAAAAAATTTAATAGACATAAAACAAAAAATTTCATTTTTTTTTTTACAGTATGATAGATAAAACATAAATTTAAGTTTAGCAGATGCCAAGCATTGGACTAACTAAAATACTGTAGAATGAGTGTGTTTTCTGCAATTGCCTGGAAATATTAGGGTATAGGTAAACCATGTCTTCTAGGTGCCACAATAGCCTTTGAATTTTTCAAGCAGAAAACACTTAAGTAAAATGCCAGCGGCGTCTTTTTTGCTTATTTTTGCGACGGTTGTGCTTGCAATGTCTTTTTTTTTACTTTATATAAAAAGACGCAAACCTTCTGAAGAATGGTCAGTACACTTCTTTTAGCCACTTTGAGGCTTTGGAAGCATACAGCGGTTAAAAGAAGTACAAAAAGATGAAGCAAATGCACTGCAAGTCATTTTTACATTGCTATCCATTTGTTCATTGCTGTTGGAGTTTTTCTTTTTAGCCCTTTTTCAGGTGAGTTCCAGGCAGAAAGTGCCTGTAAAAGTACACATAGCCTTAACGCGGCCCTCAGGATAAAATATGTCGGGTCTAGGGCATTAGATTCATTATGACCCAAACGTGTTATTTTTAAAGATCTGAACCAATTGTTTCTGTAAAAATTCGGTATGCTGAAAAAGTATATGTCTATAGTGAACTGTCTCAATACAAGAATGCTTGACTATGTGACTATATTTTAGGGTATATCAGAAAAACTGTGCCGTACTTATGAAGACCAGCTTAATGAAGCAAAAGCGAAGTTGGATGAAATGACCCGTCAATTAAATGACCTCACCACTCACAGAGGAAAACTTCAAGCTGAAAATGGTGCCCGTGACTTTTTGTACCATTAACATTAATAAAAGTAGCATAAGGTTATAGGTAGTATGAAGCTATTGCCATACAGTTTGTATATAAATCAGCCAATACCCATCCAGAGTTACTATGTCATTCAGTGAGTAGGAAGAAGAACATGGTGTAAGCAGCGCAAACATTTTCCATAAATGTTCATAAGATGTTCTCTACCTACATCTGAGATAGAAAAAGATTAGAAGCAGAAGTTTGCAGGCAATGTACGACTGCAAATGTCACCAGAACACATCTTGATTGCTGACATTTAATATATTTGTCTCATAAATGTTAAAAAACAGGGGAATTTTCTAGACTTCTTGAAGAGAAGGAATCTTTAATAAGTCAGCTGTCCAGAGGGAAATCTTCATTTACTCAACAGATAGAAGAGCTTAAAAAACAACTAGAAGAAGAAACAAAGGTAACGTAGTTTTGTACTGCCATGCTTCAGCTAACAGATGACCTCTACATGATTTAGATCACACACCGTTCTTTTCCTACCTGTAGGCAACAACGGAATTGTGGTGCTACTGTCACGCAATACTGTTAACATGTGGCGCTTTGTGAAAATGCTGCTCACCATTTTGCAGATGTAGGATTCTTCATGCAATCTTGCATCGAAGCGTAAATGAAAAAACAAGTAAAGCAGAGAAATTCAATTTTGTGTCTATTTGTCTGACCCAAACAGAAACAGAGACCCGCAACACTTAAAGTGAACCTGTCCTGTTGAAAATCATTGGTTGTTATGGAGCTGGCGGTGCTGATTAGATAGATATACATTTGCAGTAAAACTTGTATTATAGTCATTGAAATTCCTGGTGTTTGTATGTATATGGGTCCAGCGGGTGGTCTTATTCAGTGAACTGTAAAGCGCTGCGGAATATGTTGGCGCTATATAAATAAAGATTATTATTATTATTATTGATGGTCTTCCCTATATGTCTATGCATGCAGACATACCCGTCAATCACTGAGTGTGGCCGCCAACAGGACCTATACGTATACAAACAAGTTATACTGAATATTTTCCATCAAACCTATATATAATTTTGCTTATCGTCTTCTTCTCTATATCATGGTATCCATAGATTCAGGCAGTATGTACATCGTGTCAATATCCCTTTAAAAAATACAAGTTTGTAATGTCCAGACTTCATACATGACACTCTGACATCTACATGCACAGATCTTAACATAACATTAGACTCATTGAATAGGTAAATTTTCTGCTCTGAGGCAATTACTTATGTAACTCTTTATGTTCTGGCACTTTAATTATAATTACAAACACACCCCTGCCTAAATGTGACAATGGAGAAGCATGAAAAAAATCCCTATGGGACAGTACATTGGCAGCCATGTTAGTAGTAGGTTTCGGTCTCTTCCAACTATCATATTCTGTTTCTTCTCCCAGCCATTCAAAATTTTCATGTTGTCCCCAGCTTCAGATTAATGGCCTTATGGATTATCTATGGCACATGTTTCAAATCATGACATTTGGCACTCATACTGAAATACATTAATTTTGTTCCTCAGGCCAAAAACGCACTGGCTCATGCTCTTCAGTCTGCCAGACATGATTGCGATCTTCTCCGCGAACAATTTGATGAAGAACAAGAGGCTAAAGCCGAGCTCCAGAGAAGTCTGTCCAAATGCAATGCCGAGGTGGCTTTATGGAGGAATAAATATGAAACAGACGCTATTCAGAGGACAGAGGAGCTGGAAGAGGCAAAGTAAGATTCCTAAGTACTAGGCAGAAAAGATATATATCTTTGTACCGTGTTAGCCAGTAGATAGAAGAATATTTAGAATTGAGAGTCCTCAGTGGAGAAGAATATTTAGAATTGAGAGTCCTCAGTGGAGAAGAATATTTAGAATTGAGAGTCCTCAGTGGAGAAGAATATTTAGAACTGAGAGTCCTCAGTGGAGAAGAATATTTAGAATTGAGAGTCCTCAGTGGAGAAGAATATTTAGAATTGAGAGTCCTCAGTGGAGAAGAATATTTAGAACTGAGAGTCCTCAGTGGAGAAGAATATTTAGAATTGAGAGTCCTCAGTGGAGAAGAATATTTAGAATTGAGAGTCCTCAGTGGAGAAGAATATTTAGAATTGAGAGTCCTCAGTGGAGAAGAATATTTAGAACTGAGAGTCCTCAGTGGAGAAGAATATTTAGAATTGAGAGTCCTCAGTGGAGAAGAATATTTAGAACTGAGAGTCCTCAGTGGAGAAGAATATTTAGAATTGAGAGTCCTCAGTGGAGAAGAATATTTAGAACTGAGAGTCCTCAGTGGAGAAGAATATTTAGAACTGAGAGTCCTCAGTGGAGAAGAATATTTAGAATTGAGAGTCCTCAGTGGAGAAGAATATTTAGAATTGAGAGTCCTCAGTGGAGAAGAATATTTAGAACTGAGAGTCCTCAGTGGAGAAGAATATTTAGAATTGAGAGTCCTCAGTGGGACTCTCAATTCCAAATATTCTTCTAAGTACTATGCACTTTTTATAAGTGAGTAAAGCCTGTTGGGCGCAGTCGGTGTCCATCATGTGACAGATCCGGCATTATGTGGAGATTTACACAGAGGTGAACAGGGCCTTAATTGTAAAGACCATAGCAAAAGAAAGCAAAATTTCTCATTTATATTTGTACGTACTTTATGTGATTGCTTTTACAATTTTTCATAGAAAAAAGTTAGCTACACGGCTCCAGGAGGCTGAAGAGGCCGTTGAAGCTGCTAATGCTAAGTGTGCTTCTCTGGAGAAGACCAAACATCGCCTGCAGAGTGAGCTGGAAGACATGATGATTGATCTGGAGAGGTCCAACGCTGCTGCTGCTGCTATGGACAAGAAGCAGCGCAATTTTGACAAAATTATATCTGACTGGAAACAGAAGTATGAGGAGGCCCAGGCTGAGCTTGAAGGCTCACAGAAGGAGGCCCGCAGCTTGAGCACTGAACTGTTTAAGTTAAAGAATGCCTATGAGGAAGTGCTGGATATCTTGGAAACCGTAAAGAGGGAAAATAAGAATCTGCAAGGTTTGTGATTTATATTAAAAAATATATACCTAAAATGTTCCCCCGTAGTAGTGAAATTACCAAACCATGGTGTCACTAGAGCAGTCTGGGAAGCTAATGGTAATTTTGGATGAATTCAGAGGGTTGATCTGTTGCTGGCATCAATTAGGAAGAGCACCAAGAAAAAAATCGGACTACAATCAGACGAATATTATTCAGTGGGGAAGTGCAGACGATTTTTTTTTTCACTGACCGAAACTACGGGTGAAAAATAAATAAATCGCAGAATGCACTAGATTCTTCCGTGTGTCGGATGAGACTCATCCTTTCAATTCTATGGGTGAGCAAATAAAAAAAAAAATCAGATGCCATAGAGCGTAACAGTATAGCATCCATCTTTTATGGATTTATTGCAATTCCTGGACATAGGAAACTGTAAATGGCCTTGTAAATTATTAATAGTTGCTGATGTAAAAATAATGGATTGCATATGGACATATTGCAGTTTTCTGGATGAAACTCTGATTTTTTTATACGGTTGTGTGACTCTGGCTTTAATATGATATCTACCTATTGTGAGCTAATAATCACCCTTACAGCTTGTAAAAAGCTTTCTTCTCAATTTAGACTGTTGAATAGTTATAAATATAATTATAAAGTATAAATTTTGTAAAAAAAAGCTTATGCAAGCTGTGTAGTTTATGGGAAAAATTCAGTATAACCTGTGTGTTTTATTCATTTAATCCTCCGCTCTTTCTGGGATGTTGGGTCCAGTGGGCGGTCCTATCAGTGACTGACAGCTACCTCTGTATGCACACTTATACAAGGACAGCTGTCAGTCACTGATAGGACCGCCCACTGGACCGAACACCCCAGATAGAGCAGAGGATTAATTGATGGAAGCACAGGTTAATCTGAATATTTTCTCACAAAACTATACATCAAACTAATCCGCTCCTCCTGCTCTATGCCTTAAGATTGGACTGTAATTTCATGGTGAGAATCGTGTTGCCAAGTCATTTTTATGGCAAAATGAACACTGACAAACTCAATACACAAGAGCGGAATTTCATTTTTATTTTGCCATTTCACGGCACTTGGATTTTTTCCTCCATATTTTAGCACATTATATGGTAAAATGAATAGTATAATATAAAATTACTGCACATTCCACAAAAAATAATCCCTCATACAACTATGTCGACAGGAAAATAAAAAAAAGTTGTTTTTTGGCCACGTGGGAAGCAGTTAACTGCAGGAGCCGGAAATGTCTCTCTATTACATTGAATGATAATGTCTAGACTGTAACCTATAGATATTTGATTTTCAGAGGAGATTTCTGATTTGACTGACCAAGTCAGTGACGGAAATAAGAATTTGCATGAAGTAGAGAAAGTGAAGAAACAAGTAGAACAAGAGAAGTCAGAGGTTCAGGTGGCCTTGGAGGAAGCTGAGGTGAGGACAAGCCATACTATATGCATACGTGTAATTGTTATATACTTTGTGCCTTATGAGAAAATGATTGGTTGTTGGAATGACGATATGATTCTCTGGAATCATGACGGAATTATTTGTACTGCATGTTATATAGAGCATCTTAGCCACTGGTCGCGCAGCCTGTGAGGGTTTTTGGTTATAGGTTTCTGGACTCTAATGGCCTATGTTGGATTAAAGGGGTTGTCTCATGAACAAAAGTTCATTTTATTCAATACATCTTGGAATAGTAATAATTTCCACAATTAGATGTGTTTAAATTAAATGTCCCTGTGCTGAGATAATCTTATAAATGTGCCCCTACTGTGTACTGTGTAATGGCTGTGTCTGACCGTGCAGGAACATGGTCTGATCATACCACAGCTCCAGGGCAGGGGGGAGAAATAAAAATGTACAGACATTACAGCATGGAATCACAAATTATTTTTTTACTTGAAGTAAAATATTGTTGTAAAAAGTACAAGTAAATGTTTTACCTCACAAAAAGAATCAGCTGTGATCCCATACTGTCCTGTCTGTATACTCTTTTGCCTCCTCCCCTGCCCAGGAGGTGTGGTATGATCAGACCATGTTCCTGTACAGTCAGACACAGCCATTACACAGTACACAGCAGAGGCAATTTATAAGATTATCCCAGCACAGGAACATTATTTAAACACAACTAAGTGTGGAAATTATTATTATTCCAATAATCTATTGATTAAATTCAACTTATGTTTGTGGGAAAACCACTTTAAAGTAATAAAATTTGAAGTTAGCTTCCCCAGGTACAGCGCTGCCTCTGTGCCGCTGCTACAGTTTCTGTTTACTTGCTGCAGTGCTGAAATCACAACGGACGCACACATCACTGCTGCAGCCAATCATTGAGTTTAGCACAAAGTTCCACAAGAATCCGAGATTCTCATGTGGCACCGGTCGAAAATTAATTGCCCACCCATGACATATCTCATATACTGTATACCCCAACACACTGCTTATATATTGGGGAATACAAAAAGAAAAAGTGTCAGACTCCCATTTAAAAATGACACGTTGGTAGAAAGTGAATGGAGGCTTTATATGAATTACTGTAAGTTTGGCCAAACACTATAGCACTGAATTCATCAAGACTCCTGATTTGTACAAAAGTCTTGGAGTGAGATGTGCTAAAATTGATTAAGAGGCATTTGACTCTTAACGGGAATTTGTCAGCAGGATTTAACCCCCCAAACTCTTTATATGTTCATGTAGCACCTTCAAAAACAAGCTCAGCAATGCCATTAAATGACCAGTCCATTCCTCCATTACTGAGAAATCAGTTTAAATTGATATACAAATGAGGCTGAAGAGCTAATGTGATCTGATGCTTCTGTCACTCCAGCTCTGTACTTCACTTAGCACCACCTCCTCCTGTTTGTTTGAAAGGCACAATGATGTGTGACTTCAGGCAAAGGAGTCATCAGTCAAGCAGGATGGGTAATAGAGCTGGAGTGACAGAGGCTCTCATACATCTACCTACATTCATACATCTACAAACTAACTTACATATCTATTCAAACTCTGATTTCACAGTAACAGTGGATCTGGCCGGTCATGTAAAGGTATTGCTGGACTTGTCTTCTACATGCGCATATAAATAGTTTGGGGATTGAAATTTAGCTGATAGATTCCCTTTAATGAATTTCACACATCTTTCAGCTGCTGTGTGCCATGTTTGCAGCATAAATTATACCCCCTCCTGCCTAAGCTCACTATTCAAAAAGATTCTGGGGCTGGCATAAAAACCACAACTTTTTTTGTGTAACAATGAGTTGCGCAAAAAAAAAAAAATTACATTTTATACAGATTTTTTCCCAACAACTATTTGGGGATTCAGTGGATTACGGTATATTTTTCTGTACAAGCATTCGAAAACAGTTTATATATGATTTTTCTCCATTCTTATCAGGGTGCCCTTGAACATGAAGAAAGCAAAACTCTCAGGTTCCAGCTAGAAGTATCTCAAATAAAAGCAGATTTTGAAAGAAAACTGTCAGAAAAAGAGGAAGAGACAGAAAATATAAGGTATCATCTGCAAACACGGCCACTGTCCTGTGATTCTTGTGTATAGACAAAAACGAAAGATGCTCCTTTATAATTAATCTTAATCAGCAGTTCTCTATTGTGGGACCACCGGTCTCATGTATGAAGTCTAGTGCAAGCTGGACCTTGAGCGATTGCTTGCCGGTCTTATTACGGCCTTTATTTTATTACCTGTAGTACGTACTTAGCAATCATTTTCATACGTGAGCCCCCATCTGTCACCGATTTATATGTCAATGGATTCTCGCTTTACTGTATTTAAATGATCTCCTCAGTGGACCAAATTTCACATCTAAAGAGATTATTATCTGGTCCTTTCTTATTTAAAGCAAACAACCTTCATAGTACAAATTTTGATGAATGATGAACTTTGAAGATTGCATATGGTAAATAGTCAGTTTCACAGAGAATCTGTCATACAGCAGGTATATTTAGGAGGAGAAGTCATTTCTCCTGACATGTCTAATTTTAGAAAATATCTGGGTGAAATTTGCTTAATGTGCCAATCTTAAACTTAAAGGGAATCTGTCACCAGGTTTTGCCACTTAATCTAACAGCAGCATAAAGTAGGGACACAGACCCTGATTCCAGTTATTTGTTACTTACTGGGCTGCTTGGTGAAGTTTCAATCAAATCACTACTTTATCAGCAGGATATTACCACTAGAGGACTAGTAAACCTGTTACCATGTAGTCCTCCATATTCGTGAGCTGTGTATAAACCTGTCCCCACCACTGTTTGGCAGTTTTCTGTCTATAAACAGTGTACACAGAAAGCTCTCAATCAGTGCTGTGAGCGGGGTTATATAGAGCTCAGAACTCAGAGAACCGATAGATCTGCAGGAGATAAAACAGAGTTTCCATCAAAACTGCAGCAAGCAGCCCAGTAAGTGAGACATCGCTGGAATCTCTGCCCCTACATCATGCTGCTCCCAGATGGGGTACCAAAACCTGCTGACAGGTTCCTTTTAAATGTGCAGAAGTGCAATTTATGGCCTCTCAATTAATTTTTGGCACATATACTAGCACCAGAAACAATTTGCTGCAATTGCGGACATTAGTGATAGTAAATCTGCATGTCCTTCTGCGGCTAATCTCCTTTTCCAGATACATTACAAAAGTGGTCAGATGTGTGAAAAATAACAAATTGCTGTGCAAATATACTATGCACCATCATTAGCAAATTATCTTCACCATAAACGTAGCATAAAGTCCTTGATGTTTTCCCCCCTCTGTGTAATGCTGTTCCTCTGTTATTCCTCTTAAATATTTATGGCTAAATTGACAAGTAGGTGTTAGCATTCTTCTTATCAAAGAGGTGTGTCCCTCACAGTTTGATGCCAGCACTGATTGGACAATGTCAGGTTTTGTAAGGACAGGCCCTCAACTGGTAACACCCAAATGTCAATTTATTCTGGCATTTCTAGAAGGAATAACACTGGAATGACGCAAGATAGAATTCTAAGAAAAGATGCTCCAAAATGTGTATTTTATGGGGAATTCAAGTATTCATTAAAACAGAATGCAGGATCCAGTTAAAAACAGACTGATTAATGGATACATTTTTTTAACTGGATCCTGCACAATAAAAAAATGAAGTCTGCTACACTTTTCCAAACCTACTTTACAGCTGTACAAACATATACCAACCATAGCGAAGCAAAAAGACCTTTCTTTTCTCTCAATTTGGTCATAATAGACACATTACCAAGTGTCTCAGGGATGTTCCCTGCATACGGTAAATGTTAAACGTAAGCCAACAACATGGTGTGAACATAGCCTAATTCTGGCAATGTAAAACTGTTTATGAACCAAAGTCATTATTCTTACATTCACTACTAATGTATGTGACAAAAAACCAGGAGAAACCAACAGCGTATCATTGAGTCATTGCAGTCTAACTTGGATTCGGAAGCCAAAAGTAGAAACGAGGCAGTACGACTTAAGAAAAAAATGGAAGGAGACCTGAATGAAATGGAAATTCAGCTAAGTCATGCAACTCGGCAAGCTACTGAGGCAACAAAATCCATGCGGAACCTACAAGCGCAGATGAAGGTATTGTGGTATGGGAATAGCAGAGTACAGCTAAATGTGTGAGGAGACAATATGGCTTGATATACTAGTAATAGGCATTTATGCTTTCTAACTAGATAAAATATTTCTCAAGTGAAATTGAGGTTAATAAAGATTATTACAGATGGGCAATACATAAAGGAGTTGCCCACTATTTGGACAACCCCTTCTTAAATGCTGATTGCCACCTTGTAAAATTTCAAAAGACAGGTTTGCACCCGCCTGCCTGTCTGCCATTCCATGCCACTCCAGTCTAATGAGGATAAAAGTTCCACATTCTGCCAATCGGGTCCAAGCAGTCAGACCCCCACCAATCAGTACGTTATCACTTATCCTGTGGAGAGATGATTACTTGTTTTCACAGAAGGACCCCTGTCCTTATAAGTGCATCTCTGCCGCTGTGTTATAAAGTATTTAATCTCTAATGGAAGTAAAGAATCTTACACAATCATACACAACACAATCCACTATACCAAGACCAATAATACCACATACAGGGAAGAAATACCACCATACCATAACTAGACTACATATTCCACCTCATAGTGACTGAAAAATACCACATACTAGGGACAAATACCACCACACCGTGACCAGACCACATAGTGACCAAATAATACCACATACATGGAACAAACACGCCCCACCATGAACAGACCATATAGTGACCAAATAATACCACATATTGCTAGCATATATCGACCAAATAATACCCCACATAGTGACCGAATAATACCACATACAAGGGACAAATACCATCACACCGTGACCAGACCACATATTATCAATGTATAGTGATCAAATACTACAATACTGATCATGAATACAAACCACAATGCTAACAACACTGTTATTGCCACCAGTGACATTATACACAGAAGGTCTGTATACAGTGTCAGTGTACAGGTAATACAGTGATCACCAGTGACATTATACATATATCCATCTTTGGCCCCTACATATATCCATCCTGGCTCCCCCCATATATTTATTCTGGTCCCTTGTCCTGGCCCCTCCATATATCCATTTTGGCCCCTCTATATATCAGTTCTTCATCCCACATATATCCATCCATCCTGGGCCCCTCTATTTATCCATCCCCCAGAGATCCATCATGGCCCCCCCTTGATTCTTGTCTTAGTCTATTTATTACACTTAGTTATCAGTCATGTGATGTCTTTAGGATTATCAAGTTCAGCTAGATGATGCGACACATCTTACTGAGGACCTTAAGGAACAGGCCGCAGTCAGTGAGAGAAGGAGTTTTCTGCTGCAAGCTGAGCTTGATGAACTGAGGGGAGCTCTGGACCAAACTGAACGTGCCAGAAAACTGGCAGAGCAGGAACTTCTAGAAGCTACTGAAAGGGTCAACTTGCTTCATTCACAGGTTTGCCAATTCATGTTCTTCAACAATTTATTTGATGTTATGTTTTACTGAGAATTATTATTACATTATATTCTAAGAAATATTCTAGGAGATAACAATATTTTAGAATTTTTACCTAATTTAAATAGTATTTTTTAAAATTTTTATATGTGTGTGGAGCCTATAGAGCACTCGTACCTATTAAATAGAAATATGTAAATTTCACTAATTATTGACTAAGCGAGACAGCCAAGCACTGTACTTGGCTTTCTACGTTGCCCCAATACAGAATGAATTGGGGGCTGGCAAAGCATGAGCAATGGCGCTGTATTCAAATGGGAAGATAGAAGTCCCCTTTTTTGGTGATTGATCTGAATAAATGATAACGTCTTACCAGAATAACCCGTTAGGGCAGAGATCTTGAAATCCGTGAAGAAATGAAAACACAAAATGTATTAATAAATTCTGAAACTTTGCATTACTCAATGGTCTAACATGATTTCTATGGAGCATATTGCATTGGATTGTATTCCATATAATATGAGAATATCCTCATAAAGCAAATAGATGAAGCAGCGACTCAAGGAGAAGTCATTATTATGGGGGACTTCAACTACCCTGAAATACATTGGGGAACCGAAACCTGCAGTTCCAGCAAGGGTAATAGGTTTCTGACAACGATGAGAGACAATTACCTTTCACAACTGGTTCAGGACCCAACAAGAGGGGGGGCACTGCTAGACCTAATATTAACCAACAGGCCAGACACTTGGGTAATAGTGATCACAAATTAATACGTTTTCATGTATCCTTTAATAAGATGTGTAGTAGAGGGGTTACAAGGACACTAAACTTCAGGAAGGCAAATTTCCAACGGATGAGAGATGATCTTGGTGCAATTAACTGGGACGATATCCTGAGACATAAAAATACACAAAGAAAATGGGAGACATTTATTAGCATCCTGAATAGGACCTGTGCACAATATATACCGTATGGGAATAAACATGCGAGAAATAGGAGGAAACCACTATGGCTAAATAGAGCTGTAAGGGGCGCAATAAGAGATAAAAATAAAGCATTTAGAGAATTAAAGCAAGTAGGTAGTGATAAGGCATTAAATAAATACAGAAGATTAAATAAATTCTGTAAAAAGCAAATAAAGACAGCAAAGATTGAGACAGAGAGACTCATTGCCAGAGAAAGTAAAAATAATCCCAAAATATTCTTTAACTACATAAATAGTAAGAAGCTAAAAAATGATAGTGTTGGTCCCCTTAAAAATAGTCTGGGTGAAATGGTGGATGAGGATGAGGAAAAAGCCAATATGCTAAATAACTTTTTTTCAACAGTATTTACACAAGAAAATCCCATGACGGATAACATGATCAGGGATAAAAATTCTCCATTAAATGTCACCTGCTTAACCCAGCAGGAAGTACGGCGGCGTCTACAAATCACTAAAATTGACAAATCCCCGGGCCCGGATGGGATACACCCCAGAGTACTGCAGGAATTAAGCACAGTCATAGATAGACCACTATTTTTAATCTTTAAAGATTCCATAATAACAGGGTCTGTACCACAGGACTGGCGTATAGCAAATGTGGTGCCAATATTCAAAAAGGGGACAAAAACTGAACTTGGAAATTATAGGCCAGTAAGTTTAACCTCAACTGTGGGTAAAATCCTGGAGGGTTTTCTAAGAGATACTATACTGGAGTATCTGGAGAAGAATAACCTTATGACCCAATATCAACATGGGTTTACAAGAGACCGTTCCTGTCAGACTAATCTGATAAGCTTTTATGAAGAGGTAAGTTCCGGACTGGACCAAGGGAATGCAGTGGACGTGGTGTACATGGACTTTTCAAAAGCTTTTGATAAGGTGCCACACAAAAGGTTGATACATAAAATGAGAACAATGGGGATAGGGGAAAATATGTGTAGGTGGGTTAAGAGCTGGCTCAGGGATAGGAAACAAAGGGTGGTTATTAATGGAGCACACTCGGACTGGGTCACGGTTAGCAGTGGGGTACCACAGGGGTCAGTTTTGGGCCCGCTTCTTTTTAACATATTTATTAATGACCTTGTAGGGGGCATAGAGAGTAGAATTTCAATATTTGCAGATGACACTAAACTCTGCAGGGTAATTAATACAGAGGAGGACAATTTTATATTACAGGAGGATTTATGTAAACTAGAAGCTTGGGCTGATAAATGGCAAATGAGCTTTAATGGGGATAAATGTAAGGTCATGCACTTGGGTAGAACGAACAAGTTGTATAATTATGTGCTTAATTGTAAAACACTGGGCAAAACAGTCACTGAAAAAGACCTGGGTGTATGGGTGGACGACAAACTCACATTTAGTGGCCAGAGTCAAGCAGCTGCTGCAAAGGCAAATAAAATAATGGGATGCATTAAAAGAGGCATAGATGCTCATGAGGAGAACATAATTTTACCTCTATATAAGTCACTAGTGCGACCACACTTAGAATACTGTGTACAGTTCTGGTCTCCGGTGTATAAGAAAGACATAGCTGAACTGGACCGGGTGCAGAGAAGAGCGACCAAGGTTATTAGGGAACTAGGGGGTCTGCAATACCAAGACAGGTTATTACACTTGGGGTTATTTAGTTTGGAGAATCGAAGGCTTAGGGGTGATCTTATTACAATGTATAAATATATGTGGGGACAATACAAAGACCTTTCTAATGATCTTTTTACTCTTAGACCTGTGACGGGAACAAGGGGGCATCCTCTACGTCTGGAGGAAAGAAGGTTTAAGCATACTCACAGACGCGGATTCTTTACTGTAAGAGCAGTGAGACTATGGAACTCTCTGCCATATGATGTTGTAATGAGTGATTCACTACTAAAATTTAAGAAGGGACTGGATGCCTTTCTTGAAAAGTATAATATTACAGGGTATATACACTAGTTTCATTAATATTGCGTTGATCCAGGGAGCTAGTCTGATTGCCGTATGTGGAGTTGGGAAGGAATTTTTTTCCCCAATGTGAAGCTTACTGTTGCCACATGGGTTTTTTTTCCCTTCCTCTGGATCAACATGTTAGGGCAAGTTAGGATAGGATATGGGTTGAACTAGATGGACTTAAAGTCTCCCTTCAACCTTAATAACTATGTTAATAACTATATTCTAATAGCTATGTATTTACAGAATACAAGCCTCATTAATCAGAAGAAGAAGCTGGAGACTGATTTAACTCATATGCAGAACGAAGTTGAGGAGTCCATTCAAGAATGCAGAAATGCAGAAGATAAAGCTAAGAAAGCTATAACTGATGTGAGTCTAGTCCTACCAATACATACATTACATGTTCATCGTGAAATGGTGTAAATGCTATCCACATTTTGCAGTGAATTGTAGGTATGAATAGAAAGTAAAAGAACTCGCCAATATCATTTTTATTGAGTTACGGATTCATTTCTTACTGTGGTCGGTATTGGGTTTTATGTATATTTAGGCTGCCATGATGGCCGAAGAGCTCAAGAAAGAGCAAGACACCAGTTCTCACTTGGAGAGGATGAAGAAAAACATGGAGCAGACTATTAAGGATTTACAGAAGAGACTGGATGAAGCAGAACAGATTGCACTCAAAGGGGGCAAGAAACAAATTCAAAAGCTTGAGTCTCGGGTATAGATGGATAGATAGATTTGTAGAAACGCATTTTAGTACTATATTTTAGGAAAGTTCTGAACCTTAAAATACCTTCTGTCTTAGATACGTGAATTGGAAAATGAACTGGAAACAGAACAGCGCCACAATTCCGAGTCACTGAAAGGAGTCCGCAAGTATGAGCGCCGCATCAAGGAGCTAACATATCAGGTATTGTAAATTGTATAAGTTGAGAGAAATTAAAGATAGGTACATTTTAGCTTTATACAACAAAGTTAAAGTTTTTTTTTAGAATATAAAAGGGTAAATAGTTTGAGGATATACAGGTATTCACAAAGCCAATAGTGCTCTTCGGTTTTAATGGGGCTTATATTACTTCAACATTAAGCTTGCCTTAGACCAGTGGTGTTAGGGCTGGCGGAACGCACCAAATTATAATAGTAGGTGCGTTCGCAGTCCGGGGTCCACGGTGCAGAGGTGGTACACTGCTGCTAAGTAATGGCAGAAAAATTAAGCGGTGTGAAACCAGTCACACGTGGGTTACGTCACCCAATGTGAACAGGACGAACTCTGTTACTGCACAGAGCCGCACCACCGCTGAAAGTAGATGCCGGAGCCTGTTAACTCACAGAGCTCGGCCAAAAGAGCGCACAGTGTACGGCCACAGAACTCTACCCCAAGGGCATGGGGTTAGAGTCCTTCTAGGCCCACTGAACGCGCGGCGTCGCTGCCGTGAGCGCCGCTATAGACGCTGGCTATGGAGCATGTGCACTGAGGCGTGCCGAGTCCCTGGTGAGGCCAGATGCTTGACTCAACCTCAGACCTACCTACGCCTAAGCCTGGGCGCTAGCAGGCTAGGCTGCACAACACATGCATACCAAGGGTAGGGGTTTCTTAATGAGTCATTCACGAGTGACATTCATACGTGCATACATCACTCACTCCACATAGTCTGTAAATACAGTCTATACTAGCGCATGGGCGAGCGGCCATGCGAACCTTTTATAGCCACGGGCGTCCGGGACCTTTCTGGTTTCTCGAATGGGCCAATCCGAACACGAGCAGGACCTGAGCACGTGAGCCTCGATCTCCAATGGGAGATCACTCCACGGGCATGCTCAGTGGCCCGACATGAGGACTTAGTCCCTGGAGAATCTCGCTGCTGAGCAGCATGGATTGTCATAGCTGTGCCAGAGGTGGCAGCAGCAAGCAAACCCACAGAGTTGGCCTGGGCAGAGCGCTGGGGCCAATGAATCTGCTGAGCAGGCTCCACTGCGGCCGAAGAATGGGAGACCGCTGGGTGCAAGGCTCTGGATTCCTGCTGTGGAGTGGCAGGAACCCGACGCCTAACAAGTGGTCCCCAACCTTTCTGACCTCGAGAGCCACATCCAGCTCTGAGAGAGGGTCACAAGCCACATTCAGCTCTGAGAGAGGGTTGCAAGCCACATCCAGCTCTGAGAGAGGGTTGCGAGCCATGTTCAGCTTTGAGAGATGGTCGCGAGCCACATCCGGCTCCCACACTCCCTCACATTAGTGGCAACTAAAGCCCCTATCATGGGTATAATGACAGCCAAAGCTTTTCCACAGAAGCAGTATATCAAGATCCAAGGGTTCCCATAATCCCCCCTCCAGTAATCTCCCATCAAGCGCTCCCACCACACTGTCATCCAGCTTCAAGCACCTCCTCTGACCAGTAGTATCATCCTGTCTCCCGCACAAAATTCTTAAATTATCTCTAAACCCCTAAGACCAGTATATGTGCATCCAGATCTGCTCTTCTGTGCCGGACTACTCACAAAATTCACCATTTTGAGATGCGCTCTTCATAGTTCTTTGCTAGACCTGGAGCTAATGCACCAAGCTGGCAGACAGCCGCAAGCCACAATTCATGAGATCGCAAGCCACATGTGGCTCCCGAGCTACAGGTTGGGGATCCCTACCTTAGACTATAGATTCCTGTGGATAAACTAATCTACAGGGGGTGTTATGGCCCCAATACACTATAGATTACAGTTGATGCAAATGACCAATTTCAACCAAAATGAATTAGTCGGGGAAAAACATGTGATTGTATTACCCAACTGATCACAGACCATCATTGTTTGAAATTAAGTCAGCTAATACATAGCTCGTTAAAAGGTAGATTTCCCGTCCATGAACGATCATTTTTTGAAAGAATATTTCTTGAAGGAGCGTTCTTTTATTGTCCATTGGCACTAAATATGAATGGCCAGGCTGAAGAGCTATAAGGGGCAATATAGACTAAAATGTGTATGGCTGAATCAGCATTACAATTGGTCAATGATTGTTCAAACAGCAACATACTTAATCTAATACTTAATCTAATACCCTTAATCTAATACTTAATCTAATACCCTTAATACTAGGGTCTGTTCTCAAGGTAAAAATAAATTGAGAGCAGAAGTAGGTGGTGTGAGCACGCATAATGTATTGTCTAGATTAGTATATTTCTGCTTGCCAAAATATGAAATATTGTCGTATTGTTGTACCTTTTCTCCCGCCGAAGGCAGAGGAAGACAAGAAAAATCTAATTCGTATGCAAGACTTGACTGATAAATTACAGCTAAAAGTCAAGAGTTACAAGCATCAAGCTGAAGAGGCTGTAAGTAAACCATGTGCGGTTAATGTAAAAGCAATAAAAAAAAACCCATCCCATAATGTAGGATATTGAAGTGGAGTCCGAAAGTGTGATACTTGCTGAGAGTAACAGTGCTGTAGAGCTGGGACTAGCTAGAGACATTTTGCATTGTATCTGTCCAAGCGTGATGCAATTAGAAAGGTGTACAAAAATCTCCATGTGGCCAGAAGTAAGGGTTTCTGAAAAGATATGTACACGTGTCATATTTGTTGCCAAAATCTCTGTAACTGTCCAAAACATTATTATTACTTATTTATATAGTGGCTACATATTCCGCAGCACTTTGCAGACAATACCAAGAGGGACTCACAATCTAAACCCCCTATCAGTATGACTTTGGAGTGTGGGACATAACCAGCGTATCCAAAGTAACCTCACACAAACGCAAAAAGAACATACAAACTCTTTGTAGATGTTTCCTCTTGGTGAACTTAGGACAGCAGAGCAGCAAAGCGACAGTGCTAACCACTGAGCCCCGTGCTTCCCCCTTGAATGGGGTATGTAAAAATCTACTGTATGTACAATTTGTACAAACAACCCAATTCAGATGCATGTAAATGTATTTTTATTCATATATTTCCTCTAAGAACTAAAGCTCCTTATGTTAAACTATGCTTATTACTATTTTGTAATGGTCAAATAATCCACTGTCTTTCAAAGGAACAACAAGCCAATCAGTACCTGACCAAATACAAGAAACTGCAGCATGAACTGGATGACGCCCAAGAGCGGGCTGATATAGCCGAATCACAAGTTAATAAACTGAGGAGCAAAACAAGAGATAGTGGGAAGGTGAGATGTCATCCTCTGATCACCATGGCTTATTGGTGCAACCATACACCTTCATCATTTCTGGTGTCCGATCTGCATGCATGAAGACTATATGCACTGTTGCATAACCTGTTAACATTTAATTTAAGTTGACAAACCTGTAATGTGAAACACGACTAATTGATAACATTTAAATATTTATTAGTATATTCATGAATATGCTAATAAATATATACATTTTATCAGTCGTGTTTCGCATTAAAGGTTTCTCATTTCCAATGGTTACACAACTAAAATTCAATCATATATACTAATTTAATTTACAGTAAGTTGCCGGACATCATTTTCATTTAAGTCATATTTTACTCTCTTGAAATTCATGTACCTATTTATTTCTAATCAATTAATTGTTGAACCTAATAATAACATATGTGAACACAAAATTGTACTTATATTGCGTCAATCAATGGAAAATCTTATGCCCAGTTTTATATACACATTGCGTATTTCACTCGTAGGTGCGTGAAGAGGAATGAACAGAAGACGTGTGAGGCTGCATTTTCAAAAACTTTGAAGCAATTTAGCCTGATGCTGAAAAGTGACCTAAGCATGCAACTACATAAAATAAATCTTATCACATAAAATGTATCTGTTATTGTCATCCTTTCTTGCTTCATAACACCCAGAAATCTTTAACATTTGTTCTTTTCCTTGGAATCATAATGATTATTGTCTATTGTAAGTGCAAAAAGGTCAATGACATTAAAAAGTTATCATTTTTATTTCATATTAAAATCTAAAAAAATAACATTAGAAAATAGGAATGAGACCAAATAAACAATCACAATATACAGTAGGGGGAAGTAGGTGCAAAATGAAAGATAACAAAAATTGTACATTTCTGGGCAATAGAACATCAGAACAGAGTAATAACGCTATTAAATGCCATTCAAAGCTCATTGACTGACCTCAGAGATGAATGCTGCAATCATTTTAGGAGAAAAAGTATCAGATATCTGATCATGTTGTATCTTTTCATACACTAAAGAAGTCTACAAAAAGTGGCTCAATTTCAATTCATTTTCACCCAGAGATCACCATACACAATAGTAAATATTCTTAGCAGACCTCTCCTAAACACTGTAAGGCTGGTTTCACATTAGCGTTTGGAGGCGCAGCGGATGCTTGCTGTGAAGCTCCGGCCCCTGCCGTGCCTCCTCCGGTCAGCTCCGCCTATGGGTGCATGCCACTGCATGCGGACTGCGTACCCTATCTTTAGCATTGGGTATGCAGGCCGTGCGCAGGTATGCTTTTGCCACCGCATGCGTCTTTTTGACGGTGCAGCGACCTGCGCCAAACGCAATGTGTTGCATTTTGGTGCGATTGCCGCACCGTCAAAAGGACACATGCGGCAGCAAAAGCATACCTGCGCACGGCCTGCATACCCAATGCTAAAGATAGGGTACGCAGTCCGCATGCAGCGGCATGCGCCCATAGGCGGAGCTGACCGGAGGCATGGCAGGGGGCGGAGCTTCAAGGCGAGAGTCCGTTGCACCTCCAAACGCTAATGTGAAACTAGTCTAAGAATAATAGAAAATTACATGTTCAGCCCACCTCCTATGTGGCTTTAAATGTCACTTGAAAAGCGGTGCACAGGGTAGTCAGATATTACAAGATGTAATATGGGAAAAAGGGGGTGAGAAAAAAGAAAGGAAAGAAAAAAGTGGAAAAGTCATCGCAGAAAAAAGTAGATCTGTAGAGTAAAAAAAATAATCGGTTGTCTTGTCATGCTAGGGCAACTTCGAAGATGGGTGAACGTGTGTAAGCATATTTAATCCATAGTGTCAAGGTCTGAACAAATTTGTCATGTTAAATAAAATGTTGGACTTGACTTTTTGTAGAACAAATTGTTTCTTCCAAGAATTTGCAACAGTCTGTTTTTCAGCCAGAAGCAAGAAAGTAAGGAGTTGACCTTGTGTACGAGTGAGGTCTGCATTGTTGTAATGTGGATGAAACAGGGATCATGTCATAATATGACATTAAAGAAAGTTTGCATAATACAGTACCATAGAATCTGAACCAATCTGGATAGTTTAGGACATGTTCACCAAGTTTTAGAAAACAAAAAGGAGTAGCCAAGTACATACTGGGTCATCTGTGTAGGTGCGAAATACCACCTCATTAGGTCACATTAATTGAGCATTTCGGTATAGTTAGCCACTAGTAATCTCCACATGTACTAGGGATTTCAAGTAGCCGCAAATTACGCAGCTGCGGTAATAGAAACTAAATCTCCAAGCACTTCCAAATACTCGGAGACCACCCGAGCAATGAGTATATATCCAGATCCCACTCCCAAGCATACACGTCCATATGTTTGTGAGATCATGGTTTATTTTAATTAATAGATGTTGGAATAATAATAACTTTCACATTTGGTTGTGTTTATATCATAAAAAGAAAGCAGGAAAATGTTTTACAACACAAAAAGAATTAGCTGCGATTCCATGCTGTCCTGTCTGTATTTTCTCTTTTGCTTCCTCCCCTGCCCAGGAGCTGTGGTATGCTCAGACCATGTTCCTGTACGGTCAGACACAGCCATTACACAATACACAGCAGGGGCACATTTATAAGATTATCTCGGCACAGGGACATTTTATTTAAACACAACCAATAGGGTAAATTATTATTATTCCAAGATCTAATGATTAAAATTAAATTTTGTTTTCCGATTTAATTCTAGAAATACCCCTTCTTCATATTAAGTATCTGAAAATGTGCACTCTGCAAAACTAGAATTTAGGAATCCACACTGGGGAGTTATGGAGAACGTATAGAATGCAGGGCATAAGGCACATTTTTATTAGGTTTGTTTTACCTAGTGCAGACAACGGTAGTTTTCCCCAAGCGCCAACTTTTCTCTTCATCTTAGTCATCGTGGGAGCAAGATTTAAAGTAATATAATCCTGTGTTTTCCTTGTAATATGAATATCAAGATATTTAAATTCCTTAGCCATTGGGATATCTGAAAAATTTTCAAGAGCCAAGGTGTCCCTGTTGTACAAGGGAAATAGAGAAGACTTAGACCTATTGATATTTAGTCCCGAGAAAATAGCCCAAATTTCTCTATAATTTTTATTGTTACCTTTAAACCCTTACTAACAAGCCCTTTGTATTGCTTTATATCTATAATATCGCCGTGGGAGCGTCACTCTGTCTGAAGCCTTTATAGACTGCGCAAGCGCGACGCGCCTGCGCAGTCTGGCTCCAGAATGAGGCATCTAGCGGTGAGGAGTGTGTATGGCACCGGAGATGCCGGTACTGTACACACTGCACACCGCGATTTCCGGCGCCATATTTGCATACTTACCTGACCTGGAGCGTTGCCACGGCTCTTCTCTTCGGGCGGAGAACGGGGCCGGCGTGCACGTGAGTATTGCGCATGCGCATAGCGCTGTCCGGCACCATTTTACTGAAGACACATTTGCAGGGTGCCTTCAGCAATATGGCGCCGGACTATGCGGTATGGGCATGCGAGTACTCCGGCGCCGCACTCCTACCCCAGCCTCCAGCAGAATGTGACAGTGCTGAAACACAGGGAAGAAAGGTGAGTATAATTTTTTTTTGTATGTGTGCAGTTTAATAGGGGTGAGGGGACCATGCATACCAGGAAAGGGGGGTGAGAGGACCATGCGTACCAGGAAAGGGGGGGTGAGAGGATCATGCATACCAGGATAGGGGGGGTGAGGGGGACCATGCATACCAGGATAGGGGGCTGAGGGGGACCATGCATACCAGGATTGGGGGGTGAGAGGACCATGCATACCAGGAAAGGGGGGTGAGGGGGACCTTGCATACCAGGATAGGGGGGGTGAGGGGGACCATGCATACCAGGAAAGGGGGGGTGAGGGGAACATGCATACCAGGAAAGGGGGGTGAGAGGAGCATGCATACCAGGAAAGGGGGTGAGAGGACCATACATACCAGGAAAGGGGGGGTGAGAGGACCATGCATATCAGGATAGGGGGAGAGAGGGGGCCATGCATACCAGGATTGGGAGATGAGGGGTACCATGCATACCAAGATAGAGGGGTGAGAGGACCATACATACCAGGATAGAGGGGCGAGAGGACCATGCATACCAGGATTGAGGGGCGAGGGGACCATGAATACCAGGATTGGGGGGCGAGGGGACCGTGCATACAAGGATTGGGGGGTGAGGAGACCATGCATACCAGGATAGGGGGGCGAGAGGACCATGAATACCAGGATGGGGGGGACGAGAGGACCATGCATACTAGGATAGGGGGCACGGGAGGACCATGTATACCAGGAAAGGGGGGTGAGGGGACCATGCATACCAGGATAGGGCGGTACAGGGACCATGCACACCAGGATGGCGGGGTGTGAGGACCATGCATACCAGGATAGGGTGGTGAGGGGACGATGCATACCAGGATGGGGGGGGTGAGAGGACTATACATACCAGGAAAGGGGGGTGAGGACCATGCATACCAGGAAAGGGGGAGAGGGGACCATGCATATGAGGAAAGGGGGTCGAAGGGACCATGCATACCAGGATTGGGGGGCGAGGGGACTATGCATACCAGGAATTTCTGTAAGGTTTCTGCATCTCTTGGCAGAAAAACGCAGCTGAAAATACACACATTTTTTAAGCGTTTTTGATGCGGTTTTGCATATTTTTTTTCATGTCCATTCAATGGGTCAAAAACACAGGCAAAAACGCACAAAGAATTGACATGCTGTAGAAAAAAATGCACTACAAATACGGACTGAAATTTACTGATCATGTGCACAACACTTCAGGATTGTCATTGAATTACCTTGCATAAGTATTCCATTGCTTTTTGCACCATTTACGCACAGAAAAAAATCACATCAAATACATAAAGTGCGCACACAGCCTAAAGCTGCATTTTACACTACAAGTTAATCGTGAAAAAAGTTAAAAATGCTTGTTTCATAATTATCTTGCCATGTAAACAAGCTGTTCATCACCCAATGAACGAGCAAAATCCTTGATTATTAAGTGAAATGATCCTTCACACAGGACCATTTTACTCAATAATAATCACTCAGCAGTGCATCATCCTGTATATACGCTGCTCAGAACAATGGCACTAGGATAAGAAAAAGCAGACCTCAGAGTCAGTAACTCATATTATTAAAAATTGTTTACTTTCTTAAAAATCAAAGTGGTGGGTGTAAAAAAAAGAAGAGAGAGGATGCACATCCAAGTATAAAGAAATTCATGTGGGTTAAAAATACAACAGATAATACAGGGTGGGTCATTTATATGGATACACCTATATAAAATGGGGATGGTTGGTGATAACAACTTCCTGTTTGTGGCACACTAGAATATAGGAGGGGGGAAAACTTTTCAAAATGGGTGGTGACCATGGCGGCCATTTTTAAGTCGGCCATGGGAAGAGGGTCATGTGACACATCAAACTTATTGAGAATTTCACAAGAAAAACAATGGTGTGCTTGGTTTTAACGTTTGAAGATGATGATGAGTTTTGCGCACGTCAGGAGGAATTTTGGTCCACTCCTCTTTGCAGATCATCTCTAAGAAATCATTAAGATTTTGAGGCTGTCGCTTGGCAACTTCGGACTTCAACTCCCTCCATAAGTTTTCTATGGGATTAATGTTTGGAGACTGGCTAGGCCACTCCATGACCTTAATATGCTTCTTTTTGACCAACTCCTTTGTTGCCTTGGCTGTATGTTTTGGGTCATTGTCTTGCTGGATGACCCAGCCACAATCTGTTTTTTTTTTTATTCGTTTTTATTGAAAATACTATAATACAACATTATCACAAATGTACAACACAGGTCAAAGTAACATAAATGTGTAATTATGCAACCATTGCAGTATAAACAAAGAGCTCCGGTCTTAACCCTCTCCCACCCAGGGCCCTCCCCCAACCTTTATTTGACTGGTTCAACTGTGACTCGCTGTGAGGCTTCCCAAGCCTGCCAATCCCTGGTGAACTTCTGTAAGGCGTTATTTTTGTGGGCTAGCATTTTTTCAAAAATAAACGTGGTATTAACTGCTTGAGCTATGGCCTCTTTCTTAGGAATAACATCTTTTTTCCACTGTTTAGCTAACAGGAGTCTTGTCGTTAACACAATATGAGACGTTACCACTCTAGAGCACGGGGGAATGCATGTATGTTTAAGAGGACGAGCGCCACCACGGGAGACGGCTGGACGATCTGTCCCACTACAAGTGAAATAAGTCTAAAGGCGTGATCCCACAAAGAAGTTAAGTGGACAATCCCAAAATATATGATATAAGGACCCCACCTGATTACAGTTTCGCCAACATAGGTGTGAGGTGTTGGGAAACATGGAATGGAGCTTCACGGGAGTAAAATACCAGTGGAGTATCAGCTTCAAGTGTGATTCAAAGTGGGACACACATCTATACGTCCGTCCTGACAATTTAATTGCTCTTAACCAGTCCTTGTGAGGTATGGCTTTACCGAGGTCTTTTTCCCAAGATATGAAGGGTATAGATTTTACAAATCTGCTCTTATGTCCCAAGGAATCATAAAGGGGTCTCAAGCCCATATCTATGGATGAGGAAGATGAGAGGGTCCTAATAATATCACTATTAACCCTATATGGGAAGTTTAGATATTTCTTTAAAATGTATTGTACCCGGAGATATGAGAAATGATCTTTAAAGGTCAAGACAAACCTGTTTTTCAACTGGGCAAAAGGTAAAAGAGTGCAATCTTCAACTATATCGCTTCATACCGTGATCCCGCCTATCTTCCAATGGTACAGGTCAAGGTCCTCTGATAACACCTCCAGAAGTTCTAAGGTGCCTCGAGAGGCAATGCAGTGATGTGTGTCTGAGTGGAGGAGTGAACCTGAAGCCAATTAGACAGGGAGTGCTTAGTCAGTGGAAGGAGGGCCCCCAGGTTCCGTGGGTCAACCAGAGCTGCCCATAGCACCGCCCTGAGATCGTGTGAGGGTGCAAAAGTTGCCTCTATTTGGGACCACCTACTTGGGGGGGTCGCGATTCCACCAGTTCTTCAACCGGCTGAGTTGAGTTCCTATATAGTAATCGTTCACATTAGGGAGTCCCACCCCCCCCACTGGCTTTGTGTGTTGCAACAAATGTCTCGACAACCGAGGCTGCTTTCCTCCCCAGATGAAGGCGTTCAGAAGCTTATGAGAACGTTGAAAAAACACCTTTGAAGGTGATATCGGCACCGTGCGAAATAAATATAACATTTTGGGCAGTAATATCATCTTAAACAGTGCAATACGACCCACCCAGGAGACTTCAAATTTCTGGAGTCTGCTCATCTCATTCTCAATATCTGCTAGTAGGGGGAGGTAATTGGCTTTGTACAAATTAGTGGAGGATGATGTTACCAACGTTCCCAGGTATGAAATTTGCTCCATCTGCCAGTCCATCCTCATAATGGCCTTAAGGCGTTTCAACGGCGGTAATGGTATGTTAAGGAGAAGAATTTGAGATTTATTCTCATTAATTTTGTAGTAAGATAGGAGGCTAAATTTTTCAATAATCTCTAGAGCTGCTGGCAAAGACTCCAGGGGGCGTGCTAACGTCAATATCACATCATCAGCATACGTGATGCAATGAGATTGTTTCCCCACCTCTATGCCCCAGATATCTGGACTTTGTCTGATTGCTTGAGCAAGTGGTTCTAAAGCTAAAATGAACACTAGGGGGGAGAGAGGACATGCCTGCCTAGTGCCATTTGTAATGGGGAATGTCTCTGACATGATATCATTCACAAAAACCCTGGCTGACGGAGCAGAATACAGAGCTTTAATAGCAGTCAGCACCCGACTCCCAAACCCCATACGCAGAACCGAGAAGACAAACGACCATCTCACTCAGTCGAATGACTTCTCAGCGTCTAAAGCCACTACCACCGCTGGTGTTCCCCTTCTATTTATTACATCTATCAAATCACTTTCCTGGTGTTGTCAGCTGCAGTCCACCCTTGCACAAAACCAGCCTGGTCTGGGTTAATAAGGGAAGGAATGATAGGCGCCAATCTCAGAGCAATACACTTAGCATAAATTTTGACATCAGTGTTTAACAATGAAATCGGGCGGAAGTTTTGGGGCACCTCCGGTGGCTTTCCCTGTTTTGGGAGTGTGAACACAGTAGCTGTCAGCATTTCTTTTGGGAAGCTCCCTTCATTTGCTGCTAATTGTAGGGTTTTGCATAAGTGTGGGACTAAAGTCTCCTGACAAGCTTTATAGTACAAGTTTGTAAGACCGTACGGGCTTGGGGCCTTCGCCTCTGGGAGAGAGTTAATCACTTTGGTCAATTCAGTCTCCATCAAAGGTGCGTTTAAGATTTCTAACTGGTCTGGTGCAAGAGTTGGGAGATTAATGCTTGACAAAAACAGATTTGAATCAGGGGCTGTTGGGCCATGGAGGTCTGGTCTTGGATCTAAGTTATATAAAGAAGCATAGTAATCCTTAAAGTTATTGGCGATTTCCCGAGGAGTGTATACAGTATCTTAGAATCGGGAGATAAGTTCCTCAAAAAGGGGATCTTAGTTTTAGAAGTTTTAATTTTCACTCTGGATGCTAGCAATTTACCCGCTTTATTATTTTGGGAGTAGTAATGGGCTTTGGTGATCATAAGATTTTTTTCATAATTGTGTAAGAGTAATTCCCGCAATCCAGTTGGAGATCACGTAGTTTACACATTTGGGCAGAGGATGGGGCTCTTTTATTCATGTATTCCAGTGAACTGATTGATGCTGTAAGGTCTGATAAGCGTTTTTCCTTTTTGCTTTTTAAGAATATGGCCTATTTTAATAAAGTGGCCCCTGATAAACGCTTTATGGGCATTCCATACATGGAAATAATTAGTAACCGAGTCCGCATTGAGCTCAAAGTATTCTTTAAGAGCTACTTTTGTTTGTGCCACTAAATGGGGGGTTTTTAGAATAAAGGGGTTCATCTTCCACGGGGAGTAAAGGAGGCACTCAGATTCTTCCCGAATAGACATCTTTTTGGGGGCGTGATCCGACCAAGTTATTATACCTATTTCTGATGAGTTGACAATATTAAGGAGACCTGCTAACCAAGAATAGGTCTATCTGGTAGGAGTGATGTACCTGTGAAAAGTAGGTATAGTCCTTCTCACATGCATGAAGAACCCTCCATATGTCATATAGGTCCTCCCGAAAGGCTAAGGGGGAGAACAGGCGGCCCCCTGGAGGTTGGGGTGGAAGAGTCCAGAGAATTATCTAAAACACAATTAAAATCCCCACATATGATTACGTGGCCCTGTTTAACCTTATTGATTCTAGTTAATAATTTTTTGATAAATCTAGTCTGCGCTTGGTTTGGAGCATAAATGACGGCTATAGTACATAAAACATTATTTATGGTGCCCACTTGTATGAGGTATCGACCTGCAGGGTCAAGATCTAAATAAGTCGAGGAGAAAGCAACAGACCCCTTGATAGCTAACATCACCCCTCTCTTTTTTTTGAGAACTTAGATTGGACCACATATGAAAGTGCCGATGAGACAGTCTGTGGGAGTCTTTCTCCAATAAGTGCGTCTCCTGGGCACAAAACATCTCACAAATAGCGGCGACCGCCTCTTTCCACATATAACATCTTTTATGAGGGCTGTTTAGGCCTCTAACATTAAGTGAGCATATTGTAATAACCATATTGTAAACATACGGATTAAAAATAAAAAAAAAATATATATATTCCCTAATAAATTCATTTTTTGGAAAAAAAAAAACAAAACAATAAAAGTAAACATATTTGGTATCGCCGCATCCGTAATGGCCCGCCCTATAATAAAAAAATTAAAAAAAATAAAAAACGAAGCAAAAAATAATGATTTATTATCACACCGCCGAACAAAAAGTGCAATAACGCGCGATCAAAAAGACGCATATAAATTTCCATGGTACCGCTGAAAACGTCATCTCGTCCCGCAAAAAACGAGCCGCCATACAGCATCATCAGCAAAAAAATAAAAAGTTACAGCTCGCAGAATAAAGCGATGCAAAAATAATTATTTTTTATATAAAATTGTTTTCATAGCATAAAAGCACCAAAACATAAAAAAACGACCTAAATGAGGTATCGCTGTAACTGTACTGACCCGAAGAATAAAACCGTCTTATCAATTTCACCGCACGCGGAACGGTGTAAACGCACCCCCCAAAAGAAATTCATGAAACGCTGGTTTTTGTTCATTCTGCGTCCCAAAAATCGGAATAAAAAGCGATCAAAAGATCTCACGTGCCCAAAAATGATACTAAAAAAAACGTCAACTCGTCCCGCAAAAAATAAGACCTCACATGACTCGGTAGGTCAGAATATGGAAAAATTATAGCTCTCAATATGTGGTGATGCAAAAACTATTTTTACAATAAAAAGCGTCTTTTAGCGTGCGACAGCCGCCAAACATAAAAACCGCCATAAATAGTAAATCAAATCCCCCGTTATCACCCCCTTAGTTAGGGAAAAATAATAAAATTAAAAGAAAATGTATTTATTTCCATTTTCCCATTAGGGCTGGGGTTAGGGCTGAGATTAGGGTTAGGGGTGTGTTGGGGTTAGGGTTGGAGTTATAATTGGGGGGTTTCCACTGTTTGGGCACATCAGGTGCTCTCCAAATGCAACATGGCGTCTGATCTCAATTCCAGCCAATTATGCGCTGAAAAAGTCAAATGGTGCTCCTTCCCTTCCAAGCTCTGTCATGCGCCCAAACAGTGTTTTACCCCCACATATAGGGTATCAGCCTACTCAGGACAAATTGCAAAACAACTTTTGGGGTCCAATTTCTCCTATTACCCGTAGGAAAATAAAAAAATGGGGGCAAAAATATCATGTTTGTGCAAAAAAATGATTTTTTTATTTTCACACCCGGGCGTTAAAAACTTCCGTGAAGCACTTGGGGGTTCAAAGTGCTCACCACACATCTAGATAAGTTCCTTGGAGGGGTCTAGTTTCCAAAATGGGGTCAGTTGTGGGGGATTCCACTGTTTAGGTACATCAGGGGCTCTCCAAAAGCAACATGACACCCGCAGACCATCCCATCAAAGTCTCTATTCCAAAACGTCACTACTTCCCTTCCGAACCCTGACGTGTGCCCATACAGTAGTTTTCTCCCACATATGGGGTATCAGCGTACTCAGGACAAATTGGACAACAACTTTTGGAGTCCAATTTCTCCTGGTACCCTTGGGAAAATAAAAAAGTTGGTGACTAAGGGTGGTTTCACATTTGCGTTTAAGGCCGCCGCTAAGCCCGGCCCCCTGCGGTGCCTCCGCCAGCAGCTCCGCCTACAGGCGCATGATGCTGCATGCGTCCTGCATCCCCTATCTTTAGCACTGGGGACGCAGGCCGTGCGCAGGCCTGCGTTTGGCGGCGCATGCGTCCTTTTGATGCTGCGCCAAGTGCACCAAATTGCAACAGATGGCGTTTGGCGCTGTCGGCGCAGCGTCAAAAGGACGCATGCGCCTCCAAACGCATACCTGCGCACGGCCTGCGTCCCCAGTGCTAAAGATAGGGGACGCAGGACGCATGCAGCGTCATGCACCCGTAGACAGAGGCACGGCAGGGGGCGGGGCTTAGCAGCGGCCGTGCGCAGGCCGACGTTGCGGCCTTAAACGCAAATGTGAAACCACCCTTAAAGATCATGTTTATTGAAAAAATCCGATTTTTTTATTTTCATGCCCAGGCTTTATAAACTTCTGTGAAGCACTGGGGGGTTCAAAGTGCTCACCACACATCTAGATAAGTTCCTTGGGGGGGTCTAGTTTCCAAAATGGTGTCATTTGTGGGGGGTTTTCACTGTTTTGGTACATCAGGGGCTTTCCAAACGCGACATGGTGTCCGATCTCAATTCCAGCCAAAAACATCAAATGGCGCTGCTTCCCTTCCGAGCTCTGCCTTGCGCCCAAATAGTGGTTTACCCCCACATGTGGGGTATCAGCGTACTCAGGACAAATTGCACAATAACTTTTCGGGTCCTGCTACCCTTGGAAAAATAAGAATTGAGGGTGAAAATATCATTTTTGTGGAAAAAATATGGTTTTTTAATTGTACGGCTGTACGTTATAAACTTCTGTGAAGCCCTTGGGGGATCAAAGTGCTCACCACACATCTAGATAAGTTCCTTAGGGGGTCTAGTTTCCAAAATGGTGTCATTTGTGGGGGGTTTCCACTGTTTTGGTACATCAGGGGTTTTCCAATCGCGATATGGTGTCCGATCGCAATTCCAGCCAAAAAAGTCAAATGGCGCTACTTCCCTTCTGAGCTCTGCCATGCGCCCAAATAGTCGTTTACACCCACATATGGGGTATCAGCGTACTCAGGACAAATTGCACAATAACTTTTAGGGTCCTGTTACCCTTGGGAAAATAAAAATTGGGGGTGAAAAATCCTTTTTTTGGAAAAAATGATTTTTTAATTGTACCGCTGTACGTTATAAACTTCTGTGAAGCCCTTGTGGGTTCAAACTTCTCACCACACATCTAGATAAGTTCCTTGGGGGGTCTAGTTTCCAAAATGGGGTCACTTGTGGGGGGTTTCCACTGTTTAGGTACATCAGGGGCTCTCCAAACGTGACATGGCATCCGATCTGAATTCCAGCCAATTTTGCATTGAAAAAGTCAAACGGCACTCCTTCCCTACTGAGCTCTGCCATGCGCCGAAACAGTGGTTCCCCCCCACACATCAGGTATCAGCGTACTAAGGACAAATTGCACAATAACTTTTGGGGTCCAATTTCGCCTGTTACCCTTGGTAAAATAAAAAAAAATTGAACCTGAATTATTTTTTTAGTGAAAAAAGTTTTAAATATTCAAAAAATTCCTGTGACGCACCTGAAGGGTTAATAAACATCTTGAATGTGGTTTTGAGCACCTTAAGGGGTGCAGTTTTTAGAATGGTGTCACTTTTGGGTATTTTCTATCATATAGACCCCTCAAAGTGGCTTCAAATGTGATGTGGTCCGTAAACATAAAATGGTGTTGCAAAAATGAGAAATCACTGGTCAACTTTTAACCCTTATAACTTCCTAACGAAAAAAAAATTTGGTTCCAATATTGTGCTGATGTAAAGTAAACATGTGGGAAATGTTACATATTAAGTTTTTTGTGTGCCATATCTCTGTGATTTAAGGGCATAAAAATTCAAAGTTGGAAAATTGCGAAATTTTCAAAATTGTTGCCAAATTTCCATTTTTTTCACAAATAAACGCAAGTTATTTGATTGAAATTTTACCACTAACATGAAGTACAATATGTCACGAGAAAATAATGTCAGAATCACCAGGATCCATGGAAGCGTTTCAGAGTTATTACCTCATAAAGGGACAGTGGTCAGAATTGTAAAAATTGGCCCGGTCATGAACGTGCAAACCACCCTTGGGGGGGAAGGGGTTAAAGAAAAGTCCTTTAGCATTGCAGTGCTAAAAGCCATCAGCATATCTTTAATTAAAGTTCCTGAAGCAGAGAGATCTGTTGTAGGAAGTTGCTGTAATATTGCAAGAGATATACAATTGTCCCATCCAGAATCCTCTTTCTCTGCAACATCTCTCTTGTTATTCTGGGAGTGCAAGGGAGGTGTGCATTGCTGCATATCCATCCGCCGGCCTGCTGGAACTACATTTCCCTCATGTCCCTCTGCAAGTGGGGAAAATCTAGATCCTGGTGATGGATCCGGACCCCGGATATAAGGTGAGGTGGGTGTTGCCTCATCCTGCACCGCAGCTGTGGTCTTTGCTGGGCTCAGGGGCAGTGGAGAGGGGGACTCTCCCGAGGAGCAGGAGACTCTGCTTACTGAGGGGCCATCTTGCCTGGTATCCCTGTTGAAGAAAATCTCCAATTTGCTTTGGTTTTTGAGATTTCTCTTACCCCTTGTCATCTTGCCAGTGATCAGTGAGGATTTGGGCAGCCGGGTGGGTTGATTAATATGCAGGAAAGGCGCTAAAATTGTTGCTTTGCAGGGTTTCAGGGAAGGAGCATTCAGCTCATGCAACTGGCATCCTAGGCATCCAGGCCACGCCCCACAATCTGTTTTTAATGTCCTGGCGGAGGGAAGGAGGTTGTCACTCAGGATTTTACGGTACATGGCTCCATCCATTCTCCCATTGATGTGGTGAAGTAGTCCTGTGCCCTTAGCAGAGGAATACCCCCAAAACATAATGTTTCCACCTCCATGCTTGACAGTGGGGACAGTGTTCTTTGGGTCATAGGCAGCATTTCTCTTCCTCCAAACACGGCGAGTTGAGTTAATGCCAAAGAGCTCAATTTTTGTTTTTTCTGACCACAGCACCTTGTCCCAATCACTCACAGAATCATCCAGGTGTTCATTGGCAAATTTCAGACAGGCCAGAACATGTGCCTTCTTGAGCAGGGCAACCTTGCGGGAACTGCAGGATTTTAACCCTTTACGGCGTAATGTGTTACCAATGGTTTTCTTGTTGACTGTGGTCCCAGCTGCCTTGAGATCATTAACAAGTTCCCCCCGTGTAGTTTTAGGCTGATCTCTCACCTTCCACATGATCAAGGATACCCCACAATGTGAGATTTAGCATGATCGATGTTGATTGACAGTCATTTTGTTTTTCTTCCATTTTCTTACTATTGCACCAACAGTTGTCTCCTTCTCACCCAGTGTCTTTCTTATGTTTTTTTTTAGCCCATTCCAGCTTTGTGCAGGTCTATGATCTTGTCCCTGACATCCTTATAAAGCTCTTTGGTCTCGCCCATATTGTAGAGGTTAGAGTCTGACTGATTAAGTGAGTCTGTGGAGAGGAGTCTTTTATAAAGGTGACTATGTAATACAGCTGTCTTTAACGCAGGTACTGAGTTGATTTGGAGCGTCTAACCGGTCTGTAGGAGCCAGAACTCTTAATGGTTGGCAGGGGATCAAATACTTATTTCTCGCTGCAAAATGCAAATAAATTTATATAATTTATACAATGTGATTTTCTGGATTTTATTTTTGATATCATATCTCTCAATGTTAAAATTAACCTACCCTTAAAATTATAGACTGTTTATGTCTTTGTCAGTTTGCAAACTTAAAAAATCAGCAAGGGATCAAATCATTATTTCCTTCACAGTATATACACAGGTGCTTCTCACAAAATTAGAATATCATCAAAAAGTTAATTCATTTCAGTTCTCCAATACAAAAAGTGAAACTCATATATTATGTAGAGTCATTGCAATTAATGTTGATGATTATGGCTTACAGCCAATGAAAACCCAAAAGTCATTATCTCAATAAATTAGAATAATTCACAAAAAACACCTGTAAAGGCTTCCTAAGCATTTAAAAAGGTCCCTTAGTCTGTTTCAGTAGGCTCATGGGGAAGACTGCTGACTTGACAGATGCGGAAAAATGTACCAAAATCTCAGAGTTCAGCACTTTGCTTGGAAATTTAGCCTGTGTTCACAGGTAGTGTAAACGCTGCATATTTTTTGCACAAAAATGTTTCTATGTTTAACAGTCCAAGCAAAGTGGATTTAATTTCATGAAAAATGTGCCCCCTCTGGTCTAAAGACGCTGCTGAACTGTGCAGTCTTGGGGCTTTTCTTTTTCTAGAAGCTTCTATGTGGAGCCTAAAAAACACATGTAAAAAACTGCCATTACTTTTTTAAGTGCAGAATCAAAGCTTCTCTGTACTATAAAAAAACACATTAAAAACTTTCAGTTCACAGGCTATTGAACACAGGTGATTCCGCATGTGTTCATTAAACCGTGCGGATTCACCATGTGCAATACATTGTCCGAGTGAAATTTATCTTGTGGTGGCTCGTGTCTCCGCAAGACAAATAGACATGCTGCGGTCTGGAGAGACACGCCGCATGTCCATCTCCGCGGGTGAGCCACGGGTGTCTCTGGACGCATAGTGGACATGGAATTTCTTGAAATCCCATCCACTGTGATGTAACAGCTGGACGCTGCGGGTTGGATGCTGCGCAAGTACGCAACATCTAACCTGTGTGCACCTACCCTGAAAGGACTAAAAAAATGCAGCAATAATCAGAGAATATTGTTATTGTGTAGTTTGGTGTGCACACTTGCAGAAAACAAAAAACACAATGTGAACACGGCCTTATAGACACAAAAATGCCACATGTCGTATAGTGAAGCTACATAAAGATGACAAAGTTCTGGTGGCTACAACCGTAAATAAATTACCAAAAAATAAATCCACAGGTCCCAACTAGAGATGAGCAGGACACACAGATGACATCACGCTGCCTTGACTAATCAAGAGCCGCGCAAGGGACGCCGGAAAGTAAGATATTTCCGGACTCCTATCCAGCCACCAGGTAGCACTGACTTGGACGCTGGACTGGAGTCCCGTGAATTGATCTGCTCTTGTCTAGTACCAACTGTCCCGGATACAGCGGACAGTCCTGGATTTGGGTCTATAGCCTTCAGTCTTGGGTGTCTGCTGAATGTCTCTCACTGCCCTCACTCCTCTGATAACTCCTCCTGCCAGGGTAGAAAGAAATGGTAAATGGGCGTGGATTGGGGGGTGGCAAAATTTGCAGCATAATTGGGACCACCAACATATTCCACAGCACTTTACAATCAAGAGGGGACATGCACAGACAATAATGACAAAGGAACACATAGCTCAGTTACAGGAGGAGTGAGGGCCCTGCTTGCAAGTTACAATCTATAAGAAGTGATCATCATATACTAACATATATAAAAAATAAACACAAGTTCACATTACCACAGTTCCCGTAATGCAAATAAATGTTAAAAAATTACCAAATTTGGTATCGCTGTGGGACTGTCCAAACTAATAAAATATCACATTTAGCCCATATGCTGAATGCCAAACATTATAGCTCTCAGAAGCTGAGGAGGAAAGCTCGAAAGCACAGAGAAGCCCACCAGTATTCTGTCATCCAAGGGCCCACATAACCCTGCAGCCGGCTTATGGGGCGCAGATTGTGGCCATAATATGGACTCTACAATGCAACAACCATATAAGTGCCGTATTTCGCACACCTAGAGGCATAGTATGGTCTTATAAACAAGTGGCGGCATAGTACGGTCTTATAATAACTGGCAGCATAGTATGGTCACATGAACAACTGGTGGGATAGCAAGGTAATATAAACAACTGATGGCATGGTACGGTCTCATAAACAACTGGTGGCATAGTATGGTCTTATAGACAACTGGCGGCATAGTATGGTCACATAAACAGGTGGCATGATATGGTCTTATAATAATTGGCGGCATAGTATGGTCTTATAATAACTGGCGGCATAGTATGGTCTTATAATAACTGGTGACATAGTATGGTCTTAAAATAACTGGCGGTATAGTATGGTCCTATAATAACTGACTGCATAGTATGGTCTTATGATAACTGGCAGCATAGTATGGTCTTATAATAACTGGCAGTATAGTGTGGTCCTATAATAACTGGCTGCATAGTATGGTCTTATAATAACTTGTGGCATAGTATGGTCTTATAATAACTGGTGACATAGTATGGTCTTAAAATAACTGGCGGTATAGTATGGTCCTATAATAACTGGCTGCATAGTATGGTCTTATGATAACTGGCAGCATAGTATGGTCTTATAATAACTGGCAGTATAGTGTGGTCCTATAATAACTGGCTGCATAGTATGGTCTTATAATAACTGTCAGAATAGTATGGTCTTATAATAACTGGCGACATAGTATGGTCTTATAATAACTGGTGACATAGTATGGTCTTAAAATAACTGGCGGTATAGTATGGTCCTATAATAACTGGCTGCATAGTATGGTCTTATGATAACTGGCAGCATAGTATGGTCTTATAATAACTGGCAGTATAGTGTGGTCCTATAATAACTGGCTGCATAGTATGGTCTTATAATAACTGGCGACATACTATGGTCTTATAATAACTGGTGACATAGTATGGTCTTAAAATAACTGGCGGTATAGTATGGTCCTATAATAACTGGCTGCATAGTATGGTCTTATGATAACTGGCAGCATAGTATGGTCTTATAATAACTGGCAGTATAGTGTGGTCCTATAATAACTGGCTGCATAGTATGGTCTTATAATAACTGTCAGAATAGTATGGTCTTATAATAACTGGCGACATAGTATGGTCTTATAATAACTGGTGACATAGTATGGTCTTAAAATAACTGGCGGTATAGTATGGTCCTATAATAACTGGCTGCATAGTATGGTCTTATGATAACTGGCAGCATAGTATGGTCTTATAATAACTGGCAGTATAGTGTGGTCCTATAATAACTGGCTGCATAGTATGGTCTTATAATAACTGGCGACATACTATGGTCTTATAATAACTGGTGACATAGTATGGTCTTAAAATAACTGGCGGTATAGTATGGTCCTATAATAACTGGCTGCATAGTATGGTCTTATAATAACTGACAGAATAGTATGGTCTTATAATAACTGGCGGCATAGTATGGTCTTATAATAACTGGCGGCATAGTATGGTCTTATAATAACTGGCGGTATAGTATGGTCTTATAATAACTGGCTGCATAGTATGGTCTTATAATAACTGGTGGCATAGTATTGTCTTATAATAACTGGCAGCATAGTATGGTCTTACAATAACTGACTGAATAGTATGGTCTTATAATAACTGGAAGCATAGTATGGGCTTATAATAATGGGCGGCATAGTATGGTCCTATAATAACTGGCTGCATAGTATGGTCTTATAATAACTGGCGGTATAGTATGGTCCTATAATAACTGGCTGCATAGTATGGTCTTATGATAACTGGCAGCATAGTATGGTCTTATAATAACTGGCAGTATAGTGTGGTCCTATAATAACTGGCTGCATAGTATGGTCTTATAATAACTGACAGAATAGTATGGTCTTATAATAACTGGCGACATAGTATGGTCTTATAATAACTGGTGACATAGTATGGTCTTAAAATAACTGGCGGTATAGTATGGTCCTATAATAACTGGCTGCATAGTATGGTCTTATGATAACTGGCAGCATAGTATGGTCTTATAATAACTGGCAGTATAGTGTGGTCCTATAATAACTGGCTGCATAGTATGGTCTTATAATAACTGGCGACATAGTATGGTCTTATAATAACTGGTGACATAGTATGGTCTTAAAATAACTGGCGGTATAGTATGGTCCTATAATAACTGGCTGCATAGTATGGTCTTATGATATCTGGCAGCATAGTATGGTCTTATAATAACTGACAGAATAGTATGATCTTATAATAACTGGCGGCATAGTATGGTCTTATAATAACTGGCGACATAGTATGGTCTTATAATAACTGGCGGCATAGTATGGTCTTATAATAACTGGCGGTATAGTATGGTCCTATAATAACTGGCTGCATAGCATGGTCTTATAATAACTGACAGAATAGTATGGTCTTATAATAACTGGCGGCATAGTATGGTCTTATAATAACTGGCAGCATAGTATGGTCTTACAATAACTGACTGAATAGTATGGTCTTATAATAACTGGAAGCATAGTATGGGCTTATAATAATGGGCGGCATAGTATGGTCCTATAATAACTGGCTGCATAGTATGGTCTTATAATAACTGGCGGTATAGTATGGTCCTATAATAACTGGCTGCATAGTATGGTCTTATAATAACTGACAGCATAGTATGGTCTTATAATAACTGGCGGCATAGTATGGTCTTATAATAACTGGCGGCATAGTATGGTCTTATAATAACTGGCGGTACAGTATGGTCTTATAATAACTGGCTGCATAGTATGGTCTTATAATAACTGGCGGCATAGTATGGTCTTATAACTGGTGGCATAGTATTGTCTTATAATAACTGGCAGCATAGTATGGTCTTACAATAACTGACAGAATAGTATGGGCTTATAATAACTGGCAGCATAGTATGGGCTTATAATAACGGGCGGCATAGTATGGGCTTATAATAACTGGCGGCATAGTATTGTCTTATAATAACTGGTGGCATAGTATTGTCTTATAATAACTGGCGGCATAGTATGGTCTTATAATAACTAGCGGCATAGTATTGTCTTATAATAACTGGCGGCATAGTATGGTCTTATAATAACTGGCGGCATAGTATTGTCTTATAATAACTGGCGGCATAGTATGGTCTTATAATAACTGGCGGCATAGTATTGTCTTATAACTGGCGGTATAGTATGGTCCTATAATAACTGGCTGCATAGTATGGTCTTATAATAACTGGCAGCATAGTATGGGCTTATAATAACGGGCGGCATAGTATTGTCTAATAATAACTGGTGGCATAGTATTGTCTTATAATAACTGGCGGCATAGTATGGTCTTATAGAAACTAGCGGCATAGTATGGTCTTATAATAACTGGCAGCATAGTATGGGCTTATAATAACGGGCGGCATAGTATGGGCTTATAATAACGGGCGGCATAGTATTGTCTTATAATAACTGGTGGCATAGTATTGTCTTATAATAACTGGCGGCATAGTATTGTCTTATAATAACTGGCGGTATAATATGGTCCTATAATAACTGGCGGCATAGTATGGTCTTATAATAACTAGCGGCATAGTATTGTCTTATAATAACTGGCGGCATAGTATGGCCTTATAATAACTGGCGGCATAGTATGGTCTTATAATAACTAGCGGCATAGTATTGTCTTATAATAACTGGCGGCATAGTATGGTCTTATAATAACTGGCGGCATAGTATTGTCTTATAATAACTGGCGGTATAGTATGGTCCTATAATAACTGGCTGCATAGTATGGTCTTATAATAACTGGCAGCATAGTATGGTCTTATAATAACTTGCGGTATAGTATTGTCTTATAATAACTGGCGGCATAGTATTGTCTTATAATAACTGGCGGCATAGTATTGTCTTATAATAACTGGCGGCATAGTATGGTCTTATAACTGGCAGCATAGTATTGGCTTATAATAACTTTGGTCAGACCTCATCTTTGGTCAGACCTCATCTGGAATATTGTGTCCAGTTTTGGGCACCACATTTTAAAAAAGACATCAACAAACTGGAGCAAGTTCAGAAAAGAGCGACCAGAATGGTGACCGGTCTGCAAACCCTGTCTTATGAGGAAAGGTTGCAGGATTTGGGAATGTTTAGTTTGCAAAAGAGAAGACTGAGAGGAGACTTAATAGCTGTCTACAAATATCTAAAGGGCTGTCACATTGTAGAAGGATCAACTTTATTCTCATTTGCACAAGGAAAGACTAGAAGCAATGGGATGAAACTGAATGGGAAGAGACACAGATTAGATATTAGAAAAAACTTTTTGACAGTTAGAGTGATCAATGAGTGGAACAGGCTGCCACGAGAAGTGGTGAGTTCTCCTTCAATGGAAGTCTTCAAACAGAGGCTGGACAGACATCTGACTGGGATGATTTAGCGAATCCTGCTTTGAGCAGGGGGTTGGACCAGATGGCCCAGGAGGTCCCTTCCAACTCTACGATTCTATGATTCTAACTGGTGGCATAGTATTGTCTTATAAACAACTGGTAGCATAGTATCATATAAATATATTTTTATTAATACATTTTTATTACATCTGCTGTATTGTCGACACTTAGTTTCTGACTATAATATCCTAATTTATATACACCCTGTAATAAAACTTCCGGGACGAAGGCATGTCACCAACACGCGCGTTGGGGAATTGACACTATCGCTGTTACACGGGATAATCATGTCCTCAGACTTTGCAGCATAGTGATATGCATCAATATGTTGGTCACATTTTTAGGCTCTTTGTGTTTATAATACAAGCACTTTAACATTTAATTGGTAGCATACGCTTACACTTGGATTATTATTATTATTATTTATTGTTATAGCGCCATTTATTCCATGGCGCTTTACATGTGAGGGGGGTATACATAAAAACAAGTACAATAATCTTAAACAATACAAGTCATAACTGGTACAGGAGGAGAGAGGACCCTGCCCGCGAGGGCTCACAATCTTCAAGGGATGGGTGATAATACAGTAGGCGAGGGTAGAGCTGGTCGTGCAGCGGTTTGGTCGATCGGTGGTTACTGCAGGTTATAGGCTTGTCGGAAGAGGTGGGTCTTCAGGCTCTTTTTGAAGGTTTCGATGGTAGGTGAGAGTCTGATATGTTGTGGTAGAGAGTTCCAGAGTAGGGGTGATGCGCGAGAGAAATCTTGTATGCGATTGTGGGAAGAGGAGATAAGAGGGGAGTAGAGAAGGAGATCTTGTGAGGATCGGAGGTTGCGTGCAGGAAAGTACCGGGAGACGAGGTCACAGATGTATGGAGGAGACAAGTTGTGGATGGCTTTGTATGTCATGGTTAGGGTTTTGTAATGGAGTCTCTGGGCAATTGGGAGCCAGTGAAGGGATTGACAGAGGGGAGAAGCTGGGGAATAGCGGGGGGACAGGTGGATTAGTCGGGCAGCAGAGTTTAGAATAGATTGGAGGGGTGCGAGAGTGTTTGAGGGGAGGCCGCAGAGCATGAGGTTGCAGTAGTCAAGGCGAGAGATGATGAGGGCATGGACTAGGGTTTTTGCAGATTCTTGGGTGAGGAATGAACGGATGCGTGAAATATTTTTGAGTTGAAGTCGGCAGGAAGTGGAAAGGGTTTGGATATGTGGTTTGAAGGAGAGATCAGCATCAAGGATTACTCCGAGGCAGCGAGCTTGTGGGACTGGGGAGAGTGGGCAGTCATTTACTGTAATTGATAGGTTCGTAGGGGGGGTCACGTGAGATGGGGGAAAGATGATGAATTCTGTTTTGTCCATGTTGAGTTTCAGATATCTAGTGGAGAAGAAGGATGAAATAGTGGACAGACATTGAGGGATTCTGGTTAGTAGGGAGGTGATATCTGGTCCAGAGATGTAGATCTGTGTGTCATCAGCATAAAGATGATACTGAAAGCCATGAGATTCTATGAGCTGTCCCAGGCCAAAGGTGTAAATAGAGAACAGCAGGGGCCCTAGGACTGAACCTTGTGGGACTCCGACAGATAGGGGGCGAGGTGAGGAGGTGGTGTGTGAGTGGGAGACGCTGAATGTCCGGTCTGTTAGGTATGATGAGATCCAGGAGAGGGCCAAGTCTGTGATGCCGAGGGATGAGAGGGTCTGTAATAATAGGGAATGGTCCACTGTGTCAAAGGCAGCCGACAGGTCCAGGAGGAGGAGGACAGAGTAGTGTCGCTTGCTCTTGGCAGTTAAGAGGTCATTGGTGACCTTAGTAAGGGCAGTTTCAGTGGAGTGGTGTGACCGGAAGCCAGATTGTAAGCGGTCGAAGAGGGAGCAAGAAGAGAGATGGGAGGACAGTTCAAGGTAGACGTGTTGTTCCAGTAGCTTGGAGGCGTATGGGAGAAGTGATATAGGGCGATAGCTAGATACAGAGGATGGGTCAAGAGAGGGCTTTTTGAGGATAGGTGTGATGGAGGCATGTTTAAAGCTTGAGGGGAAAACACCAGTTGTTAGTGATAGGTTGAAGAGATGGGTTAGGGTTGGGATGAAGACTGTGGTGAGGTTTGGGATGAAGTGGGATGGGATCGGGTCGAGTGCACAGGTGGTGAGATGTGATCTTGAGAGTAGAGTGGAGAGTCGATCTTCTGTAATGGTGGAGAAGTTGGTTTTGAAGGTGGAGGGCTGGGAAGTCGGGAGGAAGGGCTCTGGGGGTTGTTGACCAAAACTGTCCCTGATGTTATCAATTTTCTGCTTGAAAAATGAGGCAAAGTCTTCAGCTGAGATGAGTGGGGAGGGAGGAGGTGCTGGGGGGCGGAGGAGAGAATTGAAGGTGTTGAATAACTGTTTAGGGTTGTGAGACAGGGAGGATATGAGAGATGAGAAGTAGGTTTGTTTAGCTGTGGCGAGTGTGGTCTTGAAAGTAGTGAGGGACTGTTTGAATGCGATGAAATGCTCGTTGGAGTGGGATCTTTTCCATCTGCGCTCAGCAGCCCTGGAAGCTCGCCTCAGCTCTTTGGTCAGGCTGGTGTGCCAGGGCTGTCTGTTGATTTTGCGAGTTTTGGTATGTGTAAGTGGGGCAGCGGATTCCAAAGCTACAGCTATTGTGGTGTTATATAGAGCGGCAGCGTCATCCGCATTGTGTAAGGAACTTATATCTGTAAGAGGGAGGAGGGATTCGGAGAATGAGTGTAGGTCAAGGTGTTTAAGATTCCTGCGAGGGTGTGAAAGTTTGTGGGGTGGGGATTGTAGACATGGAGTGAAGAGGGAAGAGAATGTGAGCAGGTTGTGGTCAGAGAGAGGAAGAGGTGAGTTAGAGAGGTTAGATAGGGAGCAGAGGCGGGTGAAGATGAGGTCCAGTGTGTGGCCATCTTTGTGGGTGGCTGTAGAAGACCATTGAGTGAGGCCGAAGGAGGAAGTGAGAGATAGAAGTTTAGTGGAAGCTGAGAGGGAAGTGTCAATGGGGATGTTGAAGTCGCCCATGATGATAGTAGGGATGTCCGCGGAAAGGAAATGAAGTAACCAGGTGGTGAAGTGGTCAAAGAAGGTGGTGGCTGGCCCTGGGGGGCGGTAGATGACAGCCAGTTGGAGGTTGGAGGGGGAGTAGATGCGCACAGAGTGCACCTCAAAGGAAGGGAGGGTAACAGAGGGTGGCAGTGGGATTGGGGTGAAGGAGCAGGTATCTGACAGGAGAAAACCAACTCCTCCACCATGTTTGCTGCTGGGGCGGGGGGTGTGAGAAAGGTGGAAGCCGCCATACGAAAGTGCAGCAGGAGAGGCTGTGTCAGAAGGGGTGAGCCAGGTTTCGGTGATGGCGAGGAAGGAGAGTTTGGTAGTAACAAAAAGATCATGGATGTAGGAAAGCTTGTTGCAGACAGAGCGAGCGTTCCACAGAGCTCCTGTTAGTGGGACTGGGGAAGCGGGGGCTGGGTGAATGGGTATAAGGTTGGAGAGGTTACGGAAGGTTGTGATAGAGCGTGGATGGGAGGTAGAAATGACTGTGGGAATGTGGTGAGGAGGACCAGGATTTGGAGAGATATCACCAGCAGTGAGAAGGAGCAGAGAAAGTGTTAGCAGGTGGGAGCAGGAGAGGGCATGAGGGGGCTGTCTGTGTTTGGAGACAGAGGATTGTATGTTAAGGAACAGTTTTGAGGCGGAGGTGAGGTGGATGGGGAGGATTGAAGAAGAGATGAACAGTTCCTTACTAGGAGTTGGGATTAGGGGAATTAGCAGAAAGTGAAGGATTATTGGGGTGAAAGTGAAAACAAACAGAAACATTGTTTACAGTGACTGTGTCCAGTTACCTTCAGTTCCCTTCTGGTTCAATTCTGGTTTTAATTCTTAAATTAATCTTCACACTTCTAGCACACACTTATAGCATTGCCATACTCTCATGTTACCCGTTCACGTCACAATACGATGCGCTTGCTGCTATCCTGTGAGGCGGTGGAGCCACACTTCTGGCTCACCTGTTGAATATCTTGGATCACCTGATTTGTAATGATTTTATAGTTTTGAATAGTATCCCAATAAAGAACACTACTGTATAGTTGAATGGTTCCTCGTGCGCCTCCCTTCTTTCTTATGTTCTCATTGCTCCTTTGGCGCTGACCTGTACGTGTACAGCGGTCCATGTATCATTCCATATCATATATCTATTTTTACACAGATCTTATTCATATTTCTGATCACAGGGAAGTCGATTAAGGGGTTAACTTGTGCTCTGACCCTGTAATAAAAGCATAAGACAGTTTCCATTCGTACACCCCACAGAGCTGAGCTATACTGCTGCACGTTCAGGCCCTCTATGGCCGGATATCACATTAGTAGGTCGCTGTATTACCCTACACCTCGCACGACTCCATATGTATTCCACTGCCAGCACTAAACATGGCGGCGCATCCCGAGTCACCTGACACAGGGAGAGTCGCACTGCATGACGTCATCGCGCCGGTTGCCTAGAGAAGAAGGTAACGACAGCTGAAGCGCTGGGAGAGAGAAGCGGAGCGTACGGTGTCATTACCGGCTGTCACCGAGCTCGGTGGGTCCCACTGATGCCCTTAGTGTATGTTATTCGGTGGCCGGGGAAGGGCAGTGCTTATCGGGGTTTCTCACTTGGCTCTTCTTCTGAAGCTGCTATTCCTTGCACTGTGTCCCCGATGTCAGAGGGGCTTGTAGCGAGATAGATTCCCGGTGTGAACAGTCCCTACCGTAGTACAGACACATTTAAAGGGGACGTGTCGGTGTGCCATCCTCCGTGTGTGCCGGGCATCTCCCCGATCAGTCACTTTGCTGGAACCTTCTCCACTTGTATTCTTCCTCCATCAGCCATATCAGATCTCGTTTCTTGCTGGACAACGTAGTTCTGAGTGACACCATCCATTTTAGCATCTAATGTCCTAGAGAATTGCATGTGTGTCACATGTTTAAAAGGGGTTAAGGGTTACACGGCGACAGTGGTTGTGTGTCGCGATGATGGATGGCAGTATGACCATATTGTGACATGTGATGCCATGTGACCGCAGCGCAGCTATTGCCAACACTCGGCCTCTGAGATTTAGCTGTAAAGCGCGGCCCATTTGCAGGCAAACACTGAGAGTCTTTGCGACGTCTGTGACCCGGCTATCATATACAATCCTGACCTTCATGTTCCTGTGTAACCCCAAATGAAACATCAGTGTTGGTCTCACATGTGACCCAGCTATGATTTTACAGCCAAACACAGCTCTAATATCGGCTTGTGCCAGCGAGTCCCAGACCACTGTGTCATACAGAAGATCAGACCTGAAACAATTCAGACCCCAAATCAGACTCGTTCCTGCCCCCTGTCATCCCCTCTTCAGGTCCAGACCTGCAGAATATCATGTTTACATATCAGTACATTCTGCGGGAACAGATATGCCACCTAACATGGCCTCCCATGGTTTTTATGTGCCTCACCGGTACTTGCCACAACACTGTGACAATTGGCCATTAAGCCTGTGCGGTTTGTTCTGTTCTCAGCCGCTTAGCAGTAACCACAATACTGGCAGAACATCTCATTGTACCTTTCACAAACACCTCACCCCACTGCAGGATTGCAGAAGTGGTCACCATTTTATCCTCTTCCCTGTCTGGTTGGTCTGCTGGACGCAGTGTGCGGGGACAAATACATGGGTATCCAGGCTTCAGGAGCCACAGTGTGGTGAAGGGTTAGATTGTGTCTCCACTGGAAGCTCCAGGCTGGGCTGATGGGAACACGTAAACCCATTCGGCCTCATTACTGTGAATAGTGCCAGGCTCCTATGGCGGCCATGACTAGAATCAGCTGGCAATAAGATGGAGGGCGGTTCAGGTGACCATGGGCCACTGGGAGCCTCATCCACCGAGTGACCTCCCACCAATGCCTACCAAGAGATATTCTATCACTCCGTGTGACACGAGCGATTGTCATACCACAGTGCCAGTAAAGGAACCTCGCTCACACCCGCTAGATGAGGAGAGGATCTAAAATAATGCACTGGTGACCCTATGTAATGTGCTCTTGTAGCGGGTGCTGAGAGCAGATCTCCGGGACACCACACAGTTTCCTCATCGCTAGACATGGCCGACACAAAGGAGCACCTGTGCCAGCAATTTACATAACTATATGGGAACTAACATTTTTTTATGTATTTTTATCTTCAAGGCATCAACCAGGGACTCGCGCTTTATACCGTTATTTCAAGTAAAACGTCTGTGGAGTTCTCATTGAAATGACTGAAGATGGAAGGAGAATGGAGGAAGAGGAGCGCGGCCCTGGAGCCGCCTTTCAGGTTTTCATCCTCATGGAGGATTTACTGGAGAAATTGAAGCTGCTTGATTATGAAGAGGATTTACTAAGGAAGCACAATATGAGGCCAATATCCCGGTAAGTGCGGAGTAGACATATTAGCCAGCCTTCACTTTAATGTTTGAGTTTCGCTTTCTTGTACCAAAGTTCACCTCTCAACCAAAAGAAGTTTGGTCATTGGTCACTCTTTCACGATAATTGACAAATATTTATGTCATATGTTGTGTCCCTGATTATGATGCGGGCTCCGACGCTGAGCCTGCACACAACATATGATTTAATCAGCTGTCATGTGCCTTTCACTTACGCGGAAGGATTGGAGCACCACTCGCAGCTGTTTAACCAGTTAAATCCCGCTTTCAGTCTCTCTGATTTGACACACTCCGGCCGGAAGCACGTCATTCCGGCCGACCATTGACGCCAGGGTGCTGATGTATTGTCATGACAGCTGTGGGTCTGCAGAAGCCCCCCGTGCCTGTCATTACGATACACCTGTGAATCACGGCTTGTGGCTAGCGTTCATGGGAGATCGTGATTTTCTTGGTGCATAGATGTGCTGATGCACTGCTATGTGTAGGACAGGTGATCGGACAATCACAGCTTCAAGTCTCCTAAGGGGAAAAAATTCAGTAAAAAGTGGAAAAAAGGTTTTGAAAAAAATAAAAAAGCTCAGTTCAAATCGCCCCACTGAAAATTCAACGATTTAAAAAAAATCATATCACATAGTATAGTGTGGTTTGTTTGTGATTTTTTTTTTTTTTTTTTTTTACTACAATGGAGGCCTCTGATTGATGAATATAACGGTTTTATGAAAGTCGGCACATCTTTGGGCTGACTGTGCATCAGAATGTTAAATCTATACCAGAAAACGTCAATATCAATTACACCACGACACATTAACTGTTCATACATAATTTACAAAGACACCCATATCATTATTGATAAAAGCATGTAAAAACCCACAAGAGAATCAACTCTTTCACAATAATAGTGTGATCTTTAACATCCGTGGGTGGATTGAAACTCAGCCCCGCTGTCAAGCTCCAACATTAGGATTTAACACGCTCCGGCTGGTACCAGGTCATTCCGGCTGCACATTGGGGTCTCTGTCATGTGATTGCAGGGTGCTGATGGATTGTCACAACAGAAGGTGGTCTGCAAAAGCCCCCGTGCCTATCATTACAAATCTCGTGATCGGCATTCATAGTAGATTTTCTCTATACAGTTGTGGCCAAAAGTATTGACACCCCTGCAATTCTGTCAGATAATACTCAGTTTCTTCCTGAAAATGATTGCAAACACAAATTCTTTGGTATTATTATCTTCATTTAATTTGTCTTAAATGAAAAAACACAAAAAGAATTGTCCTAAAGCCAAATTGGATATAATTCCACACCAAACATAAAAAAGAGGGTGGACAAAAGTATTGGCACTGTTCGAAAAATCATGTGATGCTTCTCTAATTTGTGTAATTAACAGCACCTGTAACTTAGGCCTGTTTCACACTTCCGTTTTTTCAAATCCGTCAAAATCCGTTGGTTTCCGTAAAAAAACGGATCCGCCATTTTTTTGCAGGATCCGTTTTTTTTGTCCCATAGACTTCCATTAGTGGTTACCGCGGATCCGTCAAAAAAACGGATCCGTTTTGTTAAAAACGGATCCGTTTGCATCAGTTTCCGTGAAAAAAACGGAAACGGATCCGTTTGGCGGACACAAAAACGGAAGTGTGAAACAGGCCTTACCTGTGGCACCTAACAGGTGTTGGCAATAACTAAATCACACTTGCAGCCAGTTGACATGGATTAAAGTTGACTCAACCTCTGTCCTGTGTCCTTGTGTGTACCACACTGAGCATGGAGAAAAGAAAGAAGACCAAAGAACTGTCTGAGGACTTGAAAAACCAAATTGTGAGGAAGCATGAGCAATCTCAAGGCTACAAGTCCATCTCTAAAGACCAGAATGTTCCTGTGTCTACCGTGCGCAGTGTCATCAAGAAGTTTAAAGCCCATGGCACTGTGGCTAACCTCCCTAGATGTGGACGGAAAAGAAAAATTGACAAGAGATTTCAACGCAAGATTGTGCGGATGTTGGATAAAGAACCTCGACTAACATCCAAACAAGTTCAAGCTGCCCTGCAGTCCGAGGGTACAACAGTGTCAACCCGAACTATCCGTCGGCGTCTCAATGAAAAGGGACTGTATGGTAGGAGACCCAGGAAGACCCCACTTGTTACCCCGAGACATAAAAAAGCCAGGTTGGAGTTTGCCAAAACTTACCTGAAAAAGCTTAAAACGTTTTGGAAGAATGTTCTCTGGTCAGATGAGACAAAAGTAGAGCTTTTTGGGCATAGAGTTTACAGGAGAAAAAAAGAGGCATTCAAAGAAAAGAACACGGTCCCTACAGTCAAACATGGCAGAGGTTCCCTGATGTTTTGGGGTTGCTTTGCTGCCTCTGGCACTGGACTGCTTGACCGTGTGCATGGCATTATGAAGTCTGAAGACTACCAACAAATTTTGCAGCATAATGTAGGGCCCAGTGTGAGAAAGCTGGGTCTCCCTCAGAGGTCATGGGTCTTCCAGCAGGACAATGACCCAAAACACACTTCAAAAAGCACTAGAAATTGGTTTGAGAGAAAGCACTGGAGACTTCTAAGGTGGCCAGCAATGAGTCCAGACCTGAATCCCATAGAGCACTGTGGAGAGATCTAAAAATGGCAGTTTGGAGAAGGCACCCTTCAAATATCAGGGACCTGGAGCAGTTTGCCAAAGAAGAATGGTCTAAAATTCCAGCAGAGCATTGTAAGAAACTCATTGATGGTTACCGGAAGCGGTTGGTCGCAGTTATTTTGGCTAAAGGTTGTGCAACCAAGTATTAGGCTGAGGGTGCTAATACTTTTGTCTGGCCCATTTTTGGAGTTTTGTGTGAAATGATCAATGTTTTGCTTTTTGCTTCATTCTCTTTTGTGTTTTTTCATTTAAGACAAATTAAATGAAGATAATACCAAAGAATTTGTGTTTGCAATCATTTTCAGAAAGAAACTGAGTATTATCTGACAGAATTGCAGGGGTGTCAATACTTTTGGCCACAACTGTACATAGCTGTTCTGACACACTGCTATGTTTATCGCAGGTGATGGGATGATCACAGCGTCAAGTCTAAGGGGGGACAGTTAAATTGAGTGAACAGTGAAAAAATAAGTTTTTAAAAATAAGAAACACACAAAAGTTCAAATCGCCCTCCTTTTACCCTAATGAAGATAAAACAGTTATAAAAAAATTTCACATATTTGGTATCACTGCATTCAGAAATATCCGATCTATCAGAATCTAAAATAAATTAATCAGATTGGTGAACTGGGGAACAAAAAAATAAAGAAGCGCCATAATCAATAGCTGTGTCTACAATCATAGATGTAGTTTTATACCGTAATTGTTAGTCAAAGTCTGGATAAACAACCTGCATGGTAGGAGGGAAAAAGAGAGAGGAGACCAAGGGAGACCCATTTGTTTCGCCACTGTGTGGCTTCTTCAGGCGCAGAGAAGGCTACTCGAACCATGAGCTGGTTATATTATAGTAAAGCTGTGGTGAGACAGTAGGGACTTGTATAAGTTTGCTAAGCCCACCCACTTTTTAAAATGATACCAGAACTGTCGTGAAAGTATACAAAGTTGCGCCCCCCTGCCATATTGTATTGTCAGCTATGGCCTGTGCGTGGCTGCAGCATTATGTGTTTTCTAACGTTCTCTTCATAGGTTATATTTCGCAATGCCAACCAACCCCGGAGAACAGTTCTACATGTTTAGCGCTCTCGCCGCTTGGCTTATAAATAAAGCTGGACGCTATTTTGAACAACCCCAAGAATATGATGATCCAAATGCTGTCATTTCCAAAATTCTTACAGAGCTGCGTTCATTTGTAAGTTTCATGGTACTTTCTTATGTGGATTTATTGGGTGTAAATCACATTCAGAAGTCGTGATGGTGTATTTTGTTTTAGGGTGGCACCGCGGATTTTCCTCCCTCTAAGCTGAAGGCAGGCTATGGAGAACAAGTCTGCTATGTCCTTGACTTCTTAGCAGAAAGCGCCTTAAAGCATATAGACTTTACATGGAAGAAGTAAGTTTGTCTTAGTGGGTTTTTTTTTTTCAGGAAACCTCTGTCCCCCAGCTGCAATTTAAAAAAAAAAAAAAAAAAAAAAAACCTTATTAAGCTTTACTCACTCTCTCCTGGTCCAGTTTTGTCTACCCCCACCTCCATCTGTTGCTCCCAGTGCAGCGCTGACATCACATCAACAGCGCTGCAGCCAATAACTGAGCTCAGCCCAAGTTGCCGCCATGAGCCGCTGCTCTCACTCCCTGACCTCAGCACTGCAGACACTAAGACGCTGGGAGACTTGTCATCGGGCCCAGGAAGGGTGAGTAAAATACAGATTTAACAAAAATAATCTGCAGCTGGTACGGAGGTGAGGTGGTCAGAGGTTTTCCAAAACATGAAAACGAACCGTTATGTTAGGGCTACATAGTAGAGCCACTACATGTCATGGTGTGACTCTGAGTTAGTAGAAGTTTCTCATATAGTGTCACTATCCCCTTTTATAATAAAGAGTGACATTGCTAGAAGAGAAGGGCATCAACAGCTGTATTGTGACATTCCATACAAGGCAATTCCACGTTGTCACACTTTTTGGTACAGCTCCTGTGGTCAGAATAACAAGTGTCTGGGCGTCGCTTTAAAAATTGGACTTAAAACGCATTAACGTAGGACAGCCCTGGAGACCTTCATTAAAGGGATTTTACCACAAACAAAGATAATTTTAATCAACAGATCTTAATAATTAATTAATAATTATAAGTTCCGCAATTGGATGTGTTTAAATATTTTTTCCTGTGCCGAGATAATCTTATAAATGTGCCACTGCTGTGTACTGTGTCTTACCGTACAGGAACATGGTCTGATCATACCACAGCTCCTGGGCAGGGGAGGAAGCAAAAGAGAGTATACGAATAGCACATCCATAAGATTATCTCAGCGAAGGAACGTTTTTTTTAAAATGCATCCAATTGTGGAAATTATTATTATTCCAAGATCTATTTATTACAATCAACAATAAAATTAACTTTGTAAGCTCCACCGTGTCACAGAGGGGATAAAAATGAGAACCCTAATTTTATTTTCACCCTATACGTGTTGTGATCACTATTGATTATGACATTGAAGTCATTTTACAGCCAGAATGTGTGTTTTCTCCAAGCTTGAATGTTGTCAATATCACAGTCTCCTTCCCATCAGTGTTTGTGCGGTGCCAGCTACTATGCCCTCGTGGACACCTTCAGCTCTTCATGTTAGGGCATTTTTGCCAGGGTCCTAAATGGCAGTGAACGGGTTAAGGGAAATCACAACAAATGTATAAACCAACAATCTGAAAATATTTTACTCTTGGATCATTTCAGACCAACCTACCCGTCAGACGAACTGGAAGAAGAAGTTGTAGCAGAAGACGATGCAGAGTTAACATTAAATAAGGTTGAAGATGAAATTGTGGTCAGTTCTGTCCTCTTAGTGCTGTTCACACTTTTGCTTGGCATGCCAGGGGAATGGCAATAAATTAGTATTTTCTTATTGTTTTTTTTTAGGAAGAAGACTCGGACAATGATGAGGAGCAGTTCATAGATTTAAATGTCCTCAAGGCACAAACTAGCAAAGTGGTTAGTGCCATTATTTTATATTATCAGAAGTATGTCATCAATGGTTAGCTGCCCATACGCTTACTAATGTCTTGCTCTTAGCTCATCGGTGGGGAGGAACCTTTAAAGCACCGCTCCAGTCTTTGTTTTTGATTCTTTTGTAAGGCCGTTTTGCTGAATGTAGTTAAATACTCACCGGTCGGCTTCTTAATCTGTTTTCAGCCCTACTCCAGTCGCTCGCTCACCTAGAAACGGCCTTTGTAACACACCGGGTCACTGTGTGTTCCAGAAGTCATTTTTCTCAATGGGATTCGATGGGACTCAGAACAAGGCTACAAAGTGTCATTCTGAATTCCCATAGACTTGCATTTAGAAGGTTTAAAAAAATGACCTCTGCTTCGCACATCAACCTCTGTATGATCTCCCCGGTCACCACTGAGATCACTTGGTGCCAGAGTCGGGCTGAAAACGAGTGAAGACTGATCTTGGTCGCCATACGTGATCCCTAACAAAGGGATAAACAAACAGCTGTAAGAGTTTGGTCACATTGTAATTATACCTAAAACATATTTTAACAAATCAGTGTTTTATTTACCTGTAAAATTGGAAAGTATAGGAAGTGAACTTATTGCTTTTTATGAACAAAACTGACTATTCTGGTTTTAATACTTTTTTAATGTAAAGTCTTTGACCCAGTAAGGGCCCATTGGTATTCCTGATATGTCTGTTTTAGTGAATAATTGTATTTCATATATTAACCTCTTTACAACCTTTGATGTATAGGTGCATCATCGGTTGAGTCCCTGCCTTTGATGCGGGCTCCAATGCCGAGTCCGCATCTTTCCCTGCACTTGATGCCTGATTTAATCAGCCATCAAGCACCTCTAACAGCCACAGGTGGATCTTTGAGCCACCCGTGGCTGTTTGCCAGCTAAATGGCCCTGTCAATCAATGACAGCAGCATTTAACACGCACTGGCTGGAAACACGTCACAAGTCCCGTCCTACAGCTCCCATCACGTGATCGCGAGTCACCGATAGGTTGGCATGACAGCCGGGGGTCTGCAGAAGACTCCCGTGGCTGTCATTATGAATCTGCTATGAGCACTGCCTCGTGGCCGGCATTCATAGGAGATCATGATTGTTTTGCTACACATAGCAGTCCTGGGGCAGTGCTATGTATAGCACAGGCAATCGGATGGTCTCCAAAGTTACCACTTAACTAAAAAAGAGCCTATACATGTTTGATAGCCGCATACTTGTAATGACCTGGAGAATCATATTGTCAGGTCAGTTTCAGCATTTAGTGAACATGGTGAATAAAATACCCAAAAAACCATTGTGAAATTGCCCTTTTTTTTGCACTTGGAATTTTTTTTCCCCATTTTCCAGTACACTATATGGTAAAACTAAAGATGTCATTCAAAAGTACAAGTTCTCGTATGGCTACATTGACGGAAAAATAAAAAAGTTATGGCTCCGGAAACGGAAAATTGTGAGGTCATGAAGGAGTTAAACTGTCGACATTCACTGTCCCAATTTCCCAATGCATAAATTAATAAATATACATATATTTGGTATTGCCACTTTTGCAAAATTCTGATTAATGAAAATCTCAAATTAATTAACCTATTCAGTAAGTGCTGGACCGCAATAAAAAGCGATTCAGATATTGTGTTCATAGCAAACTGGTACCAATAAAACTATTCCTGGGTAATCTTCGATTTTACCAGCCATATTACACACATTGCTAATTTCTATAGCCGACGTACAATGTCACCGCACAGTATGATTTCTCTGCACTCTAGAGTAATTACATCGGGTCTTTCTCAGATCGCCGGTGAATCCTCTAAGCCGGGAGAGATTTTGGAATCCAATACTGACGCAGCAGAGTGGTACCTGGAAGTGGAGCGGGTCCTTCCGCAGCTAAAGGTCACAGTCAGAACTGACAATAAGGTGAGCTGTTGGAGATGGACACCGGTCTGTTAATCATCCGTACGTAAATTGCTGGAAGGGCTGAAATATTTTAGTTTTTTAATTTTAGGACTGGAGAGCTCATGTGGATCAAATTCATCAACACAAAGATGGCATGGAAACATCCTTAAGTGAGACTAAGGTGAGATTGGCTTGGCAGAGAATCTTTAGGGAAAACTAATAGGAAGGCAGCATGGCTCAAAGCTGGGATCAGAGGCTGCGGAGTTTTCAGAGAGGGGCTGTCGGAAATGAAACAATCCTTTCATATACAGTGGGCCTACGTAGTCTGCAGAAGGTTTGTTTTTTAACTTTAAAATACATTTATTTTTATTATGCTGTATGAAGATCGCTAGGTTAAATAGACGAGAGCCATTCCAATCCCTGGCACATGGGTCCCAAGGTCCTTTTTGCTTTTCACCAGTGTTAACTTATTGATCCTTCATAACTTTGTGTACCATGGACACTTTTATCAGTATGGGTATTATACACGTAATGAAGCTGGATAATGTGGCCTCAGATATTCAGAAGGGTTTCCTAAACTACCTGGTGTTAGCGTGTGGCCGTCCAGGGGGAGACAGAAGTCACAAACGCGTGGTATCTGATTCATTGAGCATGAAGAGATTCTATAAAACAACCTTTAATCTGTACTTAAAAAGCAGGGCTAGCCCGAGCTGAAACAAACACAACAAAGACAAAATATTACATTTCTGGATGTTCACTTGCTAATCAGAGAGTGGACATGCATGAACCAAGAGAAATAAATGTTTTAGATCTGACCAAGACCAGGCATGAAGTAATCATCCTTCCTGGATCCTCGTGGGAGCTTGTGTCAGATGGGGAGGCTATCTACCCCGTCATGCTCCATTCATATGCTCCCGCCCCTGTAAAGCTAAATAGAACCCCACAGAAAAATGACATGTAATTCCCTCCCAACATGTTTCTTCCCTAGTTGTAAGGGGTCATCAGCGGAGTGTACAAATGGGGAACAAAATTGAAAATGAGAGGGTACCATATTGCATTAAGGTGCCTGGATGGATTTAAATTTCTAGAGGGCACATAGTAATTAAGATTATGCATTTGTGGAGGAGTCCTCTCGTGTGAGGTACCCCTCATATGATGTGCATCACCTGCCTGGATAATGGAAAGGAGCCCTTTATGAAGGGCTCGCTGGATTACAATGTGCCACATTCATAAAAAGGCTCACACTAGTTAAAACATTTGTTTGGTGCACTTACTTTGCGGTGTGCTCCTTGACAGAAAAGTCTCTCCAGTCAGAGACTGAAGTAGCAATTCTTGCCCAAAAAACACCACCATTTTTGCTAAATTTGAGGGGCGAGCCATTTTGGCAGCGCTGTTTCAAAGTGAAATGAAAATGCCAAAAGTTACAAAATTCTTATGCAAAAATTTTAAAATCTGTCAAAGCATTTTACGCCACAAAAGAGACAAGATTGAGTATGCTGACAAAATGTTGCAGATGTAACAATTATCTTCACATGTGTATATTAATCTCTCGTTCAAGGATTTGTGTTTTCTAGCATTGAGTCTCAGATTACTATAAAATGTGTGTATTTGCCTCCCCAAATGTACCATTGATCTGTATGTGACTCCTATAATGCTTTTCCTCATATGGAAGTTGATTGTATATGATGTCAGGTTGGTATTATATCCCCTGCAGACTTTTCCAGTACAAACCAAAGAGGACAAGCAGTGCAAAAAAGTCCAAGTAGTCAAATGGTAAAATGACCAAAACTTTATTAATGAACCAAGCAAAATAGACAATGTAGCTAAAAAGTGACATGTAGACAAGCAGCAGCGTGATGTTGTACAGAGCCCAAAAATAAACTCAAATGAGTATAGACCTATCCCAAAGTATATAAATAGATAAAATTACATACACAAGATTATAACATGATTAGGTGAACAGCTTTTATGAAAAATATGGGGAAAGTCCCAAGCTGGCCAGTAAAGAGTGAAAGTATATATCATATCCCCTGAGGAAGGAACTTCTATCCGAAACGCGCGTTGGGGTCAGCGGCATGGGTGTACGGTGCCCCCTCCCTATCCTGGTATGTGGTTTATCCAGTTTATTATGTTCATTTGGTTGTGATATGATGTATGCTATCACTCTTTACTGGCCATCTTGGGACTTTCCCCATATTTTTCATAAAAGCTGTTCACCTAATCATGTTATAACCTTGTGTATGTAATTTTAACTATTTATATACATTGGGATAGGTCTATACTCATTTGAGTTTATTTTTGGGCTCTGTACAACATCACGCTGCTGCTTGTCTACATGTCACTTTTTAGCTACATTGTCTATTTTGCTTAGTTCATTAATAAAGTTTTGGTAATTTTACCATTTGACTACTTGGACTTTTTGCACTGCTTGTCCTCTTTGGTTTGTACCTTTATTTCAGTGTGTCCTACACTGTCCTTGCTATGAGCTGATGTGTTCACCTTTTGAATTCTTTTAAATATGGTGTTATGGCTTCCCAGCTTTTTGTGTTGTCATCTGTATTTACTAGACTTTTCCAGTGTAGTAAAACCAATTACTAATGAAGTCAATGCAAGAAAGCGGACGGCACTGCTGTTACCGTGCTAAGGTCCGTGGCTGGCAGCAGGCGGAGAGCTCACATCCAGGACTCCCGGGTGCTTGACCTCGTAGCAAGACGAATGTAGTTTCCAAGAGAAAAAGGTCGCACTCTGCGGGATAATGATGAATGTTTATTGACACTGAATTACATGTCACGTCGGAGATGTGAAGGAGATTGTGTCAAATGGCTGACTACGGCCGTTTCACGTGGAAGCGCTCGAGTAGCGTGAAACGGCCGTAGTCAACCATTTGACACACTCTCCTTCACATCTCCGACGTGACATGTAATTCAGTGTCAATAAACATTCATCATTATCCCGCAGAGTGCGACCTTTTTCTCTTGGAAACTAAAACCAATTACTAGTTCCTGCTTACATTGTATTTCCAGGGACATCTGGACAAGCTTCATAGTGAGGTGAGCAAGACGTTGGAGAAGGTGGGCAGTCGTGAGAAGTATATCAATAGCCAGCTAGATCCCTTGATCCAAGAATATCGAGCTGCACAAGCTCAACTGAGTGAGGTAATACTAATATGTTACTAAATGATTTATTAATTCTTCAGTGCCCAGGCCTGAGCAGGCCTTAGAGAGCCTTTCACCAGTTTGAGCATGTTAAACTGGCCATATCATGGAATAGTGGCTGTAGAGTTGAATAAAATATATACAGTACAGACCAAAAGTTTGGACACACCTTCTCATTCAAAGAGTTTTCTTTATTTTCATGACTATGAAAATTGTAGATTCACTCTGAAGGCATCAAAACTATGAATTAACACATGTGGAATTATATAATTAAAGGGAATCTGTCACCTACCCTTTGGCGGGCGATGAAAACGAGGTCGGTCCGGTCCGATGAGCGGTGTTCCCGATGTGTGCCGCCTCCCCATCCTTGCCCGCCGTCCGCAGGTTATTGCTGAATTGGAGTAGGTGTATGACATTTTTTGCGCGTGCGCTAAGCATTCATAGCTAGCGCACGCGCAGTATGCTTTGCCCAACTGCGGGCAAAGCCGAAAAGCCGGACTGCGCATGCGCCGGTTAACTAAGCCCCGGAAGTATTTTGCTGTGTTCTTAACAGTTGTTGTAGAGATGTGTCTGCTGCTAGAACTCTGTGTGGCATTGACCTGGTCTCTAATCTGAGCTGCTGTTAACCTGCGATTTCTGAGGCTGGTGACTCGGATGAACTTAAAGTAATGATGGCCACTCGTTTTTCTTTACTTAGAATTTGTATTATGGCAAGAAAAAAGCAGCTAACAGTCTATTCAGTAGGACTATCAGCTGTGTATCCACTAGACTTCTGCACAATACAACTGATGGTCCCAACCCCATTTATAAGGAAAGAAATCCCACTTATTAAACCTGACAGGGCACACCTGTGAAGTGAAAACCATTTCCGATGACTACCTTTTGAAGCTCATCAAGAGAATGCCAAGAGTGTGCAAAGCAGTAATCAAAGCAAAAGGTGGCTACTTTGAAGAACCTAGAATATAACACATATTTTAAGTTGTCGCACACTTTTTTGTTAATTATATAATTCCACATGTGTTAATTCATAGTTTTGATGCCTTCAGAGTGAATCTACAATTTTCATAGTCATGAAAATAAAGAAAACTCTTTGAATGAGAAGGTGTGTCCAAACTTTTGGTCTGTACTGTATTTCCTTTTTAATTTTTCCTCTCTGTTTCAGAAATATTAACTTGTAAAGTTTAGGTTATAATTTGTAATTATCTCAACGGAAACCAGTGTGGAAGGAAAAGCAGTACAGCAGAGCTTAGTCTCATTGCAAACACATCTAGTAGCTCTTCTCACCGTGCTGTCTGCTCTGCTGTACAGCCTCCTCCCCCCATACTGACTGCCATGAGATGAAAGCTGAAAAATTGTTAGTAATCACACTCAGCTCAGCTCCTGACACTTGTAATCACGCACAGCTCAGCAGTGTGACCGGTGAAGATGGCATACTGTCAGTTATTACATGTCTCACGCTGAGAAACCAGTTTTATTGCAGTGGCATGTTCTTTTATCCCCAGTATGATACTGCCTGCTTATGATTTATCACCCACATACAGCTGAAGTACACATCTCCAGTGACTAATGTCTGGTAACGCCCAGTTGGGCTGATTTTAAATTGTAACCTAAACTTTACAAGCTAATTTCTCCGCAACAGATAGGAGAAATTAAAAAATGAGAACATTTTAGTTTTTGTCAGCTCTGCAGATACTATGTGGGCATACTGATGTTGGCAGTTACATGTTCAAATTGCTAAAGCATTCTCTTAATAACATTTTGCTTGTTATTTTGTCTCCTCAAATTTCAGCACCCATAACTATTAAAAAAAATATATATTTTTTCATTTTTTGCACTGTCATGATTGTGTTGGAGCTTGCTTTATGTAGGAGAAATTGTTTTCTAAGGGTTGTTAGCCGAGGACACAACCCACTCTTGCTATAGATCAGGAGCAGGCGGAGGCCATTAACTTACAATGGTACGGGATTAAATTCTATGACCAAGCGTCATAAATTTAAAGGGTTATCTCTTTACCCCTTTTCCTTCAATAAGTTATCCTACATCCAGAGGGGAGATGCACTTCGCCATCTTTATTCTTCCATCCTCACAGCCTAACAAAGAATCATAGAATGTTAGAATTGGAAGGGGCCTCCAGGGTCATCTGGTCCAATTCCCTGCTCAATGTAGGATTCACTAAACCATCTCAGACAGATGTCTGTCCAGCCTCTGTTTGAAGACTTCCATTGAAGTAGAACTTGCTTCTCGTGTTTCCATGTGCAAATGAGAATACGGATGAACCTCCTACAATATGACATCCCTTCAGATATTTGCAGACAGCTATTAAGTTTCCTCTTAGCCTTCTTTTTTTCAAGCTGAACATTCTCAGATCCTTTAACCGCTCCTCGTAGGATATACTTTGCAGTCTGCTCACCATCCTAGTGGCGCTTCTCTGAACTTACTCCAGTTTTTCAATGTCTTTTTTTAAAATGTAGAGCCCAGAATTGGACCCAGTATTCCAGATGAGGCCTGACCAAGGAGGAGGAAAGGGGGAGAATTACTTCACGTGATCTAGACTCTGTGCTTCTCTTAATACATCCTAGAACTGTGTTTTGCCTTTTTTGCTGCTGTATCACACTGCTGACTCAAGTGCAGTCTGTGATCTATTAAAATACTTAAGTCTTTTTCACACGTGCTGTTGCTTAGTTCTATTTCTCCAATTCTGTAGATGTAATTTTCGTTTTTCTTGCTCAGATGTAGAATCTTGCATTTCTCCCTGTTAAATACCATTCTTTTAGTTGCTGCCCATTGTTCAAGCTTCTCTAGATCCCTCTGAATCCTTTCTTTTTCTTCTCTAGTGTTAGCTATCCCTCCTAGACATCATTCTGCCCAATGCTTAATGCAAGAGTTCTACTCAAGTCAGTGGAAGAGTTAAATATCGCTACATGGTCTCATAGTATTCAGATACTTTTGAATAGATGTACTGGAACTAGGGGTTACCAGTACACATGTGCAAAATGGCCGTCGTCACTCCTTCATTACATGAAAAGCTGGATTGCATTTAATGTCTTCACTTCTTTTTACCTTCATAGTTAAAAGAGCAACACCAGCAAGTAACTGAAAAGGTAACAGAGAAGACAAGAATCCTGTCTGAGGTAAGCACTTCATATTGTGGCGGATATATATAATATACAGTATATATATTTTATATTTTATATCTCATTGTACAGTTAAGTAAAAACAACTTCTAGAAAGTGTCTGTATGTGGTCAGTTCATTTATGTCATGCTGAGCTGTGATCACTTGGCCGTACAGGCTCAAATCCTGAGGCTGCATTGATTCTGATGGCATTTATTTTAATTGTCATCAAATACAGGGCTGTCAGTTATATACCGTATTTTTCAGACTATAAGGCACACTTTTTTTACTCCCAAAATGTGGAGGAAAATGGGGGTGTGTCTTGTAGTCCAGATGTACCAGCTCTGTGATAGGGAGGTGGGGGAGCGGTTTTTCGTTGGAGCAGTGGGTCACAGAGGCAGTAGCCGTGGGCTAACTCCTGTGCCCACTGCTAAAGAGAAATGAATATTCTCTACATTTCATAACCATGGGCATGGAAGGCAATGAATATTCATTTCTTTTTGGCATCCTGGTATGATTGACCCCCATACCGTTCCTGGTGTGATTGGTCCCATCCTTTTTCTGGTATGATTAGCCCCAACCCGTTCCTGGTATGCATGGCGCCATCAGAAAAGATTTTAAAACAAACAAACCATTACACTTACCTTCCTCGCAGAGCACAGCTGCCGGAATACTCACCAGGACTGTTCTTCAGTAGTGCGCAGTGTCAGCCACTGGCTTTTTGCTGCTTCCGGCGGTCACATGTGCCAATACTTGAGAGAAATTAATATTCATCTTGTGCTGATTCAGGATAGCTCCTCTTTGGTTATTGTTTCCAGCCTTTAGCAGGAACATTTTCTTTAATTCTAAACGCAGGAGTGCCTGCCTTACTCAGCTAGTCTTTTTTTAGTTTGCAATGAGGACACTGCAGGTCACACTCATATAGGCTTCTTCAGACAGTAACCAAGAGAAACACAGTATAACAAACGTAAAAAAAATACTCTGTTGTAAAAAAATATATATATATAACAGTAAACAGCAAGTGCTAGTAAAAAGATGATAACAAAACAGTGCTAGTAAAAAGATAACAAAACTTGTTCGCAGTGTGCATGGCCCATGTGTTTGTATTCTATTGGTTTCTTGCTTTTGCAAGTTTTTGGGAGGTCTCCACCCCTCTCTTGTCGGCCATGCACATATAAAGACATCTTTAACAGCGTGTCCACATCGGACATTACCTGCCTGAATCCTGCTCATATAGGTACTGTTCACATGGTCGGGTTTTAAATACATTGGTTAGGACTGCTCTGATATGGGTATACCTTGACGTTTGGTAGAGCAGCTTAGTTTACATTTTTTGCAAAAAATGTATCAACTAAATTTTGTTATCATCTTTTTACTAGCACTTGCTGTTTACTGTTATATATATATATATATATATATATATATTTTACAACAGAGTATATTTTTACATTTGTTATACTGTGTTTCTCTGGGTTTCAGTCATTTGGTAGTGTGAACAGTGTCCTACTGACTTGTTCGCAGTGTACATGGTAGAGTTGAGCGACTTTGGTCGGATCGGGTTTCATGAAACAAAATTTGTTTCAGATGAAACTGGTCCGACTAGGGCAAAAAAAAGTCGGAGTTTCGTCCGAAACCTGACCCCAATGCAAGTCAATGGGGAATAAAAGTCGGCATTGAGTGGATGAATGTCATCCGCTCAATGCCGACTTATATTTCTCATTGACTTGCATTGGGGTCGGGTTTCGGACGAAACTCCGACTTTTTTGCCCTAGTCGGACCTGTTTCATCTGGAACAAATTTTGTTTCATGAAACCCGATCCGACCAGTGTCGCTCAACACTAGTGCATGGCCCATGTGTTTGTATTCTTCAGACAGTAGGAGTCACTTGTACGTATCTTAGACCATTGAATAGATACAGCAGTATTGACACTCTTCTGGCCTTAGAGTCAGGTGATCTCTTGACAGTCTGACATTCTTGCCAGTGGGCTGCATTTTTTTTCAGGGAGCCCCCAGATTTTCTGCACTTGAGGATTCTTTGTCCCTGGGTAGAGCGCTACTTTAGACCCATTGAATGGCTATTAAAGTCTCCTGTTTAGGTGTTTAGTTCAATGGTTTGGTTCGTACCTTATGATCTCTCTGTCCCTACGGTGGCCTCTATGTTATCCTAGCTTTTTTCACTTAGAGTCCTTGATGGCTGGATTAGAGATTAATAGCAGTGCTTCCATCTTTTCATCTAAGGGATCGATGGTCAAGTAGTCTTTTTGGAAGCTTAACTTTTGTTCTCCTGCCTGGACCACGAAGTTGTTTGGATATTTTGCATCACGGATAGGCTTTTTGGGAGACCATCTCCTCCACTAGCTTTTCTGCCGGTAGTTGTCGGGTCAGGGCAGACTTCAAGTCTCTTCTAGATTCCTGGGGAATCTTGGTCTTTCTTGGTCTTTCACTATCAGGACAGGATTTTTCTTTCCCAACTTGGTCTGAGATTTTAGAATGCCTGCTTAGCTCAGGGTTTTTCATATTAAATCCAGAATTGATGTTATTCATTGCAAATGCCCTTGGGCTCCACATATAGCATCAAGATAGATCTCTTGCAACAGTCTCCTTTTCCACCTGATTTCTTGGTCACTTAATTTACTGGATGGACTATTGGTTCATCAGGTTGAAAGGCTTTGGGCCTTTCTGCCCTCGTCTGAGGATTAGGTATCATTAGCCTTAGATGTCGCTTTTCTATCATTTAGAAAGGCTCTTTTTCCCATTCCCCATGACAGCACCATGGAGAGAGCGGACCTGCCCTATCCTTGAGGGAGACCCTACGGTTCCCTGGTGCTACCGATGAAGAGTGAAGATTACCTGGGCTGAGGTCCCAGCAGAGTGGGGTCCCGGGCAGGTGTAGCATCCGATGATCTGGGACGTCTTCCCAGGAGCACGGCCGAACCAAATTCATTATGTCCCTGGGAGCTGGCGGAAGTGGACTGATGTCAGTTCCGGGGGCACGGTGTTGTATGGTGCGGTGCTTCCCCGATACCCAGCTGAGCTTCTGACATCACATCCGGTGGTGCAGTGCATTGATTGGAGTCGGCATAGCAATGCATTCCGGGGGGCACGGCCTGGTATGGCATGTTGCGTTCCCGCAATGGAGCTGGGTGTTTTCTAGGTGAACAGCCTGAAATGGCATGGTGCATCCTCGGCAACAAAACTGCAGCATCAACAGATCCAGGGATAGGATCCAATCCCTACTTCTGGCTCGATCTGGGGATGGACCCGGGAGGGGTACAGGATAAAATCTCCTACCTCTGAACCATCATGTGGGAGATATTCCAAATGGAGGACGTCAACCAGCCTGGGGAACCTTTTGAAGCAGCCCCTCTGACCTCAGTAGTCCTGCGTCAGGTGGGGTGAGTCAGGGTTGAATCCCTGGAGAAAAGCCTTTCTAAATGCCTGTATTTTTCTTTTATCTGTGTGTTTCATAGAACAGGCGTAGGAAAGCGCAATCTTAAACCAAGCACAAGGAATGTGTTTTATGCAGGAATAGATTAGTGGCCACCTTCACTAAAAGACTATGTAAGGAGTGCATTGAGAAAACCATGACAGAAGAATCCCTTTCCCTCGTAGCTAGTATGAGAGACATGATTAGGGACCTGCCAGAAGATATGAGTACATTAATGAAGGCTGTCAGAGCACCCATGAAAGTACAGAAAATTAGGGAAAATTAGAGAATAAAGAGCCATCTGATGTTCAGGGGGTTGAGGTCAGAAAACATAGATGCTTTCCTCTACATGAGAACATAGCCTCACTGATTAAGAAGGAGTGGAAAAAACCTGACAGGAAGACTTTCATCCTAAAGTAGATTAAATGGAAATTCCCAGGGGATTCGGAAATATGGGATAAAGTCCCCAAGGTTGATGTGGCAGTGTGTAAGGTGTCCTGCAATTTGGCAGTTCCATTCGACAATGCAGGACTGCTTAAGGACCGCATAATAGGAAAGCAGAGAGCTTTCAGAAAAGAGCCTGGGAATCCGGGGCCGCAACATTTAAACCAAATATAGCAGCTACATGTACGGCAAGATCCCTAAGCGTGTAGTTTGGCCAGCCGTTAGAACAAATTAGAAATAAAGGCCAAAGGGATCAATTACGTGCTAGTTTACCAAACATAGATTTTCTGGCAGATTTCTTGGTGAATGCTGTCTGACTAACAGCGCCGGCCTGTGGCTTTTCAGCTAGATGGGCCCTCTGGCTAAAAAATTGGACTGGGGACTTCAATTCTAAGTCCAGACTCTGCGGTGTTCCCTTTGAAGGGGAATAGCTCTTTGTATTATCACTGGACGAGATCCTGGATAAAGCCAAAACCTCCAAGAGAGGGTTTCCTCAGACAAGTGCCCAAACATTTAAGAGACGCTTTCATGTGAGGAATCCAGAAATAAGAGAGAAACCTCACAAGGGGATTGTTTTTTTTATCTGGGTTCCCCAAAAAATCGGGGATACGATAATGCTAAGTTCCAGGTAGGTGGAAGGCTGAGTCAGTTTCTTCCTGCTTGGGAAAGGATCTCCCTAAGCCCTTGGATACTGGGCACCATACGGGAGGGGCTAAAGCTAGAATTCCTCTCTAACCCCCCAGAAAGATATGTGAAGGCTACAAGAAAGATTTTTCAGACAGTACAATTTTAAACATGTTTTAAAAACACTTCTCTTTAGACAGGTCTATCACCTCTCTTCACTAATCTAACTCTTTCCTATTCCTTTGTAATCTCTCTGTATTGTTTGTACATGTCCCCAATTAAATGTGAAGTGCTGCGGAGTATGTTAGTGCTATAGAAATAAAATTATTCAACTAATTAAGAGATATAATAATTATTATTATTATTATTATTATAAATAAAAATAATATAATTGTAATGTAACATGATAACTGTAGTTCTGTGTTTCTTTTAAGCTAAATGAAGAGTTAGAAAAAGTAAAGCAAGAAATTGAAGAAAAAGGCAGCAGCATTACTGACGGTGGTAAGTGTGCGGGAGGATGATTGATACGTCCACTTCAGATTTTTTTTTTAATGACACTGCAAATATAGTTGAGGAGAGTGACTAATTCATTGGGAAAGATTTTTCCTCCTTCGTCTCATTGGGGGACACAGGTACTGTGGGTGTATGCTACCACCACCTGGAGGCTGACACTAAGTAAACAACACAAGGTTAGCTCCTCCTCCGCTGTATACAACCTCGCCCTGATTGCGGGCGGAAACCAGTTTTATGCTTAGTGTCCTTTGGAGGCACACATGTCTGGTTTTCTCCAGACTTCTTTTTTTTTTTTTTCCTATGAAGATTAGACAGGGGCGACGGACCTTATTGAAAGGGTCCGATCTCCCCAAACCATCAACGGGCAAGCTCGTGTGAGTATTGTCTCCATGTATCCTTTCCTGCACCGTGGGACATATCTGGGCCATTTTCCCCAGACATTTTTTTTTCACTCTTTTGCTATGAAGATAAGACAGGGGCAACGGATCCTATTGAAAGGGTCCGATTTCCCCAAACCATCAACGGGCGAGCACGTGCGAGTATCCCTTCACGTATCCTTTCCCGCGACGTGGGACATGAGGCCGGACTTAGCCCTGACCACCCCTAGGTATGGAAGCCATGGGCTGTACAGAGGCACAAGACAATCCGAGCGGCCCCCACTGCTCCACCAACGCTAGACGGCGGTGCTGCAAGATGGCGGACGGTCCCTCTACTCAGCCCTAGAAGGAGGACGGAGCTAGGGTGCCTGCACCGTCCTGGATATTCACCCCCCTTCCCTCTACCTGATCGGAGAAGTCAGCGTCTAGAGGGCATGGAAGGGAGGGCCCTGCGGCAGCGTCCAGAGGGCTGGAGCCCTTAGCTTCATGCGTCAGCTCAGCAGGACTGAAGGTTAGGCCCCCTCCTCTTCCCCCCTGGCGGCGTGACGGACGCCGTGTCCGACGCCGACTCCGGCCTTGGTATGCTGCGGCCTGCCCGCCCGCCGCCACCCCTTGGCAGGGGGACCCTAAAAATCCAGCCCGCGGCTTCGACCGGTGGTAGGCCGCGGCCGGAAGTCCTGCCCTCCTTGCGCGACGTCATTTCCGGCGGCCCGCCCTCCAGAGCCTGGGCGGGCGCCTGATAAATTGAGCCCCCGGCTTCGCGTCAGGGTAGGCCGCAACCGGGAAAGGACGGTCGGCCCGCCCACAGCAGGAGGGAGCACATCAGTGAGGGGAAACAGCACGTGTGGGGGACACAGGACCGGGTAAATGCGGTCCCAACGGCCGGAGGCCGCGCTACAAACAATCGAGGGGTGCACTCCCCCCCCCATCCCCTAGCAGAGCAGTATTGAGACTGGCGGATACAATATGGCTGGGAAGGGGAAGAAGCACACGTTCCTATACGCTGCATGTATCTCCTGTCGGTCCTCCTTTCCGCGGGCGCAGAGCAATAAATTTTGCGAAGCCTGCGACTCTGAAAGCGCTCAGGAGCACTCCCCTGCGACCGAGCCCAGTGATCCAAATCCTCCGGAATGGGCCCTATCACTATCGCAGTCTATGGCAGCGCTTATGAAGGTGATCAAATCTCTTCACGCTCTAGATAGGGGCAAGGATAGTGGCTCGCTTATCTGGGAGGGGTCCTCCACCTCACAAGAGCCTCCGGCCTGCAGGGGCTGCTCTAACTCCATGCAGACGCAAAGGAAACGAACCCACACAGCGTCTCCTGGCCCATCCGGGGCCTCGGCATTCGTGAGTTCGGCATCACGCTCTCCTTCACCAGTAGTCGGGAGTGGGCAGAGTTCAGATTATGACTCAAATGAGCCGCTAGACCTAGATACCCCGGGGTGTCGAGAAACAGTTGACAGCATCATCGAAGCGGTTAATCAGACTCTGGGGTTTGAGGATGACGTCACCTTGGCCTCAGGCCATAAGGTATCCTTTAAATGGGCTAGGCGACCGCATAGAGTGTTTGGCACTCACCCAGAGTTTGAGGACGTAGTGCAGCGTCACAGGGAACGGCCGGATAGGCGTTTCTCGGGCCAGAAGACGATAGAGGCAAGATATCCGTTTGCCTCGGAGCTTTGTAAGAAATGGGCGGAATCCCCAGTGGTGGGTCCACCAGTGTCACACTTGGCTCGAAAACCTTGTTATCTGTACCTAGTGGTTCTTCTATTAAGGACCCCACTGATCGGCTCATAGAGAGTTTGGCTCGCTCAGTTTTTGAAGCATCAGGATCAGTACTCTCTCCCTCGTTGGCGGCGACGTGGGTAGCCAAGGCCATGATGTCATGGTCAGAGTCATTGAACAAAGTCTTGCAGGATAAAGACCTGCCTACGGAGGTATCAGAGATCGTGAGTCAGATCGCTGTGGCTGGTGACTACTTAATCAACGCTTACTTGGATGCGGCCAATTGTGCGGCACTTGCGGCCGCGAATGCGGTAGCCATTAGGAGAGCTCTATGGTTAAGGACATGGTGGGCCGATTCAATTTCCAAAAAGTCCTTGACTTCCCTGCCTTATCAGGGTGGCCGCCTGTTCAGGGAAAAGTTAGACCAACTCATCTCCGATCCTACAGGGGGAAAAAGCAGCTTCCTCCTGCAACAAAAGGTCAAACAGCCGTTTCGTCAGGCACGGTTTTGAGCCTTTCGCAACCCCAGGAGGATGGCAGCGGCCAGTTCTGCCGCTCCAAGTCGCTCCAACCAGGATAGGAAGCGACAGGTCTCATATAGAGCCAACCCATTGGGGAGAATACGTGCTCGCCAGCCAGCCCAGGTCGAGGGGAATCAGGTCCCAGAGATCCTCAGCTAAATGACTCGGGCGACATCAGCAGAGTAGGTGGCCGCCTGCTCTGGTTTCGCCATGTCTGGGTCGCGGTAGCACGTGACTCATGGGTGGCGGAACTGGTGTCCTCAGGGTACAAGATAGAGTTTATCAAATATCCCCCAAAACGATTTTTTCTGTCCCGATTTCCCAAAGTGGAGCACCGGGCAAGGGCGTTGCTAGGGGCCATCAATTCACTCCAGCATAACGGAGTCATTGTTCCCGTACCAGAGCACGAGAAGGCTCAGGGTTTTAATTCCGGTTTTGGACCTGAAGCTCCTGAACAAGTTCATCAGAATCAAACATTTCCGAATGGAATCTCCCTGTTCAGTTATATCGGCCATGGGGCAAGGAGAATACTTGGCCTCTATCGACATCCAGGATGCCTACCTGCACGTCCCCATTTTTCCTCCGCATCAGAGGTTTCTACGTTTCGCCATCAATGGCCAACATTTCCAGTTTGCAGCACTGCCCTTCGGGCTAGCCACCGCCCCCAGAGGGTTCACAAAGGTAATGGCAGTCGTTATGGCCGTCTTACACTCTCGGGGCATAGTCGTCTTGCCATACTTAGACGACCTCTTGGTGAAGGGCACCTCGTTTCGGGCATGCGAGGACAATGTCAGCATTACGCTGGATACCCTCTCCCGCTTAGGGTGGTTGGTCAACAGGAAAAAATCATCCCTTGTCCCAGCCCAGAGGATTTCCTTTTTAGGGATGATCTTCGACACCTCCCGAGGGTTGGTAATTCTCCCTCAAGACAAAGCCCTAGCGCTCCGGCAAGGAGTCCAGAAGCTTCTACAGCCAGTCCCACACACCATTCGGTTTGGGATGAGGGTACTAGGGATGATGGTGGCAGCAATGAAAGCGATTCCGTTTGCCCAATTTCATCTTCTCCCCCTACAGCACGCCCTCTTGTCATCTTGGGACAAGAACCCGTTCACGCTCGATCATCAGTGCCGGCTATCCTCTCAGGTCAGATAGTCATTAGAGTGGTGGACGATCAGGTCCCTTCTTTAGGGAAAACCCTTTCCCCCAGATCAATGGCTAGTGGTCACAACCGACACCTGCCGCCTCGGCTGGGGAGCAGTTTTTCGCCACCACACGGCCCAGGGGCAATGGTCGCATCAGGAAGCACACCTTCCGATCAACTTGTTGGAAATATGAGCTGTCCGGATGGCGCTGCAACATTTTCAGCACCTTCTAGCAGGACGTCCCGTCCAGATTCAATCGGACAACGCCACGGCGGTGGCTTACGTAAGTCATCAAGGGGGCACTCGCAGCAGGGCAACTATGCGCGAGGTGGGACACATGCTTCACTGGGCCGGGAGGAACCATTCGGTAATATCGGCGGTCCACATCCCGGGCCTGGAAAATTGGGCGGCGGACTTCCTCAGCCGGCAGGGGGTCGCGTCTGGGGAATGGTCTCTACACCCTGAGGTCTTCCAGCAGATTTGCCAATGGTGGGGAACACCAGATGTGGATCTGATGGCTTCCAGGGTGAACGGCAAGGTCCCCATGTTCGTCGCTCGGTCTCGGGACCCACGAGCGATCGCTGTGGATGCATTGGTTCTGCCATGGAACCAGTTTCGCCTCCCATACTTATTCCCCCCGCTGCCACTACTTCCGAGGGTCATCAAGAAGATCAAAACAGAAGGGGTTCCAGCGATTCTGTTGGCCCCAGACTGGCCCCGTCGGGCTTGGTACGCAGATCTAGTGCAGCTGCTCACGTTCCATGGCGACTGCCAGAACGCCCAGATCTACTGTCCCAGTGCCCGATCTTCCTTACCCGAACTCAGGGTCCCTGTGTTTGACGACATGGCCGTTGAATTCTGACCCAGGCGGGGTTTGGGCGTGAGGTGGTCGCTACATTGGTTAGCGCTTGGAAGCCTACCTCGGCGAGAATTTACCATCACACCTGGAAGGTCTTCTTTGCTTGGTGTCGAGAGTGTGGTTTTTCTCCACTGACATTCTCTATCCCTAACATCTTGGGGTTTCTCCAGTCAGGCCTAGACTCAGGATTGGCCCCGAGCTGCCTTAGGAGACAGATATCGGCGTTGTCCATCCTTTTCCAGCGAAAGATTGCTGCTAATATGCAGGTGAGGACTTTCATCCAGGGGGTCTCCCACTTGGTACCGCCCTATAGGGTGCCCCTGGACACCTGGGACCTTAACCTAGTCCTGAGTGTTCTGCAGGAAGCTCCATTTGAACCGCTACAAGATATTTCTCTGTCGTACATTTCCTGGAAGGTGGTATTCTAGGTAGCCATAACTTCCATTAGGCGAGTCTCAGAGTTGGCGGCCCTGTCTTGCCTGGCACCGTTTCTCGCCTTCTATATGGATAAAGTGGTGCTTAGACCAGCTCCCCCCTTTCTGCCGAAGGATGTGTCCTCATTCCACATTAATGAGGATATTGTCTTGCCCTCATTTTGTCCAGCTCCAGTACATCACGTGGAAAAAGCTCTTCACACGTTAGACCTGGTGAGAGCACTCAGGAGGTACGTGTCGCGGACGGCACCCTTTTGTCAGACGGACATGCTGTTCGTGCTTCCCGAGGGGCGCAGGAAGGCACTCGCAGCCTCAAAGTCGACCATATCCAGATGGATCCGTCTAACTATTCAGGAGGCCTACCGCATCAGGAGTGCGCCGGTTCCAGCAGGGACCAGAGCACACTCTACTCGGGCGGTGGGTGTCTCTTGGGCGCTTCGGCACCAGGCTTCGACGGAACAGGTGTGCAAGGCAGCAACCTGGTCCAGCCTGCACACGTTTACTAAACATTACAATGTCCATACTCAAGCTTTGTCAGATGCGAGCCTAGGTAGAAGGATTCTCCAAGCAGCGGTGGCGCACCTTTAGACAGGAGGTGCATGTAGCTTGGATTGGTGAGTCAACTTCCCACCCAGGGACTGCTTTACGACGTCCCACAGTACCTGTGTCCCCCAATGAGACGAAGGAGAAACAAGGATTTTTGTGATAGCTCACCGTAAAATACTTTTCTCCGAGACGCTCATTGGGGGACACAACACCCACCCTGTTAGCTAGTTTGGCTCTTGTTTATTTAATTAAGGTGCATTTTTGTTGATGTCAGGGTGGTTCTTTTCCAGACATATTGTTATCTGCTTTAAGGCTGATTTTTGTTATTCTCCTACTGCTTTTGCACTAAACTGGTTTCCGCCCGCAATCAGGGCGAGGGTGTATACGGCGGAGGAGGAGCTAACCTTGTGTTGTTTACTTAGTGTCAGCCTCCAGGTGGCGGTAGCATACACCCACAGTACCTGTGTCCCCTAATGAGCGTCTCGGAGAAAAGGATTTTACGGTGAGTTATCACAAAAATCCATGTTTTCATGTTAGCACTCTTAGCAATCCCTGTATGAAGGCCACTCATGGCTTCCAAATGTTAAGAATGTGTGACAGTTTAGTGTTACACAAATAATTTATTGTTAATGGTGTATAATATTGCTCTTTGTGTTGTATCATAAGACGTTTGAGTTGATTTTTCTCTGCAGGCAAAAAACCTGCTCTCTTGGTAGTAAAGAAGCTGCTTACAAAAAGCAGGTTTTGTTGTGTTTTTGTTGTTGCCTATTTCATGAGTTTTTTATTTTTTTTAAAAATTCTGTGGAAGCATGGTTGAAAAGCAATGTCTGACTTTCATTTGTTCATTTTCATAGCTTTTTGATTTATTATTACCGTATAGACTCGAGTATAAGCCGACCCCCATAATTTTGCCACAAAAAACTGGGAAAACTTATTGACTCGAGTATAAGCCTAGGGTGGAAAATGCAGCAGCTACTGGTAAATTTCAAAAATAAAAATAGATACCAATAAAAGTAAAATTAATTGAGACATCAGTAGGTTAAATGTTTTTGAATATCCATATTGAATCAGGAGCCCAATATAATGCTCCATACAGTTCATGATGGCCCCATAAGATGCTCCATACAAAATACAACCCATATGATGCTGCACAAAGATTAATAATGGCACCATAAGATGCTCCATAGAATAATATGCCCCATATGCTGCTCCATAAAGGTTATGGCCCCATAAGATGCTCCATAGATTATGCCCCGTATGCTGCCCCATAAGATGCTGCATAGATTATGCCCCATATACTACCCCATAAAGATTATGGCCCCCTATGCTGCTGTGAATAAAAAAAAGCCATACTCGCCTCTCGTCACTGGAGACCAGGTGCCGGTGTCCTGAGCAGGCGGGGAAACCGGTGCGCTATGGGGGACAGGGGCCTGTGTCGGCGCTGGCTCAGGCCCCGGCACCTGAGATATTCACCTGTCCCTGTTCCACCGCCGCGCGCCGCTCTGTCTTCCGGGTCCTCTGTCAGTGACTGTTCAGGCAGAGGGCGCGGCACGCACTAACCACATCATCGTGCCCTCTGTCCTGAACATCACAGCCAGAAGACGCGAAAGACAGCGGCGCGCGGTGACGGAACGGGGACAGGTGAATATTGCATATTCTTTCCCCCTCCTGGCGCGTCTCTCCAGCCCCTGCTTTTCACACGGTCTCTGGCGCCGCAGCTCTTCCTTCCTTTAGCGGTCACGCATATTCATGATTTTAATGAGTGGTACCACGTGACCGCTGAACACAGGCGCCGGAGACATGGGGAGAAGCAGGGACTGCAGAGACCGCGCCAGGAGGGGGTGAGTATGATGTGACAGCCGCGCTCCCCCTCCCCTGCCAACCCCCTGTCTTATATGACTTGAGTATAAGCCGAGAGGGGCACTTAAAAAATGGGCTGAAAATCTCGGCTTATACTTGAGTATATACGGTACTTTTGTCAGATTCAAGTTATTTCTGTTACAATTGTGGGTTTTTCTGTCATTAAATGAGGGGTACCAACAATTTTGACCACGTGTGGAGCCTTACACCCTCTCATAAACCTGTATTTTAGTCAAGAAAATGTATAAGCTAGTTAAACCTATGTATTGTTCAAGATTTACTTTAATGCCAGTGCATTATCAGTATAAGGATGGTTCACATGTTGTGTTTTTGCCACGGAGAAAAACGCTGTGTTTTACAGTACCAGAAAAGTAAATGAGATTTTCCTTGCAGATTTGACCCATCAAAGCATTTTGTTTTGCTTTCCAAATCTGCAGCATGTCATTTTTTCTGCAATTTTGTAGTGTTTTTGAATGAGGAAAAAAATATATCAACACTCTGGTATACCCATACTCGTATACTATAATGCAGATGGGCAGTACTTGGGCAGGGCCAACAGCTATAGTGTATGTATGACCAAATAGATGGATGATCTGGGAGAGAAAGCATCCTATATACATTTGCTGTGATGGTAAATGCAATCTATTGCTACCTGTTATCAGCCATTTCACACCCTGGACAGGATGCCTGGAGTAGTTTTTATTGGAATTACTGAAAGATTTGGCCCCATTGATGATTGTATCTTTTCTATATGTACAGTATCGCACCCTTGCAGCAACATATTGCAGTGAGCAGTTTTATAAGCTGAATTTTCATAAATTGACGTTTTCAGGGTTGACACCAGATTATCGTACGTTTTCTTGTGTCCCGGTGAAAGATGTTGGCTGTACCAGCGCCATGTTGTGTTTGTGAATCTTATATTGTAATAACATGGAAGCATTATAGAATAGGACTTTTCTGACACGTCTGTTGTAGAGAAGACGTGGAAAGCGACCTTGTGCCATCTGCTGAGTCCAGACATGTGACCGCTGCTGCCCATCGATGGCCCCAGTGGTGACCCATTAGTCACCCTAGCAGTCAGTGCTTCTGCAACAAACAGGAAGTGAGGAGACTGGTGGGAGGGCTCAGGTAGTGTAGGGACTCGTGCGGCTGGGAATCGGTAAGATGAGTATCATTTATTTTAGTGTTTTACAGCACTTCAAGAAGCTTTTTAGCAACAACCTCATTATTTGGGACATTTTCCGGCTATAACAGAGTTAAAACAATAGAATGAACAAAGTATTTTTTTTTTTTTTAAAGTTTAATAAAGAAATTTTACAATAAATAAACTTACATAAATTAAACAACTTAACATTAACATATTCTTTGAATAGGATGTGCAGTACTCAGGGGAGCCACTACTTGGTGTGGTGGCGCGGAGCTGGTTTTCCCCATACACTATTTGCACCCGGTAGCTGGCGGACCTGGCGACAGCTGATTAGTGGGGTGCTGGTTGTTGGATCCCCTGCGGTTTATTATTGATGATTGAAGTGTACAATCATTAGTGCTCTTTAATCATTAACTTTTTCTTTGCAGCCCCCCTTGTGAAGATGAAGCAAGCCTTAACAAAGCTGAAGCAGGAGAACGTACAAATGGACATTAGGATTGGGGTTGTGGAGAATACGCTGCTTCAGTCAAAGCTAAAAGAAAAATCAAACATGACGAGGGACATGCACGCTGCAGTAATGCCGGAATCGTCAATTGGAGAATATTAATTACGAAAAAGCGCTGTACACTTATGTATATAATATATATTTATACAGATAATTGCACTTCTTTTCCCCAGGCAGGTCTCCTCACAGGTCAGTTATTTTCTGTGCTGTCCAGTCTGGCCATTCATCTCCCCCCCAAAATGAAAATACAGCACCAGGTTTTGGGTACATCGCAAAGCTCTAATGGACGATGTGTATATGATTATGGTCTACCCTAAAACTAATACATATGCGCTAGGTACACATTGCACTTGTGCCCCCGGTCGTCCCCGACACTAGCCATAATAAGAATGCCGGGGCATCCGTCCACCATTGGGGACACTTTGCTTTACTTTATAGGCACATACCGGCCAGGCAGAGGCCAAAAGAACAGACTTTTGGCCACCGTCCTTTGTAAGGGTGGGGCCTGTGGCATGGTCCCGATCTATACTGTAAGCTGAGTGCACAGACACCGTACATACCTGGTGTAAGGTACCGTATAGCAGGAGAGGGGAAGACATTCAGAAACACTATCCAGCTTTCTTTTCTGTTTTTTTTTTTTTTTTGGAGGGTTTTAGAAATTGTATTTGGTGTAATCATTTCATTTTGAATTGTCATTTTGTAAGTGTTGATAGTAAATCTATTTTATATAATGTCTGAATAAAATATTCTCTTTTTAATATAACCAAAATACAGTGAGTTTCTTTAGATATCTGTACTGAAAGTGATGCTGTGCCCTGAGACTAAAAATGACTGCATTTCTCATGTATAGTCATCCTACTTGGACTTCCCACCGCTGTCCTTATGCCACTGGAGCCATTTTAGATTGAGGAGGAATGGAGGGGCGATCTGAGCAGAAAAGGCAGCGGGAGGGAAGTGACAGTAGATAAGGGGAGACAAACATGCTCATTTTTCAGCTCCAGGGTGGAGGGATGCTTTAAAGGGGGCCTCCTTATGTAGCTTACCCCAAGATAAATCAACATGGGGGATTCTAGCTTATGATAGGTGGGTGTGTGCTAAACAAGGAGCTTCCCAAAATCTGCAGATTCTCTGTATTGATGTTTTATGTTATACATATCTCTGACTCGGACAGGCTTTTGTCGTACACATTAAGTTGTAGTATAGAAACCCACATGAATAAGGTCATTGGCCCCCTGGACCATGAGTAGTGAGACTCAACAATATTTTTTTTTTTCTTGGATTTCATGCAGTTTTTATACAGTATTAAGCTCTTCCCATACGCACACCAAGCGTTCCTCTCTTCAGAAGGTCATTATTCACTATGAAGTCCATGGATATGAACCATATGCATGAAACGTTTTTACCTCTCCTTAAAACACTTATCCATATACCGAAATCATAGGTAAACCTTCCATACTAAAGTCATACGCAAATCCATGTGTTATAGGTAACGATCCTATAAACTGCAAGAAAAGTGTAATGTACCTTTAAAGCCAAAGCTCTAAATTTAATAGTCTTTTGTCATAAGAAAAAAATAAAACTAGTTACAAACTGGATGTAATGCAGCATCTACGGCTAGTCATGATGGCTTCAGAAACGTAACCAAACCAAAATTAATTGGAATGTTAATATCCACATATCTCATAATTTTTTTGTTGTAAATTATAAAGACTTTGTAAGGTGGGCTAGGCTAGCTTATGCCCAACCCATTTCAAAAAGTCGGCAGAGCTAGTCACGGCTGGTGCGAGACTGATGAAAGTCGCAAAGTTTGTGCGCAATATAAAGCTGCAAGAGAAAAAAAATTGACGTTTAAAGCAGTTTTATACCAGAAGACATAAAAGTGATTGGTGAATCAGGACCTTCGATTCTGTTTCTACATAAATGCGAATTGAACTCTGTTTTGAAGAGCCATTTTTTCAAGCTCATCTCAGTCATAGGATTTGATATTCCCTCTCGCCTCAAGATAGTTTGTTTTGTTATTAGAACTTTATTATTTTTCTGTCAAGTTAGCTGTGTGTCGACTTGACTATATTTTCCAATTGCACTATTTTAAGCTACATGTAATTTAAGTTTTTCTTATACAAATAGAATAATAATTTTATTTCTATAGCGTCAACATACACTGTGTTCCAAATTATTATGCAAAAAATATCTTCTCTAAATTACCTATATGAATTGCAGTCATTGTTATTTTCCAGTCATCTAATATTCTAGTATAATTGCAATGTTTTTGAACAAACTGCCTATGAAAACAGTATATTTTTTTAAAATAATAAACACTCAAAATGCATGTTCCAAATTATTATGCACAGCAGAGTTTTCAACCTTTTTATTTTTATTTTCAACAAAAAAATGGTCAATTGTGAAATTATAAGCATTATCAGCTTATTACAAAATGAAATCAAACAGTTTTCAAGTCAAAACTTTATTCTAGGTGATGTTACATTTGCACATAGGACCCCTTGTTCGAAAGAAGCTTCTGACCTCTCTCGTCCATTGAATTTGTCAGTTTTTGGATGGTTTGTGCTTCAGTTGTTTTGCATGTGGACAGAATACCCTCCCAGAGCTGTGGCTTAGATGTGAACTGCCTCCCACCATCATAGACACTCCTTTTGATGATGCTCCAGAGGTTCTCAATGGGGTTGAGGTCAGGTGAAGATGGTGGCCACACCATAAGTTTGTCCTCTTTTATGCCCATAGCAGCCAGAGATGCAGATGTGTTATTTGCAGCATGAGACGGTGCATTATCATGCATGAAAATGATCTTGCTGTGGAAAGCACGGTTCTTCCTCTTGAACCATGGCAGGAAGTGCTGTTTTAGAAACTCCACATAGATTATGGAGTTCATCTTTACCCCTTCAGGGATCCTAAAGGGGCCGACAATCTCTCTCCCCATGATTCCAGCCCAAAACATTACTCCACCTCCTCCTTGTTGGCGCCTTAGCCGTGTTTTCATGGGGAGTCCATCAACCAGCCATCCTCCACTCCATCCATCTGGACCATCGAGCGTTGCACGGCAATCATCGGTGAACAAAACAGTTTGGAAGTTAGTCTTCATGTATCGTTTGGCCCCCTGGAGCCGTTTCTGCTTGTGTGCAGTGGATAGAGGTGGTCGACAGGATGGCTTACGCACAGCTGCAAACCTCTGAAGGACCCTGCATCTTGTTGTTCGGGGGATGTTGGAGGCACCAGCAGCTTCAAAATCTTGTCTGCTGCTATGACAAGGCATGTTTGCAGCTGCTCTTTTAACCTGACGCAATTGCCTGTTGGAAAGAGTCCTCAATTTTTCCATATCAGCACGCACACGTGTGTGTGCTGGGAATCAGCTACATACTTCTTGATTGTGCGATGATCACGATGAAGTGTCTTGGCAATGTTGATTGTAGTCATGCCTTGACCTAAATACTCCACAATTTGTTGCTTCTCAGCAGCCGACACATCCTTTCTCTTTCCCATTTTGGCAAAAAATGTAGGCTGCTTAATAAAGTGGAACAGCCTTCTTAAATAGTCTTGCCTTTATTTGGACACACCTGCCAAACTAATTTGCACAGGTATCTGCAATTGCTTTCAGTGATATAAAGAGCCCTGACACACATCACCATCAATGAGTTTAAATGACAAACAAAAGAATTCTAACCTTATCACTGCTAAACTTTTTGCATAATAATTTGGAACACAGTTTATTCCGCACCACTTTACATTTTAGAGGGGACTTGTACAGACAATAAAGACATTATGGAATAAGAATCACATAAATCAACAAATACCAAGAGGAATAAGGGCTCTGCTCCCAAGCTTACAATCTATGAGGAAATAGGGGAGACACAAAAGGTAACAATTGCTTGTATTGTACGGTCCAGCCATCAATATGATAAATAGGGTATTCACATAACGCATGCCACGTTGGAAAGGGGTTAATAGCCCTCTGTGTCTGTACGCATTCTGGTTGATGATCATCAACCAGTATGCGTACAGACAGGGCTATTAACCCCTTTCCGACGTGGCAAAAATAGTATGCACATGTCGATTTCCCCGTTTGGTGTGGGGTCCGGAGCTGAGCCCGCACCTTTGTGGGCACATGACAGTTGATCTATACAGCAACCATGTGCTCGCAACAGCCGTGGGTGGAAACAATCCACCCGTGGCTGCCGCAGATCTCTATGGTTGTCATTGCCAGATTGCTATGAGCGCCGCCCAGTGGTCGATTCTCATAGCAAGTGAGCATTTCTGCTACACAAAGGTGATCTGATCATCATCGTCTGTGTGTAGCAGAGTCGATCAAATTACTGCAGCTTCTGGTCTCCAATGGAGACTATTGAAGTATGTAAAAAAAAGTTTTTAAAAATAATATAAAAGTTCAAATCACCTCTCATTCGCCTCATCCAAAATAAAAAAAAAAAAATAAAATCAAATATGCACATATTTGGTATCACCGTGTTTAGAATTGCCCAATCCAATCAATATAAAAAAAAATTAACCCGAACGCCAGAATTACGCCTTTTTGCTTGCCATTACATAGCAATGAAATGCAGTAACGGGCGATCAAAACATTGTTTCTACCCCAAAATGGTATACGGTAAATAAAAACAGCGCAAAAAATAAGCCCTCATCCAGCCCCAGATCACGAAAAATGGATTTGCTACAGGTTTCGGAAAATGGTGACTTTTTTTAACAAATTTTGGATTTTTATTTCACCACTTAAATAAAAAAGAAACTAGACTTGTTTAGTGTCTGTAAACTCGTAAGGACCTGGAGAATCATAATGGCAGGTCAGTTTTAGCATTTAGTGAACATGGTACAAAAAACAACTGTAGAATTACACTTTTTTGTAATTTCACCGCACTTGGAATTTTTTCCCCATTTTCCAGTACACAATATGTTAACTAGTAATGAGCGAGTATACTCGTTACTCGAGATTTCCCCAAGCATGCTCGGGTGATATCCGAGTATTCGGATGTACTCGGAGATTTAGTTTCTGTCGCCGTAGCTGCATGATTTGTGGCTGCTAGACAGCCTGAATACATGTGGGGATTGCCTGTTTGTTAGGAAATCCCCACATGTATTCAGGCTGTCTAGCAGCCACAAATCATGCAGCGACAGAAACTAAATCTCCGAGCACATCCGAATACTCGGAGATCACCCGAGCATGCTCGGGAAATCTCGAGTAACGAGTATACTCGCTCATCACGAGTTAAAACAAATGGTGTTCAAAAGTACAACTTGTCCTGCAAAAAAAACAAGCAATCACATGGCCATATTGAGCTAAAAATAAAAAAGTTATGGCTCTGGGAACAAGGTGAGCAAAAAACGAACACGGAATATGGCCCGGGGGTTAAGTGCATGGAGGGTGTGTGAACAGATGTTATGAGGGTCATGATTTTGAAGAAAATTTTGTATGGTCAAGACTGGGATAGTTAAATAAGTGAGGTGAAGCGATAGGCCAGTCTAAAGAAATGCATTTTGGGGCCACGCTTAAAACTGTGCTTATTGGAAATTAATTGAATTATCCTGGGTAGTGCATTCCAAAGAATTGGTACATCATGCAAAATGTCTTGGAGACACAAGTGGGAGGTTCATATTATTGAGGATGTTAATCTTAGGCCATTGGAAAAGAGGACATGGATAAGGGTTGTAGCGCTTTGTGGGTAAGAGTGATAAGTTTATATTGAATTCTGTAGCAGATGGGCAGCCAGTGTAGTGACTGGCACAGGGTGGAGGCATCGGTGTAGTGGTTGGAAAGGAATATGATCATGGCTGCTGCATTCAGGATGGACTGGAGAGGGGAGAGTTTGGTAAGAGGGAGACCGATCAGTGGAGAGTTGCAATAGTCCAGATCAGAATAAATAAGAGCTAAAGTAATAGTTTTTGCAGAGTCAAAGCTAGGAAAAAGTCGAATTCTAGATATATTTTTGAGATGTACAGTTGTGGCCAAAAGTATTGACACCCCTGCAATTTTGTCAGATAATACTCAGTTTCTTCCTGAAAATGATTGCAAACACAAATTCTTTGTTATTATTATCTTCATTTAATTTGTCTTAAATGAAAAAACACAAAAACAATTGTCCTAAAGCCAAATTGGATATAATTCCACACCAAACATAAAAAAGAGGGTGGACAAAAGTATTGGCACTGTTTGTGTAATTAACAGCACCTGTAACTTACCTGTGGCACCTAACAGGTGTTAGGAATAAGTACATCACACTTGCATCCAGTTGACATGGATTAAAGTTGACTCAACCTCTGTCCTGTGTCCTTGTGTGTACCACATTGAGCATGGAGAAAAGAAAGAAGACCAAAAAACTGTCTGAGGACTTGAGAAACCAAATTGTGAGGAAGCATGAGCAATCTCAAGGCTACAAGTCCATCTCCAAAGACCTGAATGTTCCTGTGTCTACCGTGCGCAGTGTCATCAAGAAGTTTAAAGCCCATGGCACTGTGGCTAACCTCCCTAGATGTGGACGGAAAAGAAAAATTGACAAGAGATTCCAATGCAAGATTGTGCGGATGTTGGATAAAGAACCTCGACTATCATCCAAACAAGTTCAAGCTGCCCTGCAGTCCGAGGGTACAACAGTGTCAACCCGTACTATCCGTCAGCATCTGAATGAAAAGGGACTGTATGGTAGGAGACCCAGGAAGACCCCACTTCTTACCCCGAGACATAAAAAAGCCAGGCTGGAGTTTGCCAAAACTTACCTGAAAAAGCCTAAAATGTTTTGGAAGAATGTTCTCTGATCAGATGAGACAAAAGTAGAGCTTTTTGGGCAAAGGCATCAACATAGAGTTTACAGGAGAAAAAAGAGGCATTCAAAGAAAGAACACCGTCCCTACAGTCAAACATGGCGGAGGTTCCCTGATGTTTTGGGGTTGCTTTGCTGCCTCTGGCACTGGACTGCTTGACCGTGTGCATGGCATTATGAAGTCTGAAGACTACCAACAAATTTTGCAGCATAATGTAGGGCCCAGTGTGAGAAAGCTGGGTCTCCCTCAGATGTCGTGGGTCTTCCAGCAGGACAATGACCCAAAACACACTTCAAAAAGCACTAGAAATTGGTTTGAGAGAAAGCACTGGAGACTTCTAAGGTGGCCAGCAATGAGTCTAGACCTGAATCCCATAGAACACCTGTGGAGAGATCTAAAAATGGCAGTTTGGAGAAGGCACCCTTCTAATATCAGGGACCTGGAGCAGTTTGCCAAAGAAGAATGGTCTAAAATTCCAGCAGAGCATTGTAAGAAACTCATTGATGGTTACCGGAAGCGGTTGGTCGCAGTTATTTTGGCTAAAGGTTGTGCAACCAAGTATTAGGCAGAGGGTGCTAATACTTTTGTCTGGCCCATTTTTGGAGTTTTGTGTGAAATGATCAATGTTTTGCTTTTTGCTTCATTCTCTTTTGTGTTTTTTCATTTAAGACAAATTAAATGAAGATAATAATACCAAAGAATTTGTGTTTGGAATCATTTACAGGAAGAAACTGAGTATTAGCTGACAAAATTGCAGGGGTGTCAATACTTTTGGCCACAACTGTAGGTAACATGAGCGAATAACAAATTGGATGTGGGGAAAGAAAGAAAAATCAGAATCAAATATGACCCCAAGACAGCTTGCATGTTGCTCGGGAGTAATGATAGAGCCACACACAGAAATGGCAATATCAGCATAGGTAGTTAGAAGAGTGAGGAAACACAAGAAGTTCAGTTTTTGACAGATTTAGTTTTAGATAGAGGGAGGACATGATGTTGGAGACAGCAGTAAAACAATCACTGGTACTTTGTAATAATGCAGGTGTGATGTCAGGAGTAGAGATGAGCGGATTTGATTGGGTCAGGGTTTATTTGGGAAGCTATAGCGCTAACCGAATAAGCTACAGCGGGAACCTGGCTTCCTGGATCAATCTGGCTCATCAGCTGTTCGGCGGCGCAGCTGCATGTGTCGCGGCTTTGTGACAGTCACAACACACGCATGGAGAGCCAAACAAATTTGTATATGGCCCCTCTCATTTCCGACAGATCACATAAAGTACATAGCTATTTCTCTCTAACAATCCACCAGTATTCGTGAGCTATGAAGTTTAACAGATCATGTTCCCAAGGAATAATCATTACGGGCACACCCCTAACCTATTGGTTACAGTATTATTGACCCTCTCCTTCTCGGGGAAGCAGCTGTATATCTCTGCTGTTGGCTTCATTGTGCTCTTCTTGTCTTCTTGTATCGGACCAATTTACTGTAAAGATCAGAGCTGCAAGCAATACTGCAATGATCAGCGATACTGCAACGATCACTACTACCCACCCACGTGTTTCTGAAAAAAAAATGACAACAATTATCAAATTGTTACTAAACAAGGTGAATTAATAATACCAAAGATTAAACACAAAAATAAGAGCTGTAGAAAAAGGAAAAATGTAAACACCATCATGTAATAAATATTATACAGAGGGATCAATTAGTAAGTATAAAAAATATTCTTTATTAGAAATCTATTAAAGGAGGGAGGGGGGCACGGCTAGGCATGTAGCAGGACACACGTGAATACCTCCGCCGGTATCCAGACTTTTATCCCACTTACTGGGGGATTTTGAGCTCCTGTACCGGGTGCACCACCAGAGAGGACCAAATTCCGGCATGACATGGCAGGACAAGAGGCAGAAGCAAGTGGCGGCCCGGGCGTGAACTGCGAGCCAAAATGGTGCCAAAGCAGGCACTGCCACAGTGACTGAGGTCGCTGAGCAGGGTAAGCATCTAGACAATCGCAGCCTCCCTGGAACAGTATATGCCAGGATGCCTAAGACCAGGGGAACCCATCTAAAATCTGGTCTGGCTCCCAGCCCTGCCAGTGGGTCGCACAACGTGACAGCTCTACCGCAAGATAAGAGCAGCGCCATGCTCATGGGCACCCCCCAGCACCCATATTGATTTTTCTGATGAGACTGTGTGTGAGGGTGCCTCTGATAATGTGGGAGAAGCTGCAAAACCAGGGACAAGTTTGTTAATCGTTCAATGGGGATTCTCTGCAATTATATGTAGTTGGTGATATATTGCAAGATGCAACAGAGAACGTACTTTGAAATATACAGTTGAACCTAACAAAGGAGGGGCAAGCTAATCTGGTTTCATGGAATATACAGGGACTAGGAGAGCCTAATAAGAGGCATGCTGTCTTTAAAACCCTTAAAGATTATAAGAATGTGATATTTTGACTTCAAGAAACACATGCGACACCTGAAAGTGCTCAGTATCTGAGCAAATGGTGGGGAGGTCTGTAATTTCATGCTACCTATTGTTCCCATGCCAGAGGCATCAGCATATTATTCACCAAAATATTTCCTTTACGTGTAAAATCCTGGGTAGCCCCAGAGGATAGATTTATCTGTTTAGTGTGCTTGCTGTTTGGGGTGCAGGTGTGTTTTGGGGCAGTGTATGTTCTACCACCATTCTCAGTGAAAATTTTACAAAGGCTCCTCCACTTTCTTATCGAGTTTCAATCTATTCTGATTGTTATAATGGGAGATTTCAATACTTATCTTAACCCAACACAAGATAAATATCATGGAGACCAGTGAGTGGGGAGGGGAGAGAGACAACTCTGGCTAAGATATTGGGGGAATTGCAAAGGTATGACATTTGGGGCATTACATTTCCTTCATTGCACCAATATTCATGTTTTCCGGATTCTCACTCCTCCCTGTCGAGAATTGACTCGGCTAGGGTGAATCAGTTCTTGCTGCCATTCGTGGAAAACGTAGAACATCTTACAAGACGGTTATTGGACCATTCCCCTCTGCGGTTAGTCCTTAGTGTCCTTCCAGCAGTTAATAAATCTAGGACAATGTGTAAGCTCAACCCTTATTGCTTGGCTCTATTCAGAGATAAGGCAGGTATGTGGGAAAAACGAAATAACTTTTTCTAGAATAATAATGGCTCGGCTTCCCCACTAATAGTCTGGGACACAATGAAAGCTTTCCTAATTAAAGAAATTTCTTGTATTATTGAGGGTTTTGTCTTCCGGCCTGAGGAAGAAAAGATCGCATTATATGCGGATGACCTTCTTTTGTTCCTTGGTGATACGGAGGACTCGTCAGTCAATGCCAATCTATGATTGATGAGTTTGGTGATTTTTCAGGACTGCGTATTAACTGGGAAAAATCTATCCTTTTGCTGGCAGATGATCTCTCTCAGGCGTCTAAGGTGGAATAGACATGGTTGAGCGTGGGGAAGGAGTTTAACCCCTTTCTGACATCTGACGTACTATCCCGTCCATGGGCCCCAGGCCCCTATGCCCATGGATGGGATAGTACGTCATAGAGATCAGCGGCGCTCACGGGGTGAGCGCCGCTGATCGCGACCGGGTGGAGGCTGATTCTCACTGCTGACACCTGGCACTATGTGTCAGGGGCGGTCACGGACCGCCCCCGACACGTTAACCCCTGGCACACTGCGATCAAACACGATCACAGTGTACTGGGGGGTTTAGGGAAGCATCGGCAGGGAGGGGGCTCCCTCCGTGCTTCCCTGAGACCCCCGCAGCAGCGCGATGTGCATCGCTGCTGTGGGGGCCTCCTTCCCTGCAGGTCCCCGGATCTAATATGGTGCCAGGGACCTTTGGGGGCCTGCAGGGAGGCGGCCTCCTCACTCCCTGCAGAGCGCGGGGCTGAGGAAAGCCTGTGCAGCGCCTGTGTGAGATCGCTGATCTGTCACAGCGATCTGTGATGTGTCAGATCAGCGATCTCACACATGACAGTGATGTCCCCCCTGGTACAGTGTAATAAAGTTAAAAAAAAAAAAAGGTGTAAAAATAATTTATAAAAAATTCGCTAAATAAATAAAAAAAATATTCCCTAATAAATACATTTTTTGGAAATAAAAACAAAAAAACAATAAAAGTACACATATTTTGTATCGCCGCGTCCGTAACGACCCGCCCTATAAAACTGTCCCATTACTTAACCCGTTTAGAGAACCCTTTAAAAATAAAAAACAAAGCAAAAAATAATGCTTTATTATCATACCGCCGAACAAAAAGTGCAATAACGCGCGATCAAAAAAACGGATATAAATAATCATGGTACTGCTGAAAACGTCATCTTGTCCCGCAAAAAAAGAGCCGCCAAACAGCATCATCAGCGAAAAATAAAAAAGTTATAGCTCGCAGAATAAAGCGATGCAAAAATAATTATTTTTATGTAAAATTGTTTTCATTGCATAAAAGCGCCATAACATAAAAAAAGACATAAATGAGGGATCGCTGTAATCGTACTGACCCGAAGAATAAAACCGCTTTATCAATTTTACTGCACGCGCAACGGTGTAAACGCACTCCCCCCAAAAGAAATTCTTGAAATGCTGGTTTTTGTTCATTCTGCGTCCCAAAAATCGGAATAAAAAGTGATCAAGAAATGTCACAAGCCTGAAAATGGTACCAATAAAAATGACAACTCGTCCCGCAAAAAATAAGACCTCATATGACTTGGTGGGTCAAAATATGGAAAAATTATAGCTCTCAAAATGTGGTGATGCAAAAACTATTTTTATAATAAAAAGCGTCTTTTAGCATGTGACAGCTGCCAAACATAAAAACCCACCATAAATAGTAAATCAAACCCCCTTTATCACCCCCTTAGTTAGGGAAAAATAATAAAATTAAAAAAAAGGATTTATTTCCATTTTCCCATTAGGGTTAGGGTTAGGGCTAGGGTTAGGGCTGAGATTAGGGTTAGGGGTGTGTTGGGGTTAGGGTTGGAGATAGAATTGGGGGGTTTCCACTGTTTGGGCACATCAGGTACTCTCCAAATGCAACATGGCGTCGGATCTCAATTCCAGCCAATTCTGCGTTGAAAAAGTCAAATCGTGCTCCTTCCCTTCCAAGCTCTGCCATGCGCCCAAACATTGTTTTACCCCAACATATGGGGCATCAGTCTACTCAGGACAAATTGTAAAACAACTTTTGGGGTCCAATTTGTCCTGTTACCCTTAGGAAAATAAAAAATTGGGGGCAAAAATATCATTTTTGTGGAAAAAATACGATTTTTTTATTTTCATGCCCGAGCATTATAAACTTCTGTGAAGCACTTGGGGGTTCAAAGTGCTCACCACACATCTAGATAAGTTCAGTAGGGGGTCTAGTTTCCAAAATGGGGTCATTTGTGGGGGGTTTCCACTGTTTAGGTACCTCAGGGGCTCTCCAAAGGCAACATGACACCCGCAGACCATTCCATCAAAGTCTGCATTCCAAAACGTCAATACTTCCCTTCCGAGCCCCGACGTGTGCCCATACAGTAGTTTTCTCCCACATATGGGGTATCAGCGTACTCAGGACAAATTGGACAACAACTTTTGGGGTCCAATTTATCCTGTTACCCTTGGGAAAATAAAAATATTGGGGACTAAAAGATCATGTTTGTGGAAAAAATATGATTTTTTTATTTTCACGCCCGGGCGTTATAAACTTCTGTGAAGCACTGGGGGGTTAAAGTGCTCATCACACATCTAGATATGTTCCATGGGGGGTATAGTTTCCAAGATGGTGTCATTTGTGGGGGGTTTCCACCGTTTAGGCACATCAGGGGCTTTCCAAATGCGGCATGGCGTCCAATCCCAATTCCAGCCAAAAAAGTCAAATGCTGCTGCTTCCCTTCCGAGCTCTGCCATGCGCCCAAATAGTGGTTTACCCCCACATGTGGGGTATCAGCGTACTCAGGACAAACTGCACAATAACTTTAAGGGTCCTGTTACCCTTGGGAAAATAAAAATTGGGGGTGAAAAGATCATTTTTGTGGAAAAAATGTGATTTTTTAATTTTACGGCTGTACGTTATAAACTTCTGTGAAGCCCTTGTGGGGTCAAAGTTCTCACCACACATCTAGGTAAGTTCCTTGGGGGGTCTAGTTTCCAAATTGGTGTCATTTGTGGGGGGGTTCCACTGTATTGGCACATATGGGGCTTTCCAAACGCGACATGGCGTCCGTTCTCAATTCCAGCCATAAAAGTCAAATGGCGTTGCTTCCCTTCCGAGCTCTGCCATGCACCCAAATAGTGGTTTACCCCCACATATGGGGTATCAGCGTACTCAGGAAAAATTGCACAATAACTTTTGGGGTCCTGTTACCCTTGGGAAAATTAAAATTGGGGGTGAAAAGATCATTTTTGTGGAAAAAATATGATTTTTTAATTGTACGGCTGTACGTTATAAAGTTCTGTGAAGCCCTTGAGGGTTCAAAGTTCTCAACCCATATCTAGATAAGTTCCTTGGGGGGGTCTAGTTTCCAAAATGGGGTCACTTGTTGGGGGTTTCCACTGTTTAGGCACATCAGGGGCTCTCCAAACGTGACATGGTGTCCGATCTGAATTCCAGCCAATTTTGCATTGAAAAAGTCAAACAGCGCTCCTTCCCTTCTGAGCTCTGCCATGCGCTGAAACAGTGGTTCCCCCCCACATATCAGGTATCAGCATACTCAGGACAAATTGCACAATAACTTTTGCAGTCCAATTTCTCCTGTTACCCTTGGTAAAATAAAAAAATTGGACCTGAAGTAATTTTTTTGTGAAAAAGTTAAATGTTCATTTTTTTTTTTAAACATTCAAAAAATTCCTGTGAAGCACCTGAAAGGTTAATAAACTTCTTGAATGTGGTTTTGAGCACCTTGAGGGGTGCAGTTTTTAGAATGGTGTCACTTTTGGGTATTTTCTATCATATAGCACCCTCAAAGTGACTTCAAATGTGATTTGGTCCGTAAAAATAAAATTTTGTTGTAAAAATGAGAAATCGCTGGTCAAATTTTAACCCTTATAACTTCCTAACAAAAAAAAATTTTGGTTCCAAAATTGTGCTGATATCTCTGTGATTTAAGGGCATAAAAATTCAAAGTTGGAAAATTGCGAAATGTTCAACATTGTCGCCAAATTTCTGTTTTTTTCACAAATAAACGCAAGTTATATAAATGAAATTTTACCACTAACATGAAGTACAATATGTCACGAGAAAACAATGTCAGAATCAGTGGGATCCATGGAAGTGTTCCAGAGTTATGACCTCATAAAGGGACAGTGGTCAGAATGGTAAAAATTGGCCCGGTCATGAACGTGCAAACCAACCTTGGGGGGTATAGGTGTTAAATATCTGGATATTCACATCTCTGCTAATATTAATTCTTTCATACCCCTGAGCTTAGATCCATTGTATACGAAATTTCAGAAAAAGATTAACACTTGGTGCAAGTTACCTCTGTCAGTAATTGGGCGCAGAAATCTAGTTAAAGTGGTGTTGATGCCGAAATTGTTATATATAATTCATAATACTCCAATATGGCTCCCCCTGAAATACTTCTTTAAATTTCAAGCCATGTTTAGGGAGTTAAAAAGGTATAATGGGGGAAGGAGTTTTGGCTGCCCCTAACCTGTGGTTGTACTTTTTGGCCTCACAATTGCAACAACTTAAACTGCTTCAGCATTCCTCAGTCGCTATATTATTGGAGCATATGGGGGGACTTCTAATTTTGCCCTTCCTGCAGGTGGGATATCAGAGTGGTCTCAAGAGCAAGCTTCCAACAGTAGTCCTTATGATTAAAACTAAACAAGTGCTAAATATTGGTGAATACACCCCGCTTGCGCCTATTTGCTAAAACCCCAAATTACTGGATTTTTTTTAGATTGGAGGGATTCAGCACCTGGATTAAGGGGTGAGACCAGACGATTTGTGCCAAAGATGCGGGGTGGGCCCAGCGGATATTATGCACATGTTCTGGGCATGTGGTGTAATTGGGAACTTTTGGAACGGAACCTTAAACTATGTTGATAATGTGTTTATACTCAGAATTCCTAAACAATGTCCATATTTACACAGCAGGGGTGCACTGTGTGGGGTAATATAACCTGGGGTGGGACAACTAAAGGGTTATTCGCAAAAAAGATAATATTTACTTTAGAAGATAAATTGCTGATTGGTGGGGGTCTGTCCATTGGGACCCCCAGCAATCCTAGAAATCCTGAGGAAATCTGATGTCTTTGGAAAGTGTAGATATTACAGTGTCTTGCGAAAGTATTCGGCTACCCTGGAACTTTTCAACCTTTACCCACATATCATGCTTCAAACATAAAGATACCAAATGTAAATTTTTGGTGAAGAATCAACAACAAGTGGAACACAATTGTGAAGTTGAACTAAATTTATTGGTTATTTTAAATTTTTGTGGAAATTCAATAACTGAAAAGTGGGGCGTGCAATATTATTCGGCCCTTTTACTTTCAGCAAACTCACTCCAGAAGTTCATTGTGGATCTCTGAATGATCCAATGTTGTCCTAAATGACTAATGATGATAAATATAATCCACCTGTGTGTAATCAAGTCTCCGTATAAATGCACCTGCTCTGTGATAGTCTCATGGTTCTATTTGATGCACAGAGAGCATCATGAAGACCAAGGAACACAATAGACAGGTCCATGATACTGTTGTGGAGAAGTTTAAAGCCACATTTGGATACAAAATGATTTCCAAAACTTTAAACATCCCAATGAGCACTTCATATTGAAATGGAAGGAGTATCAATATTGAAATGGAAGGAGTATCATACCACTGCAAATCTACCAAGACCCGGCCATCCCTCTAAACTTTCATCTCAAACAAGGAGAAAACTGATCAGAGATGCAGCCACGAGGCCCATGATCACTCTGGATGAACTGCTGAGATCTACTGCTGAGGTGGGATAGTCTGTCCACAGGACAACAATCAGTCGTACGTTGCAGAAATCTGGCCTTTATGGAAGAGTGTCAAGAAGAAAGCAGTTTCTCAAAGATATCCATAAAATGTTGTTTAAAGTTTGCAACAAGCCACCTGGGAGACACACCAAACATGTGGAAGAAGGTGCTCTGGTCAGATGAAACCAAAATTGAACTTTTTGGCAGCTATGTCAAACGATATGTTTGGTGTAAAGGCAACAGAGCTCATCACCCTGAACACACCATCCCCACTGTCAAACATGGTCGTGGCAGCATCATGGTTTGGGGCTGTTTTTTTTCAGCAGGGACAGGGAAGATGGCTAAAATTGATAGGAAGATGGATGGAGCCAAATACAGGACCATTCTTGATGAAAACCTGTTGGAGTCTGCAAAAGACCTGAGACTGGGATGGAGATTTGTCTTCCAACAAGACAATGATCCCAAACATAAAGCAAAATCTACAATTGAATGGTTCACAAATAAACGTATCCAGGTGTTAGAATATGCCCATATTCATGAGTTTTAATGAGCGGTACCACGTGACCGCTGAAGGCAGGAAGGGAGAACGCTGAGAAGCTGGGGGCTGAAGAGACAGCGACAGGACGGGTAAGTATAGCGATACTCACCTGTCCTGCGTCCATGGCTGCTTGCTGCTGTCTGGCACGTCATCTGTCAGTGACGTTCAGACAGCAGAGGGCGCGGTGAGGTGGTTAGTGCGCGCCGCGCCCCCTGCAGTCTGAACTTCACTGACAGATGACGTGCCAGACAGCAGAAAGCAGCCATGGACGCAGGACAGGTGAGTATCTCAGGTGCCAGCAGTGACTCCGGCACCTGACCCCAGCGACGGAGAGGTGAGTATGTAATTTTTCTTATTTTTAAATGCAGCAGCGGCAGCACATGGGGCCATAATCTATAGAGCATCTTATGAGGGCAGCATATAGAGGCATAATCTATGGAGCTTCTTATGGGGGCAGCATATGAGGGAATAATCTATGGAGCATCTTATGGGGGCAGCATATGGGGGAATAATCTATGGAGCATCTTATGGGGGCAGCATATGGGGGAATAATCTATGGAGCATCTTATGCGGGCAGCATATGGGGGAATAATCTATGGAGCATCTTATGGGGGCAGCATATGGGGGAATAATATATCGAGCATCTTATGGGGGCAGCATATGGGGGCATAATCTATGGAGCTTCTTGTGGGGGCAGCATATGGGGAAATAATCTATGGAGCATCTTATGGGGGCATAATCTATGGAGCATCTTTTCCACCCTAGGCTAATACTCGAGTCAATAAGTTTTCCCACTTTTTTTCAGACAAAATTAGGGGGGGTCGGCTTATACTCGGGTGGGCTTATACGCGGGTCGGCTTATACTCGAGTATGTATGGTACTTTACAAAAGCCTATAGGTAAAATGCCAGAAAAAAATGGCATACTATAAAACATGGAGTTTTTGAAGAAAACAACAGAATAAGCTGAAAACACAACTTTAATCTTTTTAGGATACAGTCATTTTAATCTCTCTCTCATATATATATATATATATATATATATATATATATATATATATATATATATATATATATATACATATACACACACACACACACACTGTGTGCAGAATTATTAGGAAAATGAGTATTTTGATCACATCATCCTTTTTATACATGTTGTCCTACTCCAAGCTGTATAGGCTTGAAAGCCAACTGACAATTATGTAAATCCGGTGATTTGCATCTCTGTAATGAGGAGCGGTGTGGTCTAATGACATCAACACGCTATATAAGGTGTGCTTAATTATTAGGTAACTTCCTTTCCCTTGGCAAAATGGGTCAGAAGAGAGATTTTACGGATTCTGAAAAGTCAAAAATTGTGAGATGTCTTGCAGAGTGATGCAGCAGTCTTGAAATTGCCAAACTTTTGAAGCGTGATCACTGAACAATCAAGCGTTTCATGGCAAATATCCAACAGGGTTGCAAGAAGCGTGTTGATAAAAAAGGCTCAAAATAACTTCCCATGAATTGAGGAAAATCAAGCGTGAAGCTGCCAAGATGCCATTTGCCACCAGTTTTGCCATATTTCAGAGCTGCAACGTTACTGGAGTATCAAAAAGCACAAGGTGTGCCACACTCAGGGACATGGCCAAGGTAAGGAAGGCTGGAAAACGACCACCTTTGAATAAGAAACATAAGATAAAACGTCAAGACTGGGCCAAGAAATATCTTCAGACTGATTTTTCTAAGATTTTATGGACTGATGAAATGAGAGTGACTCTTGATGGGCCAGATGGATGGACTCGAGGCTGGATCAGTAAAGGTCAGAGAGCTCCACTCTGACTCAGACGCCAGCAAGGTGGAGGTGGTTTACTGGTAACGGCTATTATCAAAGATGAACTTGTGGGACCTTTTTGGGTTGAGGATGGAGTGAAGCTCAACTCCCAGACCAACTGCCAGTTTTTGGAAGACACCTTCTTCAAGCAGTGGTACAGGAAGAAGTCGGTATCCTTCAAGAAAAACATGATTTTCATGCAGGACAATGCTCCATCAAATGCATCCAAATACTCCACAGCGTGGCTGCCCAGTAAAGGTCTAAAAGAAGAAAAAATAATGACATGGCCCCCTTGTTCACCTGATCTGAACCCCATAGAGAACCTGTGGTCCCTCATAAAATGTGAGATCTACAGGGAGGGAAAACAGTACATCTCTCGGAACAGTGTCTGGGAGGCTGTGGTGGCTGCTGCACGCAATGTTGATCGTAAACAGATCAAGCAACTGACAGAATCTATGGATGGAAGGCTTTTGAGTGTCATCGTAAAGAAAGGTGGCTATATTGGTCACTGATTTTTTTTTGTTTGTTTTTGAATGTCAGAAATGTTTATTTCTAAATTTTGTGTTGTTATATTGGTTTACCTGGTGAAAATAAACAAGTGAGATGGGTATATATTTGTTTTTTATTAAGTTGCCTAATAAATCTGCACAGTAATAGTTACCTGCACAAACAGATATCCTCCTAAGATAGCCAAATCTAAAAAAAAAACACTCCAACTTCCAAAAATATTAAGCTTTGATATTTATGAGTCTTTTGGGTTGACTGAGAACATAGTTGTTGTTCAATAATAAAAATAATCCTCTCAAATACAACTTGCCTAATAATTCTGCACGCAGTGTATATACAGTGGGGAAAAAAAGTATTTAGTCAGTCAGCAATAGTGCAAGTTCCACCACTTAAAAAGATGAGAGGCGTCTGTAATTTACATCATAGGTAGACCTCAACTATGGGAGACAAACTGAGAAAAAAAATCCAAAAAATCACATTGTCTGTTTTTTTTTCATTTTATTTGCATATTATGGTGGAAAATAAGTATTTGGTCAGAAACAAAATTTCATCTCAATACTTTGTGATATATCCTTTGTTGGCAATGACAGAGGTCAAACGTTTTCTGTAAGTCTTCACAAGGTTGCCACACACTGTTGTTGGTATGTTGGCCCATTCCTCCATGCAGATCTCCTCTAGAGCAGTGATGTTTTTGGCTTTTCGCTTGGCAACACGGACTTTCAACTCCCTCCAAAGGTTTTCTATAGGGTTGAGATCTGGAGACTGGCTAGGCCACTCCAGGACCTTGAAATGCTTCTTACGAAGCCACTCCTTCGTTGCCCTGGCGGTGTGCTTTGGATCATTGTCATGTTGAAAGACCCAGCCACGTTTCATCTTCAATGCCCTTGCTGATGGAAGGAGGTTTGCACTCAAAATCTCACGATACATGGCCCCATTCATTCTTTCATGTACCCGGATCAGTCGTCCTGGCCCCTTTGCAGAGAAACAGCCCCAAAGCATGATGTTTCCACCACCATGCTTTACAGTAGGTATGGTGTTTGATGGATGCAACTCAGTATTCTTTTTCCTCCAAACACGACAAGTTGTGTTTCTACCAAACAGTTCCAGTTTGGTTTCATCAGACCATAGGACATTCTCCCAAAACTCCTCTGGATCATCCAAATGCTCTCTAGCAAACTTCAGACGGGCCCGGACATGTACAGGCTTAAGCAGTGGGACACGTCTGGCACTGCAGGATCTGAGTCCATGGTGGCGTAGTGTGTTACTTATGGTAGGCCTTGTTACATTGGTCCCAGCTCTCTGCAGTTCATTCACTAGGTCCCCCCGCGTGGTTCTGGGATTTTTGCTCACCATTCTTGTGATCATTCTGACCCCACGGGGTGGGATTTTGCGTGGAGCACCAGATCGAGGGAGATTATCAGTGGTCTTGTATGTCTTCCATTTTCTAATTATTGCTCCCACAGTTGATTTCTTCACTCCAAGCTGGTTGGCTATTGCAGATTCAGTCTTCCCAGCCTGGTGCAGGGCTACAATTTTGTTTCTGGTGTCCTTTGACAGCTCTTTGGTCTTCACCATAGTGGAGTTTGGAGTCAGCCTGTTTGAGGGTGTGCACAGGTGTCTTTTTATACTGATAACAAGTTTAAACAGGTGCCATTACTACAGGTAATGAGTGGAGGAAAGAGGAGACTCTTAAAGAAGAAGTTACAGGTCTGTGAGAGCCAGAAATCTTGATTGCTTGTTTCTGACCAAATACTTATTTTCCACCATAATATGCAAATAAAATGAAAAAAAAACAGACAATGTGATTTTCTGGATTTTTTTTTCTCAGTTTGTCTCCCATAGTTGAGGTCTACCTATGATGTAAATTACAGACGCCTCTCATCTTTTTAAGTGGTGGAACTTGCACTATTGCTGACTGACTAAATACTTTTTTTCCCCACTGTATATATATATATATATATATATACATATACACACACAGTTGTGGCCAAAAGTATTGACACCCCTGCAATTCTGTCAGATAATACTCCGTTTCTTCCTGAAAATGATTGCAAACACAAATTATTTGGTATTATTATCTTCATTTAATTTGTCTTAAATGAAAAAACACAAAAGAGAATGAAGCAAAAAGCAAAACATTGATCATTTCACACAAAACTCCAAAAATGGGCCAGACAAAAGTATTTGCACCCTCAGCCTAATACTTGGTTGCACAACCTTTAGCCAAAATAACTGCGACCAACCGCTTCCGGTAACCATCAATGAGTTTCTTACAATGCTCTGCTGGAATTTTAGACCATTCTTCTTTGGCAAACTGCTCCAGGTCCCTGATATTAGAAGGGTGCCTTCTCCAAACTGCCATTTTTAGATCTCTCCACAGGTGTTCTATGGGATTCAGGTCTGGACTCATTGCTGGCCACCTTAGAAGTCTCCAGTGCTTTCTCTCAAACCATTTTCTAGTGCTTTTTGAAGTGTGTTTTGGGTCATTGTCCTGCTGGAAGACCCATGACCTCTGAGGGAGACCCAGCTTTCTCACACTGGGCCCTACATTATGCTGCAAAATTTGTTGGTAGTCTTCAGACTCCATAATGCCATGCACACAGTCAAGCAGTCCAGTGCCAGAGGCAGCAAAGCAACCCCAAAACATCAGGGAACCTCCGCCATGTTTGACTGTAGGGGCCGTGTTCTTTTCTTTGAATGCCTCTTTTTTTCTCCTGTAAACTCTATGTTGATGCCTTTGCCCAAAAAGCTCTACTTTTGTCTCATCTGACCAGAGAACATTCTTCCAAAACGTTTTAGGCTTTTTCAGGTAAGTTTTGGCAAACTCCAGCCTGGCTTTTTTATGTCTCGGGGTAAGAAGTGGGGTCTTCCTGGGTCTCCTACCATACAGTCCCTTTTCATTCAGACACTGACGGATAGTACGGGTTGACACTGTTGTACCCTCGGACTGCAGGGCAGCTTGAACTTGTTTGGATGTTAGCCGAGTTTCTTTATCCAACATCCGCACAATCTTGCGTTGAAATCTCTTGTCAATTTTTCTTTTCCGTCCACATCTAGGGAGGTTAGCCACAGTGCTATGGGCTTTAAACTTCTTGATGACACTGCGCACGGTAGACACAGGAACATTCAGGTCTTTGGAGATGGACTTGTAGCCTTGAGATTGCTCATGCTTCCTCACAATTTGGTTTCTCAAGTCCTCAGACAGTTCTTTGGTCTTCTTTCTTTTCTCCATGCTCAAAGTGGTACACACAAGGACACAGGACAGAGGTTGAGTCAACTTTAATCCATGTCAACTGGCTGCAAGTGTGATTTAGTTATTGCCAACACCTGTTAGGTGCCACAGGTATTTACAGGTGCTGTTAATTACACAAATTAGAAAAGCATCACATGATTTTTCCAACAGTGCCAATACTTTTGTCCACCTTCTTTTTTATGTTTGGTGTGGAATTATATCCAATTTGGCTTTAGGACAATTCTTTTTGTGTTTTTTCATTTAAGACAAATTAAATGAAGATAATAATATCAAAGAATTTGTGTTTGCAATCATTTTCAGGAAGAAACTGATTATCTGACAGAATTGCAGGGGTGTCAATACTTTTGGCCACAACTGTATATATATTTATTTATTTATAAAAACTTCCTTCTCACCCCCCACTGGGGTGGTCTTTGTTGTCCTTTCTCATTCTCGGGTCCAATACCAGAGGCCTGGGAGTTTGCAGGTTCTGCGCAGGATCTTAGTTGTTCCCAGCATTGCGCTTTTCAGGACAGAGTTCAGATGTTGCTCCTGGGATCTGTTGTAGCCATTTTTCCAACTTAGGGGTCACTGCTCCAAGTGCTCCTATCACCACTGGAATCACTGTTGCCTTCACCTTCCACATCTTCTCCAGTTCTGGTATTTCTCCAGCTTCTCATATTCCTTCTTTCTGATGTTGCTGTCACTTGGCACTGCCACATCTATTATCATTGCTGTCGAAGGTCCTTGTCTACTATCACAATGTCTGGTTGGTTAGCCAACACCTGCTTATCCATCTGGATCTTGAAGTCCCACAGGATTTTTGACCTTTCATTATCATTTTGTGTCTTCACATCTGCAGCTTCCATCTCTTCTTTTGGCCAACACACTATGCCAGCAGGGTATCTGATAACTGGCAGGGCATATGTATTGATGATGTGGATTTTATTCTTCCCATTGAACTGGCTCTTCAGGACCTGTCCTACCCTTTGATGGTATTTGGATGTTGCTGCTTTCCTTGCCTCCTCATCATGGTTACCGTATCCCTGTGGGATGTCAAGGTACTTGTAGCATGTCTGGACATCTGCTATGTGCCCTGCTTGTAATTCCACTCCATCAGTTTTGACTACCTTGCCTCTCTATATTACCAACCGGCTGCACTTCTCCAGTCCAAAGGACATCCCGATGTCTTCGCTGTAGATCCTTGTCAGGTTTATCAGTGAATTGATGGCTCATGAGATTGCCTTGGCGCGGCGGGGTGGCTCAATTGAATTGATCATTTTTTTGCTAAATATCTCATTTTTGAATACAGCTAGATATTATGTGCATATGCACTTCAATATATGCGTTCTAACCTTAAGCAGTGCTGGCTTCCCCCCCTATTTTCTCATTCATTTTTCACATACAACTTGATGTCATCCATGTAGAGGAGGTGGCTGCTGATGTTTCCACTCTTGGACTTGTATCCATAGCCAGACTCTGTAATTATCAAACTGAGGGGGTTCAAGCCTATGCAGAATAGCAAAGAGGACAGTGCATCACCTTGGTATATGCCGCATTTGTTGGTCACTTGTGCTAGTTGTCTTGAGTTGACTTCCAATGTTGTTTTCCATAGCCCCATTGAGTTTATGAGGAAGGTTCTTAATTTCCTTTTGACATTGTAGAGAGCCAAGCACTCACAGATCCATGTGTGTGGCATTGAGTCATAGGCTTTCCTGTAATCAATCCAGGCTGTGCTGAGATTGGTCTGTCTGGAATATATATACTGTATATATATATAATTTATCTATACCTATCTATATTTTTTTTTCTTTTTAAGCTGACGTTTTCCCTTTGCAGTCTCCAAGAGCCATAGCTTTTGTATTGTTCCACCAATATACCCATATGTGTGTTTTTTCCAGGATGATATGTATTCTTTAGTTGCGCTATTTAATATATTGACTAATTTTATAAAAAAAAAAAATAATAATTCTGGGCTACCTCTTTTATACAGAAACTGAAGTTTAACCAAATATGCTAATTTTGGTGCTCGGTGAACCCTTGGTGTGGCCAAGAGGCTCAGTACACTGTTCTAGCCACTGGTTTTGCATGTTCCACCTCCATCACTGGAGACTGACAACAGTGACTTACCTGAAGTGGGTACTGTCTGCATAGAAAGCTCAAGCCGGTGCTCGCAATCACTAGTGAGGCAAGTGGTAGACTGTAAAACCAGTGGGGGGAACGGTGTACAGAACTCCTTGGCTAGGTGCGCCAAGCATCATAATTAGCATATTTGCTTAAACTTCAGTTACTGCAGAACTAAGGAAATGATTAGAACATTGTTAATTTCATTTATTTGTAGAGCTCCATTGATTCCATGGTGCTATACATGTGAGAAATGGTTATATACAAAATACAGATATTAATGACAGTGAACAAATTAACAGTGACACCCTGATACAGAAAGGAGAGGGCCCTGCTCTTGTGGGCTTACATTCTACAGGATAATGGAGGTAGACACAGTAGGCTAGGGGATTGCGGCAGCTTCAGTGGTGGTGAGGTGGTTTATTCCAGGCTGTAAGCTTATTTCAAGAGATGCATTTTCAGGTTTCTTCTGAAAGTTCAGAATGTGGTGGAAATCAGACATGTTAGGGCACAGAATTCCAGAGGATAGGATAATACTCAGGCAAAGTTTTGGAGGCGAATGGGCAAGGAACGTGTGGAGGAGAAAAGGAAGTTGCGGGAGGATGGGAGATTATGTGTTGTAAGATATTGGGAGATTAGTTTGGAGACATACGGAGGAGACATAGAGAAAAGTAAGTTGTGGGAGGATGGGAGATTATGTGTTGGAAGATACTGTATTGGCAGATTAGTTTGGAGACATACGGAGGAGACATATTATGGATGGCTTGTACATTGATATTGGTACATTGAACATTGAATATACCCTACAAGGTTATGTGCTTTGTTTATCCCCTTCTATACCTATGATGTACATGTAAGTCAAAGGTAGTGTCCCTGCCGAGCCCACATCTTTCCCTGTACTTGATGGCTGATTTAAGCTGTAATAGCCACGGGCAGAGGACTGTTTAACTGTGAACTAATTAAATCCCGCTGTCAATCTCTGACAATGGGATTTAACACACACCAGCTGGAAGCACTTCATTGATCCCACACATCAGCAGTCCTGTCACATGATCATGGGGCGCTGATAGGTTGTCATTATAGCCAGGGGTCTGCTGATGACCTCCTCGCCTGTCATTACAAGTCCCCTGTGAAAGCATATGAAAAAAAAAACAAGTTTTGCACCATTAAAAATAAAACAATGTAAAAAAAATACACTAAATTAGTATCGCTGAGTTTAGAAATCTCCAATCTATCAAAATATAAAATAAATTTATCAGATTGGTAAACGGCGTATCAAGAAAAAAAAACGCCAGAATTATGTTTTTTGGCCACCACAACATTGCAATAAGAGGCGATCAAAACATTGCATCTATATCTATCCTGAAATCATATCATTAAAATTGTCAACTCAAGGTTAAAAAAATAAGCCCTCATACTGCCACAGATCCTGAAAAATAAAAATCTTACGAGTCTCAGAAAATGGAGAAAAAAAAATTATTTTTATCTACTTATTTATTTTTACAAATTTCCGAATTTCTTTTCACCACCTTAATAACAAAATATATATATATATATATATATATATATACACATATATATATACACACTAGCTGAAGAGCCCGGCGTTGCCCGGGCATAGTAACCAACTGTGGTTAGTTATAACAAATTATAATGATTATATTGCACATAAAAACATTTCACATCATATATTCAACACTACAGATTTGTAACATAACTTAACTAAACGATTACCCAAGTATTGATAGTATTTTATTTTCAACTCATTCAAGGGCCTTTTGATAAACAACATTTTTGGTTTTTCCTTTCGGTGCAAAGATGAACAGATTTTTGGCAGTTCCAACTCTTGAACAGATCACGTAAAATTGACCATGAGAAAAGCATGGAGATTGCAAATCGATCCCTACTACTTTCAAGGACTGTCCCTGAGCATTGTTAATGGACATTGCAAATAGCAGTTGAACTGGAAACTGGAGGCGCTTAAAATAAAAATACAAATCAGTTGGAATGAGTGGAATTCTTGGAATGAAGATGTCCTCTCCTTTGGCACATCCTGTTTCTGAGCTGTGTATCTAACCCTATCCTGTGTGATAATGTCTGCTGAGTTGTGTACCTAATCCTCTCCTGTGTGATACTGACTGCTGAGCATTGTATCTAATCCTATCCTGTGTGATACCGTCTGCTGAGCCGTGTATCTAATCCTATACTGTGTGATACTGACTGCTGAGCCGTGTACCTAATCCTATCATGTGTGCTACTGACTGCTCAGCCGTGTATCTAATCCTATCCTGTCTGATACTGACTGCTGAGCCATGTATCTAATCCTATCCTGTGTGATACTGACTGCTGAGCCGTGTATCTAATCCTATTCTGTGTGATACTGTCTGCTGAGTCGTGTATCTAATACTAGTCTGTGTGATACTGTGTGCTGAGCTGTGTATCTAATCCTATCCTGTGTGATACTGACTGCTGAGCTGTGTATCTAATCCTATCCTGTGTGATACTGCCTGCTGAGCCATGTGTCCAATCCTCTCCTGTGTGATACTGACTGCTGAGCTGTGTATCTAATCCTATCCTGTGTGATACTGACTACTGAGCCGTGTATCTAATCCTATCCTTTGTGATACTGGGCTCCCCCTGAAGTCTGTGTCAGAGGGTGGTCTGTGTTGGCACGGTAATAAATTGTATTATTTCCAGCTTTACAGAAGGACGATAACACCATAGAAATGATAAGACTAATAGGCCTCAGTTACCACAACTGTCTACAAAGAAAACTGTTGCTGATAGCAACCAATCACAGCTCATTTTTCATCTTTTAAACAGCTCTGGGACAGCGTGGAGAGTTTTGAATGGTGAATTTTGTGTTTCGACTTTTATGTGGCGAGGTTGGTGTTTGTGTGGTGAAACGTGTGCTGAGGGTGGTATATGTGTTGAAGCACGTGGTAGTGTGTGGCACATTTTGTGTGTGTTCATATCCCCATGTGTGGTGAGTATCCCATATCAGGGCCCCACCTTAGCAACTATATAGTATATATTCTTTGGCGCCATCGCTCTCATTCTTTAAGTCCCCCTTGTTCACATCTGGCAGCTGTCAACTTGCCTCCAACACTTTTCCTTTCACTTTTTCCCCATTATGTACCTAGGGGCAAAATTGTTTGGTGAATTGGATCGCGCGGGGTTAAAATTTTGCCTCACAACATAGCCTATGACGCTTTCGGGGTCCAGACGTGTGACTGTGCAAAATTTTGTGGCTGTAGCTGCTACGGTGCGGATGCCAATCCCGGACATACACACACATTGAGCTTTACAGTGGGGAAAAAAGTATTTAGTCAGTCAGCAATAGTGCAAGTTCCACCACTTAAAAAGATGAGAGGCGTCTGTAATTTACATCATAGGTAGACCTCAACTATGGGAGACAAACTGAGAAAAAAAAATCCAGAAAATCACATTGTCTGTTTTTTTTTCATTTTATTTGCATATTATGGTGGAAAATAAGTATTTGGTCAGAAACAAAATTTCATCTCAATACTTTGTGATATATCCTTTGTTGGCAATGACAGAGGTCAAACGTTTTCTGTAAGTCTTCACAAGGTTGCCACACACTGTTGTTGGTATGTTGGCCCATTCCTCCATGCAGATCTCCTCTAGAGCAGTGATGTTTTTGGCTTTTCGCTTGGCAACACGGACTTTCAACTCCCTCCAAAGGTTTTCTATAGGGTTGAGATCTGGAGACTGGCTAGGCCACTCCAGGACCTTGAAATGCTTCTTACGAAGCCACTCCTTCATTGCCCTGGCGGTGTGCTTTGGATCATTGTCATGTTGAAAGACCCAGCCACGTTTCATCTTCAATGCCCTTGCTGATGGAAGGAGGTTTGCACTCAAAATCTCACGATACATGGCCCCATTCATTCTTTCATGTACCCGGATCAGTCGTCCTGGCCCCTTTGCAGAGAAACAGCCCCAAAGCATGATGTTTCCACCACCATGCTTTACAGTAGGTATGGTGTTTGATGGATGCAACTCAGTATTCTTTTTCCTCCAAACACGACAAGTTGTGTTTCTACCAAACAGTTCCAGTTTGGTTTCATCAGACCATAGGACATTCTCCCAAAACTCCTCTGGATCATCCAAATGCTCTCTAACAAACTTCAGACAGGCCCGGACATGTACAGGCTTAAGCAGTGGGACACGTCTGGCACTGCAGGATCTGAGTCCATGGTGGCGTAGTGTGTTACTTATGGTAGGCCTTGTTACATTGGTCCCAGCTCTCTGCAGTTCATTCACTAGGTCCCCCCGCGTGGTTCTGGGATTTTTGCTCACCGTTCTTGTGATCATTCTGACCCCACGGGGTGGGATTTTGCGTGGAGCACCAGATCGAGGGAGATTATCAGTGGTCTTGTATGTCTTCCATTTTCTAATTATTGCTCCCACAGTTGATTTCTTCACTCCAAGCTGGTTGGCTATTGCAGATTCAGTCTTCCCAGCCTGGTGCAGGGCTACAATTTTGTTTCTGGTGTCCTTTGACAGCTCTTTGGTCTTCATCATAGTGGAGTTTGGAGTCAGACTGTTTGAGGGTGTGCACAGGTGTCTTTTTATACTGATAACAAGTTTAAACAGGTGCCATTACTACAGGTAATGAGTGGAGGAAAGAGGAGACTCTTAAAGAAGAAGTTACAGGTCTGTGAGAGCCAGAAATCTTGATTGCTTGTTTCTGACCAAATACTCGTTTTCCACCATAATATGCAAATAAAATGAAAAAAAAACAGACAATGTGATTTTCTGGATTTTTTTTTCTCAGTTTGTCTCCCATAGTTGAGGTCTACCTATGATGTAAATTACAGACGCCTCTCATCTTTTTAAGTGGTGGAACTTGCACTATTGCTGACTGACTAAATACTTTTTTTCCCCACTGTATATATTAGATATACATACACACATTTGGTATCTGCATACTTGAACTGACATGGGGAATCATATTGCCAGGTCAGTTTTACCATATAGTAAACATGGCAAATAAAAAACTCAAAAAACAATTGTGGAATTGCACTTTATTTTACATTTCACATCACTTGCTATTTTTCTTCCCATTTTGCAGTACAATATGTGGTAAAATGAATGGTGTCATTCAAAGGTACAACTTGTCCAGCAAGAAACAATCCCTCATACGGCTATATGGCCAAAAAATAGTTATAGCACTTGGAAGTAGGGGAGGAAAAAACGAAAAAGGAAAATTGTCGGGTAGTGAAGGGGTTAAACGGTCAATTTGGGCGGGCGGACTCTATTATGTACAGACATGTTCTACACTGAATCTGCCCTCTGGTAAATTAATCATTTATTGGTTTGATGAGCATATCATATGCCAGTGTGGATTACTGGAAAGCTTACCTTTCTCTCCTGTGATGTTAACGCGGGTCATTTCAATGCTCACTTTCTGATCTGTTTTAATTAAACAGATATAGAGGCCATTATCTTTTGCACTAGGATTGGATATTTTCAGGTTGTGTTCTTCATAGGCTACTTTGGTTTCATAAGCTTTAGATATATTAGTCAGCGAATTATTCATTGCGGCTATTGGCACTTCATTTGTTTCTTGAGCAAAATTCCATTCAGTATAGAAATCAGTGTCTCCATCTTCACAAATCGTGCATCCACATGTAACACTGTCATCCTTCGCTTTGACAGATTCTAAAATTCAAGAGGAAATATAATTACAATCTAACTAGTAATTGCCACAAACAATTTTAACCCCTTCACTACCAAAGGTGGTTTGCACGTTAACTCCCGGGCCAATTTTTACAATTCTGACCACTGTCCCTTTATGAGGTAATAACTCTGAAACGCTTCCATGCATCCCGGTGATTCTGACACTGTTTTCTCGTGACATATTGTACTTCATGTTAGTGGTAAAATTTCATTTATATAACTTGCGTTTATTTGTGAAAAAAACTGAAATTTGGCAAAAATGTTGAAAATTTTCGCAATTTTACCAACTTTGAATTTTTTTGCCCTTAAATCACAGAGATACAGCACACAAAAAACTTAATAAATAGCATTTGCCACATGTTTACTTTAAATCAGCACAATTTTGGAACCAAAATTTTTTTTGTTAGGAAGTTATAAGAGTTAAAAGTTGACCAGCGATTTCTCATTTTTGCAACACCATTTTATTTTTACGGACCACATCACACTTGAAGCCACTTTGAGGGGTCTATATGATAGAAAATACCCAAAAGTGACACCATTCTAAAAACTGCACCCCTTAAGGTGCTCAAAACCACATTCAAGAAGTTTATTAACCCTTCCGATGCGTCACAGGAATTTTTTTGAATATTAAAAAAAGATGAACATTTAACTTTTTTTCACAAAAAAAATACTTCAGGTTCAACTTTTTTTATTTTACCAAGGGTCACAGGAGAAATTGGACTGCAAAAGTTATTGTGCAGTTTTTACTGAGTACGCTGTTACCTGATATGTGGGGGGGAACCACTGTTTTGGCGCATGGCAGAGCTCAGAAGGGAAGGAGCGCCGTTTGACTTTTTCAATGCAAAATTGGCTGGAATTCAGATTGGACGCCATGTCACGTTTGGTGAGCCCCTGATGTACCTAAACAGTGGAAATCCCCCACAAGTGACCCCATTTTGCAAACTAGACCCCCCAAGGAACTTATCTAGATGTGTGGTGAGAACTTTGAACCCACAAGGGCTTCACAGAAGTTTATAACGTACAGCCGTACAATTAAAAAATCATATTTTTTCCACAAAAATGATCTTTTCACCCTCAATTCTTATTTTTGCAAGGGTAACAGGACTCTAAAAGTTATTGTGCAATTTGTCCTGAGTACGCTGATACCCCACATGTGGGGGTAAACCACTATTTGGGCGCATGGCAGAGCTCGGAAGGGAAGCAGCGCCATTTGACGTTTTTGGCTGGAATTGAGATCGGACACCATGGCGCGACTGGAAAACCCCTGATGTACCAAAACAGTGGAAACCCCCCACAAATGACACCATTTTGGAAACTAGACCCCCCCAAGGAACTTATCTACATATGTGGTGAGCACTTTGAACTCCCCCAGTGCTTCACAGAAGTTTATAACGCCCGGGTGTGAAAATAAAAAAATCATATTTTTTCCACAAACATGATCTTTTAGTCACCAATTTTTTTATTTTCCCAAGGGTACCAGGAGAAATTGGACCCCAAAAGTTGTTGTCCAATTTGTCCTGAGTACGCTGATACCCCATATGTGGGAGAAAACTACTGTACTACTGTATGGGCACACGTCAGGGCTCGGAAGGGAAGTAGTGACGTTTTGGAATGCAGACTTTGATGGAATGGTCTGCGGGTGTCATGCTGCTTTTGGAGAGCCCCTAATGTACCTAAACAGTGGAAACACCCCACAAGTGACCCCATTTTGGAAACTAGACCCCCTAAGGAACTTATCTAGATGTGTGGTGAGCACTTTGAACCCCCCCAGTGCTTCACAGAAGTTTATAACGGCCGTGTGTGAAAATAAAAAAATCGTATTTTTTCAACAAACATGATATTTTAGTCCCCATTTTTTTATTTTCCCAAGGGTAACAGGAGAAATTGGACCCCAAAAGTTGTTTTACAATTTGTCCTGAGTAGGCTGATATCCCATATGTGGGGGTAAACCACTGTTTGGGCGCATGGCAGAGCTTGGAAGGGAAGGAGCACCATTTGACTTTTTCAACGCAGAATTGGCTGGAATTGAGATCAGACGCCATGATGCATTTGGAGAGCCCCTGATGTGCCCAAACAGTGGAAACCCCCCAATTATAACTCCAACCCTAACCCCAACACACCCCTAACCCTAATCTCAGCCCTAACCCTAGCCCTAACCCTAAAGGGAAAATGGAAATAAATACATTTTTTTTATTTTATTATTTTTCCCTAACTAAGGGGGTGATAACGGGGGGTTTGATTTACTATTTATGGCGGTTTTTATGTTCGGCAGCTGTCGCACGCTAAAAGACGCTTTTTATTGTAAAAATAGTTTTTGCATCACCACATATTGAGAGCTATAATTTTTTCATATTTTGACCCACCGAGTCATGTGAGGTCTTATTTTTTGCGGGATGAGTTGACATTTTTATTGGTATCATGTTCGGGCACGTGACATCTTTTGATCGCTTTTTATTCCGATTTTTGGGACGCAGAATGAACAAAAACCAGCGTTTCATGAATTTCTTTTGGGGGGTGCGTTTACACCGTTCCGCGTGCGGTAAAATTGATAAAGCCCTTTTAGTCTTTGGGTCAGTACAGTTACAGCGATACCTCATTTAGGTCTTTTTTTATGTTTTGGCGCTTTTATGCAATGAAAACAATTTTATATAAAAAAATAATTATTTTTCATCGCTTTATTCTGTGAGCTATAACTTTTTTATTTTTTCGCTGATGATGCTGTTTGGAGGCTCTTTTTTTGCGGGACAAGATGACGTTTTCAGCGGTACCATGGATATTTATAGCCGTCTTTTTGATCGCACGTTATTGCACTTTTTGTTCGGCGGTATGATAATAAATCATTATTTTTTGCTTCGTTTATTTTTATTTTTTAAGGGGTTCGCTAAAGGGGTTAACTAATGGGACGGTTTTATAGGGCGGGTAGTTACGGATGCAGCGATACCAAATATGTGTACTTTTATTGTTTTGTTTTTTTTTATTTCCAAAAAATGAATTTATTTGGGAATATTTTTTTTTTCAATTCATTTAGCGATTTTTTTAAAATTATTTTTACACTTTTTTTTTTTTTAACTTTATTACATTGTCCCAGGGGGGACATAACTGTCATGTGACAGATTGCTGATCTGTCACATCACAGATCACTGTGACAGATCAGCGATCTGTCACAGACACTGCACAAGGCTTCCTCGTGCCTGCGCTTTGCAGGCATGAGGAAGCCAGCTCCCTGCAGGCCCCAGAAGGTCCCCGTCGCCATCTTGGATCAGGGGGACCTGCAGGGATAGAGCCCCCCGCAGCAGCGCTGCACATTGCGCTGCTGTGGGGGGCTCAGGGAAGTACGGAGGGAGCCCCCTCCCTGCCGATGCGTCCCTTTAACCCCCGGTACTCCGCGATCGTGTTTGATCGCGGTGTGCAAAGGGTTAACGTGTCGGGGGCGGTCCGTGACCGCCCCTGACACATTGTGCCGGGTGTCAGCTGTGATAATCAGCTGACACCCGGCCGCGATCAGCGGCGCTCACCATGTGGGCGCCGCTGATCGCTATGACGTAATATTCTGTCCATGGGAATTAGGTCCACGGTCACATGGACGGAATATTACATCCATTGTAGGAAAGGGGATAAGGGGTATCCTCAAATTGTCTCTTGAGCAGCACTCAGCTCTGCAGTCTCTTCAATTATTTGTTGCTTGGGGGAGGGCACTCCTCCTTGAGTGACAGCTCTGATCCAGTAGCTTTGTCCTACTGTAACACACTCAGGTCCATCAGTGTTTTTTCCTCTCTCTGTAGTTTTTAGTGTTTGTTCTTAACCTACACTGCTACCACTATATTTACATAACAGTGCCTTTCAACAAGCACATGTCTTGGGAAATTGAGAGCCCTAATTAGGAGAATTGCTCAATAAGCTCTGATGATCAAAGAGAGGGGTAGGGGTTAGGGTGCTATATAGAAGTTAAAGGGTGACTGCTCAGCCGTGTATCTAATCTTATCCTGCATTTCTCTCCTAACTCCCTATTTAGCCCCATAATCCAAGCTATTTAATATACTTGCTTTACAAATTCCCTACTGCCCCCTAACTACACTTAATGCTTTTGTTTTTTTTTTCATATTTCCTGTCTGATGATGATTTGTTCAGTATCACAGTGAATGCTGGGATAATTAAATGAAGCAGCATCAGGAGGGCAAAGGTAGCAGTCATTGTTGCAGCCCCTGCCCCCATCATTCTCTGTCCCAGTGTCCCCCTTGTGCAGTGTCTCTCCCCCTGTGCTATGAGTGCACCGTCAGGTCTGTTGTTGGCTTAGATGAATAAGCCAGCAGTAGAGCTATACTAGGTCTAAGACATATAGAGCTTACTGTATAATGCCGCTGCGGCATTCCCGCATAGCTCCACTTCCTCCTCCATGCTGTGACACTGGCCTACTCATCCAGAACTAGTTTGAACGGAGTCCTAGTCCTATCTGTTTCTGTGTACCTGACGCCTGGAGTCAGCAGCTGCAGTATCGCTGACTGCTTGGTGGCACTGGCTACCTGCAGCCAAGCCTGACTCCACCATCAGGAGCTTCAGTGAACACCTGGTAGCCGCTTAGATATGCCCCTCCTAGGTAAGTCTGGCCCCGTGGCACAGTTGGTCCACGAAACCACATGCGCCATCTTTGTGTGTAACAAAGTTTAGATATACAGTTTTTGAATTTACTTACCCCAGCCAAGATTTGTAAGATGTGCACCACTTAATATTTCAGGGAAGCTAATTATCATATACTGTAATTGTGTGTATGCTTTAGCAATAATAAAAACTGTCCTTACTCAGATTGACTTGATCAAGATTTTACATACCCTTGAATATTTGAGCTGAAAACATAAGTTGGTAAATGCAGGTTAGGGTATGTTTCCATGTGGTGTATTCTGAGCGCTTTGGATGCAGTGGATAGCCGCCCCGTCCAAAGCGCTGCCGGCTTTTGTACGCACGGTGATTCCGCATATGTTCATTAACCCCTTCACCCCCAAGGGTGGTTTGCACGTTCATGACCGGGCCAATTTTTACAATTCTGACCACTGTACCTTTATGAGGTCATAACTCTGGAACGCTTCCATGGATCCCGGTGATTCTGACATTGTTTTCTCGTGACATATTGTACTTCATGTTAGTGGTAAAATTTCATTCAAATAACTTGCGTTTATTTGTGAGAAAAACGGAAATTTGGCGAAAATTTTGAAAATTTCGCGATTTTCCAACTTTGAATTTTTATGCCCTTAAATCACAGAGATACGGCACACAAAAAACTTGATAACTAACATTTCCCACATGTTTACTTTACATCAGCACAATTTTGGAACCAAAATTTTTTTTTGTTAGGAAGTTATAAGGGTTAAAAGTTGACCAGCGATTTCTCATTTTTACAACACCATTTTATTTTTAGGACCACATCACATTTGAAGCCACTTTGAGGGGTCTATATGATAGAAAATACCGAAAAGTGACACCATTCTAAAAACTGCACCCCTTAAGGTGCTCAAAACCACATTCAAGAAGTTTATTAACCCTTTAGGTGCGTCACAGGAATTTTTTTGAATATTTAAAAAAAAATGAACATCTAACTTTTTTTCATAAAAAAAATACTTCAGGTTCAATTTTTTTTATTTTACCAAGGGTATCAGGAGAAATTGAACTGCAAAAGTTATTGTGCAATTTGTCCTGAGTACGCTGTTACCTGATATGTGGGGGGGAACGACTGTTTCTGCGCATGGCAGAGCTCAGAATGGAAGGAGCGCCGTTTGACTTTTTCAATGCAAAATTGGCTGGAATTCAGATTGGACGCCATGTCACGTTTGGAGAGTCCCTGATGTACCTAAACAGTGGAAACCCCCTACAAGTGACCCCATTTTGGAAACTAGACCCCCCAAGGAACTTATCTAGATATGTGGTGAGAACTTTGAACCCACAAGGGCTTTACAGAAGTTTATAACGTACAGCGGTACAATTAAAAAATCATATTTTTTCCACAAAAATGATCTTTTCACCCCAATTTTTATTTTCCCAAGGGTAACAGGACCCTAAAAGTTATTGTGCAATTTGTCCTGAGTACGCTGATACCCCACATGTGGGGGTAAACCACTATTTGGGCGCATGGCAGAGCTCGGAAGGGAAGCAGCGCCATTTGACGTTTTTGGCTGGAATTGAGATCGGACACGATGTCGCGTTTGGAAAACCCCTGATGTACCAAAACAGTGGAAACCCCCCACAAATGACACCATTTTGGAAACTAGACCCCCTAAGGAACTTATCTAGATGTGTGGTGAGAACTTTGAACCCCCATGGGCTTCACAGAAGTTTATAACATAAAGCCATACAATTAAAAAATCATATTTTTTCCACAAAAATGATCTTTTCATCCTCAATTCTTATTTTTCCAAGGGTAACAGGACCCTAAAAGTTATTGTGCAATTTGTCCTGAGTACGCTGATACCCCACATGTGGGGGTAAACCACTATTTGGGCGCATGGCAGAGCTCGGAAGGGAAGCAGCGCCATTTGACGTTTTGGGCTGGAATTGAGATCGGACACCATGTCGCGTTTGGAAAACTCCTGATGTACCAAAACAGTGGAACCCCCCCACAAATGACACCATTTTGGAAACTAGACCCCCTAAGGAACTTATCTAGATGTGTGGTGAGCACTTTGACCCCCCCAGTTCTTCACAGAAGTTTATAACACCCGGGCGTGAAAATAAAAAATTTGTATTTTTTCCACAAACATGATCTTTTAATCACCATTTTTTTATTTTCCCAAGGGTACCAGGAGAAATTGGACCCCAAAAGTTGTTGTCCAATTTGTCCTGAGTATGCTGATACCCCATATGTGGGAGAAAACTACTGTATGGGCACACGTCGGGGCTCGGAAGGGAAGTAGTGACGTTTTGGAATGCAGACTTTGATGGAATGGTCTGCGGGTGTCATGTTGCCTTTGGAGAGCCTCTAATGTACCTAAACAGTGGAAACCCCCCACAAATGACACCATTTTGTATACTAGACCCCCCAAGGAACTTATCTAGATGTGTGGTGAGCACTTTGAACCCCCCAGTGCTTCACAGAAGTTTACAACGCCCGGGCGTGAAAATAAAAAATTCGTATTTTTTCCACAAACATGATCTTTTAGTCACCATTTTTTTATTTTCCCAAGGGTACCAGGAGAAATTGGACCCCAAAAGTTGTTGTCCAATTTGTCCTGAGTATGCTGATACCCCATATGTGGGAGAAAACTACTGTATGGGCACACGTCGGGGCTCGGAAGGGAAGTAGTGACGTTTTGGAATGCAGACTTTGATGGAATGGTCTGCGGGTGTCATGTTGCCTTTGGAGAGCCCCTAATGTACCTAAACAGTGGAAACCCCCCACAAATGACCCCATTTTGAAAACTAGACCCACTAAGGAACGTATCTAGATGTGAGGTGAGCACTTTGAACCCCCAAGGGCTTCACAGAAGTTTATAATGCCAGGGCATGAAAATAAAAAAATCGTATTTTTTCCACAAACATGATCAATTAGTCCCCAATTTTTTCATTTTCCCAAGGGTAACAGGAGAAATTGGACCCCAAAAGTTGTTGTCCAATTTGTCCTGAGTACGCTGACACCCCATATGTGGGAGAAAACTACTGTATGGGCACACGTCAGATCTCGGAAGGGAAGCAGTGACGTTTTGGAATGCAGACTTTGATGGAATGGTCTGCGGGTGTCATGTGCGTTTGGAGAGCCCCTGATGTACCTAAACTATTGAAACTCCCCACAAGTGACCCCATTTTGGACACTAGACCCCCCACGGAACTTATCTAGATGTGTGGTGAGCACTTTGAACCCCCAAGTGCTTCACAGAAGTTTATAAAACTCGGACATGAAAATAAAAAAATCATTTTTTTTCCACAAAAATAATATTTTTGCCCCCAATTTTTTATTTTCCTAAGGGTAACAGGAGAAATTGGACCCCAAAAATTGTTTTGCAATTTGTCCTGAGTAGGCTGATACCCTACATGTGGGGGTAAAACACTGTTTGGGCGCATAGCAGAGCTTGGAAGGGAAGGAGCACCATTTGACTTTTTCAACTCAGAATTGGCTGGAATTGAGATCAGACGCCATGTTGCATTTGGAGAGCCCCTGATGTGCCCAAACAGTGGAAACCCCCAATTCTAACTCCAACCCGAACCCCAACACGCCCCTAACCCTAACCCTAGCCCTAACCCTAACCCTAGCCCTAACCCTAACCCTAGCCCTAGCCCTAACCCTAACCCTACCCCTAACCCTAGCCCTTACCCTAATGGAAAAATGGAAATAAATACATTTTTTTAATTTTATTATTTTTCCCTAACTAAGGGGGTGATAACGGGGGGTTTGATTTACTATTTATGGCGGTTTTTATGTTTGGCGGCTTTCGCACGCTAAAAGACGCTTTTTATTGTAAAAATAGTTTTTGCATCACCACATATTGAGAGCTATAATTTTTCCGTATTTTGACCCACCGAGTCATGTGAGGTCTTATTTTTTGCGGGACAAGTTGACGTTTTTATTGGTACCATTTTCGGGCACGTGAAATTTTTTGATCGCTTTTTATTCCGATTTTTGGGACGCAGAATGAACAAAAACCAGCGTTTCATGAATTTCTTTTGGGGGGTGCGTTTACACCGTTCCGCGTGCGGTAAAATTGATAAAGCGGTTTTATTCTTCGGGTCAGGACGGTTACAGCGATACCTCATTTAGGTCGTTTTTTATGTTTTTGTCGGTTTTATGCAATGAAAACTATTTTATATAAAAAATAATTATTTTTGCATCGCTTTATTCAGCGAGCTATAACTTTTTTATTTTTTCGCTGATGATGCTGTGTGGTGGCTCGTTTTTTGCGGGACAAGATGACGTTTTCAGCGGTACCATGGCTATTTATATGCGTCTTTTTGATCGCGCGTTATTACACTTTTTGTTTGGCGGTATGATAATAAATCATTATTTTTTGCTTCGTTTTTTATTTTTATTTTTTAAGGGGTTCGCTAAAGGGGTTAACTAATGGGACAGTTTTATAGGGCGGGTCGTTACGGACGCGGCGATACCTAATATGTGTACTTTTATTGTTTTTTTTTTATTATTATTTCCAAAAAATGGATTTATTGGGGGAATATTTTTTTTTTTTCCTAATTTATTTGGCGATTTTTTTAAAATTATTTTTACACTTTTTCTTATTTTTTTTTTACTTTATTAAATAGTCCCAGGTGGGACATCACTGTCCTGTGACAGATCGCTGATCTGTCACATCACAGATCACTGTGACAGATCAGCGATCTGACACAGGCACTGCAGAAGGCTTCCTCATGCCTGCGCTTTTCAGGCACTGAGGAAGCCAGCTTCCGCAGGCCCCCGAAGGCCCCCGTCGCCATCTTGGATTCGGGGGCCTGGAGGAAGGGAGTCCCCCGCAGCAGCGCTGCACATTGCGCTGCCGTGGGGGGCTCAGGGAAGCACGGAGGGAGCCCCCTCCCTGCCGATGCTTCCCTTTAACCCCCGGTACACCGCGATCGTGTTTGATCGCGGTGTGCAAGGGGTTAACGTGTCGGGGGCGGTCCGTGACCGCCCCTGACACATTGTGCCGGGTGTCAGCTGTGATAATCAGCTGACACCCGGCCGCGATCAGCGGCGCTCACCACGTGGGCGCCGCTGATCGCGCCGACGTACTATCCCGTCCCCGGTCATACGGGCCCGGGTACCGTGGACGGGATAGTACGTCGGATGGCAGGAAGGGGTTAAACACATGCGGAATCACCGCATCCTATACATAGAAAGGTGTTATTTATCTTGCGGCTGTACGCAGCGTCCAATCCGCAGCAAATATGCCACGTGGAAACATACCCTTAGAAGGCAATGACCGTGTATAATTCCACATCTACGCAAAACCTGATTATAATTTTATTGGTCAAATAAGTCTGTTTTGGGGGCTAGGATTACATGTGCAGCAGTTGTCATTTGGCCATGTCCAGAAAGTCACAAAGGCTGTCAGTCAAATTATAGATACATGTGTGTAAATTGATTATAGTTTATTGGAGCACAGTTATTGCACAACCGTGTCACTTAACAATAAATGATCAGTTTACACACATTTTCCTAAAGTCTGTCGGCCACTGACATGGTTACATCAAGACCTTGCAATAACAGCTGTATACGAACTTACTCAATATTTCTTCTGCAATTTATCCAGTTTGTACTTACTTTGCTGGCTATTGGGAAACTAAAATGATCTAAAATGATCTGCAAACACAAGCAGGTCACAACCATGGAGTAGACCAAAATGAAATGTTGTTCATTGTGGAATTTTCCATCCTATGCCTTTTGGTGTTGGTAGACCAGAGCTTGGCAAAGTGTGGCCTGCGGGCTGGAAACAGTGGGCCATGGGCTGCACCATGCCCTCATCTGCCCGCCTGATTTTTGATGTCACTGCTATCTGTATCCTCAGGAGAATGGAACTGCTGGCTCCTTCTTACACCAATCAGCGAGTGAGACAGCAGACGCGATGATGGTAATTACATCGCGTTTGCTGTATGGAGAGTCAGTGTACTGGACACCGAGCGCAGGGAAAACAGGAGAGAGGTGAGTATGTGTTTTTTTTTAATACGTGTATGGGATTTTTGCATTAATAGTTGTGCTCAAAAGTTTACATACCCAGGGTGAATTTTTGCTTTTCTTTTTTGCCTTTTTCAGAGAATATGAATGATAACACCAAAACTTTTTCTCCACTTATGGTTAGTGGTTGGGTGAAGCCATTTATTGTCAAACTACTGTATTTTCTCTTTTTAAATCATAATGACAACCCAAAACATCCAAATGACGCTGATCAAAAGTTCACATACCCCATTTCTTAATACCGTGTATTGCCCCCTCTAACATCAATGACGGCTTAACGTCTTTTGTGATAGTTGTGGATGAGGTTCTTTATTTTCTCAGATGGTAAAGCTGCCCACTCTTCTTGGCAAAAAGCCTCCAGTTCCTGTAAATTCCTGGGCTGTCTAGCATGAACTGCGCACTTGATATCTCCCCAGAGTGGCTCAATGATATTGAGGTCAGGAGACTGAGATGGCAACTCCGGAATCTTCACTTTGTTCTGCTATAGCCAATGACAGGTCCACTAGGCCATGTGTTTTGGATCGCTGTCATGTTGGAACGTCCAAGTACGTCCCATGTCCAGCTTCCGGGCTGATGAGTGCAAATTTGCCTCCAGTATTCGCTGATAGTGTGCTGCATTCATCTTTCCTTCATCTTTGACCAAGTTTCCTGTGCCTTTGTAGCTCACACATCCTCAAAACATCAGCAATCCACCTCCGTGCTTTACAGTAGAAATGGTGTTCCTTTCATCATAGACCTTGTTGACCTCTTTCCAAATGTAATGTTTATGGTTGTGGCCAAAAAGTTCAATTTTGGTCTCATCACTCTAAATGACCTTGTTCTAGAAGTTTTAAGGCTTGTCTCTGTGCTGTTTTGCATATTGTAGGCGAGATACTTTGTGGCATTTGCAGAGTAATGGCTTTCTTCTGGCGACTTGACCATGCAGACCATTTTTCTTAAAAGTTCTCCTTATTGTGCATCTTGAAACAGCCAAACCACTAGTTTTCAGAGAGTCCTGTATTTCAGCTCATATTATTTGTGGGATTTTGTTTGCATCCTGAACAATTTTCCTGGCAGTTGTGGGCAGATTTTTTGTTGGTCTACCTGACCTTGGTTTTTGTTTTTACAGAACCCCTGATTTTCCATTTGTTAATCACAGTTTGAACCCTGCTGACTGGCATTATCAATTCCTTTGATATCTTTTTGCATCCCTTTCCTGTTTTATACAGTTCAGCTACCTTTTCTCGTAGATCCGTTGACAATTCTTTTGTTTTCCCCATGACTCACAATCCAGAAACATCAGTGGCTGGATGAAAGATGCAAGAGTCTGTCTGGATCCCAGAAACTCACTCAGCTTTTATGCACACACACTGATTACAAGCAAACAGGTCACAGGTGAGGATGTTACCTTTAGCAGCCATTCAAACCCATTTGTGTCAACTTCTGTGCATGTTAGCAGACCAAAATCACCAGGGTATGTAAAGCTGTCATTGATGTTAGAGGGGGCAATACACGGTATTAAGAAATGGGGTATGTGAACTTCAGATCAGGGTCATTTGGATGTTTTGGGTGGTAATTATGATTTAAAAAAAGAAAATACAGCAGTTTGACAATAAATTGCTTCACCCAACCACTAACCATGATTGGAGAAAAAGATTTGGTGTTATCATTCATATTTTCTGAAGAAAGGACAAGAAAGTAAAAATTCTGCCAGGGTATGTAAACTTTTGAGCACAACTGCATATAGGAGGTTACGTGGGGGTTCATATTGCATTTAGGAGGCTATGTTGAAGCTCAAAGTATATATAGGAGACAAGTCATTAGTACACCTGGCTAGCTTTGCATATAAACAGACTAGGTGTTCATCCAAGTCAGTCTGCTTGGGAGACTGAGCAGACCCGGTGTGTATAGAAGTTGAAAAGAAAAACAAGCCAGAATCATTTTGACAAAGGTCTGCACAGGCCGTGTGCACCAAACTGCAAGCATCAGTGGTTGTTATGTACGATAGCAGTTTTGGTTGACCAAACTTGGGCTAGGACAGCGGTATCAATAGTCTATATTGTTTAGTTAGTGCCTGGACAAGGCTAGGGATTAGGTGTCAATCAATACAGGGACAACCACCAGAGATCGAGGAAGGGAGGTAACAGGAGCTCACCTCAAGTGAAGACCTGTAGAGCTGAGCAAACACTGCTAGGGGGCAGTAGAGTGGTCGTACAAGCCAAGTCAGCAACAGTCAGGAACCCAGTGTCAGAGGGGAAGGCAGGAGCAAGGTCTGAAGCAAGCCAGAGGTCAAAAAGCCGATCGGGAGCACGGTAACAAGAGGACGAGACGAAAGCACAGCCAGAAACACGCCAAAGGTCAGAGCCAGACAGAACAATCCAAAACAGGAACGGAAGACGGATGGGCAGGTCAGAAATCAAGCAGAGAAGGGTAACCCCCGCCTGACCAGTTCGGGAAGCAGAAAGCAATCCCCGACCTGGATCATGACATTAGGTTTATGATTTTGCTGTTTTGGTGCTCTACAACCTGTGGAAAGCAATAAAAAATGTGTTTGGACCAAAACTGCATTGACTGTGTGAACAGTACCTAAGGTTTGATGCCTACCAGAGCATGTGAATCTCTTCAGTGGCTATGGGAGGCTCAGATTCTATTTAGAGAGGCTATATGGGTGCTTTCACTGTATAGACAGGCAATCTGGGGAATCATACTGTAAAAAGGAGGAGTGAGTTCATGGAGAACTGGATCGACTTCTCTGTCAGCTACAATCTCTACGGTAGGGACAGGTTGCACCTTAATGGGGAAGGTGTAGCTGTGCTTGGGGAAAAAATGGTCAGACCGCTGGAGGAGCTTTTAAACTAGTATCTGGGGGGAGAAATGATGGAGGATATTTGTGTTAAAAAAGTGGATTGATAGAGAAAGCAAAGAGTGAGACAGTAGGGGTTAATGAGGATTTAGGGGGGCTGGGATATGCAAGGAAATTAGGGAACCTAGTAGGAGTAACAAATGTGCTAATAGTATTAAATGTCTGCTGACAAATGCAAGATGTCTTGCAAACAAAATGAATGAACTGGAGACTCTTATGTCGGTCACAAAATACGATGTGGTGGGCATTAAAGAAACCTGGCTGGATGAAAGCCATGAGTGGGTGACAAACGTACAGGCTTACACTACATTCAGAAAGGACAGGAAAGACAAAAAAAGGTGAAGGGGGTCTATATTTTCGTTAAATCCAACTTAAGACCTGTACTCAAGGACAACATTGGTGGGGGTTGCATCATTATACAGTATAGTCAGTATGAGTAAATGTACATGGGGATGGCAATAATGGAAAGCTGCTAGTTGGAGTTTGTTACAAGCCTCCTAATATAGCTGAACAGGTACAGGATGAAATGCTGCAACAAATTAAAACGGCAGCAAATAATCATAGGGTTCTTAGAACGGGGGATTTTAACTTTCCAGACATTCAATGGGACATAGAGTCTTCTGGTTGTGTTATCTTATCCGCAATTCATGACAATTACCTCTCTCAGCTGGTAGATGAACCAACCATGGGAGGAAATCTGCAGGACCTTGTTCTGTCAAATACAATTTCAGATCTACAGGTCATTGAGCATTTGGGATACAGTGACCATATTATGGTAAGTTTCTATGTAATTTTCAATCTGAGGGGAAATGCAAAAACCTGGAACTTTAGGAAACCTTTCAACAAATTAAGGGAACAGCTTAATCGTGTAGACTGTGACCACATCATGGTAACTGGGGATGCCAAACATAAATGTTTAAGTAAAAACTACTAGAATCTTGTAGAAAACTTATACCCTCTGGAAATAAAATGTCCAGGAATAAAAAGAAACCATTATGGATAAATAAGACAGTAGAAGGTTTAATAAGACCTCCACACTAATTCGTACCTCCCACTCCCGACTCCAAGACTTCTCCCGCGCTGCGCCAATCCTCTGGAATGCTCTACCCAAAAAAATTAGGACTATCCACAATTTGCATAGTTTTGGGAGCTCCCTCAAAACACATTTGTTTAGAGTGGCCTATTACGTTCGCTAATCAAAGTCATTTTATGGAAGTGTGCATGTGTAGCCCATTCACTATCCCCATCTATCCCCCACTCCCTTAAGGTGGCTGGACCATCATTGTAAATACACACATGTACTTTGTATCTCCCCCACCTCATTGTAGATTGTAAGCTGTCTCGAGCAGGGATGTATAATTCTGTTTAATTATTGTATTGTTAACGTTGTTACTTATGACTTGTGTTTTGAAATTGTTAAACTGTAAAGTGCTGTGGAATATGTTGGCATTATATAATTAAACATTATTATTATTATTATTATTATTATTAATAAGACAAAAGCAAGGGGCATTCAAAAGATTGAAGGCCGAGAAAAGAGAAATAGCATTTGAGAAGTATAAAGATATTGTAAGGTAGCGCTCTCTGAGTGCATTAGGGATCACTCACTTGGCTGCGATATTGATGCATACAGGAACACTTTCCACTTAAACAGTCTAGTGCAGTTTATTATGTCTTCATAAACCGCTGAGGAACATGTTACACGTCACATGCTTACACATAGTCCATCACAATCCTTGGTACACGGCTTTAACACGCTGTCACTAAACACGCTGGACCTCTTTGTCCAGTTACCGTGGGTGACAGCACGCCGAACAGTTCTTTAGTGTCCATAGAACATCATGGGCACCAACAGTTATATCAGCATGTCCAGGGTTACCTTGCAGGAGCTCCTGCTCCAGAAGCTGACTCTTTGGTAGTCCTCTCTCTCAAGGAAGCTGCCGAACTGGGATCACCATCCTGGACAACGCCTTGCTCACCAGGCCGTCTGACAGTCCAGATCCACAGATGGACGGTAGCTCCCCCCAATGCAGTGCCGTCACTGACTCTGCAAACAAACGTGGCCTGTCTGTGTGCTATTCAGGATGTCCGTCCCCACTTTGGAACCGTCCAACACACAGGTCTCACTGGGTGCTATTCAGGGATCCGACCCTTCTACCAGGGACTCCCAACACACCGGCCACACCAGGTCCAGGGCCTGAGCGGGTGCTATTCAGGAAGGCAGCACACCTTCCAACACCTAGGCCTTCCAGGACCTTCCACACCAACCAATCAGGTCCATGCACTCTCTTCCATGTGACCAGACCACAGGCACATTATATGGTACATAACCACACCCACAGGTGAGGTATGGATCACATGGTCATGACCTCATTGCAGGTCCTTTCAACACACCCAGCCATATACACACAGGCTTTACACTGGGCGTTCAGACACACGCCTCTGGGTGGGTTTGTAGGTGACTGGCCCCACCCATCTCATCAAGTCACCTGGAAGCTTCCCTAATACACAGCAACAAACCCTCAGCAGTATATCTGCTGATCAACACACATTGAAGCTTCCATCACAGGGCACCCACCCACGTGATACATATCGGCCATTTATAATCCTGCCGCTCACCATTTTCCCATCACAACAAAGGCAATGCCTGCATGCATGTCCCGGGCAGCCCATACAGCGCCCCCTAGCTGTCACAGGGGTCACTGCATCCCATACCCCCCCTCTGATCAAGCTTGTGGGGTTGAACATTTGTCACAAACCAGGGGCCTCGAGACCGGGCACATTGTCACCTTGCCCTACCAGTCAAGAGGGCCCTCTCAGTCGTCTTTGAGCATCAGCTCCCAAGACATTGTCCATCACGGTCACTGTATCCCTCTTTGTGACCAACACATTATCGGATTTTATCCTTTCACATTTCAGAGTCCGTCTGTTAGGCTTCCCCTGCCTCCAGTGGTCCTTATGTCGGCCTTGAGCTTTGGCCCTTAAGTCACAGTCCAACTGTGTTACCAGACCCTTGTTAGTCTCCACATTTCTGCCGTACGCCCCGTCACCCAACCTTTCTCTCAATGGTCAACTCTCCCGGTCGGTACGGTCAGAAGTCCCACTTACAGTCGAGTCAACTGTCTGGTCTGAGTCTGACCCTTTGTCGCTACGTCCACCACCGGGTCTCCTGCCTATGCTACTAAGATTAGAATTGCCACTTGCGGACTCTCGACTTTCTTGTCTTTGACTACCTGCCATTTCATTATTTGCAGGATCCCTTCAGGTCCTTACACCTTGGGTTGGACGTGGATGCCACCTGACGTTCTGCATCTGTTTATTCATCTGCAGTTGGTCCCGTCTTAGCTGCTCTATCTCCTTCAGGTACGCTACCCGATATTCCATGAGCATGCGGAGGTTCCCAATGCTTTCCATCGAGCCATTTCATCTTTTGCAGGATCCCTTCAGGTCCTTACACCTTGGGTTGGATGTGGATGCCACCTGACGTTCTGCATCTGTTTATTCACCTGCAGTCGGTCCCGTCTTAGCTGCTCTATCTCCTTCAGGTACGCTACCCGATATTCCAGGAGCATGCGGAGGTTCCCAATGCTTTCCACCGAGCCAACAACAATGACTGGAACCATGCCATCTTCAAGAGATACTTGGATTTCACCAGCAGGTGGGATCCTCACTCTCTTCACACCGGATCGATTCACCATCTCCTGCATCACCTTTCCAAGTCTGCCAACGACTATCCCCACCAGATTTCTAGGTATCAGAATAATGTCTTCCACAAAGCCAAGCCGACTTTGAGCCTCCCTCGCAAGCTCCAGACGTCGAGCGGCTTTCTTATTCCATAACACGACCCTCTGTTTCGTGCGGAGACATTGTAGGTGCATCTCCTTCAGGACAGCCACCCTCTTCCCTGTGTCTTCCGTTTCTGCCAGTATCACCAACTGGTTAGTCTCTGGAGCCCAGTTCACACTATAGTCTTTTATTGCCTTTTTAAAGGCCTCATGCACACCCTCACTGGCACATGCTTCTCGCATGTTTTCGGGTACCTCCATCACGTACTTGAAGAGCGAAGCCTCACTCTCTTCATGGACAGACGACTCCTGGTTTACCACGGACACTTCCCTCAAGACCACTGCCATGACCAGGTGACTGTCTTGCTCAGCTCTTGCCTCACAATCTCCCTGAGATTTACAGTCTTCAGGACCCTTTTCCAAGATGGGCATTGGCAGTTCTGCTTTGCTATCAGTCGGGCACGGCCGCTGTAAGTTTTTGACCTTCTCCTTTTGCAGAAGGCCTCTCACTGTTTCTCTGAGCACTTCCACCTCTTATCTTAGAGCTGTATTCACAGCTTGCCACGTTGTCAGGTGACCTCTGAGCTCCAAGACTTCTTTCTCCAGCTCATCCACTCTGTGCTCGGCCGTTTGTCTCAGGGCCTCGACTGCCGAGAGCTCGGACTCTAGGTGGCGCAGCCGCTCCAACTGCGTGGAGTTGGCGACTTCCATACTCGCCACCTTTAAACACTCCTTCGCCAGCTGTTGATAGATCTCTTTGCGCTCTCTCTCTGAGTTTCGTATGTACGTTTCTACCTGGTGAAAACTGTCAACTTGCTCTTTCCACCTGCACACTTCCTTGGTCAGTTTGTCACATGACCCTCTAGCTGTCGGGTGATAGCGGTCAAATTGGAGAGCTTTTCCTCTTCAATGGTCACACATTCTGATATGACTACCAGTGTCCTGCTGCTTTCACCTTGTGGAGCACTGTCATTACTCTGGGTTCATGCTTCTGTCTGACAAACATTGTCTTCAGCCCTAGTGGTTGCTAATGGCAATAACATATACAGTCACGCCCGGTTCCTGTGTCACACCCCACAATATAGTAAACGCTCAAGTCGCCCTCTGTTCGGGTGTCAGCTCCACTCTTTTTAATTACCACATCACTATCATTCACCCTGTGGTACATGTCAGGTGACATCATGTCTGTAAGTGGGGCCGAAGCATCCTTCTCTCTGGTCATACTTTTGGGCATGGCTTCTACCGCCCTGTCACTAAGTTGGGCCCGTTCACCATTTCTTTTGGTCATGCTTAACTTAGGACTGTCAACTTTAGGGGGCGCACTTACCACACCATTATCTCCCATACACATTTTTTCTACAGACACTTCTCCTTTTGTCCACCAGTCCCACAGGGCTTCTAAGTCCCGCCCTATTACCATAGTACACCATAAGTCCGGGACTACCGTCACTTCATGGTACGTGGAACAATCAGTCATGTCAATGTAGAGGTATGCTGTCAAAAGTTCTTTATGGTCCCCACCAAAGCCATTCACTCTCATTCCCATCCCAGGCGACACAGTACATCCAGGAGGGGTCCTCAGCCCAGACACCCAACTCCCCGGGTCTAACAATCCTATCACCCGTTCTCCATCCAGCCAGAAGGGGCACTGTAGTGTCAGTTCACTGACCGAGCTATCCACAGTATAGCATGGGCCTGCATAGCAGGAACTTTGCTGCTCCCAGCTACAGTCCAATGGTGCCTTCGCCGTCGCCTCTTTTTTTGCCACCACCCCAATTTGGGTTACCGCCCCCTTTTGGGACTCCACCCCCTTTTGGGCAACTACTCCATGGTGAGATACCACTCCCTTTTGGGATTCCACCCCCTTTTTGGCAATCACTCCTGTATGGGTTGCCACCCCCTTTTGGGACTCCACCACCTTTTGGGCAATCATCCCTGTTTGGGTTACCGCCCCCTTTTTTTGGGACACCAACCCGTTTAGGGACACCACCCCTCTCCGGGGTACACTCCGTGGACTCCCCCAATGCAGTCTCAGGTCCAAGTTCACACCATACAGTTTATGTCTTTCCGGCTTGTACTGGCCCTTTAAGAGGTTGCAGAGTCTGAACCTCTGATGTCTTTTTATGACACCCCACCAACTCCTGCTGGCACCGCCACAGCTCCTGCTGTAGCTACAAACCACCAGCACCTCCAGCTGCCGCTCACAAGCAGCTGATGGTGTCACTGCAGCTCCTGCTTCTGCAGAACCTCTTGCTGCAACTTGCAACTGCAGCTCCCGCTGCCACAAGTCCGTGCACGCTTCCGCTGCGGCATCTTCGTGGACCCACCAATCCACAGCAACCTTCGTAACCCCGCCGAGTTACAGCCAGCCGCTTGTCACCTTCGTGACCCCACCGATCCACTGCAAGTTGACTTGAGAAAAAAAAATCAAAAAACTTTGTGTTTCCACCGAGTTACAGCAAGCAGACTTGAAGAAAAAAAAAAACTTTGTGACCCCACCGAGTCACAGCAAAACACCTCACACGTGCCTCCTGGACTGTTGCCCCTAGCAACTGAGTTTGTAGACCTTGTCCATTGCCCCTAGCAACAAGGCTGAGATGGCATTCATCCATGGATACTGAGGGAATTGAGCTTAGTAATTGACAGACCGATGTATCTCATATTCTTAAACTATCTTGTAACAGGGGTGGTACCACAGAATTGGAGGATGGCTGCTGTGGTACCGATGTTTCAGAAAGGTAAGAAGGTGGATCCAGGCAGCTACCGTCCGTTATGTCTGACATCAGTAGTGTGCAAAGTTTTTAAGGTCATTATAAAAGATGACCTGCAGAGAATATTATAATAACTGACAACCAACATGGATTCATGAAGAATAAGCCATGTCTATCTAACATGTTGGGTTTCTATGAGGAGGTAAGTGCAAATCTGGATATTGGTAATGCGACTGATGTGATTTATCTGGACTTTGCAAAGGCATTTGATACTGTTCCACATAGCAACCAAAAACGGACTTACATCATATAGTTGCCGATAAAGAGATCCAGAAAAATAATTAAAATATATATTTATTTATTAAATTTTTAAAAAACATTTGTTAAAACAACAAAATAACCCAGTAGAAGGATAGGACACGCTGACAAAAGTTATATATAAAATAAAAATACTGGACAGAAAATGACACTATGTGTCTAATTCCTCATAAGGTTAAGAACATCCAATTCACAATTTGTAGTAGTCCAAAACCATTATATTACGGCTTGTATAAAAAATTTTTTTTATATAAATCAGTCATAAATAGACTATGTGCAAATAAGCAATGTGAACAAAAGACTGCAGTATTTTCAGGATGATTATCCTATATATATATATATATATATATATATATACAGTATATATATATAAAGGGTTAATACCGCTAATGTGCAAATATAACAAAATTACCTAGAGACAATTAAATCTTCCAAAGTGACTGCTGTGCACATACACCTATGTGAACACAACCTGCAGCATTTTCATAGGTGATAGCCATATATATATAAAGGGTTAATACCGCTAATGTGCAAAATATTTCAAAATTACCTAGAGACAATTAAATCTTCTAAAGTGACTGCTGTGCACATACTGATTACCCGTAACTAGACTATTACCAAAGGGAAAAAGGACCACACAAATATATTATTCACCTAAGTCAGTGGGGTCCAGATCACAAGAGCGGCGTGTCCTCCTTCTCCACCCCAACGCGCGTTTCGCAATGGCTTCTTCTGGGGGCGCCTAAGAAAATGCTGCAGGTTGTGTTCACATAGGTGTATGTGCACAGCAGTCACTTTAGAAGATTTAATTGTCTATTTATGATTGATTTATATAAAAAAAAATTTATACAAGCCGTATTATAATGGTTTTGGACTACTACTAATTGTGAATTGGATGTTTTTAACCTTATGAGGAATTAGACACATAGTGTCATTTTCTGTCCAGTATTTTTATTTTATATATAACTTTTGTCAGCGTGTCATATCCTTCTACTGGGTTATTTTGTTGTTTTAACAAATGTTTTTTAAAAATTTAATAAATAAAGAGATCCAGAAAAATAATTAAAATATATATTTATCGGCAACTATATGATGTAAGTCCGTTTTGGTTGATTTATGCTATTGAAGTGCCAGTATATAATAATTTTTGGACTAAATTGTGTATATTTGTTCCACATAGCAGCTTTATGCTGAAGCTACAGAAGCAAGGACTGGGGGGAAACTATATGCAGATGGGTAAGTAATTGGCTAATTGCCAGGAAACAAAGAGTAGTCATAAATGATACTTTCTCTAAATGGGATATAGTCAGCAGTGGGGTACTGCTGAGATCTGTTCTCTAGGACTGATTCTTTTAAAACTCTTTATTAATGACCTTGTTGATGGAATACATCGTAAAGTATCAGCCTTTGCTGAGGACACCAAACTATGCAGGATATTAAAATCTGACCTAGATATTTCAATATTGCAAAATGATCTGAATAAGATGACTGAATGGGCAAACACTTGGCAAATGAAGTTTAATGTAGATAAATATAGAGTAACTATTTATAGCCCCACATAATAGATCACAGACTGAATATGAGTAAACAGTGTGATGCAGCAGCAAAAAAGGCAAATGCAATTCTAGGATGTATTAACAGAAGCATACAGTCTAGATCACGTGAAGTCATTATTGCCCTCTACTCCTCTTTGGTCTGACCTCATCTGGAATATTGTGTCCAGTTTTGGGCACCACATTTTAAAAAAGACATCAACAAACTGGAGCAAGTTCAGAAAAGAGCAACCAGAATGGTGACCGGTCTGCAAACCCTGTCTTATGAGGAAAGGTTGCAGGATTTGGGAATGTTTAGTTTGCAAAAGAAAAGCCTGAGAGGAGACTTAATAGCTGTCTACAAATATCTCAAGGGCTGTCACATTGTAGAAGGATCATCTTTATTCTCATTTGCACAAGGAAAGACTAGAAGCAATGGGATGAAACTGAATGGGAGGAGACACAGATTAGATATTAGAAAAAACTTTTTGACAGTTAGAGTGATCAATGAGTGGAACAAGCTGCCACGAGAAGTGGTGAGTTCTACTTCAATGGAAGTCTTCAAACAGAGGCTGGGCAGACATCTGTCTGGGATGATTTAGCGAAACCTGCTTTGAGCAGGGGGTTGGACCAGATGGCCCAGGAGGTCCCTTCCAACTCTACGATTCTATGATTCTATGATAATGCAACAATCCCCATAAGTCCCCTGAAGGAGCCCATAGCGCGAAACGAGCATTGGGGCTAAGGATCACAGTGTGAACCTTACTTGTGTCCCACATAGGTAAGCACTGTATTTAGCACTTTAGTAGGCATTTGCACTTTTTTCATACTGTGTGTCCAGATACCAAACATTTGTTTTTGTTTGGACTAGAATTGTGGGTATACCATGAGACGCTAAGTGGAGACTTTCTGGCATTTTTTGCTATCATATTATTGATATACATGTATGCTATCCGGCTCCTACTTTCCAACAAGGCATTTTTTTTGTATTCACAATATGACACACAATCTTTTCAACCTGTGAGCCTCAAATTTATTGTACACAGTGTTATTATCTCTATATAGTGTCGCTTTACCCATTTATTACTGTACTGTTTTCATGTTTTTGTGTGTTTAATAAAATGTTGTAATTTTTATACAAACTGTTATAATTTTTATTTATATTCCTTGGGGCATTATACTCCAAAATTCTCTGTAGGAACTATTTATCATGGAAGTTTCCCCTCCTTTTTTCTTTAATAGAACTCTTTCCCGCATACGGATTTAGCATATATGTATATCCGAGATGTTGATTTTTGGTAAACTAAATGTAGAGTAATGCAGCTAGGATGGAGTATTCCTATTGCAACATGTACATTAAATGGGAGTTTACTCAGGACTACAGAACAGGGGAAGGACTTGGGTACTCTGGTACAAGTAAACTCAGCAGCAGTACTCAATGACAAGCAGCAGCCGCAAAGGCAAACTATATTTTAGGGTGTATAAAAAGAGATTTAAATCTTGCGATCCCAACGTATTGTTATCCTGTATAAATCACTTGTGAGGCCACATCTAGAATATGGGGTCCAGTTTTGGACTCCATATTTTAAAAAGGATATACAGAAGTTAGAGTCAGTTCAAAGACAGGCAACTTGATTATTATAAGAGACAGTAGGCCCCTCTTAAGATGAGAGGTTGGAAAAGTTGGGCTTGTTTAGCTTAGAAAAAGACGCCTCAGAGGGGATTTCATGTACATGTATAAAATATATGCGTGGCCAGTACAAAGGACTTAAACATGACTTATTCCTTCTAAAGACCATACTGAGGACTAGGAGGCACTCATTACGGGTGGAAGAAAGGTGATTCCAGCAGCTAAATAGGAAGGGGTTCTTTACAGATAGAGCAGTCAGAATGTGGAATGCCCTACCACAAGAGGTAGTAATGGCAGACACTATAATAGCTTTTAAAAAAGGGCTGGATGATTTCCTCAATACACATAACATGGCGAGTTAGTTTTTTTAGTGACAAAATGTACAATTGGTGGAGGAAAGTTGAACGTGATGGACCCAAGTCTTTTTTCAATCTATGTAACTATATGGGGTTCATACTGTATATAGGAGGTTAGGTGGGGGCTCGTACTGCATATAGCGGGCTATGTGAAGCCTCATATTGCATATAGAGATACTATAGGGGGTTCATACTGTATATAAGGGCTATGTGGGGGCTCATATATATATATAGAAGGCTATGAGGGAGCTCACACTATATATAGAGAGACTATGCTGAGGCTCATAATATAGATGCGTGCGGGCTCATTTGGTTTATAAGGGATGTCAGCATACTTAATTCTGCTCAATAATAAGTGATTATATTAATATAAAATCATAATGGTTATTAATACGTTAATATTGAGCAGAATTAATTTCAGTCTATTGGTTAGCCCCTCCTACAAATGTCACGGTCTCCCATGCAGTCCCTCATGAAAATAAATTTCGCACCCCAACCGTAGACCATGAGTGTATCCTTCTTCTACAGTGGCTTGCAAAAGTATGCTCCCCCTTGGCGTTTTTTGTCTTTCGCTACCTCACAACCTAAAATTTGTTTTGAGGGTTTGCAATAGTTCGTATAACGAACATGCCTACAACAATGAACATTTGGTTTTATTTTTATTGTGAAGCAAACAACAAATAGGATCAAAATAACTGAAAACTTCAGTGTGCATAACTATTCACCTCCCAAAAGTCAGTACTTTGTAGATCCTTCTTTTGCGGCACTTACAGCTGCAAGTCACTTTGGATAAGTCTCTGAGCTTTCTACATCTTGCCACTGTGATTTATGCCCATTCTATAAAGGCAAAGCTGCTGCAGCTCCTTCAAATTGGATGGTTTCCTTTGGTCGTCAGCAATCTTCAAATCTGACCACTAGAGATGAGCGACTTTGCTCCCGGGAGGGTCGAGTCGGGTTTCGGACCACCCGACTTTACCAAAAGTCGAGTCGAACGAAATCGGCCGACTATCGGAAAAAGTCTGAGTTTCGACCGAAACCAGACCCGACCCCAGTGCAAGTCAATTGGGAATAAAAGTCGGCAGTGAGTGGAGGACAGTAAACACACCTACAGTACCCATTTCAATGGCAACGACATCAATTCTTATTACTTAAGCTTGTCAACCTTAATTTACTTTTATAACAATGTGGGAGGAACGGCCCCCGTCGAGTGCCCAGGCCAGAACCATGGGAGCCGTCATCTAGGTTCCGGAGGAAACTGTCCCCGGGGGACAAGATTCAGGGACGGACCACTGTGACAGACAGATGGGCTGGGGGAGGGACCAATATAAAGAAGGCGGGGAATTCCCGGGGCGATGAGTCAGCAGACCGACACAGAGAGAGCAGGAGACAGTGGGAGCGGCTGCAAGCCAGAGCGACTAACCTGTGCGAGAGAGGACACTTACTGAGGACTCCAGAGAGATGGTGCCAAGGGGATCGTCGATTACTAGCTGCCCTGCTCCAGCCCGCGGCCACAGCGGCCCCAGTCCAACCTGCGGCCGCTGCCGCCTCCTCTCAGCCCGCGGCCACGGCCTACCCGCGGTCACCCGCGGCTGCTGCCGCTTCTCCTCCGCCTGCGGCCTGTTCCCCGCCACCCGCAGCCACCACGTGCTCGCCCGTGGCCGCAGCAAGTACCGTGCCATCGGCGGTCACCGCCATCACGCTCAGGGCCGCAGCAGGGACCGGGCCTCTGCTGTCTGCGGATTCCCCGTCGCAGCCGTTAGCTGCGCATGTGGCCTGTCATCCACCACCACACATCGCTGCCGCTTGCCCCAGTCCGGGGACTGTGGCCCTCCCATCCAAGGACTCCGCCGGGGCCTGCGGGGCTCCAGTGTCACCAGCGCGCTGAAGGGCGCGAAGACTCCGTCAGCGCTTCAGCAACTGGGCCCAGCAACTATTACGCCGAAAGACCACCGACCCGAACGGCGAGGGACATCTGGACGGCTAAGTAGACTCTATAATTAAGGACCTGTAGTCGGCCATACCGCGGCCCTATAATGACCGGCCGTTGCCGGAAGTAGTCGTGTGGTTTACATCTGTGTTTGCCTGTTTAGAGCCCCTGTGCGGGCCACCTGTGTTACCCCCTTTTTGTTGGTGATCAGGCCTTAACTGAGGAAAGTACCCTCGAGTCCCATAAACGTTATTATATAAAACATCAAATCGTCTCGCGACTCGTCACTGCATCCTGCGTACCTGCGAGTACCACAATAATAGTAACACATTGAAAACTGGGGGTTATTTGGCTAAAGTTGTGGGGGGGTACAGCCCAGTTAGGGAGGTGGAAAAACTGGCATATGTTGAGGTGTAGGCTGGACGTTCAGCAGCTGAAAATGGAGGAATTGGAGAAGTCGGAGGAATAGGAGGACAAAGTGAGCCATTTTGCTGGCAACCTATGTGTCATCAGGGGAAGGTGGTACAAAATCCTTTGAAACCCAGGCATGGTTCATTTTAATGAAGGTGAGATCACCTACATTTTGTGTCGACAGCCGGGTCCTTCTTTCTGTCAGGATTGATCCAGCAGCACTGAAGACTCTTTCTAGATAGCACACTACCAGCAGGGCAAGCAAGCTCCTGTAAGGCATATTGTGCCAATTCTGGCCAGGTGTCCAGTTTACAGGCCCAGTAGTCAAAGGCGAATGAACTGTGAGGGAGAACATCGATAGGGGAGGAGAGGTAATTTTGAATCATAGTTGACGACTGCTGTCTCCTGTCTGTTGCAATCGATTCAGAATTACCAGTCGTGTGAGCGGTACTCGAGAGATCAGTCCACAACATGGTCATAAAACCCCTGTCTCCAACACCACTTCGGCTGTGTGCACCACGAAACCTCTTCCATGTTGCCCAGAATGGCTCGTGGTAGAACCTGCACCACTGCTGTGTGCTAGGAATGCCTCTAACAAACGGTTTACCAGAGTTGCTTGTTTGTTCGCCAATACTAGCTCTAGGTTGTCCTGTGGCATGGTGTACTGTAATTTGCCTTTATAGCGTGGATCGAGGATGCTGGCCAACCAGTAGTCGTCAACCTTCACAATTTCGGCAATGCAGGGGTCCCTTTTTAGGATCCGCAAGAGAATCACACATGTGGGCCAATGTTCCAGGTGTCAATGATGCACTGTCAGTGGTGGGTGGAGGAGCACTTTCTGCCAAATCCACATCCCTCCAGTCACGCACAAACCCTGTACCTGACCTTGGCAAGCCAACATTCTCTTGCCCCCTGAGAAACATCCTCCTCCCCAAAATAATCATCCCCCTCATCCTCCTCTTCCTCTTCTTCCTCCACCTCATCCAGGACAGTACCCCGAGCCGACAATGCCTGATTGTCATCAAGGCTTCCCTCCTCCTCCGCTGCAGACGCCTATTCCTTAATGTGTGTCAAAGTTTGCATGAGCAAACGCATAAGTGGGATGCTCATGCTTATGATGGCGTTGTCTGCGCTTACCAGCCGTGTGCATTCCTCAAAACACCAAAGGACTTTACAGAGGTCTTTCAGCTTTGACCACTGCACACTCGACAACTCGATGTCTGCCTTCAAACTGCCTGCCCGTGTATCCTCCCACAAATACATTACAGCCTGCCTCTGTTCGCACAGCCTCTCAACCATGTGCATGGTGGAGTTCCATCCACCTTGTTGCAACGTCTATGATTAGGCCGTGCTTGGGGAGGTGGAGCGACCACTGCAGCCTCTGCATACGACTCGAGTCTACGGGCAAGAGATGGATGTGCGAGCACAGTCTTTGCACCTTATGGAGCAGGGCTGGTAACTCCGGATAATTATTTATGAAGCACTGCACCACCAGGTTCAAGGTGTGATCCAGGCAAGGTATGTGTTTGAGTTTTGCCAGGGCTATGGCCGCCACAAAGTTACATCCGTTATCAATAACTACCTTGCCTGGCTCAAGATTTAGACTGCCAAGCCATGACTCAGTTTCTCGCTGCAAGTAGTCGGTCAGTACCTCCGCGGTGTGTTTGTTGTTGCCCAAAGACATCTTTAAAACAGCCTGCTGATGCTTACCACTAGCTGTTCGACAGTGGGACACCTCGTGTGCAACACTGGCAGCTGCGGATGGAGTGCCCGTGCAACTGTGCTGTCGACGAGCTTTCGCTTCTGGAGGAGGAGGAGGCGGAGGGTCGAACGCCAACAGCCAACTGTTGCCTATACCGTGCGCTAGGCAGCACTGTCCCACCGCCGCTGTCCCCTGTGGACCCTGCATCCACTACATTCACCCAGTGCGCAGTGATGGACACGTAACCGCCCTGGCCATGCCTACTGGCCCATGCATCTGTTGTGAGGTGCACCTTTCCACTCACTGATTGTTTGAGTGCATGGACAATGCGGTCTTTCACATGCAGGTGGAGGGCAGGGATGGCTTTTCTAGAAAAGAAGTGTCGACTGGGTAGGTCATAGCGTGGGACAGCGTAGGCCATGAGCGCTCGGAACTCTGCGCTTTCAACCAAACGGAAGGGCATCATCTCTAATGAGATCAGATTGGCAATGTAGGCATTCAAAGCCAGTGTACACGGATGAGAGGATGAGTACTTTCTTGTCCTACTCAGAGTCTCTGCTAGGGTGAGCTGGACTTGAGAGCTGCATATGGTGGAACTAGCGGTGGACATGGCGGACTGAGAGGTGGTTGGTGATGGAGATGGTGGTGGTGGTGATGATGGCCTAGATGCAGTCTTTTGTTGGAAAAACATTGTGATTCCCTGACTGCTTTCACCTTGCGATGACACCTCAACATTTCTTGCTGGTGGTGTGCTAACCGGTGGTCTTACAGTGGGGGTGGGGGAAGCGATGTAGCGTTTCTGGCTACCTTCAGTCGGAGCAGGTGCACGAGTGCTACCTGAGGTTTTGTAGTCCGTCCACGCTTGCAAGTGAATGGTGTTTACATGTCTAAGCATGCAACTGGTATTCAAATTTCGGAGATTTTTCCCTCGACTAAAGGTCCTTCCGCACTTCTTACAGATAACCTTTGCCTCATCAATAGGATTTTGGTCAAAAAAGTACCACACTGCACTCCTCCTACTATGGTAAAAATTTTCAGGCCTTGCAGGCTGTGCTAATTTGACCATCTGGCCAAGCTGTCCTGCAACTCTTGTTTTTTTTTTTGGACTGCTATGGGCCTGCCAGATAACCGCAGCTGCCATGTTGATGCCTGCTGAGGATCCTCCTCCTCCTCTTCTGAGCTATTGCCAGTGGCACCCTCTTCCCCCAATGAATGCTAATCCGGGTCAACAACTGGGTCATCCATCACCTCCTCTTCAATTTCATCTGCACCGTGTAAGGTGGTATAGTATGCAGGAAGGGGCACCTGAGTTTCATCAGGGTCATAATCTGGCTCAGTAGACTGCGAGGGCAATGCAGTGATCTGGGTGAATGTACCAGCAGAATCATATAGCACTGGCTGTGCATCAGTGCACTCCATGTCATATTCATCTTGGACTGGGGAATTCAGGATTTCACTTGATAACTCAGGCATGATATGTGAAAAGAGCTCCATGGAGTAATCTGAAGTTTGGCCTGCCGCATCCTTCACTTTTGGTGGGGGTAAAGGACACAAGGAAAGGTGTTGCTCCTGACCAGGAGCCTGCACTGACGACTCAGTGCTTGCAGTTTTAGAAACTTCAGAAGAGGAGGAGATAGAGATGAAGGCTGTTTCGGCAATGTAAGCCAAAACCTGTTCCTGATGCTCCGGCTTTAAAAGTAGTTTACCTACTCCCAGAAAAGGGAGCCTTCCAGGCCTTCTGGAGCCAGACGATGACGCAGGCTCAACACCTCCTGCCTTAGGTGCTATTGTGCTTTTGGCATAACCAGCAAGTGCACCACCACCACCATCAGTACCAGCTGCCCCCCCCCCCCGCCCACGTCGGTGGCCTCTTCCACCATACTTCCTCATGTTTGGGAAAATGTACCAAAAATACCAGCAGATATATGGTACTGTATGAGGAGCGTACAGCCGTATACGGTGTAGGGAAAAATTTAAATCTCCATATATATTTCTGTAGTCACACACAGACGCTCACTCTGTATGGATTTGACCGTAAAACAAACAGTAGATATACGGTACTGTATCAGAAGCGTACAGCTGTATACGGTGTAGAGGAAAATTTAAATCTCCGTATTTATTTCCAGAGTCAAAAACAGAAGCTCTCTCAGTATGGATTTCACCGTAATACAAACAGCAGATATACGGTACTGTATCAGAAGCGTACAGCTGTATACAGCGTAGGGGAAAATTTAAATCTCCGTATTTATTTCCGGAGTCAAAAACAGATGCTCTACTCATTTTTGGCTTCATTACTTGAGCATAGGAGGAGGTTCAACTTTATATACGATTGCACCTTCATACAGTAGGATTATATTGTAAACTTCTTTTTGGCTCCAGCTTCAAGTGTGCTTTAGCCAGCAGATTGTGTATGTATTGGGTTTGCATATTTGCGCCTCTCACACAAGAGGCATCTGTTTTTAAGTTTAAATATTGTTCTGTGTTTTGTCATTGTTGTGATTTTGCAAATAAGAAATATATGGTTGTTAACGCTTCTTCTAGTCTTTACTTTGTCTTCTTAGTTCCCTTCATGAATGGCATATTTTTTTATTTGTAGCTATTCTAGTGACACTATATTTGACTATGGATCATAGATTTGTAATACTCTATTTCTAAATGTCTACTTTTCAGTTGTGTCTCACATAGTCTGTAGTGACTAATTGGTATACGATGCTCCCATACACAGATAGATTCCTGCTCTTCGTTTTCTGTACATAGCACATATACAGAAATAGCAGAAGAATGGAAGACATAATATAGCAGTACTGAGCTTTGTGGCTGTGAATACAGCACTGAAGTGAAAGCATAAACTGCCTGTGTTTCCCTGGTCTCTCATTGTACTGAATGTTCCCACTCTTCCTCTTCTTTCCATAGACTCAAAGGTAGGATTCAGCTAGTTCCTACTAGTTCAGTGGAACTTCTTGTTAAAATTACAGCAGCTTCTCTGAGAAAAGAAGAATCCCGATCTGGTACTGAAGAGTTGAAGCCAGTGCTGTTCCGGCGGGCCTCAAGTGAATGTACATCTGAGGATGCACATTCAGTTGAAATGTATTGCGGTGCACAAAGCCACTGGGTTCTGCACTGCAATAGTTAAAACAGCTGCCAACCTATCAGAAGCCGTCAGCTGGCATCGGCGTTCCAGTCGCCGGCGGTATATGACATCGATGCCATGCGTCATTTCGGCTGTGCCGCTAATGGATCAGCAAGAGGATGCCACTCGCTGCGAGTATGCGAACGGTAAGGCTACTTTCACACATCAGTTTTTTGCCGTCAGGCAGGATCCGGCTATTTTTAGAAAAAACGGATCCAGCATAAATTTTGGAGAACTGTAGAAACGGATCCGTTTTTCTGCTGGATCCGTCTAGCAGGTTATATCTGTTTCCTGGCGGCTGGCCAATTGGATCTGAGCATGCGCAGACTTAAAAAAAACGGATCCGGTGGCTGGATCCGTCTTTTTCTGGATCCAGCGCATTCCGGCGCCCATAGACTTTCATTGTGGCAAAAAGCCGGAAGCGTCGGATCCGGCGCTTCCGGCTTTTTCGCCGGAGACAAAAAACGTTACAGTAGCCGTTTTTTACAGACGCCGGAATGAGACAAGTAGCCGGATCCGGCGAAAAACGGATGAAACGCAATGCCATCCGGCGCTAATGCAAGTCAATGGGGAAAAACTGGATCCAGCATTGCATTTCGCCAGGATCCGGTTTTACAAAAAAAAAGCCGGATCGCGCCTGACAGCGAAAAACTGATGTGTGAAAGAGGCCTAAGAAGAATCCTTTTTTTTTCTTTGTGGATGCAGAATAATGGCAGGAAGGGGGACATAGGGGCCAGAATGGGGGTCATTAATAAGAGTCACTGGATGGGGGCGGCCCAAATGGGTGAGATTAACAAATAAATGGCCCAGGATGGGGAACATTATTACAAGAAAGAGTAAGGATGGGGGACATTAATTAATTAAAAGAGCCCCAAGATGGGGGGGCATTATTAAATAAAGGAACCCAGGATGCAGTACATTACAGGAAGGGCCCAGTAAGGGGGACATTATCAAATAAAGAGCCTAGGATGGGGGACACAACAGGTCACTTTATCTGGTAATTATCTTTATTTGGTAATAATTTTTGAGCTTTTCAATGTATTCCAGTGTTTCTGAGATGTTTTTTCATGCTGTACCCCATGTTCATAGTAAATTTTGGTTTATATGATTCACGTTTATTTCTGAACACATTGAAAATTTTATGAAAAAAAATGAAAATGTTGCAATTTTAATTTTTATGACCTTAAAGCAGGTAATTATACAACACAGAAAAGTTAATAAATAACATTTACCACATACCTACTTTATATCAGCATCATTTAAAAAAAATGTTAGGAAGTTAGCATTTTTTTAACTAAATTTACAAAAACTATTTTTTTGGGGCCACATCACATTTGAAGTGACTTTAAGAGACCTATATGACTGGAAATACCCAAAAGTGATACCAATTTAAAAACTGCACATCTCAAGGTGCTCAAAGTCGCATTCAAGAAGTTTATTAACCCTTTAGCTGCTTCACACGAATTACAGCAATAAGGAAGGAAAAAAAATGAAACTTTTAATATTTCTCACAAAAATAATGCTTTAGCCACAAATTTAACATTTTCACAAGAGTGACAGCAGAAACAGGAGAGTAATAGCAGAAAATGTGCTATACAATTTGTTGTGCAATTACTCCCATATGTGGTGGAAAACTACTGTTTGGGTGCAAGGCAGGATTCGGAATGGGAAAGAGCGCCATGTGAATTTTGGAGCACAAAATTCATTACTGATGTAAAAAGAGGGTTGAAATGCAGGGGCGGACCTACAGCCCGTGCAGACCGTGCATTGCACGGGGGCCCCGGGGGAGAGGGGGCCCCTCCAGCACCGCATGGCTAATTATGTCAAAATTCAAATTAGCCAGCGCCGACTCCACCCCCCCACACATTGAAGGTGGCAATGATGGAGCCTGGAGGAGAGAGCGTCAGCTGACGCTCCCTCTCCCATCATTCCTCGCTCTGCCTCTGACACAGCGGGTGCGCGATGACGTCATCACGCTCTCACTGTGTACCAGGCAGTGCAGGAGAGGAGACAGGAGCAACGCAGGCACAAGGAGAAGGTGAGGAGTGTGTTGTTTTTTTTTTAAATCAGTGCGAGTACTGGACTGTGGGGACATGCTGGGGGGCTTTATACCATGCTGGGGGGCTATATACCATGCTGGACTGTGGGGCCATGCTGGGCTGTATTATACCATTCTGGGGGGCTATATACCATGCTGGGCTGTTTTATACCATGCTGGGGGGGCTCTATACCATGCTGGGCTGTATCATACCATGCTAGGGGGGCTATATAACATGCTGGGTGTTAGGTGTTGGATTTCTGTCGCTGCACAGCGAGAATCCCAAGCCTTACTTCCGGCAGTCTCCCATTCCTCTCCAGCCGCAGAGGAGCTTGCTCAGCAAACTTGTCGGTCCCGGCGCTCTGCCCAGACCAGCTCCGTGGGTTTGCTTGCTGCTGCCACCTCTGGCACAGCTATGGCAATGCATGCTGCTCAGCAGCGAGATTCTCCAGGGACTAAGTCCTCATGTCGGGCCACTGAGCATGCCCGTGGTGTGATCACCCATTGGAGATCGAAGGTCACGTGCTCAGGTCCTTCTTGTGTTCGGATTGGCCCATCCGAGATGTCAGGAAGGTCCCAGACGCTCGCGGCTATAAAAGGTTCGCATGTCCGCTCGGCCATGCGCTAGGATAGCCAGTATTTTCTGACTATAAGGAGTGAGTGATGGATGCACGTATGAATGTCTCTGGTGACTGACTCATTATTAAACCCCTACCCTTGGTACGCATGTGTTGTGCAGCCTAGCCTGCTAGCGCCCAGGCTTAGGCATAGGTAGGACAGAGTTGAGTCAGATATTAGTCACTATCAGTGACTCGGCACGCCTCAGAGCAAGTGCTCCGCACTCCTTAGCCAGCGTCTATAGCGGCGTTCGTGGCAGCGACGCTGCACACTCAGTGGCCTAGAAGGACTCTAACCCCGTGCCTTGGGGTGGAGTTCTGTGGCTGTTTGCTGTGCGCTCTGTGGCCGGGCTATATACCGGGGGGGCTATATACCATGCTGGGCTGTTATACCATGCTGGGGGGGCTATATACCATGCTGGGCTGTATTATACCATGCTGGGGGGGCTATATACCATGCTGGGCTGTATTATACCATGCTGGGGGGGCTATATACCATGCTGGGCTGTATTATACCATGCTGGGCTGTATTATACCATTCTTGGGGGCTACATACCATGGTGGACTGTATACCATGGTGGGCTGGGCTGTATACCATGTGGTGCTGGGCTATATAATATGCGGCTGTGTTATATACCAGGGGGGTACATTTTACATTATATTCTATAAGGGGAGGCTGTGTTATATAATATGGGGGGCTACATTATATTCTATAGGAGGTGGGCTGTATTATATTCTATTTGGGGCTACATTATATTCTATACGAGGGCTATATTATATTTATTATATTCTATGGGGGGTGCATTATACTATATGAGGAGGGCTACACTGTATTCTATGGAGGGGCTACATTATACTATATAAGGGGCTGCATTATATCCTATGAGGGGGTTGCCATATATTCTATGGAGGGGCTGCATTATACTATATGGGGGACTGCATTATATTCTATGGGGGGGTTACATTATGTTCTATACAGATATTATATCCAGCCCTGCATAGCCTCAATATTAGATAACAACAAATAACAAACTAGATGTGTATTTCCTGAAATACCCACAAAATCGGACCCTGAGTGGCCACACCCACAAAATCGGACCCTGAGGGATCCCGGCCACCAATTCAATCCCTGAGGAGCCCAGGCCACTGAATCAGATCCTGAGGGTCCCCACCCACCAAATCAGACCCTGAAGCCAAAGTGGCCCCTGAGAGGCACCCACAGTTAAAACGGATTCTGAGTTGTAAGTCTTGCAGGGGCAGCAGGTAAGTCTCTCTTAAAGGGGCAGCCCGCGCACCATTTCAAAGTACTATCATACCATCTGGATAAGGCATATATGTCTGTGATAAGGATACACCTCAGATTCAGTTCACAAGTGATCAGGCAACATAAATCAACATTTATTTTTTATAATATGTTATACATCTTACAAATTCTGACCTGTCTGTGAAAACTGCTATTTGCAGCTTACAAAAGATATGGAGACATACGGTTGAAGCAACATAGAAGAAGGATATCATAATGCAGAAAGCTGACATTCATTAATGCTGTAGACAAAATTAAGATGAAAGCAAATCTTACCCTTCATTGTCCAGGTCCCAATCCAACTGCTTTGTACAATGGACTGGTCAATAGTGCACTGATATTTCAGACTATTATTTCGGACAGGATAGGTGCTACGAGTGCTTTCATCTTCTTGAACCTTTAGGTCGTCTTCATACCACTTTATTATAAAGTCTTCCGAAAAAGGGGCAGTTACAGCGCATGTGAGATTTATCCGATCTTCATCATCCCGATTATATTCCATTGTGTGTTGAAGATCTGTAAGACAAAATATTACTACTGAATGCGACCCTTAGACAAAACAGCTCAAAGCGCCCTGTGGTTTTCACATTGCATATTTTGTAGCGGAAAGAACGAGAACTGAAGACCATTAGTGTGATTAATAAACTGTGACCCTGAGGTTAGAGATGTCTGCAATTCTTGGAATGATCATATGAGATGTTTGTGGCTAGATAAGTTGTTAGTGCCTTCTGGTAGGTTTTTGGGGGGACAAACCCACATTTAAAACTATGGCCCCGGATGATCAAGACTGGCATTGTTCACACCTGTCTTGATGAGGGAGCATGGCAGAGTTGAAGGCGTCTGACTAATTAAAAAGCGCATGCTTCTTAAAAGTGCTGGGCACCTCCAACGACCTCACCAGGCATTTTACACCAGTACGCCACATCTCGTCAGGATGTCACCACACCCTGTTTCGCCTTCATTACGCCCCTACTCGGAACATTTTTGAGAAGCTGACCGAGACTGGCATGACAACACCAAAAGTCTTCATCGTTTTGTTCAGTTTAAAGGGAACTTGTCATGTTCTATAATGCTGTTAACCTGCTGTAGGGTTAATCTGCATTATAATAGCGCTATCAATCTACCCAGCTGCTGTACTGAAAGCGAGGCACAGCACCCCAGAGGAAATTAACTTTATTTCTACTGAGAGCCACTGGCTTTCAGGCAAATAGGTGTGCCAGCGAGGCTTAAGTCCCCACTCACTGTACAGTACTCGGCGGTTATAAGCACGCCCCAGCACATTGATTAACAGCTGGCCCTGCAGTACAGTAGAGCAGAGCCGGATGTCGAAGAGTCATGGCGTGCTCACAGTCGACGCTCATTGAATAGTGCACAATGACTGAAGCCATGCCAGCATGACTGAAAGCCAGTGGCTCTGGATAAAAATAACATTAATTTTCTCTCAGGTGCCGTGCTTTTACTACAGTTGCTGGCTGCCTTATTAACCCTTTAACGACCAGGGGTATTTTTGGTTTTGCATTTTCATTTTTCCCTCCCCTTCTTTCCAGAGCCATAACTTTTTTATTTTTCTGTCTATATGGCCATGTGAGGGCTTATTTTTTGCGGGACGAGTTGTACTTTTAAATGACACCATTGGTTTTACCATGTCGTGTACTCGAAAATGGGAAAAAAATTCCAAGTGCGGTGAAATTGCAAAAAAAGTGCAATCCCACACTTGTTTTTTGCTTGGCTTTTTTGCTAGGTTTACTAGATGCTAAATCTGACCTGCCATTATGATTCTCCAGGTCATTACGAGTTCATAGACACCAAATATGTCTATGTCCTCTTTTATCTAAGTGGTGAAAAAAAATTCCAAAGTTTGCTAAAAAAAAAAAAATTTGCGCAATTTTCCGAGACCCGTAGCGTCTCCATTTTTCATGATCTGGGGTCGGGTTAGGGCCTATTTTTTCCGTGCCAGGCTGATGTTTTTAATGATACCACTTCTGTGCAGATACGTTCTTTTGATCGCCCGTTATTGCATTTTAATGCAATGTCTTGGCGACCAAAAAAACGGAATTCTGGCGTTTTGAATTTTTTTCTCGCTACGTCGTTTAGCGATCGGGTTAATGCATTTTTTTATTGATAGATCGGGCAATTCTGAATGCGGCGATACCTAATATGTGTATGTGGGATTTTTTTTTTACTGTTTTATTTTGATTGGGGCGAAAGGGGGGTGATTTGAACTTTTAGGTTTTTAAATTTTTTTTATTTTTAAACATTTTTTTTTTTTACTTTTGGCATGCTTCAATAGCCTCCATAGGAGGCTAGAAGCATGCGCAACCCGATCGGCTCTGCTACATATGGGCGATGAGCAGATCGCCCATATGTAGCAGATTCACTGCTGTGCTTTCAGCGCCGACCACCGGGTGGCGCTGAAAGCCATACGCCTGGAACAACCATAGAGGTCTCATAGAAACCTCTGGTTGTCCAGGCAACATGACGCCGACCCCCGATCACGTGACGGGGGTCGGCGATGAGGTCATTTCCGGCCCGGCGGATTTAACTAGTTAATAGGCGCGGGCGGACGGCGATTCCGCTCGCGCCTATTGCGGGCACATGTCAGCTGTTCATAACAGCTGACATGTCCCGGCTTTGATGCGGGCTCAGCGCCGGAGCCCTCATCAAAGCAGGGGAGATATCTGATGACGGAAGATTAAGCTAATATCTGCAGGTTAATAGCATTACTGTACATGACAGTTTCTCTTTAATAAAACATTAATCCCTCAACACCAAATTAGTAGCATCAAAAAGTAACTGGAATAAATGATGTCATGACTAGTATTCACAATGTATAGAACAAATGCAAAATTTAATAAAGGGAACCTGGCACCTTATAAACCCTTCCCATCAACATTTAAAGCATGTAAATGGGATTCTTACAACCCCAGACTCCCACTGGGATGGCACCAACCCTAATGCTCATTAACTATATACAGTCATGGCCAAAAGTCTTGAGAATGACACAAATATTAATTTTTACAAAGTCTACTGCTTCATTTTTTCTAATGGCAATTTGCATATACTCCAGAATGTTATAAAGAGTGATCAGCTACAATTTTAAGCGTGTCCTGAAAACGCATTTATTCAGACTGGCCTACCGCCTCAACACATAAACCTAATCTATCCCTGTGTGGCAGAGCCAAAAGTTTTACCATAACCAGGTTCCCCGCATCATTCTCCCACATGCTTTATGCATCCATTAGCCCTCTGTGTCCGTACTGTCACACACCTAACATTATGGCTGGTCCATACAATCAGGGCAACTGTTACCACCCACCTTTCGTGTCTACCTCTTTCCTCATAGACTGTAAGCTTGCGAGCAGGGCCCTCTTTCCTCTTGGTATTTGTTATAATCTACTGTATGTGATTATTGTCATGCTGTAATGTCTATTGTCTGTACAAATCCCCTCTGAAATGTAAAGTGCTGCGGAATATGTCGGCGCTATAAAAATACAATTTATTATTATTATTATATTATATTATCAGCTTAACAGCAATTACTTGCAAAGTCAATATTTGCCTAGAAAATTAACTTTATCCCCCAAAACACATTTCAACATCATTGCAGCCCTGCCTTAAAAGGACCAGCTAACATCGTTTCAGTGATTGCTTCATTAACACAGGTGTGGGTGTTGATGAGGACAGGGCTGGAGATCAATCTGTCATGATTAAGTAAGAATGACACCACTGGACACTTTAAAAGGAGGCTGGTGCTTGGCATAATTGTTTCTCTTCTGTTAACCATGGTTATCTCTAAAGAAACACGTGCAGTCATCATTGCACTGCACAAAAATGGCCTAACAGGGAAGAGTATCGCACCTAGAAAGATTGCACCTCAGTCAACAATCTATCGCATCATCAAGAACTTCAAGGAGAGAGGTTCCCTTGTTGCCAAAAAGGCTCCAGGGCGCCCAAGAAAGACCAGCAAGTGCCAGGACCGTCTCTTAAAAGTGTTTCAGCTGCGGATCGGACTACCAGCAGTGCAGAGCTTGCTCAGGAATGGCAGCAGGCAGGTGTGAGTGCATCTGCACGCACTGTGAGGCAGAGACTCTTGGAGCAAGGCCTGGTCTCAAGGAGGGCAGCAAAGAAGCCACTTCTCTCCAGAAAAAACATCATGGACAGACTGATATTCTGCAAGAGGTACAGGGAGTGGACTGCTGAGGACTGGGGTAAAGTCATTTTCTCTGATGAATCCCCTTTTCGATTGTTTGGGACATCTGGAAAACGGCTTATTCGGAGAAGACCAGGTGAGCGCTACCACCAGTCTTGTCTCATGCCAACTGTCAAGCATCCTGAAACCATTCATGTGTGGGGTTGCTTCTCAGCCAAGGGAATGGGCTCTCTCTCAGTCTTGCCTAAAAACACAGCCATGAATAAAGAATGGTACCAGAATGTCCTCCAAGAGCAACTTCTCCCAACCTTCCAAGAGCAGTTTGGAGATCAACAATGCCTTTTTCAACATGATGGAGCACCTTGCCATAAAGCAAAGGTGATAACTAAATGGCTCAGGGAACAAAACATAGAGATTTTGGGACCATGGCCTGGAAACTCCCCAGATCTTAATCCCATTGAGAAATTGTGGTCAATCATCAAGAGACGGGTGGACAAACAAAAACCTTCAAATTCAGACAAAATAAAAGCATTGATTTTGCAAGAATGGACTGCTATCAGTCAGGATTTGATCCAGAAGTTGATTGAGAGCATGCCAGGGAGAATTGCTGAGGTCCTGAAGAAGAAGGGTCAACACTGCAAATATTGACTTGCTGCATTAACTCATTCTAACTGTCAATATAACCTTTTGCTACTCATAATATCATTGCAATTATATTTCTGTATGTGATAAAAACATCTGACAAACACACATAAAAACCAGAGGGCAGCAGATCATGAGAAAATATAATATTTGTGTCATTCTCAAAACTTTTGGCCATGACTGTACATTACAAAATACAGTTCTATAGATTATACATGTTCTATGTAAAGTCTGAGTCCTGTCCACGTGGAAGTCAGAGAGCAGACGGACAGCACACATGCCAATGCTCGTAAATGTGGTAGTACATGTGAATGTTTTTCAAAAAGCGCAGCATGGGGGAAAAAAATTTGCAGCATAGGCTAGTGTATATTTTCTGACATGGAATGGTTCTTCTTACCGATAACTTGCAAAATTATGTTAATTTCCTTATTTTCTGCATTTGTTCCCACGTAACATTTATACGTGTTTTCATCATTTTTCCTCAAGTTTCTTATTTGTAGAGAGGCATTTCCTTTACTTATTTCATCCAGAAACAGTGACGTTCTTCCGGCATAGCCTTTGTCTTGGTTTTCCAGTTGGTCTGTACTCCTAAAATATGAATGCACATTTTTCTGGTCTCTAGTAGTCCAATGAATGACCACATTCTCCCCAGGTTTAAAAGAGCACAGCAAGATGACATCTCTGTTTTGTTCACCTAAAATTGCACCTGTTATGTATGAAAAGGACACATTTTTAAAGAAAGACCCCAGCAGTTTTTTTGCACATAAGACACAATGTTCTAGCTGCATAATTTGTTTCATATGATTACAGTTGCATCCATACATTATTATCTCTTACATTATGAGTCGTTGTGTCAAGTGACCATCAGTCTAGAATTTGGTCTCCTGTGTAGGCAGAAAATGGGTCTCTGATTTCTTGTGAACTACAGGATTACATTATCATTAGTGATAATGTATTCCGATAACGTCTTATTCGAGCATGCTCAAGTGTTATCCAAGCTTGTGGTCGGGCTCGCATATTATGTTTGAGTCTCTGCGGCTGCATGATTTGCGGCTGTTAGACTCAACACATATGGGGATTGCCTGTTTGTTAGGGAATCTCAACATGTGTTGAGGCTGTCTAACAGCCGCAAATCATGCAGCCGCAGGGAATCGAACATAATATATGAGCCTGACCACAAGCTTGGATAACACCTGAGCATGCTCGGATAAGACGTTATCTGAGCATGTTTGCTCATACCCAATTATCATCTAGTAAATCAATTTTGGCCACTCTTTAACCATTTCTCTCAAGCCCCTATCCAGCTCTACCCTCCTTAGATCTCATTATGACTCCCATACAAGCTGAAAATATAATTTCTGATTTATATAAGGGCTCATATACCTTTTATTAATCTTAGACGTGATATTAGATCATGTTCCTCATTTTAAAAGACAAGACAATACTAATTTGCATTTTTTAAGCCACTTTCCTATTCGGTCTGGTGTGATTAACTGCTTTTTTTCGTGCCAAAGTCATCAAAATGGTGCACATCATTCATGAATTTGGCGCAAAGTACAATAAAAATTGGCTTTTTTCCTGTCTTAAACTGCTTTTGTGAATTCTGGCACCAAAAGTCACAATTTGGTGCGAAAAGACTCAAAGTGTGCCAAAATATCATCATACTTGAACATACAAAAGAAAAGAACTGGAATGAAATTGAGATAAATTTTGTAACTTTTGAAAAGGTCGCAATTAATGAATCAGGGTAAAACATCTGGAATTGCTAAAGTCAGTCCACAAAGTGGAAAACATAAAAAAAAAATGGTGAGCACATATAAAATAAAGGTGCAAATAGAATAATGAATTGGGTAAAAACTAAAAAAAGGCGCAAAACACATAAAACTACACAAAAAATAGACCTAAAAACAATGATGAAAAGGGGACTAGGTCTAATATTTCTTAGTCGTTTGTTTGATGCAATTCTACTTTTCTAGAAGATTAAGCTCACATTTTTTCACTTTTACAATGGGTATTAAAGGGAATCTGTCACCTCATTTTTGGCATATGAGATGCAGCCACCGACATCAGGGGCTTATCTACAGCATTCCGTAATGCTGTAGATAAGCCCTTGATGTAACTTGAAAGAGAAGAAAAACACGTTAGAGTATACTCACCCGGGGGGCGGTCCGGTTCGATGGGTGTTGCAGTCCGGTTTGGTGCCTCCCATCTTCATACGATGCCGTCCTCTTCTTTGCTGCCTGTCGTGGCTCCGGCGCAGGGGCACTGCTCTTCCCTGTTGAGGGCAGAGCAGAATACTGCAGTGCGCAGGCACCTGACCTCTCTGACCTCTCCCTCAACAGGGCAGAGCAGTGCGCCTGTGCCGGAGCCATGACAGGCAGAAAAGAAGAGGACGGCATCGTATGAAGATGGGAGGTGCCGGACGGGACCGTGACACCCATCGGACTGCCCCCCCCGGGTGAGTATAATCTAACGTGTTTTTCTTATCTTTCAGGTTACATCAGAAGCTTATCTAAAGCATTACAGAATGCTGTAGATAAGCCCCTGATGTCGGTGCTGGCCGCTCATAGTCAAAAAAAGGGGTGACAGATTCCTTTTAAAGGGACCCTGTCATGTCCCCATGCCCTCCAACCCAGCAGCATTCATCTAAGATTAAACTCCCTGCCTAACCAGCCTTGTATAAAGCAATTAAATTAAATAAATCCTTTAAAAAAGCATTTATAATGTCTCTGTTTCCTATGCTAATGACTACTTTGACTAATCGATGGGGCGTAAGTTGCCACACACTAGTCAGCCCTCGTTCCATGTTATCACGCCCCTGTGGCTGTGATAACATAATTTGCACAAGTGACGTCACCGCCAGCTCATGGAAATCTAGCACACTGCTTATTTAGGCAGCGTCAATGCATCTCTGAAGCTGGGTGTACGCTTCCCGGTGTACGCATGACCAAAAGGTCAGAAGATGGACAGCTTGAGCAAATTATTTTGTCATGCACACAGGCAAAAAAAACAATGCTTTATCATCATACTGCCGACCAAAAAGTGAAATAACATGCAATCAAAAACAGATGTAAATAAACGTGGTACCGCTGAAAATGTCATCTTGTCCCGCAAAAAACAAGCTGCCATAAAGCTCCATCACCGGAAAAATAAAAAAGTTATACAGTAGCTCTTAGAATAAAGCGATGCAAAAATAATTATTTTTTATATAAAAGAGTTTTTATTGTATAAAAGCGCCAAAACATAAAAAAGATATAAATGAGGTATCGCTGTCATCGTACTGACCCGAATAATAAAATTGCTTTATCAATTTTACCACATGCGGAACGGTATAAACGCCCCCCCCAGATAAAAAAAAATTTCACGAATTGCTGGGTTTTTTTTCATTCTGCCATCCAAAAATCATAATCAAAAAATGTCAAGTGCCTGAAAATCGTACCGATAAAAATGTCAACTCGTCCCACAAAAAACAAGACCTCACATGACTCTGTGGGCCAAAATATGGAAAAAATATAGCTCTCAAAATGTGGTGATGCAAAAACTGTTTTTTTGCAATAAAAAGCGAGTTTTAGTGTGTGACAGCTGCCAAACATAAAAACCCACTATAAATAGTAAATCAAACCCCCCTTAGTTAGGGAAAAATATTAAAATAAAAAAATGTATTTATTTTCATTTTCCCGTTAGGGTTAGGGTTAGGGCTAAAGTTAGGGTTAGGAAGAGGAGGGTCGAGAAGATCTCCTTTCTCATCCCAACTCTCGAGAGCACTCCTGGAAACGCAGATCAATGCATGTAGCAAGGGAGATGAGATACTCTAGGGAAGTAGGAGTATCCCAACCTGCATGTTCATCTTTGATCTTGCCAGACAGACCACACCAGAAGGCTCCGACCAACACCTCATTATTCCAGCCCAAATCTGAGGACAGGGTGTGAAAGCGGATGGTTTATTGACCGACCGTGAGGGTGCCCTGATGAAGATTGAAGAGAGACTCGGTCGTAGAGGCCAGCCGACCGGGCTCATCGAACACCCTGCGGAAAGTATCCAGAAAAAACGGCAGCTGAGAGACAATAGGGTCATCACGCTCCCAAAGAGGATTGACCCACGCCAGAGCCTCTCCTTCCAAGTAAGAGACCACAAAAGCCACCTTAGCTCGTTCAGTGGGATTCTGCTGGGGAAGCAATTGAAAGTGCAGGCGGCACTGATTCAAGAAGCCCCTGCAAAGTTTGGGGTCTCCACTATATCTCGGCGGCTACCCGAGGCGGGGAGGAGGATTTGGTATAACAACCAGATCAGGCTCGCGAGGTATGACCTGAGCGGAGGCTGTGGCAGCAGACTGGAGATTATATAAAAAATGAGGATGACTGAACTCATGGAGATCAACATCCAACACTGCGGAGACACCATCACATGTTTCTCAACGCAGTGTTTCTAGAGCAATGCCCCCATCCCTTATGGGAAATATGTAAAAACATGCAAAACACAAGCCGCGCAGACACCATCACAGACAGCTGTTTCGGGGTATTGCCCCTCATCAGTGAGGAGTAGGAAACTGGCCAGTAGGAGCAATGCCTAGTAGCAATGCTCTGTGGATGGATACCATGTTTTGGCATAGGTGGTTTCCTTCATTGGAGACTGCCCTTCCCGTGGTTGTTCCTTCCCGGGGAAAGACCTGGCTAGTCATTGCTTGCGTTGAGAAGCATGTGATGGTGTCTCCGCGGCTTGTGTTTTGCATGTTTTTACATACTTCCCATAAGGGATGGGGGCATTGCTCTAGAATCACTGTGTTGAGAAACATGTGATGGTGTCTCCGCAGTGTTGGATGTTGATCTCCATGAGTTCATTCATCCTCATTTTTCACAGTCTTCTACTAGGCATTGCTCCTACTGGCCAGTTTCCTACTCCACACTGATGAGGGGCAATACCCCGAAACAGCTGTCTGTGGATGGATACCATGTTTTGGCATAGGTGGTTTCCTTAATTGGAGACTGCCCTTCCCGTGGTTGTTCATTCCCGGGGAAAGACCTGGCTAGTCATTGCTTGCGTTGAGAAACATGTGATGGTGTCTCCGCGGCTTGTGTTTTGCATGGAGATTATATAATCTGTCATCTACCGAAGCCATAAAACAGCATACGAGATTGTGTGTCATGCTGCTAAGTTAGCTCCTGCTGGAGGATGGCCAGCTGAGAAGCATTGACAGGGCCAAAGGCCTGCAGTGAGGACAAGTGAGTCTCCATGGATTGCATGAAGGACATAATGTGATTTTGATTCTCACGCAGATAGGCCAATTCCTTTTGTGCGGAGAATGAGGTGCCGGCAGGGTCCATGGCCAGATTATTCTGTAACGCTATAGAATAGGTTATCCAAGAGTGGACCTTCAGGGCCATGGTACTGGTCCTCCCCTGGGACGGCCCCTATACAGAGACCGTCAGGGGCAAGCCAAGAAGATTCAAATACCACAACTGCCGTTACTGAGAGGGCGACTCGAAAGGACCAAAACACAGAGGGTAGCAGCACCAGGAGCAGACTAGGACAAAGATAAGGTGACACGAGGAGAACCGGAACACAATAGGAAGTCAAATGAGGAATTAGGAAACCATGCAAGGCTGGTCGAGTACCACGAACGGGAGACAAAAAGACTGGAGAGAAGGAGCAAGGTCTAGGGACTACCAGGAGCCTGGATGGTATGGGGTACTGTAGGGGAGACAAGGGCTAGGCAGGGTTAGCAGGTTCCAGGGACCACCAGGAGCTTGGACGGCAGGAGGCACTGTGGAGAGGCAAGGGCTAGACAGGGTTACGCGAGCAAAAGAAAAACAAAACAGAGAAGTACAACAGGGGCCTGAGCTAGTGAACAAACAAGATAATCAGGCAGGACCCAAGGGAGGAAATGAAAAGAAATACCCCATACGTTACCGCTATTGGAGAAGAGGTACTTCTGGGTCTGGACGCAACAGCCCCGTAGAGCGCAGGAGACACACGCGCCCATGACCTAAGCCGACCAGGGAGCGCACGCGAACACCGGAACCCAACAGGAAGTGCCGGAGAGGAGCGAGCTTCCCCTGACCAGCAGCATGCCGGGATGCCGGAGCAGTCTCCTCGCAGTGTGTCTCAGAAGACCGGCAGATACCCGTCACTGTAATAGGTAATTTCCTTTTTTGTGTTTGTGGGGTATATGTGATGTTTTGTTTGCTTTTTGCACTTTTTCACCATTCTCGAGGGTCGACTGTGCCAATTTGTGAAGGCTTTGAGCACATACATTATCATTATACTCTAAACCCATATTGGATTCTGGCATGTTTCTTACCTATAACTTGCAAACTTATTTCCTCTTCCTTAGCGTCTGCCTTTGTCCCCACGTAGCATTTATATGTATTTTCATCACTTTTCCTTAAGTTTATTATTTTTAGAGAGGCATTTCCTTTACTTATTTCATCCATAAACAGTGAAGTTCTTCCGACATAGCCTTTGTCTTGGTTTTTCAGTTGGTCTGTAGTCCTAAAATATGAATGCACATTTTTCTTGTCTCTAGTAGTCCAATGAATTACCACATCCTCCACAGGTTTAAAAGAACATGGTAAGATGACGTCTTTGTTTTGTTCTCCTAAAATTGCACCTGTAAAACATGTAATTGCGGAACACTAATTTATAAAAATTTTCGGAACATGGTTCAACATCTCCTATTAATGTAAACAAGAGATAGCTAATAGAAAGCTTTATTGAATAATGGATTGTATTATTTTCATTTTTCATTGTTTTAAGAGTTTTACGTCATGGTTGTAAGAAAGCAAAAGGGAATCAAAAATGCAAGTCAACCCATTAACTAACATATTGATCCAGGGAAAGGCAAATACCAGAGAGGCAGATACAGTGGGGCAAAAAAGTATTTAGTCAGTCAGCAATAGTGCAAGTTCCACCACTTAAAAAGATGAGAGGCGTCTGTAATTTACATCATAGGTAGACCTCAACTATGGGAGACAAACTGAGAAAAAAAAATCCAGAAAATCACATTGTCTGTTTTTTTTTCATTTTATTTGCATATTATGGTGGAAAATAAGTATTTGGTCAGAAACAAGCAATCAAGATTTCTGGCTCTCACAGACCTGTAACTTCTTCTTTAAGATTCTCCTCTTTCCTCCACTCATTACCTGTAGTAATGGCACCTGTTTAAACTTGTTATCAGTATAAAAAGACACCTGTGCACACCCTCAAACAGTCTGACTCCAAACTCCACTATGGTGAAGACCAAAGAGCTGTCAAAGGACACCAGAAACAAAATTGTAGCCCTGCACCAGGCTGGGAAGACTGAATCTTCAATAGCCAACCAGCTTGGAGTGAAGAAATCAACTGTGGGAGCAATAATTAGAAAATGGAAGACATACAAGACCACTGATAATCTCCCTCGATCTGGTGCTCCACGCAAAATCCCACCCCGTGGGGTCAGAATGATCACAAGAACGGTGAGCAAAAATCCCAGAACCACGCGGGGGGATCTAGTGAATGAACTGCAGAGAGCTGGGACCAATGTAACAAGGCCTACCATAAGTAACACACTACGCCACCATGGACTCAGATCCTGCAGTGCCAGACGTGTCCCACTGCTTAAGCCTGTACATGTCCGGGCCCGTCTGAAGTTTGCTAGAGAGCATTTGGATGATCCAGAGGAGTTTTGGGAGAATGTCCTATGGTCTGATGAAACCAAACTGGAACTGTTTGGTAGAAACACAACTTGTCGTGTTTGGAGGAAAAAGAATACTGAGTTGCATCCATCAAACACCATACCGACTGTAAAGCATGGTGGTGGAAACATCATGCTTTGGGGCTGTTTCTCTGCAAAGGGGCCAGGACGACTGATCCGGGTACATGAAAGAATGAATGGGGCCATGTATCGTGAGATTTTGAGTGCAAACCTCCTTCCATCAGCAAGGGCATTGAAGATGAAACGTGGCTGGGTCTTTCAACATGACAATGATCCAAAGCACACCACCAGGGCAACGAAGGAGTGGCTTCGTAAGAAGCATTTCAAGGTCCTGGAGTGGCCTAGCCAGTCTCCAGATCTCAACCCTATAGAAAACCTTTGGAGGGAGTTGAAAGTCCGTGTTGCCAAGCGAAAAGCCAAAAACATCACTGCTCTAGAGGAGATCTGTATGGAGGAATGGGCCAACATACCAACAACAGTGTGTGGCAACCTTGTGAAGACACACAGAAAACGTTTGACCTCTGTCATTGCCAACAAAGGATATATCACAAAGTATGGAGATGAAATTTTGTTTCTGACCAAATACTTATTTTCCACCATAATATGCAAATAAAATGAAAAAAAAACAGACAATGTGATTTTCTGGATTTTTTTTTCTCAGTTTGTCTCCCATAGTTGAGGTCTACCTATGATGTAAATTACAGATGCCTCTCATCTTTTTAAGTGGTGGAACTTGCACTATTGCTGACTGACTAAATACTTTTTTGCCCCACTGTACTAATTGTTAGGGAAATTCCCAACTCCATATACAGTCATATGTTAAAGTTTGGGCACGCCTATTAATGTTAACCTTTTTTCTTTATAACAATTTTGGTTTTTGCAACAGCTATTTCAGTTTCATATATTTAATAACTGATGGACTCAGTTATATTTCTGGATTCAAATGAGGTTTATTGTACTAACAGAAAATGTGCAATCTGCATTTAAACAAAATTTGACCGGTGCAAAAGTATGGGCACCTCAACATAAAAGTGACATTAATATTTCGTAGATCCTCCTTTTGCAAAAATAACAGCCTCTAGTCGCTTCCTGTAGTTATTAATGAGTTCCTGGATCCTGGATGAAGGTATTTGTGACCATTCCTGTTTGCAAAACAATTCCAGTTCAGTTAAGTTTGATGGTTTAAAGAAGCACTCCCATCTATGTCTTAATTTATTGCAATCATCACATTGTACAGCACTCTGTACTTACAAATGGTCATTTTGCCTTTCTACCCAGCTAATTCTCTTTTTTTCTTTTTTCTGCTCTATGTAGAAGCAGAAAGTCTATTTCCCTGCATGAGTCTAGCTGCTCCTGTCATTCCCCCCTCCACCAAGGACATTTGCAGTGATGACTCATGCAGTGAAAAGATACTTCCATTTTCTATATAGTGCCTGGAAGGATTCAGTTAGTTTTTAATAATGTGATTGCCATAAACCTAATAGAAGAGAGAAGTATTAACTGGGTAGAAGGTCAAAATGAGCAATTGTAAGTACACAGTGCTATATAATATGATGATAAATTAAGAGAATAACAATTTTGATAAAAGAACTTCTTTAAGCAGATTATCTTCTGTGTGACGATATACTATATGACGGGCGTAGTTTGGATAACTTACAGAAAATTTGCAGACTCATCAATTTTTACCAGTGGCAAATCACATACTTGCAGTCTCATTACCGGCCACTCCCAGTACAGCCATTGGAGAATCCTCACAGCGTGCAGTGAGCGCGATGTGAGGATTCGCAAGTCTGCAGTCACATAGAGTGACAGTAGCCTTACAGTCTAATGCCAGACAATCCCTTTAATAAATTTGGCATGTTCTAATCCTTTTTACATCTTAACATCCGTCTATATGCTTTAAATTGGTGGCCATCAAGGGGTCTTATTCTAAATCACCGTTTTAAAATGGCAGGGAGAAATAGGTAAATTGCACCCCCAAGCGGGAAAAATCCTGAGAGTGACTGCTGCTTATGACAGCTGACACCCTGTGGCATCAACTCCAACCAGCTTTGGAACCAATTGGAGCAGATTAACCCCTGCCACTCTTAATGGTGGCAGCGACATCTAAGTAGTTAAAAGGGCTAAAAGTGGCTACAACTCCCCCTTTAACACTATTAGCCGATAGTTGGGTCTAACAGGCAGTGTCAGTGGCACACTGAGAGGTACTGCAGTGTATGAGACCAACGATCAAAGTAAAAAATATTCATGTCCCATAGTTGGACTAAGAGAAAAAGTAACAAAAATTAACAAAATACGTAAAAAAGTAAAAAAAAAAAAAATCACGAAAACACAGCTTTGTGGTAAAACAAAAACCTGTACAAAGAACTAGTATCGCCGAGTTCAGACCGACCTGATCTATAAAACTGTCTTGTTATTTATTCCGTACGGCGAACACTGTAATGTAGTTTTTCATGAAACTGACCCACAAAAAATGTAATAAAAAGTGATCAAAAACGCTAAATAATCACACAAAAAACAAGCTTTAATATGGCTCATTCGGCAGCAAATAAAAAAAAGTTACAGCTCTCAGAATATGGTGATGCAAAAAAAACAAATTGGAGACAAGTAATAAAAAATAAAAATAATATTTAGCATGTAATAGTAGCAAAACATAAAAACTATATTAATACAACCATTACTGGTAAAAAAAAAATATTTTTGTACTGTTGTATATTTGTTCATTCTAACCACCAAATATCAGAATAAAGCTCTCTGCTGAGCGCTTAAATTGTAAATCCCAAAAAACATGATTCAGGGTGAAGTCCCTTAGCATCATTTTTCCTTGGATGGTTACCAGAGCTACAAATCCCAGGTGGTTATATAGACTATTCACAAAAGAAAAAACTCCTCTGCGCGTGAAAGGTTTCTCGTCTTCGCTAATCTGAAAGGTGAAGGTGTCCGTCTTCAGATCTCAAAGCAATCCAAGGCTCCGCTGCATGGGAAGGGAGTCAATGCTTAGGTCTAAGTCCTTTAGATAGCTGGAATAGTCTTGAGAGGGAAAGGCTTCCGTGAACTCTCGGCTGTTGGAGGAAATCTTGTGTAACCTTAGGTTAGACTGAGCAAGCATTTCTTGAGCCCTTTTTAGTAGACTGATTGCAGCCTCATTTGTCGGTGTGGACTTCAAACAGTCATCTACGTAGAAGTCCTTTTCTACGAAGGATCTGACGACTGACCCGTACTCTTCTTCGCCCTTTTTGGCGGAATGTCGGAGGACGTAGATAGCGACTGCAGGGAAGAGCTGTTCCCGAAGATGTGTACCCTCATCCAGTACTCTGCAATGTCTTTGTCTGGGTCGTTGTCGCAGTACAAGAAGAACCTCAAGTAGTTTCTGTGTTCCTCTTTGAGGAGAAAACAGTGGGACATCTTATACAAAAAACTGAGTGTAAATCCAATAATATAAAATCCAAATTTTATTCAAGTAATCAGTATGTTATATAAAATTCATATAAATATACATACAAACAGAAAAGAGGGTTCAAATACAGGGAAGGAATAAACAAGCAAATATGTAAACCGGGTCTTAGAAAAACGTCAAGAGGTGGGAAGGTGCTTTAGAACAACACTAATTTCATATACAGCATATAGTAATACATGGCCTAAAGTGCATGTGCCTAAATGTAAACCATAAAAATTAATTAGCTAATTAGCCGTATCCTATTCAGGGTCTCCCAGCAGATCCCTGATAACTACCCATACATCAGCAATAGATATTATAATAAATAACCACTCTTACCCATAGTCCCTCACTAAGGGTTCCAGAACACGCAGCCCCAAAGCGCACTTCACGTTGGCTTCCTCGGGGGGCCGTGTCCAGAATGTGTCCATACCGCTATTTATGTGCTCCATAAATGTGTCCACATGAGGCCAAATTCTCGGCGCATGTAACGCTGTGTAGCGACGAAAATTGCGTCACATCCGGCATTCCATAACGATGCGGGTCATGGGGAATACCCCGTTGACGTCAGTGACCCGCAGATGTCATACAAGGACGCCAAGTGCGACGCTCCAGCCGCAAGAACAAAGCACGACATGCGCACTGGCCAATACCGGAACCGGATATGTGGAAACCACCAACTTGGTTATGGGAAAACGATCATAGAAAATGCTAAATGCAGCCAGAAGACTGCAGATCAAATCACGATATGCGTAATACTCAATAGCGGGACCGGATATGTAAATAACACTATATCAATGGTGGAGCACAATATGCGAGGTACATCCTGACTAAAACTGCATGTAGAAAAGCTATTATAAGAACCATAAAAATTACCAAAACAGCAATTATATATATATAAGACCATGTATATACAGTTGTGGCCAAAAGTATTGACACCCCTGCAATTTTGTCAGATAATACTCAGTTTCTTCCTGAAAATTATTGCAAACACAAATTCTTTGTTATTATTATCTTCATTTAATTTGTCTTAAATGAAAAAACACAAAAATAATTGTCCTAAAGCCAAATTGGATATAATTCCACACCAAACATAAAAAAGAGGGTAGACAAAAGTATTGGCACTGTTCGAAAAATCATGTGATGCTTCTCTAATCTGTGTAATTAACAGAACCTGTAACTTACCTGTGGCACCTAACAGGTGTTGGCAATAACTAAATCACACTTGCAGCCAGTTGACATGGATTAAAGCTGACTCAACCTCTGTCCTGTGTCCTTGTGTGTACCACATTGAGCATGGAGAAAAGAAAGAAGACAAAAGAACTGTTTGAGGACTTGAGAAACCAAATTGTGAGGAAGCATGAGCAATCTCAAGGCTACAAGTCCATCTCCAAAGACCTGAATGTTCCTGTGTCTACCGTGCGCAGTGTCATCAAGCAGTTTAAAGCCCATTGCACTGTGGCTAACCTCCCTAGATTTGGACGGAAAAGAAAAAATGACAAGAGATTTCAATGCAAGATCGTGCGGATGTTGGATAAAGAACCTCGACTAACATCCAAACAAGTTCAAGCTGCCCTGCAGTCCGAGGGTACAACAGTGTCAACCTGTACTATCCGTCGGCGTCTGATTGAAAAGGGACTGTATGGTAGGAGACCCAGGAAGACCCCACTTCTTACCCCGAGACATAAAAAAGCCAGGTTGGAGTTTGCCAAAACTTACCTGAAAAAGCCTAAAACGTTTTGGAAGAACTTTCTCTGGTCAGATGAGACAAAAGTAGAGCTTTTTGGGCAAAGGCATCAGCATAGAGTTTACAGGAGAAAAAAGAGGCATTCAAAGAAAAAAACACGGTCCCTACAGTCAAACATGGTGGAGGTTCCCTGATGTTTTGGGGTTGCTTTGCTGCCTCTGGCACTGGACTGCTTGACTGTGTGCATGGCATTATGAAGTCTGAAGACTACCATCAAATTTTGCATCATAATGTAGGGCCCAGTGTGAGAAAGCTGGGTCTCCCTCAGAGGTCATGGGTCTTCCAGCAGGACAATGACCCAAAACACACTTCAAAAAGCACTAGAAAATGGTTTGAGAGAAAGCACTGGAGACTTCTAAGGTGGCCAGCAATGAGTCCAGACCTGAATCCCATAGAACACCTGTGGAGAGATCTAAAAATGGCAGTTTGGAGAAGGCACCCTTCAAATATCAGGGACCTGGAGCAGTTTGCCAAAGAAGAATGGTCTAAAATTCCAGCAGAGCATTGTAAGAAACTCATTGATGGTTACCGGAAGCGGTTGGTCGCAGTTATTTTGGCTAAAGGTTGTGCAACCAAGTATTAGGCTGAGGGTGCCAATACTTTTGTCTGGCCCATTTTTGGAGTTTTGTGTGAAATGATCAATGTTTTGCTTTTTGCTTCATTCTCTTTTGTGCTTTTTCATTTAAGACAAATTAAATGAAGATAATAATACCAAAGAAATTGTGTTTGCAATCATTTTCAGGAAGAAACTGAGTATTATCTGACAAAATTGCAGGGGTGTCAATACTTTTGGCCACAACTGTAGATACTAGGAACAAAGTGAAAGTGTAATATATAAATATAACAACTACTGCTAATAACTATCACACATAAAGTGCAATCATAGAAATAAATCAATATAAATGTGCAACTAATGCACATAATACAGTACATAATTTTGATATCCAAATAGATATATAAATGTGCCACACCAATTAGTGACCAAGTGAAAATGGTTCTGGAATTTCTTTAGATAAATCTTCGCTTCCATGCAGTATGACTCAATCAGGTAACTTCAGCAACAATGGAAATTAAAAGCAGGAAAAAACGCTAAAAAAATACAAAAACACGCAGTAAGACACAAAATAAAAAAACACAACAATAAAACACAAAAACCAAGGGCCATGTCAAATGTCTAGAGAAAAGAAGCAAAGTTTAATTGCTCATTAAGCCCTGCTGACATCTTAGTATTGAGGGTTGTGATCCATTTACATTCTATGCGTGCAAGAGCACGCTTAACATCACCATCTCGGATCCCTAAATGGATGCAATCAATCCCCCAAAATATCCTTAGGATTACAGTTATGCCTGATCTTAAAATGCCGTGGGAGTGTCTTCAATATGCTCGCGTCATCTATCTCCCAGGCTGCCAAAATGTCTCTAACGTGCTCACGTGTTCTGATCCGAAGCTCCCTAGATGTCAGGCCAATATACACAAGATTACATGAACAACGGGCGTAAAATATTATGCCCGAGGTCCTACACTTGATGTAATGTCTAATCTTCTCGCAGGCCATTAGATGAAACAAAAACACTCAACCTCACATGGTTTTTGCACGCCAGGCAGTCACCACAAGGAAAAAATCCAAATCTCTGTCTCCCTGTTGTAATGGGATTAGCAATGTTTCCCACATAATGGCTTCTACAGAGAATAACCCTGAAGTTCCTGCTCCGACGTGCAGTCATAAGTGGTCCTTTTGACAAATGTCTAGAAAGTGTGGGGTCAGTTAAAAGCACAGACCAATGCCTCCTCATTATAGTTCTCATTAGATCCCATTGTTGGTTAAAAGTAGAGATAAAACGAATCCCGACGTCATTTTGAGGTCTCTTTTGGTAGACCAGAAGGTCCTTTCTTACAGCTTTTTTGGCATTCAGGTATCCCTGTTTTATGTTTCTCCTACTTAATCTCTGCCCAAGGTCCACAGCCAGTGGAACATCTGTTATATGTCAGCCATAAATGCCACCGTATCTTTGCGGAAACAGAGTAGTACTTCTAGAAGTCTGTTGTTGAGGTCTGGGCCTGACAATAGAACATCACTCAATGAGACGTCTTCGCATTTGGCGCTTGAGTCGAATACCACTCTTATTTGACCCGGCTTCTTAGGATGCTACACTCCGAAGATGGGCAAGTACCAACACTCCTCTGAGTGCCGAAGTGCAGGTGCAATTTCTGCGTAGTTGTTCTGGAATATCTTCCTCATGAAGAAAGAAATGTTCCTTCATCTCAGGTGACTTCTGAAGCTTGTGTCTGAGGGAGATGAATCGGCTGTAGACCAGTTCCCTGTTGTTGGGTAGGCGCTTTCTCTAAGGTCGAAATAGTAGAGGTGCGACCCAACTGTTCGACTTGTCATTGACTATCTATCCATGATGTCCAAGAACATTCCGTCTTCTATAGACATCGCTACCTTGTCATCTTCCTTTGTCATGTGGAAGACTGTACAGTACATCCTATTTGGTCTTGTTCATTTTCACAGGCATGGTCTTCGTTGGTAGGAACTGAGAATGGACAAGGTAGGGGAGTGTTGTTTGGTAATTCCTTTACCACCAGAATATTGTGACATGGCTGGAAGAGAGACAGATGTCCAATTTCTAGCGTGCTGGTAAGCATACTGTTGACTGAGGTCAACTTGTGTGCTCCTCCTAGACACATGTCTCCTATAATGACCCATCCAAGGTTGAGCCTCTGTGCGTATGGAGCGCTCTAGGATCCGTTGATATATTGTCTAGTCTTGTGGGCTGGTAGTATATCTCATCCCAGGAGTAAAGCTATTGGCGCCTCTGGATCCAACTCCGGTATCGGGTGGGCTATACGCTTCAGGTGGGGGTGATGTGTCACCACCTCCGGTGAAGCTATCTTGGACCTGTTGTTGGGAATCTGGTTGCCCTCCAGGATGGTCGGTAGTGATAGGCATTTCTAGCCATCTATGGACTCCACCTTGTGCCAGTAGCTTTCCTCCCTGCCATCTCAACGGTACCTGAACACATCCTCAAGGAGTAGGGAGAATCGGGGCCTACGATGCAGAAGTTGTCAAAGAAGATGGACCTGGCTAAATACCTATTACTTTGGTCATCCAGGATTGCATATATCTTGAAGGCTTTGTCCCTGCGGCCTGCTGGGTAGACTCGGACAAGGCAGATTTTTGAACTGGATCTTCCTCCTATGAGTCCCTTACAGATCTCCATACATTGAGAGGTGACCACAGGGGTGTCTTCGTCAGTATTCTTCTGCTTCTCATTGTGCTCCTCTGCCTGTGACAACACTCATGGAGGTGGTTCAGGGTGCAAGGCTGTGATCTGTGCTGCTGCACTCTGCACATTTCATGCTAGCTTCACAGTTCCTAGCGAGGTGAGAGGTTGTGGCACAGCATTTGAAGCAGATGTTGTTTTCCTTGAGGAAACCTTTGCGATCCTCCAAAGACTTCTCCCTGAAGGCTCTGCATTTCAGTAGAGGATGTGTTTTCCTGTGTAGAGGACACTGCTTACTGACATCTTAAGGTTTGTTCTCTTCTGGAGGGGGCTTACTTGTGAGGAGGACCTGTGGAAACATTATTAGTTTTGTGGACTGCCACAAGTGTCTTAGTGGGTTTGACACCGAGGGCAGTGGAACATGACAGAGTGAAGTCAAAACTAGGGTAATTTCTGATCCTAGCTTGTTGGGTGACAAAATATACAAATACAGTGAAAGGAGAGAACTGGTACATTATAAGTTTGCTTATACCATGAACCATATGTAACCCACTTTTCACCAGTGTAGGCTGGTCGATGTAGTGCGTCGGGGCTGTCGTCCATGCTGGAATGTTGATGGACTTACTCTGCGACGTGCTGCGCTGGATCTTGCTGCTCTAGATCTGTTCCAAGGACGTTGCTGCTTCTCTTATTATCAGGATCCTTCATAGCTTCCAAGTACTCTGCTTTAGCTATTGCAGCTGCTGTCTCTTTGTCTGTCACAAGTCTTTCTAGAGACGCTTGCAGGCGCGCACTCTCCGCCGCTTGCTTTGCCTGCAAACGCGCAGCTTCTGCATTTCGGTCTGCCCGCAGTTGTGCGGCTTCGTCTTGCAGGCGTGAGGTTTCCGCCTCTCACTCTACCTGCAAACATGCAGTTTCCACCTCTCGTTCTGCGTGCAAACATGCAGTTTCGGCTTCTCGCTCTGCCTGCAGATGTGCCTTTGCTGCTTCATGCTCTGCTTGTTTCAGCTTTAGATGCATCACTTGTTCGGCAAAGGAGGACCTCGCTTTGTCCGCTTCGGCACGAGCAACAGCAGCAAGCTCTGCCATTGATGACCTGCTAGAGCTTGCTCATGGCCTCATCTTGAATGAGGAGGTGCTGCCCAGAGACATTGTGTGCTTAGCTGCGCACTGTTGAGTATGTTGTCGGGAAACCGAGTCTATGTGTGAGCGGGCTTCTTCTTGGTGGGAATGGCGAAGCACTTGTTGGCGGGCTGCACTCCTGTTCTACGGCTGTATGGTGGCTGCTGTGATACCTGTATGCGGAGCAGTGTGGGTGTTACCGGTCCTGTACAGTCTGATCAAGTACAGCCTGCTACCGGCTATCAGTTTTACTGAAGGCAGCTAACTTATTACTGGGCCCTGGACTCTTATTCCCTGTGGCTTATGGCGGCTGCTGTAATACCCTTATGCGGAGCAGTCTGGGTGGTAGCGGTCCCGTACAGTCTGTGTAATCGCTGCGTGCGACTGGCGGTCTGTTTTTAATGTTCTGCCTTCCTCCACGTATGGTGCTGTGTGGATTTCAGCATACAGCTAAACCTCATCCACTTCCCGAGTAAACAGACTGTATGGATGCTTACGTCTATATTTATTGAGGTGATGATGTGAACTTGGTAACAGTGAACGATGACGGTGGACAATAAAGGACGATATAAGATCACAAAGTGAACGGTAACGGAGTGGTAAAAACTACAAGGGAATAAACAGTGTATCAGTACTGGCAGATAACAGAGACAACAGCATGATACAGGGTGCAATTAACATCAGTAACTGGGGCTTTACAGAAACTGCACAGAAATCGCATAATCCACAATTGCTGAAACACTGTTCTGCTCTATACAGAAGTACAATCTATCTGTAAGCAGTGCAAAAACATTATAATAAAGTACAGGATACATTGCACAATATACCTAACTACACAGTATGTTGCACTGTGGCTGCATATACAGATTCTTACATAACACACAGGTACTTTTGACCCTCACCAGAATCTGCTAGTCAGGAGCAGTGCTTTGTAGGGAGAGAGTCATGAACATGTGTAAGACTCAAAGGTCCAGGAGAAAATGTCTGCAACCTTCTTGCCCGGGAAACTAAGGGGGCGGTACTAATCAGAATACATTACTTGTTAAATGGGAAAAGTTCCTGAATCCAGGGACAGGACAAATGGGTACCTAATGACATCTATTGATTATAACTGGTACTACACTATGAATTAACTTGCTGCACAATAATGGGCAGAGCAACCACACTTCCCCTGCTGCGGGTTGCGTGTTCCTGCCAAGTCTCCCAGCTTTTTGCATTCTCTGGTCTTTTTAGCTCAGCCACGCCCCCTGCTGTTGAGTGTAAAGGTCGGTTTGGGTTTCTAAGCTTTCTCCTGGACAACAAAGGTGACAGCCCAGACAGCTCCGGACCTGGCGCAAGAGAGGTATCCCTGGTCCAGTCCTTCTTCTTACACTCCCCCTCTCCTTTTGCTCGCCAGTCCACGGGTGAGAGTTCTTGTAGTACACGTTGACATTCTTATAATCCTTGGACGATTCGTTGCCAAATAAATTGGTCTTGATCCTATCTATTGGGGGGTTTCCTGGCTGTTGCCCGTTCGGAGCGCTGTAAGTCAGAAGGAATAGTCAAGTCAGGTCAAGTCTGGCTGAACAGACGAGGGCGGGGACGCGCCTGGTTCCAACGGAGCAGCCACTTCAGGGACTTCAGGCACCTGTCCCTCTCCTGGGTCTACAGGCGACAGATCAGGAAATTCTTCCTCTTCACAATCACCAACTACCAGAGGGAGTATTTCAGGAGCACTTTACATCTCTTCTACTTGGTCAGGATCTCTCGACAAGCAGGAACGCAGCATATTCTGGTGAACTACTCGAGTGGGGGCATTTTCTTCCCCTTCCGGTTGGACTTCATAGACGGGCCCTACAGAGTTGATTCTCCGCTTCATCCAATACAGGTTTTTTTCCCACCGGTACTCCAGTTTGTCCCGAGGATGCTTATCTCAGACCATCACAACGCTGTCTCTGTATCCTCTAGTTCCTGAAACTTATTCTGCACCAGGCAATGTAGTGTCTGCAGACGATAACGATGTTCTCGGACCCAGGTGGACACCCCCCGTCTGTGGGTAGTCCTCCTCTGGATCCAATTCTAGCTCAGTAATTTCACTTCATGGCTGGCTGAACAGCAGGGTATATGGAGTATAACCGGCGGTGCGATGTACTCTGTTATTGTACGCCCACACTAACTCAGCTTCGAAATCAGGCGACCGGACATTTCATTCTTCCTCTACCATCCTTAACCTCTGGATTAGAGTTTCATTGAATCGTTCACAGGCTCCATTTCCCTGAGGATGATAAGGCGTCATCTGAGATTTCTCAATCTGGTACAAGCGATGCAGTTCTTCCATCACTCACTCAAGAAACAAGCGCCTTGATCGGAGTGGATTCTCTTCAGGCAGCAGTACACTTGAATGAAATTCTTGCAAATGGCACGTGCTACTGATTCAACAGTTTGATTACGTGTTAGAGTCACAACGGCAAACTCAGTGAAGTGGTCCGTCATCACCAGACAATGCTCATATCCATGGTGATCTAGACCTATCATCAGGTAATCTATCATCAATACTTCTAGAGAGGCAGAAGTCACAATGGTGTGTGTGGGAGCTTTCTGCTCTGGAGGTTTAGCTAATTCGCAGTTTCTACATTGCTGACAGGCCTCTTCCACCACGGCTTTCAGTCGAGCATGATAAACTAGCTTTTGCAGCCACTGAAATGTCTTCTCTTGACTGAAGTGAGCTCCTCTTTCGTGTGCTTCCGTCGCCACCTTATGTAGCAGCGTCTCAGGGATCACCACCTGCCAGGTGACACCCAGTTACCATTGTAATTGGATCTTTCGGTATAACAGCCCATTCTTCAGTTGGAGCCTTTCCCACTGCCATAGGATCTGCTGAGTTCCTGGGGACAGGGCATCTCTCTCTGACTGGGAAATTGTTTTAGAGTTACCCACTGTCTCATTTGAGCGAGTTCCCCATCTTTCTGTTGTAATCAGACCCACTCGTCATGTGACCGTCCCAGTATGGATTCCCGGGACATTGCCTGTATCTGTTCCAGTGTAGCCGCCAATGCCCTGGCAGAATCACGGAACTCTGGGACCTCTTCAGCCTGCAGTTCTTTGTCTTGGTTGGGCCCAGGTTTCTTGTGTGTCACTCTGGATAAGGCATCTGCGAAAGTATTCTCAGCTCCCCTTATAGGCGATTCTATATCGATACTTCACCATCTGAGCCACCCAGCACTGCTCCAGGGCCCCTAGTTTCATGTTTTCCAGGTGGGCTAAAGGGTTATTGTCGGTGCGTACTAGGACTTCAGAGCCAGACAAGTATTCTGCAAACTTCTCAGTCATGGCCCACACTAATGCCAACAGCTCCAGTTTGAATGAATTGTAGTTGTCTGGATTCCATTCAGAGTAGTGGAGGGATCAGTTCGGGTAGGCGATCACTTGCTCTTTTCCATCTTGGATCTGGGACAACACAGTGTGAAGAATAAATTTTTGGGAGAAATCTGCATAGGCTAGCACCGGCGCTTCAGTCAGAGCTACCTACAAAGCTTGAAATGCTTTCTCCTGGTGATCGCCACACGAAATAGTCCTGTTTTTTGTACCAAATGGCACCTCTTTCAACAGTTCCAACAGTGGGTTCACAGTGGGTTCACAATGCAAGTGAAGTTCTTTATGAATCACTGATAATACCCGGTGAGCCCCAAGAAGGCCCGAACATCTTTCACAGTCTTCGAGGTGGGCCAATCTTGTACTGCTGCAATTTTCTCATGGGACAATCTCACCACTTCTGCAGAGACGACATGTCCCAAGTACTCAATCTGGGTGTGAAACAGATGACACTTCTGAGGCTTCACTTTCAAACTGTGTTTGCAGACGGCTCAACACCTGTTCCAGTCTCTGCAGATGTTCCTTGAACGTGGTGTCGTACACGTTTATATCGTCCAGATATATGAGAGTGGCCTCAAAGTTCAAGTCGCCTAGACACCTCTCGATGAGTTGCTGGAAAGTACCAGGAGCGTTAGCTATGCCAAACGGCATCTGGTTGAATTCGAACAAGCCCATAGGCAGTATGAAGGCCGTCTTCGCTTGGTCATGCTCGGACATAGGTACTTGCCAATAGCCACTGGCTAAATCCAACGATGAGAAGTATTTCGTATTTCCCAGTGCAGACAAAGATTCCTCGATCCTTGGTAATGTATATGATTCTCGCACAGTTCAGGCATTCAGCTTATGATAGTCCACACAGAAACGTAAAGTTTCATCTTTCTTTCGTACCAGCACAATGGGAGCAGCGCACAGACTCTTACTCTCTCGAATAACACCACTCTGTAGCATCTGTGTCAGCATCCCCTTCACCTCTTGGTACATTTGCGATGGGATTTGTCAGTATCGTTCTCTTATGGGTGCAGCATTTTCAGTTGGAATCTCGTGGGTGATTGCTGTAGTGCGGCCGAAATCATCCTCATGACGTGCAAACACGTTCTGATATTGCCCTATTAGAGCTTCCACCTGCTGTACCTGTTGTGATGTAAGTCCTGTTAATTCAGCCCACATTTGCTCCAGAATGCGGCACCCCTCCCGCAGGTGCTGGGGTTCTGGTACCGAAGACGTATCTACAGTCACAGTTCAAGGATCTCCCTGTTTCACTGACAATTGAACGGCCTGTGGTGGTATCAGTTCTTCTGGCATGCCCAGAATTTGTGCTACTTCACTCCTGGGTGGGAGCATGAGATTACCTTCCCCTAGATTAACACATCACACTGGAACCATCCCGTCATGCACATTAGCTAATGTCCACGCAACAAGGAGCCCTGGAGGTAGTTGCTCCATAAAAGCTGGCTCTATCTGTATCTTGACTCCTTCCTTCTGTCACGCCCAGCACCGCCGCCGTGACTTACCTGCACACCTCCCGGCGCGCCCCCGCTCCACGACGCGTCCCCGCTCCTGACATCCGGCCTCCTCCTCGTTGCTCCTGCGCACCTGCGCCCAACGCTTTGACTGGAACCTGTGACACGGTGGCTCCGCCCCCAACATGGCGGCACCTACCGTCTATTTCTTCCCGGCGACTTCCCAGGTAAGACGCCTGTGTATCTTTGCAGTGTCGCTGTCCGTTCGGCCAGCGTTCACCCATCTCCCAGGCCCGTTATCCCTACCTTGTTTTCTCTGCCTGTGCTGCCGCTGATAGCTTCTGTGTCCTCCTCCTCGCTATCGCTGTGTCCCTGTCTCTGTCTCCCCTTTGGTGTCTCCCCCTGTGCTACTGCCTCTGGTAACCTGTCTGAGTGCCTCCTGCCTATGGGTCCCTTTGTCTGTTCTACCTTAGGTACTTATCTTCGTTGTTACCATCTCTCCTTCTCTTGCAGCCTCCAGTCTCTGCCAGTCCTGAGTGCTCCACGTCCTTGTCCCTCTCAGGCTCTGTGTTCACTGTTACTTCCTCTCTGTTGCTTCTCTGACTCACTACCCTAGCCTCCCTGGTACTTACCCAGTCGCCCCTTTGGTCCGGCTGTCACGGTTTCATCCCTTGTGGGCCTGCCCCTAACACTCCCTGTATAGGGGGTGGCTCCACCTGGTCAGCTTGCCCGCGGGGGCTCTGGAGCCATGACCCAGAGGGTCCACTCCGGGTTGTTCTAGCTTTATCTACCCATCCTAGTACAACCGTAACACCTTCCAAGCCCAGACTGGCAGAGTGAGCACGGTTTGACCCAGTGGCAGAACAAGGTTGGCTGCGGCTGGGACAATCACTTTTTCCAGCATCTTCCCATCACTAAAGGTTTCTTGGCTTGGGCCATACGGATTAACTGCTGAAACACTTGTCTCCGGCGATCAACACTACTCCCTTCTGAGCCAGGTCTTTGCCACAGACAGTGATTTGCATCCAGACCACCTCTGCGACCGGAATGGGTAAGTGATTAGCAGCCATCAACTTTATCACCGGGTCCATTCAGGCCGCATTGCTTCAGGAAATGTCGTCTGAAGTAGATTTCAGGCATCGTGGTCACCTGTGAGCCAGTGTTAACCAAACAGCAAATGGCCCGACCATCCATTTTCGGCCCAGAGAAGAGGACACATGGAAACTAGACTTGTGGGACTTCTAATTCTCCTTCTTGACTGTTCAGGTTCCAGGCAGCATCCCTCAGCCTCGGAGCCTCCTAATTTAATGGATGGCGCTGAAGGGGCTGCCCCCATCGTTCACAACCCCGAGCCAAATGTCCAATCTCACCACAGTTGTAGCATGTAGGGAGTTCTTCTCAGCGAGACGTTCTCACTTCGTGACGAGGTTCAGAACCAGTTCTACCAGTTTATTATTTCAAGATCTATTGATTAAATGTTGATTAAAATTAACCTTGTTCATAGGAAAACATCTTTAATATTTTCATGCCTTGTTCAAGGCATTGAACTATTTGACGCTTTTTAGTAACATAGAGATCCTTTTTCTTTCCCATATTGCTTGAAACTTGTGGTCTGCTTAATAATGTGGCATATGTTTCTTAAGTAGTTTTCATTTAATTGAGCGCACGTGGCAAACTAATTATTTGAGATTGATTTCAGTGATCCAAAGGCCATGAGACTCCCCAACTCCATCAATGAGTTTGTGAAAAACAAAAGACTACATCTTTATGAATTTTAAATCCAAATTGCAAAATAATTTGGAAAGTAGTGTAAAAACATGCCTGAGTGTAGAAAAAAATGTACATGAAATTATAGAAGCTGGATTCAAATATTGCATTCAGGGAACTTGTCGCTGACATTTGAGGTGAGGCTGCTAATAAGGATCAGAAATTACTTGCAGATTGTTGTTTATAATGGCTGCACTGTAATAATAATAAGCAAATGCTTCAAAATTAATGAAATATGTAGAGTGCTTTTATGTTAACATCTCTACATTTCTTGGTTTTGATTTTGGTTCTATCGGGATATCTTTGCAATGAGCCATGTTCTGTTAGCCCATATTAGTATTAGACACAATGTTCGACATACAGAAAACTTCTCATGCCTCCCCCACCCTAATGGGCAATGTCACCCACCCCCCACCACCCATGGGCAATGCCATGGCATGGAGGTCAAAATTAAACTGCTAATATTTGCGTATCGTGATAGGGTGGGCTCCTAGAGTCATTTCTACTTGTAGGACATAGGTGCCCCACTCTGACACTGCTCAGGATGCACTAAAATAAAGTTGCATGTTTAAAGTGATCCTGTCATCACATTTTTGGTCTACCAGCTTAAAATATCCTTTAATTTAGTTTCACCTATGCATTACAGAACTAGTTTTGAAACCCCCTGACTCCCCAAAATACCCTTTTTATTCCACCTGCACTGTATGTAAATCTGTTTTGTCCGGGCCGATGGCTGTCGCTTAGTTTCCCTCTCTCCACCCCTCCTTGGCATGCTGTACGTATTCCTTTCTGTTAATATCACAGATCGCAAACAGCTTTTGCGCGTGCGCATTGAAATGGAATCTCGTGTGTGTGCGCAGTATGCTTTGCCCACCTGTGGGAGAAGCAGAAAATCAGTATAGCGCATGCGCCGGCATACGCAATTCCTTTTTCTGTCTGTTCCAGAAGTATTTTCCTACCATTTTTCTGTGTTCCCTACCGCGTCAGTTTTCCGGCGTCAGGGAACACAGAAATAGAAGGGAAATACTTCCAGGACATATAAAGCAATTGCGTATGCCAGAGCATGCGCAATACTGATTTTAGGCTTTGCCCATAGTTGGGCACAGCATACTGTGCATGCGCAAGATGCATTTCAAATGCGCACGCGCAAAAAATGTGCGCCATTGTTGAAATTCATCGCAAGAAATGTGTTCAAGCAAGGAGGGGTGGAGAGATGGAAACGAATACACGCCCATCGGACCTGACAGAACAATTAACATACAGTGTGGGAGGAATAAAAAAAGGTATTTATGGATGATACATAGGGAGTCAGGGGGTTTCAAAACTAGTTCTGTAATGCATAGGTGACACTAAATTAAAGGATATTTTAAGCTGGTAGACTAAAAATGTGATGACATGTTCACTTTAAATTGTGGCCACTTCAATTTCTTAGTCTAGTTTTATTTTTATATTCCATTTCTAAGAATCTACATTAAATGCAGGATGGTTACCCCTTTCTGACATGTGACGTACTATCCCGTCCACGGTACCCGGGCCCCTATGATCGGGGACGAGAGAGTACATCATCGCGATCAGCGGCACCCCCGGGGGGAGCGCCGCTGATTGCGGCCGGGTGTCAGCTGATTATCACAGATGGCACCCGGCACTATGAGTCAGGGGCAGTCATGGACCGCCCCCGACACATTAACCCCCGGCACACTGTGATCAATCAAACATGATACCGGAGGATCAGGGAAACATCGGCAGGGAGGGGGCTCCCTCCGTGCTTCCCTGAGACCCCGGAGCAGCGCGATGTGCAGCACTGCTTCGGGGGCCTCCTTCCCTGCAGGTCCCCGGATCCAATATGGCCACGGGGGCTTTGAGGGGCCTTCAGGGAGGTGGCTTTTCTCAGTGCCTGCAAAGCGCTGGGCTGAGGAAAGCCTGTGCAGCGCCTGTCAGATCGTTGATCTGTCACAGCACTGTGTGACGTGACAGATCAGCAATCTGACACATGACAGTGATGCCCCCCCCCCGGGGACAAAGTAATAAAGTAAAAAAAAAAGTGTAAAAATAATTTATAAAAAAATCGCTAAATAAATTAAAAAATATATATATTACCTAATAAATTCATTGTTTGGAATTAAAAAAAACAATAAAAGTACACATATTTAGTATCACCACATCCATAACGACCCGCCCTATAAAACTGTCCCAATTGTTAACCCCTTTAGTTAACCCCTTAAAAAGTAAAAATAAAAAAACAAAGCAAAAAATAATGCTTTTTCATCATACCGCCGAACAAAAAGTGCAATAACGCGTGATCAAAAAGACAGATCTAAATAACCATAGTACCACTGAAAACGTCATGTTGTCCCGCAAAAAAACGAGCTGCCACACAGCATCATCAGCGAAAAAATAAAAAAGTTATAGCTCGCAGAATAAAGCGATGCAAAAATAATTATTTTTCATATAAAATTGTTATTGTATAAAAGCACCAAAACATAAAAAATGGCATAAATGAGGTATCGCTGTAATCGTACTGACCCGAAGAATAAAACCGCTTTATCAATTTTACCACACGCGGAAAGGTGTAAACGCACCCCCCCAAAAAAATTCATGAAATGCTGGTTTTTGTTCATTCTGCATCCCAATAATCTATATAAAAAGCGATCAAAAAATGTCACGTGCCCGAAAATGGTACCAATAAAAACATCAACGCGTCACGCAAAAAATAAGATCTCACATGACTGTGTGTCAAAATATGGAAAAATTATAGCTCTGGAAATGTGGTGATGCAAAAACTATTTTTACAAAAAAAGCGTCTTTTAGCGTGCGACAGCTGCCAAACATAAAAACCAGCCATAAATAGTAAATCAACCCCCCTTTATCACCCCCTTAGTTAGGGAAAAATAATAAAATTAAAAAAAAAGTATTTATTTCCATTTTCCCATTAGGGTTAGGGCTTGGGTTAGAATTAGGGTATGTGCACACGCTGCGGATTCTGCTGCGGATCCGCTGTGGATTGGCCTCTGCGGATCTGCAGGAGTTCTGCAGACATATTACAGTACCATGTTAGTAAATGGTATTTCAAATCCGCAGTGCACATGCTGCGGATTTTTCTGTGCGGATTTGCTGCGGTTTTAAATCCGCTACATGTCAATTCTTTCTGCGGATTCCGTGGCGGTTTGCCACCTGTTCCATTGTCCAGGTGTCAAACCGCAGGGGAAAACCACTGGCAAATCCGCATGAAAACCGCAGGTCACTTTACCTGCGGTTTTACCTGCGGATCTACATGGAAAAATCAGCAGGTGAATCCGCAGTGTGTGCACTTACCCTTAGGGTTGGGGCTAGGGTTAGGGCCAGGGCTAGGGTTAGGGCTAGGGCTGAGATTAGGGTTAGGGGTGTGTTTGGGTTAGGGTTGGAGTTAGAATTGGGGGCTTTCCACTGTTTAGGTACATCAGGTGCTCTCCAAATGCAACATGGCGTCTGATCTCAATTCCAGCCAATTCTGCATTGAAAAAGTCAAACGGTGCTCTGTTGTGAATTCCCTTGCTCAGACTTCTGAGCAGAAGCGCCCTCTGGTGCTTACTGGGAGTAGTGGAGCTGGCCAGGTTGATGGAAGTTTCACATATGACGACGATAATTGGGAACCTGGGATTACTGGCTGGGAGCACATAACTGAGCTGGCTGCTCTTGGTAGTTGCTGGTGATTTCCTCCTTGTGCATTTGGAGTTCTTTTGTCTCCTGCCTGATCTGCATGGTTCAGTTAAGTGATTCTTTTGCTAATCCTTTGCATCTAATCTAGTTGTGTTGATAGGATCAGGGGTCTGCAATCCACTTAGTTACCAACCTCTCTGGTTTTCTGGTGCCTTAGCCTCTTCCTGCCATCCTCCTCGGTGACCCATTCATAACAGAATCACGAGCCTAACCGCAGACTCTAGGGTACTCAAAAGAAGGAAAGAATTGTAAAAAAAAAAAAAAAGTAGGTGTCAGAATTTTTTTAATATATTTTTTCCTCTTTTTCTCTCGGGCCGTAGGAGGATTTTTTCCTTAATGGAGACTAAGCAATTGTCTAATCGTGTTGAGCAGCTCGTTGCTGAAGTGCGGGGAATTTCTGCCTATCTCGCTCAATCATCTGCTGTAGAATCAAAGTTCCCTACTCCTGATGTGTTTTCGGGGGATCGGTCAAAATTTTTGAATTTCAAGAAAAACTGTAAACTATTTCTTGCTTTGAAACCTAATTCATCGGGGAGCTTGGTGCAGCGGGTTAAAATTGTCATCTCCCTGCTGCGTGGCGATCTCCAGGATTGGGTTTTTTCTCTGACACCTGGAGATCCTATTCTGGCTAATGTAGATGCGCTTTTTCAGGCCCTGGGGTTGTTGTATGATGAACCTAATGCTATTGATCAAGCTGAGAAGACCTTATTGGCATTGAACCAGGGTCAGGATGCTGCGGAGTTATATTGCCAGAAGTTCCGAAAGTGGGCTGTCCTTACTAAATGGAATGATGATGCCCTAGCAGCTCTCTTTCGGAAAGGTCTGGCAGAAATTGTAAAAGATGTTATGGAGGGATTTCCTGTCCTCTCTGGTCTTAACGACTCCATGTCTTTAGCCATTCAAATTGATCGACGTTTACGTGAACGTAAAAGTACGCGAGAGGCGGTGCTGCCTTTTGAACAAACTTCTGAACCCATGCAATGTGATAGGGTTTTGTCTAGGGAGCAACGTCAAGAGTTCAGAAGGTGTAATAAGTTATGCTTCTTTTGTGGGGACGCCTCTCATGTTATTTCTTTCTAAACCAGAAAAACGTTTTGCGCACGCATTTGCGGTGGCAGTGTACAGCCTAAGTTCCTGTTGGCAGTTACCTTGATCTGCTCCTTGTCTACATTTTCTGCTAAGGCCTTTGTTGATTCAGGAGCAGCCTTGAATCTGATGGATCTTGACTTTGCCAAATGTTGTGGTTTCCCCATGGTGCCCCTGAGGACCCCTATTCCCTTGAGGGGGATTGAACATCTCAAGATGTTCCTGTTATGAGCTCATTTTCTGCTCTACCAGTTGAGAGTTCTCCTTCTGTTCTCCCTCTGGTGGTGACAGGAGGTAGTGAGGTTGGTTTAATTGGTAGTGATCTGCCACCTGATGAGGAGGAAAACGATTGGATCTCTGGAGTATCAGACTGGATATAAGACAGCCGACGCCCTATGCTGGTGATTCAGTCTGCTTCTCAGGTCTTGGACTCAGCTCTGTTCCAGTCTTCTCAAGTTAAGTTTGTTTTTGATAATGTTCACACTTGCTCTTGTTGGTCAATTCAGTTTTTTGTGTGGTCAGCGAGCCCGGCTGGGCTTTGCTGAATTTCCAATCTTATTTGTCTGTATTTGCCAATTTGCCTTTTTTTATCCCTTATTAGATTGGCCTCTTTTTGCTCTGTCTCAGAATATTTCAGAGTGCTGATATAGTGGGAGAAGTCTAGTGACTTCAGGGTTAATTTTGCTATCAGAAGTGTTGGACATTATTTTTGGTAGGGTTTTTTGGCAGATTGCAGACAGTGTCTTTCCTTTCCTGTCCTTTCTAGTTAGTTTGGCCCCATCGTTTGCCCAGCCTATTTTCCTGCCTTTGTTTGTGTTTTCATCTTGTTTCACCGTCAATATATGTGGGGGGCTGTCTTTCCTTTGGGGTCTGCTCTGGGGCAGTTAGTTTTCCTCTTTTCCTGCTTTAGGCTTATTTAGCTCTCCGGTTGTGACGAGGCATCTAAGACCATTGTAGGAATGCTCCACGACTGCTGCTAGTTGCGTGGTTAGGATCAGGGATCTGCAGTCTGCATGGTTACCAACCTCTCTGTTTTTCTGAGACTTAGCTTGTGTTGTTTTTTTTCTCCTCGGCGACCCATTCATTGCAGAATCACCAGCCATACCGCAGATTCGAGGGTACTCAAAAGCAGGAAAAAATTGTTTAAAAAAAAAAGTGTCAGAATTTTTTAAAAAAATTTTTTCCTCTTTTTCTCTGGGGCCGTAGGAGGATTTTTTTTTCTCCTAATGGAGATTAAGCAACTGTCTGATCGTGTGGAGCAACTTGCTGCTGAAGTACAGGGAATTTCCACCTACCTCATTCAGTCACGTGCTGCTGAGCCCAAGATCCCTACTCCTGATGTGTTTTCTGGGGATCGGTCTAAATTTCTGAATTTTAAGAAAAATTGTAAATTATTTCTTGCCTTGAAGCCTAACTCATCGGGGAGCTCGGTGCAGCAGGTTAAAATTGTCATCTCCTTGCTGCGCGGCGATCCCCAAGATTGGGCGTTTTTTCTGACACCTGAAAATCCTATTCTAACTAATGTGGATGCATTTTTTCAGGCCTTGGGGTTGTTGTATGATGAACCTAATGCCGTTGATCAAGCTGAGAGAACCCTGTTGGCATTAAACCAGGGTCAGGATCCTGCAGAGTTATACTGTCAAAAATTCTGAAAGTGGGCGGTCCTTAGTACATGGAATGATAGTGCATTGGCAGCCCTCTTTCGGAAAGGTTTATCAGAGACCGTAAAAGATGTTATGGTGGGATTTCCTGTTCCCTCTGGTCTGGATGGCTCTATGTCATTAGCCATTCAAGTTGATCGGCGTTTACTTGAACGTAGAACTACACGGGAGGCGCTGCCACCTTTTGAACAAATGTCTGAACCTATACAATGTGATGGGGTTTTGTCTAGGGCGCAACGTCAGGAGTTTAGAAGGCGTAATAAGCTGTGTTTTTTCTGTGGAGACGCCTCTCATACTATTTCTGTCTGCCCTAAACGAGAGAAACGTTTTGCACACACATTTGCTGTGGGCAGTATACAACCTAAGTTCCTTTTGGCAATTACTCTGATCTGCTCCTTGTCCATGTTTTCCACTAAGGCTTTTGTGGATTCAGGAGCAGCTCTGAATCTGATGGATTTGGACTTTGCTAAACGTTGTGGTTTGTCCATGACACCTCTGCAGACGCCTATTCCTTTGAGGGGTATTGATGCTACTCCTTTGCCGGAGAATAAACCTCAGTTTTGGACCCAGGTGATAATGCGAGTTACCCCAGACCACCAAGAAAATTGTACATTTTTGGTACTGCATAATTTGCATGATACTATTGTTCTGGGTTTCCCCTGGTTGCAAACTCATAACCCAGTTTTGGATTGGAGATCTGTGTCTGTGGTGAGTTGGGGTTGTCAGTGTGTTCTTAGGGACGCTCCTGTTTTCTCTACCTCTCCTCAGTCTCATGATATTCCTGATTATCTGGCTGATTTCTCTGATGTATTTGGTGAGAGTAAGTCTGCATCTTTGCCCCCTCATAGGAGTTATGACTGTGCAATTGATTTGATGCCTGGGGGTAAATTTCCCAAGGGTCGGCTTTTCAACTTATCTGTACCCGAACATGATGCTATGCGATCCTATATTAAGGAGTTGTTGGAGAAGGGTCATATTAGACCATCCTCGTCACCTTTAGGCGCTGTTTTTTTTTTTGTGGCCAAGAATGATGGTTCATTAAGACCGTGTATTGATTATCATTTCCTTAACAAGATGACGGTTAAATATAAGTACCCGTTACTAGAGTTGAGCGATACCGTCCGATACTTCAAAGTATCGGATCGGAATGGATCGGCCGATCTTTAAAAAAAGTATCGGTATCGCCGATTCTGATACCGGAAGTCCCATTCAAGTCTATGGGACTTCCGGTATCGGAATAAGAAAAACCCTGTTTTTGCCTTGTACAGCCTCTCTGGGGTCTGTACGGGCCTTTCGGGGGGATGTGCCGGCCTGCCAGGGGGTCTGTGCAGGCTCCGGTGGTCTGTGCCGGCCTGCCGGGGGGCTGTGCCGGCCTGCCGGTGGTCTGTGCAGGCTCCGGTGGGCTGTGCCGGCCTGCCGGGGGGCTGTGCCGGCCTGCCGGTGGTCTGTGCAGGCTCCGGGGGGCTGTGGCGGCCTGCCGGGGGGCTGTGCCGGCCTGCCGGTGGTCTGTGCAGGCTTCGGGGGTCTGTGCAGGCATCGTCCGATGGGACTACAAGTCCCATCGGGCGATGCCTGCTACCATGACAGTGATTGACACATTAGCCAATGATGGGACAGTAGTAGTCCCATCATCCGGCTAATGTGTTAAATGTTAAAAAAAAAAAAAAAATACTACATACATACTACATGCATGCTACATACATACTACATGCTACATACATGCTACATACATACTACATGCTACATACATACTACATACTACATACATACTACATACATACTACATGCTATATGCATGCTACATACATGCTACATGCATGCTACATACATACTACATGCTACATACATACCACATACATACTACATACATACTACATGCATGCTACATACATACTACATACATACTACATACATACTACATACATACTACATGCATGCTACATGCATGCTACATGCATGCTACATACATACTACATGCTACATACATACCACATACATACTACATACATACTACATGCTACATACATACTACATATATACTACATGCATGCTACATACATACTGCATGCTACATGCATGCTACATACATACTACATACATACTACATGCTACATACATACTACATATATACTACATGCATGCTACATACATACTGCATGCTACATGCATGCTACATACATACTACATACATACTACATGCTACATACATACCACATATATACTACATACATACTACATACAATACATTCATACAATACATACATAGACATACAGTACATATAACATAGAGTAACATACTTACCAATACTTGTCACATTGTTCCCCGAAGCCATTGTCTTTTCCGGAATAAATATTAACATAACAAACCACAAAAATACTCACCCACGATCCGAAGCAGTCCAGGAGTGTGTCCCACGACGATCTTGGGTAGAGAACTGCAGCATCAGATGATGCTGCCGTTCTCTACGGGCTGCAGGAATCCAATGACGGAAGGTAGGTATCCTTCCGCACTGTATTCCTCCGCCACTTAAAAAAAAAAAAAGTCCCTAGTCTCACTTTATGCCATTGCTGTGTGGGAAATTCCCACACCGCGCATCATGATGACGTCAGGCCGTCAATCAACTTTGAACTTCCGATTCCGATGCCGAATTCCGATATTGAAAAAATATCGGAAGTCGGTATCGGAATTCCGATACAGCAAGTATCGGCCGATACCCGATACTTGCGGTATCGGAATGCTCAACACTACCCGTTACCTCTGATGTCTGATTTATTCTCCAGAGTTAAGAGTGCCTGCTGGTTTACTAAGCTTGACCTCAGGGGGCATATAATCTTATTCGCATCAAGCACGGGGATGAATGGAAGACGACGTTTAATACTCCGGAGGGACATTTTGAGTACCTGGTGATGCCTTTTGGGCTCTCTAATGCCCCTTCTGTCTTCCAGTCCTTTATGAATGATATTTTCCGAGACTTTGTGGATAAGTTTTTGATCATCTATCTGGATGATATTTTGATCTTTTCTAGTGATTGGGATTCCCATGTGAAACATGTCCGGACTGTGTTCCGGATTTTGAGGGAGAATTCCCTGTTTGTTAAGGGATCGAAATGTCTCTTTGGTGTACAGAGGATTTCATTTTTGGGATTTATCTTATCTCCATCGACTATTGAAATAGACCCGGCCAAGGTACAGGCCATTTATGATTGGGTTCAGCCTACTTCTTTGAAGGCTCTTCAGAAGTTTTTGGGTTTTGCTAATTTCTATCGTAAATTTATAGGTTATTTTTCTAGTGTTGTCAAACCACTGACTGATCTGACCAAGAAGGGAGCTGATGTGCTGAATTGGTCTCCTGAGGCTGTCTCAGCATTTCAGGAGCTTAAGCGGAGATTTACTTCAGCTCCAGTTTTACGGCAACCTGATGTCTCACTTCCATTTCAAGTTAAGGTAGACGCTTCTGAGATTGGTGCAGGAGCTGTTTTGTCCCAAAAAGACCCTGTGACTTCTAAGATGAATCCCTGTGCCTTCTTTTCTCGAAAGTTCTCCCCATCTGAACGCAACTATGACATGGGGAATCGGGAATTGTTGGCTATGAAATGGGCATTTGAGGAGTTGAGACATTGGTTGGAGGGAGCTAGACATCAATTTGTAGTCCTCACCGATCACAAGAATCTGATTTATCTGGAGTCGGCCAAACGCTTGAATCCTAGACAGGCTAGATGGGCCTTGTTTTTCACGCGTTTTAATTTTGTGGTCTCTTTTCTTCCGGGCACTAAGAATGTTAAGGCAGATGCCCTTTCTAGGAGTTTCTTTGCTGATTCTCTTAATGTGACCGAGCCTACTACGATCCTAGGTGAGGGGGTAGTTCTTTCTGCCATTTCACCCGATTTGAGACGCGCCCTGGAGGAATTTCAGGAGGATAAACCTGAGCGTTGCCCTATGGGAAAATTGTATGTCCCTGACCAGTGGAGGAAAAGAGTAATGTCTGAAATTCATTGCTCCGCATTGGCTGCTCATTCAGGTATCTTTGGTACCATAGATTTGGTGAGTCGGTCTTTTTGGTGGCCTGCCTTATCTCGTGATGTCAGGAATTTTGTGCAGTCCTGTGGGACTTGTTCTCGGTCTAAGCCCTATTCTCGTGCTAGTGGTTTGTTGATGCCCCTGCCGATGCCCAAGAGGCCACGGACCCATATCTCAATGGATTTTATTTCTGATCTTCCTGTCTCTCAGAGAATGACTGTTATCTGGGTAATTTGTGATAGATTTTCGAAGATGGTCCATCTTGTACCACTCCCAAAGTTGCCATCTTCTGCTGAGTTAGTACCCTTGTTTTTACAACAGGTGGTTAATTTGCACGGGATTCCTGAGAACATTGTGTTGGACAGAGGGGTCCAGTTTGTTTCCAGATTTTGGAGAGCTTTTTGTTCCAAACTGGGAATTCAGTTGTCTTCCTCCTCTGCATTTCATCCTCAGACCAATGGGCAGACTGAGAGAACAAATCAGACTTTGGAGTCCTATGTTTCATATCTGCTGATCAGGATGATTGGGTCTCATTTTTGCCCTTAACCGAATTCGCGCTAAACAATAGGGCTAGTTCTGCCACTTTGATGTCTCCATTCTTTTGTAACTTTGGGCTTCATCTTCGATTTTCTTCGGGGCAGGTGGAAGCTTCTGCCTGCCCAGGTGTGGATTCTGTGGTAGAGAGAATGCAGCAGATTTGGGACCAAGCAGAGGATAAGTTGTCCCACTTTCAGGAAAAGGCCCAACAGTTTTCCAACCGGCATAGGACCATTGGTCCCCGGTTTAAAGTGGGTGATATGGTTTGGTTGTCCTCAAAAAATATTCCCATGAAGGTTGCATCTCCAAAATTCAAGCCAAGGTTTATTAGACCTTATAAGATTTTGGAAATCCTTATTCCCTTTTCTTTCCGTTTGGCTGTTCCAGTTACGTTTAAGATTCATACGGTTCTTCATAAATCTTTGTTGAAAAGGTTTGTGGAGCCAGTAGTTCCCATGGTGGCGCCCCCTGACCCTGTATTGGTTAAGGGTAATTTGGAGTATGAGGTAGAGAAGATATTGGATTCTCGTCTGGCTAGACCGAGACTTCAGTACTTGGTCAAGTGGAAGGGTTATGGCCAGGAGGATAATTCTTGGGTCTCTGCTTCTGACATTCATGCCAAGAGATGGATTCGTGTCTTTCACCGGGCCAATCCTGATCGGCCTGGTGGTGTGGATGAGGGTTCTGTGACCCCTCCTCAAGGGGGGGTACTGTTGTGAATTTCCTTGTTCGGACTTCTGAGCCAAAGCTCCCTCTGCTCCCTCTGGTGGTTACTGGGAGTAGTGGAGCTGGCCAGGTTGATGGAAGTTTGCCATCTGACAACAATAATTGAGAACCTGGGATTACTGGCTGGGAGCATATACAGTGGGGAAAAAAAGTATTTAGTCAGTCAGCAATAGTGCAAGTTCCACCACTTAAAAAGATGAGAGGCATCTGTAATTTACATCATAGGTAGACCTCAACTATGGGAGACAAACTGAGAAAAAAAAATCCAGAAAATCACATTGTCTGTTTTTTTTTTCATTTTATTTGCATATTATGGTGGAAAATAAGTATTTGGTCAGAAACAAAATTTCATCTCAATACTTTGTGATATATCCTTTGTTGGCAATGATAGAGGTCAAACGTTTTCTGTAAGTCTTCACAAGGTTGCCACACACTGTTGTTGGTATGTTGGCCCATTCCTCCTTGCAGATCTCCTCTAGAGCAGTGATGTTTTTGGCTTTTCGCTTGGCAACACGGACTTTCAACTCCCTCCAAAGGTTTTCGATAGGGTTGAGATCTGGAGACTGGCTAGGCCACTCCAGGACCTTGAAATGCTTCTTACGAAGCCACTCCTTCGTTGCCCTGGCGGTGTGCTTTGGATCATTGTCATGTTGAAAGACCCAGCCACGTTTCATCTTCAATGCCCTTGCTGATGGAAGGAGGTTTGCACTCAAAATCTCACGATACATGGCCCCATTCATTCTTTCATGTACCCGGATCAGTCGTCCTGGCCCCTTTGCAGAGAAACAGCCCCAAAGCATGATGTTTCCACCACCATGCTTTACAGTAGGTATGGTGTTTGATGGATGCAACTCAGTATTCTTTTTCCTCCAAACACGACAAGTTGTGTTTCTACCAAACAGTTCCAGTTTGGTTTCATCAGACCATAGGACATTCTCCCAAAACTCCTCTGGATCATCCAAATGCTCTCTAGCAAACTTCAGACGGGCCCGGACATGTACAGGCTTAAGCAGTGGGACACGTCTGGCTCTGCAGGATCTGAGTCCATGGTGGCGTAGTGTGTTACTTATGGTAGGCCTTGTTACATTGGTCCCAGCTCTCTGCAGTTCATTCACTAGGTCCCCCCGCGTGGTTCTGGGATTTTTGCTCACCGTTCTTGTGATCATTCTGACCCCACAGGGTGGGATTTTGCGTGGAGCACCAGATCGAGGGAGATTATCAGTGGTCTTGTATGTCTTCCATTTTCTAATTATTGCTCCCACAGTTGATTTCTTCACTCCAAGCTGGTTGGCTATTGCAGATTCAGTCTTCCCAGCCTGGTGCAGGGCTACAATTTTGTTTCTGGTGTCCTTTGACAGCTCTTTGGTCTTCACCATGGTGGAGTTTGGAGTCAGACTGTTTGAGGGTGTGCACAGGTGTCTTTTTATACTGATAACAAGTTTAAACAGGTGCCATTACTACAGGTAATGAGTGGAGGAAAGAGGAGACTCTTAAAGAAGAAGTTACAGGTCTGTGAGAGCCAGAAATCTTGATTGCTTGTTTCTGACCAAATACTTATTTTCCACCATAATATGCAAATAAAATGAAAAAAAAAACAGACAATGTGATTTTCTGGATTTTTTTTTCTCAGTTTGTCTCCCATAGTTGAGGTCTACCTATGATGTAAATTACAGACGCCTCTCATCTTTTTAAGTGGTGGAACTTGCACTATTGCTGACTGACTAAATACTTTTTTTCCCCACTGTAACTGAGCTGGCTGCTCTTGGTAGTTGCTGGTGATTTCCTCCTTGTGCATTTGGAGTTCTTTTGTCTCTTGCCTGATCTACATGGTTCAGTTAAGTGATTCTTTTGCTAATCCTTTGCATCTAATCTAGTTGTGTTGATAGGATCAGGGGTCTGCAGTCTGCTTAGTTACCAACCTCTCTGGTTTTCTGGTGCCTTAGCCTGTTCCTGCCATCCAACTCGGTGACCCATTCATAACAGTGCTCCTTCCCTTCCAGCTCTGCCATGCACCCAAACAGTGGTTTACCCCCACATATGGGGTATCAGCCTACTCAGGACAAATTGTACAACAACCTTTGGGGTCCAATTTCTCCTGTTACCCTTGGGAAAATAAAAAATTGGGGGCAAAAATATCATTTTTGTGGGAAAAAATATGATTTTTATGGCTTTACATTATAAACTTCTGTGAAGCACCTGGGGGTTCAAAGTGCTCACCACACATCTAAATAAGTTCCTTGGGGGGTCTAATTTCCAAAATGGGGTCACTTGTAGGGGGTTTCAACAGTTTTGGCACATCAGAGGCTCTTCAAACGCGACATGACACCAGCAGACCATTCCATCAAAGTCTGCATTCCAAAACGTCAATACTTCCCTTCCGAGCCCCGACGTGTGCCCAGACAGTAGTTTTCTCCCACATATGGGATATCGGCATACTCAGGACAAATTGGACAACAACTTTTAGGGTTCAATTTCTCCTGTTATCCTTGGGAAAATAAATTGGGGACTAAAAGACCATGCTTGTGGAAAAAACATGATTTTTTATTTTCACGCTCGGGCGTTATAAACTTCTGTGAAGCATTTGGGGGTTCAAAGTGTTCACCACACATCTAGATAAGTTCCTTGGGGTCTAGTTTCCAAAATGGTGTCATTTGTGGGGAGGTTTCTACTGTTTTGGCACATCAGGGGCTTTCCAAACGCGACATGGCGTCCGATCTCAATTGCAGCCAAAAAAGTGAAATGGAGCTGCTTCCCTTCCGAGATCTGCCATGCACGCAAATAGTGGTTTACCCCAACATGTGGGGTATCAGCGTACTCAGGACAAATTGCACAATAAATTTTGGGGTCCTGTTACACTTGGGAAAATAAAAATTGGGGGTGAAAAGATCATTTTTGTAGAAAAAATATGATTTTTTTAATTGTACGGCTGTATGTTATAAACTTCTGTGAAGACCTTGGGGGTTCAAAGTGCTCACCACATATCTAGATAAGTTCCTTGGGGGGGTCTAGTTTCCAAAATGGGTCACTTGTGGGGAGTTTCCACTGTTTAGGCACATCAGGAGCTCTCCAAATGTGACATGGCGTCTGATCTGAATTCCAGCCAATTTTGCAGTGAAATAGTCAAACAGCGCTCCTTCCCTTCCAAGCTCTGCCATGCGCCGAAACAGTGGTTCCCCCACATATCAGGTATCAGCGTACTCAGGACAAATTGCACAATAACTTTTGCAGCCCAATTTCTCCTGTTACCCTTGGTAAAATAAAAAAATTGGACCTGAAGTAATTTTTTTTGTGAAAAAAGTTAAATGTTCATTTTTTTTAAACATTCAAAAAATTCCTGTGAAGCACCTGAAGGGTAAATAAACTTCTTGAATCTGGTTTTGAGTACCTTAAGGGGTGTAGTTTTTAGAATGGTGTCACTTTTGGGTATTTTATATCATATAGACCCCTCAAAGTGACTTTAAATGTGATGTGGTCCCTAAAAATAAAATGGTGTTGTTAAAATGAGAAATCGCTGGTCAACTTTTAACCCTTATAACTTCCTAACGAAAAAAAATTTTGCTTCCTAAATTGTGCTGATGTAAAGTAAACATGTGGAAAATGTTACTTATTAAGTTTTTTGTGTGCCATATCTCTGTGATTTAAGGGCATTTTCAAAATTTTTGCTAAATTTCCGTTTTTTCACAAATAAACACAAGTTATATTAATTAAATTTTACCACTAACTTGAAGTACAATATGTCACGAGAAAACAATGTCAGAATCACCGGGATCCATGGAAGCGTTCCAGAGTTATTACCTCATAAAGAGACAGTGGTCAGAATTGTAAAAATTGGTCCGGTCATGAATGTGCAAACCACCCTTGGGGATAAAGGGGTAATCTGCCAGCTGACATTTTTTTTTAAATCAGAAATGAGTATATCAGTTACACAACACTTTTTAAAACATAAAGCTAAGGATAAAATCCAAACTGTTAATATGATATTATAACTAAGAACTGCTAAAGCTCCTATCTTCTCTTCTTCATTAGCCTTGCACTCATCAATTAGTGCCCAGGTATGGTTAAAAGTAGAAACTTTTTGTTATTCTTGATTATATAAGACCTCATTAGAATATTTAACCAGCCAGATAAATAATTAGGCCGGGGTCACACTTGCATGTGCAATGCGAGAAACTCACGCATGTCTCTCGCATCAATACCGCTGGCACTCGGACCGGAGTGTGCGGCTGCTTGTCTTTCTATGCAGCTGCACATTCCGGTCTGAGTGCTGGCAGCAGTGACAGGAATTTATGTGAGAGACTCGCGCAAGTTTATTGCACACGCAAGTGTGACCCTGGCCTTAATCTGAACATGAGTCTAAAGGAGGTGAATTTCAATATACAATATATGATCTATGCACTTACCGTGAATGACTGTGCAGCCCAAAAAAATCTGAACAAAGAAAAACATTGCAAACATTCAGATGTCCTCCAATCCTTTCAGCTTTGGTCCTTCACTCCCTTAGATCTTCTTTTGTGTGACATACTGAAAACAAAACACATTAATCCCCATAAGATGAATAAATATTAATATCTAAATAGCTTCAAATAAGAATATCAGTGAGAAAACAAATGTCAGTGAATCTATTGCAGCCTGGACGGCTTGATGCCTAAATAGTTTTTAAAGCGCTTGATTTATTTAGCCCTACTCAGATGTCACTTACTGCAAATAACATTCTAAGAATATCACCATGTGTGCAAGATATTTATTAGTGGATATTTATTATAGAAAATCTCTATTAGCAACAAAGGACCCATATATCAACCACACTGAAAGGCTAAACTTGTTTAATATATTACAACAAAAGAAAGTAGGAAGAACACCTATAGAGTAATGTACTAATATACTAATGCACAAACTAATATACTAATGCACAAAGCATGGGCAACAAACAAGGAGAATTGGAACTACTAACACAGGAAAAGAAATATGATGTCATTGGAATCACTGAAACTTGGTGGGACAATACACATGATTGGAATACAAGACTAGAAGGATACAACTTATTTGCAAGAAACAGACTTGATAAACGAGGAGGAGGTGTTGCATTGTATGTTAGAAACGCGTATATCTGCACAGAGATTGAAGCTTCAGGGACTGGGAGTTCTGTGGAAACTGTTTGGGTAAGAATACAAGGACAGAACAATGGAAAGGACACCATTGTAGGCATTTACTACAGGCCGCCTGTGCAAGCTGAAGATATGGATGAACTCTTTATGCATCAAATGGCCAAGTTCTCCAAAAAATATGACATAGTTGTCATGGGAGATTTCAACTATCCAGATATTTGTTGGGAATCTCTCTCAGGCAAAACTAACAGGTCAAGGAAATTCTTATCCTCTCTTGCTGACAACTTTATCTTCCAAAAGGTAGGGGAGAAAACAAGGGAAACTGCTACCTTGGATCTAATCCTTATAAACAGGGAGGAAATGGTTGAGGAGGTAAAAGTGGCTGGGACCCTAGGAGGTAGCTATTTTAGAATTTTGGATAACTAGAGGAGGAAGACCTGTGAAGACTCAGACGTCAAGGTTAGATTTCAGAAAGGCAGATTTTAAGAGATTCAGGAAGAGAATTGGAGGGATCCAATGGCTGGATATCCTTAAAGACAAAAATGTCCAGGAAGGATGAGAAATCTTGAAATATGAAATTCTCAAAGCACAATTGTTAACAATTCCGAAAAGAGGGAAGAATAGGAAGCATTTAAGGAAGCCAGGATGGATGGACACAGAACTTAAGCACATGCTAAAAAGGAAGAAAAAAATGTTTATAAAATGGAAAGAGGGAGGTATATCTAAAGAAGAATATAATGCTGTCTGCAGAACCTGCAGGGCACAAATCAGATTATCTAAAGCTGACAATGAATTGACACTTGCAAGAGATGTCAAAAGCAATAATAAAGGATTTTGGGGATATGTCAAAAGTAAAAGAAAAGTCAAAGATGCTATAGGATTTTTACAGGATGAAAATGATGAAATGGTAAGACAGGATGTTGAGAAGGGCGAACTTTTAAATTCCTATATTGCATCTGTTTTCTCTCAGAAAGGAAATGTAACATCAACTGTTCTTCATTGTCCTATTAAGGGAATAGAAGAATCCAGGATATCTATAAACAGAAAGATAGTGAGGAAACACTTAGCTAACCTAAATGAATTCAAGTCACCAGTTCCAGATGAATTACACCCCAGAGTACTGAAGGAGATAGCAGAAGAAATTTTTGAACCCCTCTCCATAATCTTTGAAAATTCTTGGAGAACAGGAGAAGTCCCAGAAGACTGGAGAAGAGCAAATGTTGCTCCTATCTTCAAAAAGGGGAAGAAGGTGGACCCAGGCAACTATAGGCCAGTGAGTCTGACTTCTATACCAGGAAAGATCTTTGAACAAATTATTAAACAACATGTATGTCAGTACCTGGATAAGAATGAAGTGATTAAACAGAGTCAGCATGGGTTTGTAACTAATAAGTCATGTCAGACTAACTTAATTTCCTACTATGACGGAATCACTGATTGGGTGGATCAAGGAAATGCTGTAGATATAGTATATCTTGACTTCAGCAAAGCATTTGACAAAGTATCTCATACAATCCTTATTGAAAAAATGACTAAGTATGGAATGGACAAGGCAACTGTACTACATCTGGGCAATAAAAATGAAAAAAGCATATACAGAATGGGAGGAATAGGCCTAAGCAACAGCACATGTGAAAAAGACTTGGGTATACTAATAGATCACAGACTGAATATGAGTCAACAGTGTGATGATGCAGCAAAAAAGGCAAATGCAATTCTAGGATGTATTAACAGAAGCATACAGTCTAGATCACGTGAAGTCATTATTTCCCTCTACTCCTCTTTGGTCAGACGTCATCTGGAATATTGTGTCCAGTTTTGGGCACCACATTTTAAAAAAGACATCAACAAACTGGAGCAAGTTCAGAAAAGAGCAACCAGAATGGTGACCGGTCTGCAAACCCTGTCTTATGAGGAAAGGTTGCAGGATTTGGGATTGTTTAGTTTGCAAAAGAGAAGACTGAGAGGAGACTTAATAGCTGTCTACAAATATCTAAAGGGCTGTCACATTGTAGAAGGATCAACTTTATTCTCATTTGCACAAGGAAAGACTAGAAGCAATGGGATGAAACTGAAAGGGAGGAGACACAGATTAGATATTAGAAAAAACTTTTTGACAGTTAGAGTGACCAATGAGTGGAACAAGCTGCCATGAGAAGTGGTAAGTTCTCCTTCAATGGAAGTCTTCAAACAGAGGCTGGACAGACATCTGACTGGGATGATTTAGCGAATCCTGCTTGAGCAGGGGGTTGGACCAGATGGCCCAGGAGGTCCCTTCCAACTCTACGATACGATTCTATGATTCTATGATTTACCCATTAAAAAAAAACACTTTTTTGAATTTATACATATACAGACAAAAAAATAATACAGAGGCTGCTAAGCACATTTGCAGGGGAACATAGGCATATGCAGAAGGTGAAAGGACATGAAAAGTGTAGCATTAGCATAGCATAGTCCCCTAAATATAATGTGATTAATTGAATAAAACTTTCCAACACATATATGCAACAGAAGGGGAGCTAGAGTAACAGTATTTAAACTTACATGTAACTGTCACCAGCTGCCTGCAGTGTTCCCACTGCCCCAACGCACGTTTCGTTAACTCTTCATCAGGAGGTGTGATGTTCCCCTGCATGTGTGCTTAGCAGCCTCCGTTTTATTATTTTTTATCTATGTATGTATCAAATCACTAAAGTTTTTTTCTAACGGGGAAATATACTCTGTAGGTGTTCTTCCTACTTTCTTGTGTTCTAATATAGAAAATCTCTGTTGACAAATGAGTTTTAATTTTGTGTATCAGATATACAAATACCATGGTGTGATCTACACGTCAAAAGGTAGATTTTAATGTGAATCAGGGTTTAGGTTATTGCAAAAAATATGTTGTGATTTATTTCGTAAGATACAATTGTTAGGAGATTATAAGTGAAATCTGGAAAGTTTAATATGGCTTCCATAGATACTTGCACTAGTCACTCTGCTTAGTAGGCATCAAATAATGTTCTGGTTTTCCTTGTACAGAAATTTGGCCTTTGCTGCAAAAGCCCCTGGACAGGTGCCTCAGTGTAGCTGCTGGCTTAGTTTGCAAATTGGCAACAGTATGATTAACAGAGTCTAAATCAGAAGGACAGAACCATGGACAGAATCAGCTATAGTTCAATTTTTTTTCATGAATCAACAGTACAAAAGAAATAAAAATAAACTATTCAATCAAATTGTTTCTTTCTCCACTTTTCAGCCACTTCTTTTTTGATCAGAGTCAAGAACTGGTCAAATCTGTCAACATTTCTGTCCTCAGATAAGAAACAAATAACATCTGCTGCCTAAAAGATGTTTATGAAGAGCTGAGAAGGAAAGGAAGGACCTGGTGAGAAAAAGAAACAGAGACAGAAGAGGAAACTGCTGAGGCTTTCAGTGCAGAAGTAAAAACTGCTAAAAATACATCCTATAATGGCCAATATGGTCAGGTGCTCCCCATATTCACATACATAACAATTTATTCTGTAAAGTCACCCTAAAGTGCTTCCCGAATTCTGATGTACTTGTACATCCAAAGTTTGGGCCCCACGCTTGATGCAAGCCCTAGAAGCAGAGCTTGGACCATACCCAGCAGACACCAGCATCTGCCTTTAACAGTTGTAAGCAGACCTGAACTCTGACAGCTTCTGTTAACCTCTTAAATGCCTCTGTCTGACTACAACTTTTCTATGTGCTTACATCACAATAAATAAACACATTGATGAATCAGAACCATAGTGTCTAACCTAAAAGATACATACATTTCATAGCCTTAGAGAAAAAAAATCACATCTGGGAGTCCTAGACTAAATCAGTTGTAGGTACTATTCCTTAGTCCTGGGTACTATTTCAGGTAGAGAGACCAACTTCATGCAATCCTGACTTTTGTGGTGCCTTGGGGCATAATTACCAAAAAGGAAATGGGACACATTTTCATCCAGGATGAAAAAGTCGCTATATTCCATGTTACCAAATATTCACAAAGTTCTAGTAAAGAACAATTTTATCTAGTGTTAATAACTTATGTGAAACTCTTTGCATGTTTTATCATATTCATTGATTCCATTCTTCGACCTCTAATTGAAACTCTTCCCTGATACCTGAAGGATACAAATACTGTATATATCCTGAAGAAGATAGATGGAATCCAACTAGGTGATGACATATTGTTGACAAATAGCGACATTGAATCTCTATATACGTTAACTAGACACAACAGGGTAGAAGCTGTTAGATTCTTTCTAATGATGTGTCAAGCATTGACAAGGAGGTATGTGAATTTATTCTTGGACTCTTGAAATTTGCAATAACCCACAACTTTTTTCTCTTCAAAGGATCCTTCTGCCTACAGTTCCAGGGACTGAAATAGGGGTGGCTTGTATTCCCTCATTTGAATATCTGTTTCTGGGAGTGATTTCTTATCTAGCACCCCAGGTTGATAAAGTTCAATTCTGGGGGTCGCTATATTTGACTTCTGTGGTAGGGTTTAGTTGAGGATTTACATGCCCACATGCAAACTTTAAATTCAAATAAAATTAATAATAAGCTTAAATACAAAATGGACATTTTATTACATGTGGACAAACAAGGTTTATTGAAACAGATGTTTTCAAAAACAAAAGGAGCAAGTTAATACATGTTGAATCCTCCCATCCACATTGTTTAATTAATGGGATGCCAAAGGGAATATTTGAGGAGGATATCTCAAGTGAAGCTGATTTTGAACACCAGATCAAGGATCTCAATATAAATTTTTTGGCACATAGTTCACCGAGAAGTCCATCCAGTGGCGATACATGAGGACAAAAAAAAACATTTTCTAAAAGTGAAAAGAAGGTAATATTCATCTCTTCAAATAACTCTAAATATCACAAAATGTGGATGGCCCTCAAAAATTAGACAACACATCTCCAATAACCCTGTAATCACATATAGTCATTCCATGAATCTGAGGGATATCTTAGTGTATAAGGCAGAAAGAAGGTTAACAAATTTGTTTCCAAAGACCCAAAAGGTTACAAAGGTTGGGACTGTCATTCATATGGTGCATGCGCGGCATGTCCCATCATTGAATATATAAATTCTTTTAGGCTATGTTCACATATTGCATTTTTGCTGTTTTTCTCCTAAGGCAAAACCTGCTCTCATAGCAGTAAGAAACTTGCATCCTGTGTAGTTCTGGGCTGATTCCTGACTTTTCTCAGAATCATCATTACCCCACAAGGCGAGATCCTGCATGGAGCCCTAGACTGAGGAAGACTGACAGTCATCTTGTGTTTCTTCCATTTTCTAATAATTGTGCCAACAATTGTTACTTTCTCACCAAGCTGCATGCCTATTGACCTGCAGCTTGTTCCTCCGTAAGTTCTGCAGTTCTGTAATTTTGGTTTTCATCTTGCAAAGAAGAGGCTGTCTCTGGCTGTGGAAAAGAACTGTCTTGTGTCTGTGGACCCACAGATTCTGTAGGTTCTTCCGCCTTTAAATTGACTACAATCCTGTAAAGTGGAAGCCTCCACCCCACTTCCGACTGATACCACTGGAGGACTAGTTCTTCCATTGCTGCTGTTGTTCTGTCTCTGTATTCTTTGTAGCAGATGGAGCAAAGGCCATTGGTTTCTGGATTACCATAGATGCCATAACCATTAGAATAAAGTGGAGGAGCCAGGTTATGGTTGTTCTCTTGCGCCATGTTCATCCACCATACAGCTCACAAGCAGGCTGGAGTATCGGAGTGGGGACCCCTGGGCAGATAGTCTCGTTGAGAGCTGGATCAATGTCCCTAGATTCCCGCACGTATGTCTCCATGTTTGTCGCCTGTTAGACTCACGTTACGCAAGATGGATGGGACTTTGTTGCGGGGATAAGCTTTATTGGTGTCAGTCACTTCTTTTTTTCACAGAAGGAAGTGACCGACACCGGTAGCTCTTCTCCCCACAATCAGAGACAGCCTCTTCTTTGCAAGATGAAATTCAGAAGACAGAACCTCAGAACTGACAGAGGCACAAGCTGCAGCTTCAGATAGAGGACAGAATTCTTCTGGAGAACAAGAATGTTGTTTGCAAAAGGCCAAAGTCAAAAAGACAAACTGCTGCCACATGTGCCACAGAAAACTTGGACAATAATCACTGACCTACTACTATGTAAAATATTACATTCCATTCCTCCTACAGTTAGGTCCATATATATTTGGACAGAGACAACATTTTTCTAATTTTGATTCTAGACATTACCACAATGAATTTTAAACAAACAAAACAATTCAGATGCAGTTGAAGTTCAGACTTTCAGCTTTCATTTGAGGGTATCCACATTAAAACTGGATGAAGGGTTTAGGAGTTTCAGCTCCTTAACATGTGCCACCCTGTTTTTAAAGGGACCAAAAGTAATTGGACAGATTAAATAATTGTAAATAAAATGTTCATTTCTAGTACTTGGTTGAAAACCCTTTGTTAGCAATGACTGCCTGAAGTCTTGAACTCATGGACATCACCAGACGCTGTGTTTCCTCCTTTTTGATGCTCTGCCAGGCCTTCACTGCAGTGGTTTTCATTTGCTGTTTGTTTGTGGGCCTTTCTGTCTGAAGTTTAGTCTTTAACAAGTTCTAATGCTTCTAATGCTCTGTCTACTACTCCTCATTGCCGGCGACGTATCCCCAAATCCTGGCCCTCCTCAACACATCCCTACACTCACTTCTATCACCCTGCCACGATCCTCTACACGTCTTCACAACCATGATAACCTCATACTCATTCATCCAGCCCCCACTCCCCCAACCCCCTTACCTGGAGCCCTATGGAACGCATGCTCTGTCTGCAACAAGCTATCATTTATCCATGACCTCTTTATCACCAACAAACTCTCCTTTCTTGCCATCACTGAAACCTGGCTCACTCCCTCTGACACAGCCTCTCCAGCTGCGCTTTCCTATGGCGGATTCCATCTCTCTCACACCCCTCGCCCCAGCTACAAACGTGGTGGAGGAGTTGTCTTGCTCCTTTCTGATACCTGCTCCTTTACCCCAATTCCTCTGCCATCCTCCGCTACTCTTCCCTTGTTCGAGGTGCACTCCGTCCGCATCTATTCTCCCTCCAACCTTCAACTGGCTGTCATCTACCGCCCCCGAGAACTAGCCATCTCCACCTTTCTCGACCACTTCACCACCTGGCTACTCCATTTCCTTTCTGCTGACATCCCCACCATCATCATGGGCGACTTCAACATCCCCATTGACACTTCCACCCCGGCTGCCTCTAAACTTCTATCGCTCACGGCTTCCCTCGGCCTCACTCAATGGTCCTCTGCGGCCACTCAAAAAGATGGTCACACGCTGGACCTTATCTTCACCTGTCTCTATTCCCTCACTAATCTCAATAACTCACCCCCCGTCTGACCACAACCTACTGACATTCTCTACCCTCTCCTCTCCTACTGCACAACCCCCGCTCCATAAACTCGCTCACTCTCGCAGGAATCTCAAACACCTCAATTTACAATCACTCTCTGAGTCCCTTCTCCCTCTTATAGACATAGCTTCCCTTCATGACACAGATGCTGCTGCCACTTTTTATAACACCATAATAACAGCAACACTTGATTTGGCTGCCTCTCTCACGCAGAGCAAAACTCGAATAATCAACAGGCAGCCCTGGCTGACCAGCCTGACCAAAGAACGGAGACGGGGTTCCAGGGCTGCTGAGCGGAGATGGAAGAGAACCCATTCTACTGAGCACTTCAGTGCATACAAGCAGTCCCTTGCCAGCTTTAAGTCCACGCTCTGCCGCAAAACAAACTTACTTCGCATCCCTCATATCCTCCCTGTCTCACAACCCTAAACAGCTCTTCAACACTTTCAATTCTCTACTCCTTCCAACAACATCTCCTCCCCCTCCTCTCATTTCTGCTGAAGACTTTGCCTTCTTCTTTAAGCAGAAGATCGACACGATCAGACAAAACTTTGGCCCGCAGTCCCCAATGCCCCTCTTAGCTGCTCAGCCCTGCTCTGCAAAAGCCAGCTTCTCCACCATGACAGAAGATCAGCTCTCCACCCTTCTGTCAAGATCACACCTCCCCACTTGTGCCCTCGACCAACTCCCGTCTCACCTCATCCCTAACTTGGCCACAGTCTTCATACCATCTCTAACACACCTCTTCAACCTTTCACTTACAAATGGTGTCTTTCTCTCATCCTTCAAACATGCCTCAATCACACCCATCCTCAAAAAGCCCTCCCTTGACCCATCCTCTGTGTCTAACTATCGCCTGATATCTCTTCTCCCTTACGCCTCAAAACTACTGGAACAGCATGTACAGTCATGGCCAAAAGTTTAGAGAATGACACAAATATTAATTTTTACAAAGTCTACTGCTTCATTTTTTCTAATGGCAATTTGCATATACTCCAGAATGTTATAAAGAGTGACCAGCTTAACAACAATTACTTGCAAAGTTAATATTTGCCTAGAAAATTAACTTTATCCCCCAAAACACATTTCAACATCATTGCAGGCCTGCCTTAAAAGGACCAGCTAACATCATTTCAGTGATTGCTCCATTAACACAGGTGTGGGTGTTGATGAGGACAGGGCTGGAGATCAATCTGTCATGATTAAGTAAGAATGACACCACTGGACACTTTAAAAGGAGGCTGGTGCTTGGCATCATTGTTTCTCTTCTGTTAACCATGGTTATCTCTAAAGAAACACGTGCAGTCATCATTGCACTGCACAAAAATGGCCTAACAGGGAAGAGTATCGCAGCTAGAAAGATTGCACCTCAGTCAACAATCTATCGCATCATCAAGAACTTCAAGGAGAGAGGTTCCCTTGTTGCTAAAAAGGCTCCAGGGCGCCCAAGAAAGAACAGCAAGTGCCAGGACCGTCTCTTAAAAGTGTTTCAGCTGTGGGATCGGGCTACCAGCAGTGCAGAGCTTGCTCAGGAATGGCAGCAGGCAGGTGTGAGTGCATCTGCACGCACTGTGAGGCGGAGACTCTTGGAGCAAGGCCTGGTCTCAAGGAGGGCAGCAAAGAAGCCACTTCTCTCCAGAAAAAACATCATGGACAGACTGATATTCTGCAAGAGGTACAGGGAGTGGACTGCTGAGGACTGGGTAAAGTCATTTTCTCTGATGAATCCCCTTTTCGATTGTTTGGGACATCTGGAAAACGGCTTATTCGGAGAAGATCAGGTGAGCGCTACCACCAGTCTTGTCTCATGCCAACTGTCAAGCATCCTAAAACCATTCATGTGTGGGGTGGCTTCTCAGCCAAGGGAATGGGCTCTCTCTCAGTCTTGCCTAAAAAAACAGCCATGAATAAAGAATGGTACCAGAATGTCCTCCAAGAGCAACTTCTCCCAACCGTCAAAGAGCAGTTTGGCGATCAACAATGCCTTTTTCAACATGATGGAGCACCTTGCCATAAAGCAAAGGTGATAACTAAATTGCTCAGGGAACAAAACATAGAGATTTTGGGACCATGGCCTGGAAACGCCCCAGATCTTAATCTCATTGAGAACTTGTGGTCAATCATCAAGAGACGGGTGGACAAACAAAAACCTTCAAATTCAGACAAAATAAAAGCATTGATTTTGCAAGAATGGACTGCTATCAGTCAGGATTTGATCCAGAAGTTGATTGAGAGCATGCCAGGGAGAATTGCTGAGGTCCTGAAGAAGAAGGGTCAACACTGCAAATATTGACTTGCTGCATTAACTCATTCTAACTGTCAATATAACCTTTTGCTACTCATAATATGATTGCAATTATATTTCTGTATGTGATAAAAACATCTGACAAACACACATAAAAACCAGAGGGCAGCAGATCATGTGAAAATATAATATTTGTGTCATTCTCTAAATTTTTGGCCATGACTGTATATCTTGAATTGTCCTCCCACCTCTCCTCCTGTTACCTCTTTGACCGGTTACAATCTGGCTTCCGACCGCATCACTCAACTGAAACTGCCCTAACTAAAGTCACTAACGACATACTAACCGCCAAGAGCAAGCGACACTACTCTGTCCTCCTTCTCCTGGACCTGTCCTCTGCCTTCGACACTGTAGACCATTCCCTCCTGCTACAGACTCTCTCATTTCTTGGCATCACAGACTTGGCGCTAACCTGGATCTCATCATACCTAACAGACCGAACATTTAGTGTCTCCCTCTCACACACCACCTCCTCACCTCGCCCCCTGTCTGTCGGTGTTCCTCAAGGCTCTGGCCTAGGACCCCTACTATTCTCCATCTACACCTTTGGCTTGGGACAGCTCATAGAATCCCATGGTTTGCAGTATCACCTCTATGCCGATGACACGCAGATCTACCTATCTGGACCCAACCTCGCCTCCTTACTGACTGAAATCCCACAATGTCTGTCTGCTATCTCAGACTTCTTCTCTGCTCGCTTTCTCAAACTGAACATGGACAAAACAGAATTCATCATCTTTCCCCCATCTCACTCTACCCCTACACCAGATCTATCCATCAATGTCAATGGCTGCTCTCTTTCCCCAGTCCCGCACGCTCGGTGCCATGGGGTGATCATCGACTCTGCGCTCTCTTTCAAACCACATATCCAAGCCCTCGCCTCCTCCTCCTCAAAAATATATCCCGGATCTGCTCATTCCTCAACCACAAAACCACAAAAACACTAGCGCATGCTCTTATCATCTCCTGCCTCGACTACTGCAACCTCCTACTCTCTGGCCTTCCCTCTAGCACCACTCCAGTCGATCCTACACTCTGCTGCCCGACTAATCCACCTGTCTCCCCGCTATTCCCCAGCCTCCCCCCTATGCCAGGCCCTTCACTGGCTTCCTATTGCCCAGAGGCTCCAATTCAAAAACTTAACCATGACATACAAAGCCATCCACAACCTGTCTCCTCCATACATCTGTGACATGGTCTCTAGGTACCTACCCACACGCAACCTTTGATCATCTCAAGATCTCCATCTCTACTCCCCCCTTATCTCTTCTTCCCACAATCGCATACAAGACTTCTCCCGTGCTTCCCCCATACTCTGGAACTCTCTGCCGCAACACATCAGACTCTCACCATCAACGGAAACTTTCAAGAAGAACCTGAAGACCCACCTGTTCCGACAAGCATCCAGCAATGCAATGATCCTCGGTCTACTGAACCACCGCACGACCTGCTCTACCCTCTCCTACTGTATCCTCACCCATCCCTGTAAACTGTGAGCCCTGGTGGGCAGGGTCCCCTCTCCTTATGTACTTGTGTGTCCCTTGTCTTACACATGTTTATTATACTTGTCCATATTTCCCCTTTTCACATGTAAAGCGCCATGGAATAAATGGTGCTATATAAATGCATAATGATAATAATAATAATAATAAATGCATGCTCAAATGGGTTGAGATCAGATGACTGACTTGGCCATTCAATAATATTCCACTTCTTTGCTTTAATAAACTCCTGGGTTGCTTTGGCTTTATGTTTTGGGTCATTGTCCATCTGTAGTATGAAACGACGACCAGTTTGGCTGCATTTGGCTGAATCTGAGCACACAGTATGGCTCTGAATACCTCAGAATTAATTTGGCTACTTCTATCCTGTATCACATCATCAATAAACACTAGTGACCCAGTGCCACTGGCAGCCATGCATGCCCAAGCCATCACACTGCCTCCGCCGTGTTTTACAGATGATGTGGTATGCTTTGGATCATGAGCTGTACCACGCCTTCGCCATACTTTTCTCTTTCCATCATTCTGGTAGAGGTTGATCTTAGTTTCATCTGTCCAAAGAATGTTCTTCCAGAACTGTGCTGGCTTTTTTAGATGTTTTTTAGCAAAGTCCAGTCTAGCCTTTTTGTTCTTGTTGCTTATGAGTGGCTTGCACCGTGCAGTGAACCCTCTGTATTTACTTTCATGCAGTCTTCTCTTTATGGTAGATTTGGATATTGATACGCCTACCTCCTGGAGAGTGTTGTTCACTTGGTTGGCTGTTGTGAAGGGGTTTCTCTTCACCATAGAGACTATTCTGCGATCATCCACCACTGTTGTCTTCCGTGGGCGCCCAGGTCTTTTTGCATTGATGAGTTCACCAGTGCTTTCTTTCTTTCTCAGGATGTACCAAACAGTAGATTTTGCCACTCCTAATGTTGTAGCAATTTCTTGGATGCTTTTTTTTCTGTTTTTGCAGCTTAAGGATGGCTTGTTTCACCTGCATGGAGCTCCTTTGACCGCATGTTTCCTTCACAGCAAAAACCTTCCAAATGCAAGCACCACACCTCAAATCAACTCCAGGCCTTTTATCTGCTTAATTGAGAATGACATAATGAAGGGATTGCCCACACCTGTCCATGAAATAGCCTTGGAGTCAATTGTCCAATTACTTTTGGTCCCTTTAAAAACAGGGTGGCACATGTTAAGGAGTTGAAACTCGTAAACCATTCATCCAATTTTAATGTGGAAACCCTCAAATGAAAGCTGAAAGTCTGAACTTCAACTGCATCTGAATTGTTTTGTTTAAAATTCATTGTGCTAATGTCTAGAACCAAAATTAGAAAAATGTTGTCTCTGTCCAAATATATATAGACCTAACTGTATTTTACAATAAAGATTTGAGATACAACATGTTTTTTATTGATATTGCTCATATGAATCATCAATTCATCACATGGCAGTTAGTTTAAATGGGATACCATACAGATTTCTGCTATTATGAGAAAACATAAAAGTTGGTTAAAGTTCCTTGGCAACTTTTTATTATTGGGATGGAAACCTTTCATTTGTTCCTGAATTACCTGAAAACATGTGGAAAATGTGAACATATCGAAGAGACAATTTGGCTGATAAGGAGCTTAGGGGATTGACTTCTATAGAACCACAGGTGTCTATGTCTGTTGGTACAAATTACACAGATGAAAAGTCTGTTTACTGTGTAGTACTTGCTATCAGGGTCGGACTGGCCCACCGGAGAACCAGAGGATTCTTCAGTGGGCCCAGGCACTGACACTTGCTGGCTTACTTGCCAGCAGTTGCCTAGGGCCCTCACTGCTTCAGGGGCCCCCAGCCAATAGCATGTCGCTAATAGCGACACACCCAGCTGCTACAGCGCCCCTGAGTCAGGGGGACCCACCCGGTGCCAGCGGAGCAGCAGCTGGAGACAAGAGCTTGTGCCCGCTGCTAAAGAGAAATGAATATTCACGTTTCCCCACGACCCCATGGGTGTGGAGAGGAGTGAGTATTCATTTCACTTTAATAGTGGGCAGTGTTAGCTGCAGGCTGAGGCTAACACTGCCTGCATGTAAAGCCGGTGTGGCTGCATTGGGGCCCCAGAGGTGGGCCCCTGCAGGATGGCTAACCCTGGGGGCAATCAGCAGGCAGGGAGCTGCCAAGCTGCAGGGATACGATGCTGTCCTGCTTCCTACCCGGCGCCTCCTGTCTGACACAGCATGGCTGGATGATGTCATCATTCAGCGCGGCTGTTTCAGAGAGAAAGCTGCCGGCGATGAAGATGCTGCCGGGATGTGCTGCAGCCGCAGGTAATGTGAGGTGAGTGGTGCTGTGTGTCTGTCTGCCTGCCTGCGTGAATGTTGTTCGGTGCGATGCTGTGTGTGGTGTGGTGCGGTGCTGTGTGTGATGATGTGTGTGTTTTGGACATGTGTACATTGGAAATTGGCAATTATGTGGGTGATGGAGAGAGCAGTGATGGGGTGGTGGGGAAGGCAATGTTGGTGGTGGTGGAAAAGATGATGGAGTGGTTGGGGAGGAGGCAATAATGGAGGTGGTGGAATGGGCAATGATGGGATGTGGGGAAAAGGCAATGATGGTTGTGGTGGAAAGGACAATGATGGTGGTGGTTGTGGGGGGAGGAGGCAATGATGGAGGTGGTGGAATGGACAATAATGTAGGTGGTGGGGGAGGAAGCAATGATGGAGTTGGTTGAAGGGAAAATGATGGTATTGGTGGAAAGGACAATGGTGGGGGGGCAATGATGGAGGTGGTGGAATGGTCAGTGATGGGGTGGTGGGTGAGAAAGCAATGATGGAGGTGGTGGAAAGGGCAATGATAGGGATGGTGGGCAAAAAGGCAATGATGGAGGTGGTGATGAGGATAATGATGGAGGTGGAGGGGGCTGCATTATACTTTGAGGGGGCTACATTATATTCTGTGGAGGGCTGCAATATAGTCTGTGTCGGGGCTGCATTATTCTCTAAGGCGGCTTCATTATATTCTGGGGTACATCATACTATATGAGGGGGCTGCATTATGCCCTATGAGGGGGCTACAGTATATTCTATGGGGGGCTGCATTATACCTTAGGGGGTTGTATTATACTCTGAGGGAGCAACATTATATTCTATTGGAGGGTCTGCATTATGCCTTATGAGAGGGTTGCCTTATATTTTGTGGGGTGCTGCATTATACCCTATGAGGTGGGCTGAACTATATTCCATGAGGGAGGCTATATTATATTCTATGAGGGGGATACTTTATATTCTTTGAGGGGGCTATATTATATTCTATGAGGGGGCTACCCCAACCCCTGCTACATAATTAAGACGTGTACTACCTTATATTATACCATGATATTAGCGTGATTTACCACACAATTGGTGGTCTTGTATTTATTTCAATGCAGCTACATAGTGGGCCCCAAGAATGATTTTCTCTGGTGTGCGCAAGGTACTCCAGTCTGACACTGCTTGCTCTCCTTCCGCCCAATCTAAAAATATAGGAATACTTTATGGAGGTAAAAAATACAGATATTTATTATGCGCACACAGGCAGGAATTAATCAGGTCTATTAGAATGTAGAACAATGTCACAGCTAGGTTTCTTTAATTCCCTCACCTGGGGAGTTTACATGGCAAGTCATCTGTTTGACTCATGTGTTTATGAGGACTAAAAATACAGTTCTAAAAGATAGCAATAAATATATGTGGCTGATCTGGATTCTCAGTATTTTTTCTGGATGGTGATAAGGGAAGGGAGTTTCCATTTATGAAATCAATTGAAAAAGTGCATCTGAGGGGTATAAGCCTTTTCTTCACTCTTCACCTTTGAATACATCAATGCCAAAAAGAAAAAAACAGATGGTATCGGCTCCTTTAAAGACGATAATAAGAGTATAATTATAGTGGACAAAGAAAAGGCTGAGATATTAAACAGGCACTTTTCATCCATGTTCACCAATGACCTGTTTGTTCCAGTGATCGTTCAAGAAGGCAAAGATCAGAGTTCACCACCTGATATAATTAGTTTAACACAAAATGAAGAATGCTTGCGTCTGAGCAAATTAAACATTGACAAATCCCCCAGCCCAGATGGCATTCCTCCATGGATACTGATGGAAATGAACTCAGTAATTGATAGACCGATGTATCTCATAATCTTATACTCTCTTGTAACAGACAAGATGCCACAGGATTGAAGCATGGCTGTTCTGGTACCGATATTTACGAAAGGTAAGAAGGTGGATCCAGTGTCACGACTGTAGTCGGGTGTCCCATGACCAGGGACTCCTTCCCTGTCCCTAATGATAGGGCTACCCTAGCTTGCCCTGTTCCCCAGATCACTTCTGATGGTGAAGATGCAGGGAACACATACTTTGCTTTAGGTCCTGAATCTGCTCTCAGTCTGCACCACCCAGGGAAGAGGGGAGTAGTAGTGTACCGTAATACACCAACCAGACTAACACTGTAATACGAACAGTTATAACAAAAAATAACAAACATACACAGGTAAACACTGAGGAGTGGAGTATGGGGATAACCCAAAGTAGAAGAAAGGGAATTGTTACACACTCAAAACCTAGCAACAGTCACAGATAAATCCACGAAATGCCTTCTCCAATAAGAATTCGCCCACTTAAAAAAAAAAGAGAGAGGCCTGTAATTGACATCATAGGTAGACCACAACCATGAGAGTCAAAATGAGAAAACAAATCCAGAAAATCACCTTGTCTGATTTGGCAAGATTTATTTTTCAAATTATGGTGGAAAATAAGTATTTGGTCATTAACAAAAGTTCATCTCAATATTTTGTTATATATCCTTTGTTGGCAATGACAGAGGTCAAACGTTTTCTGTAGTCTTCACAAGGTTGGCACACACTGTTGGTGGTATGCTGGCCCATTCCTCCATGCTGATCTCCTCTAGAGCAGTGATGCTTTGGGTCTGTCACTGGGCAACACGGATTTTCAAATCCCACCAAAGGGACCCCTTTAAATTTTTCACTGTTTCATTGCAGCCATTTGGTAAATTCAAAAAAGTTAATTTTTTTCTCATTAATGTACACTCTGCACCCCATCTTGACTGAAAAAAGACAGAAATGTGGAGATGTTTGCAAACTTATTAAAAAAGAAAAACTGAAATATCACATGGTCATAAGTAGAGTTGAGCGATACCGTCCGATACTTCAAAGTATCGTATCGGATGGTATCGGCCGATCTTTAAAAAAAGTATCGGTATCGCCGATTCCGATACCGGAAGTCCCATTCAAGTCTATGGGACTTCCGGTATCGGAATAAGAAAAACCCTTTCCTGCCCTTGTACAGCCTCTCTGGGGTCTGTACGGGCCTTTCGGGGGGCTGTGCCGGCCTGCCAGGGGGTCTGTGCAGGCTCCGGTGGTCTGTGCCGGCCTGCCGGTGGTCTGTGCAGGCTCCGGGGGGCTGTGCCGGCCAGCCGGTGGTCTGTGCAGGCTCCGGGGGGCTGTGCCGGCCTGCCGGGGGGCTGTGCAGGCTCCGGGGGGCTGTGCCGGCCTGCCGGGGGGCTGTGCCGGCCTGCCGGTGGTCTGTGCAGGCTCCGGGGGTCTGTGCAGGCATCGTCCGATGGGACTACAAGTCCCATCGGGCGATGCCTGCTACCATGACAGTGATTGACACATTAGCCAATGATGGGACAGTAGTAGTCCCATCATCCGGCTAATGTGTTAAATGTAAAAAAAAAAATAAAAAAAAAAAATTACATGCTACATACATACAACATGCATACTACATACATGCTACATTCATACTACATACTACATACATGCTACATTCATACTACATAAATACTACATGCAACATACATACTACATATATACTACATGCATGCTACATACATACTGCATGCTACATACATACCACATATATACTACATACATACTACATGCATGCTACATGCTACATACATAACACATATATACTACATGCATGCTACATACTACATGCTACATACTACATATATACTACATGCATGCTACATACTACATGCTACATACATACTACATGCATGCTACATACATACTACATACATACTACATATATACTACATGCATGCTACATACATACTACATGCTACATACTACATGCATGCTACATACATACTACATGCTACATACTACATATATACTACATGCATGCTACATACATACTACATACATACTACATATATACTACATGCATGCTACATACTACATGCTACATACATACTACATATATACTACATTCATACTACATACTACATATATACTACATACATACTACATACATACTACATACATACTACATGCATGCTACATACATACCACATACATACTACATGCTACATACATACTACATGCTACATACTACATGCATGCTACATACATACTACATGCTACATACTACATATATACTACATGCATGCTACATACTACATGCTACATACATACTACATGCATGCTACATACATACTACATACATACTACATATATACTACATGCATGCTACATACATACTACATGCTACATACTACATGCATGCTACATACATACTACATGCTACATACTACATATATACTACATGCATGCTACATACATACTACATACATACTACATATATACTACATGCATGCTACATACTACATGCTACATACATACTACATATATACTACATTCATACTACATACTACATATATACTACATACATACTACATACATACTACATACATACTACATGCATGCTACATACATACTACATGCATGCTACATACATACCACATACATACTACATGCTACATACATACCACATATATACTACATACATACAATACATTCATACAATACATACATAGACATACAGTACATATAACATAGAGTAACATACTTACCAATACTTGTCACATTGTTCCCCGAAGCCATTGTCTATTCCGGGATAAATATTAACATAACAAACCACAAAAATACTCACCCACGATCCGAAGCAGTCCACGAGTGTGTCCCACGACGATCTTGGGTAGAGAACTGCAGCATCAGATGATGCTGCCGTTCTCTACGGGCTGCAGGAATCCAATGACGGAAGGTAGGTATCCTTCCGCACTGTATTCCTCCGCCACTTAAAAAAAAAAAAGTCCCTAGTCTCACTTTATGCCATTGCTGTGTGGGAAATTCCCACACAGCAATGGCATAAAGTGAGACTAGGGACTTTTTTTTTTTTAAGTGGCGGAGGAATACAGTGCGGAAGGATACCTACCTTCCGTCATTGGATTCCTACAGCCCGTAGAGAACGGCAGCATCATCTGATGCTGCAGTTCTCTACCCAAGATCGTCGTGGGACACACTCGTGGACTGCTTCGGATCGTGGGTGAGTATTTTTGTGGTTTGTTATGTTAATATTTATCCCGGAATAGACAATGGCTTCGGGGAACAATGTGACAAGTATTGGTAAGTATGTTACTCTATGTTATATGTACTGTATGTCTATGTATGTATTGTATGAATGTATTGTATGTGGTATGTATGTAGCATGCATGTAGTATGTATGTAGCATGCATGTAGCATGCATGTAGCATGCATGTAGTATGTATGTAGTATGTATGTAGCATGTATGTAGCATGCAGTATGTATGTAGTATATATGTAGTATGTATGTAGTATATATGTAGTATGTAGTATGTATGTAGCATGCATGTAGTATATATGTAGTATGTATGTAGCATGCATGTAGTATGTATGTAGCATGTAGTATATATGTAGCATGCAGCATGTATGTAGTATGTATGTAGTATATATGTAGTATGCATGTAGTATGTATGTAGTATGTATGTAGCATGCAGTATGTATGTAGCATGTATGTAGTATGTATGTAGTATATATGTAGTATGTATGTAGCATGCATGTAGTATGTATGTAGTATGTATGTAGCATGCAGTATGTAGCATGTATGTAGTATGTATGTAGTATGTATGTATGTAGTATGTATGTAGCATGCAGTATGTATGTAGCATGTATGTAGTATGTATGTAGTATATATGTAGTATGTATGTAGTATGTATGTAGTATGTATGTAGTATGTATGTAGCATGCAGTATGTATGTAGTATGTATGTAGTATATATGTAGCATGCATGTAGTATGTATGTAGCATGCATGTAGTATTTTTTTTTTTTTTTTTTTTTTTTTAACATTTAACACATTAGCCGGATGATGGGACTACTACTGTCCCATCATTGGCTAATGTGTCAATCACTGTCATGGTAGCAGGCATCGCCCGATGGGACTTGTAGTCCCATCGGACGATGCTTGCACAGACCCCCGGACATCAGCACAGCCCCCCGGCAGGCCGGCACAGCCCCCCGGCAGGCCGGTACAGACCCCCACAGGGTGCACAGACCACCGGCAGGCCGGCACAGCCCCCCGGCAGGCCGGTACAGACCCCGGGCAGTCCACACAGCCCCCCGGCAGGCCGGCACAGCCCCCCGGCAGGCCGGCAGAGACCCCCGGAAGGCCCGAAATGACGGCGCATCATGATGCGCACACACCGCGCATCATGATGACGTCAGGCCGTCAATCAACTGAACTTCCGATTCCGATGCCGAATTCCGATATTGAAAAAATATCGGAAGTCGGTATCGGAATTCCGATACAGCAAGTATCGGCCGATACCCGATACTTGCGGTATCGGAATGCTCAACACTAGTCATAAGTATTCAGACCCTTTGTTCAGACACTCATATCTAAGTCACATGCTGTACAATTCCTTGTGATCCTCCCTGAGATGGTTCTACTTCTTCATTGGAGTCCAGCTGTGTTTAATTAATCTGATAGGACTTGATTTGTAAAGGCACACACCTGTCTATATAAGACCTCACAACTCACAGTGCATGTCAGACCAAATGAGAATCATGAGGTCAAAGGAACTGGCCAAGGAGCTCAGAGACAGAATTGTGGCCAAGGTTATAAAAAGTATTTCTGAAGTGCTCAAGGTTCCTAAGAGTACAGTGGCCTCCATAATCCTTAAATGGAAGACATTTGGGACTACCAGAAGTCTTCCTAGATCTGGCTGTCCAGCCAAACTGAGCAATCGTGGGAGAAGGGCCTTGGTGAGAGAGTTAAAAAGAACCCCAAGATCACTGTGGCTGAGCTCCACAGATGCAGTAGGGAGATGGGAGAAAGATCCACAAAGTCAATTATCACTGCAGCCCTCCACCAGTCGGGCCTTTATTGCAGAGTGGCCCGACGGAAGCATCTCATCAGTGCCAGACATATGAAAGCCCACATATAGTTTGCTAAAAAACACATGAAAGGCTCCCAGACTATGAGAAACAAGATTCTCTGGTCTGATGAGACGAAGATAGAACTTTTTGGTGATAATTCTAAGCGGTATGTGTGGAGAAAACCAGGCACTGTTCATCACCTGCCCAATACAATCCCAACAGTGAAACATGGTGACACTATGGGGGTGTTTTTCAGCTGCAGGGACAGGTTGCAATTGAAGGAAACATGATAGCGGCCAAGTACAGAGATATCCTGGATGAAAAGCGCTTCCACAGTGCTTTGGACCTCAGACTTGGCCGAAGGCTCACCTTCCAACAAGACAATGACCCTAAGCACACAGCTAAAATAACAAATGAGTGGCTTCAGAACAATTCTGAGACCATTCTTGACTGGCCCAGCCAGAGCCCTGCTCTAAACCCAATTGAGCATCTCTGGAGAGACCTGAAAATGGCTGTCCACCAACGTTCACCATCCAACCTGACGGAACAGGAGAGGATCTGGAAGGAAGAATGGCAGAGGATCCCCAAATCCAGGTGTGAAAAATTTGTTGCATCATTCCCAAGAAGACTCATGGCTGTACTAGCTCAAAAGGGTGCTTCTACTCAATACTGAGCAAAGGGTCTGAATACTTATGACCATGTGATATTTCAGTTTTTCTTTTTTAATAAGTTTGCAAAAATTTCTACATTTCTATTTTTTTCAGTTAAGATGGGGTGCAGAGTGTACATTAATGAGAAAAAAATGAACTTTTTTGAATTTACCAAATGGCTGCAATTAAATAAAGAGTGAAAATGTAAAGGGGTCTGAATACTTTCTGTACCCACTGTACATTGGACAAATGCTATCTGATGTTTTATTGGATAGCACTCAGATCAATGTTAGTCCATGGGGCAGCGTAGATCAGCGTTTTTTCTTCTCATGCTGATTCAACATAAGAAAGAATTTGGAGCACGCTGTGATTTGCTGAGCAAATCAGATCGCCCTCACCCATTCAAGTCTATGGGTGCATGGAAAACATCGGACCACACTTGGATGACATCTGAGTGCAGCCTGATTTCTGTGGACTCACAGAATGAAGGAGAAATGTTCTCCATCTTCTTTTCACCTGTTCTGCGATTCTCTCATCTGAATCAGATCACATTAAGCCGACGCTCTGATTAAACTGTGATCAGAGTTTAATCCGAGTGTCATTTACATAATCGATCCATTTCTCTTTCACGAGAGAGGCTACGCTTGTGTGACCTTGGCCTTACAGTGGCCATTTTTACCCCCCCCCCCCGAATAACTAGTCATAAAGCAGAAAAATTTCAAAATGACAGTGCTCTTTTCACAAAGATCAAAGTGACATCATTTTGCAATCACTGCACAGAGGCTGCAGAGACTTATAAGCTTATTGCAGTGTTTACTATTTTGTAAGGTGGGGCACTTTTCTGATGATATAAGTTACTGATTGGTCATATTACAGGTTTGGTAATTGGTGTGGTATTTTTCTGATACATGTGGATGGGATTTACCACATCCACATCTATTGTATTGTGAATTTTTGCAACAATTCTGTCATGTGATTTTATAGTGTTATCGTTTTGGCAGCATATCCATTTGGCAGGATTTCCATGCAGGTATTTGCCTGCACATTTTATACTAGCCAATTATGTTAAATTAACTTAATCAGCTCTTTAATTAAATTGAGCCCAGTGTCTTTGTGTGTCAGATAAGGAAAAATTAGCTTGATCTGAATCATGACATTTGAAGCCGATTCATTCAAAGTTGTGGTTCGTACACTAGTCTTAATGAGAAGTAGGAAGGAATAAGTGCATCATATCACTGACTTGTGCCTCACAAGGGATGTTACTCCAGTCAATGACTAGAGTAAAATTTATGGTGTAACTTATGCCAAAAAATTTTGATTCATTTATTAGGTGGGCTTTGCCACACGCCGTCCTGGTCTAGTTCTGCCTGTTTTGGCAAAGCAGGCCAAAACCGATGTAAAAATGCCAAATGTCGCTAATTTTTTGCTCAACTTGGTGTTGCACAAAATTTCACTACATTTGAAGGTGTTTTATTTAAGCATTTTGGTGAAAACCTTAATGAATCAGGCTATCAATGTAGAGTGATACCGGGCTATCAAAGATGCATAAATAAAATGGGAGAAAAAAACACTAAAAAATGTCATATCAAGAGCATGCTTGAGAAAAGCACAGGAAATTTTATGCAATGAATAGAACATTTCTAGCAAATTCACACCTTAATATGAAAATCATACTGACCCACTTGTCAGTTGAAAACTAGAATCAACCCATTCACAAGCCAGATAGGGAATTCCAGCAGTAAAACTTTCTCCGCTATGTGTCCTAGAAATTTTAGATAATTCCTTTAAGTATTTCTCAAGAAATCCTATCAACTGGTTGCCACAAGGTACGTGACTTATCGGCAGTGCCCAGCTGATAATACTATCAACATTCCTCAGACCCGCCTCATTCCTTACTTAGTGCAATTTGATAAGAGATTAACAAATTGCGTCGTCTCATCTTGTTATAGTGTAAACAAGTATTTTGCGTATTACTCTATACTACAACTCCATTATAAAGCTTAAAAGATACGGCATTTCATTAAAATCTGTGTAAAGTAAAAGACAAAGGTCACATAGAGGCATCAGCCTTTCTAACAAAAACAAAATCGAAAGAGGTTTCATGCGTGACTACAATCCAGGTATGACACACCTATGAATGCTTTGCATTCTGATAAGTCTTAAGAAACCTTTACTTCCTGGAAACATTCATGATGAGTAAATGGGCGAGATTTATTGAAACCAAGCTATGGTTTTGCTGTATAATTTAGCTAAATTTTAAAAAAAATACCAAAAAGTCCAATTAAGCAATTCAGTAGTCAGTGATTTTTCTCATGTAAGAACCCAGACCGTTGTTCATCAGTGTCTTTCATCCAGTTTTCATCAGTTTCAGTTTTTGCCATCAATGTTTCATCAGTAATTTTCAAGTATGAATAAATAAATACATTAATGACAAAGCATCTCCTATCCATTATAATTGTAATCTATGGGTCTATTATAATCACGGACAGCGCACATTGGCATCCATGTACCTTCCATGTGCTGTCCAGGATTTTAGGACCCATTGACTTGTCTTAGTAATTTTGATCGGTTTTGATCGGTAAGGTGGTCCAAAAAGGGACATATCTCCGTTATTTTTTTTATTTTGGACATTTGTGAACATATCCATATATTATAATGGGTATGTGTATGCTGGATAATACATTTGGTGCCCTTCTAGACACTTTTGCCTAACTTCACTCCAAGTCTTGATTGGCTTACTTTTTTTTGACGGAAACAAGTTTAACACATTTTTCATGTAAGTATTTGAAACACAAAATAAATGAAAATTTCACATGATCCCAAATTTAGTTGATTTTTTTATCAAGGCACATTAACAATAGTAAATCAGATGTATGCTTGATGTATGCTTGATATTCTGATATATTTTCTTCAATAGTCTACATATCATAAAAAATATATACATATTTTATATCCATCAACCCCAACAGAAAAAGGGCGACAAATTAAAGGTCCAATTCAATTATTTTCCCAAAGCTTACTTATCAGCAGACTGAAGGCTGCTCTGTTCATGAGGGGGGTAATGCCCCATATACACGTACCAGAAAAATCGGTACCGGAGCTATCCGTGTGTATATGTGGTACCTTTATGTGGCACACGTGCGGCAACTGTGTGCCGAATTAGGACCACACGGACGGCCGCCGGGGAAGAAGCGCTACTCTAAGCCGCTGTTCCCCTGCGGCTGGTGCTGAATGCGGCTGTTATTCTTCACTCCTGCTCTGCCGGCAACAGCGAGCAGGGAAGAAAGAATGAATGAAAACCGACGTGGAGTTCCTCTCTGCTTGTGAACCCACCCAGCAAAACTCACAGCTGGGGGCTGCTATTCTCAGGCTGGTAAGAGGCCATTGATCTTGGCCCCCCCAGCCTAAAATCAGCAGCCCGCAGCCACCCAGAAAAGCGCATCTATTAGATGCCCAGCTCATGCTTCTGGAGACATGCACCCGTAAATTAAGTGGTTCACTACAGTATTACTAAGAACTCTGTGTTATTTAGATGCACTTTTGCTTTTTACTTATTTAGTTACAGCAGGGTTTTTGCTAATTTTGTTTCTTGTTGGTTTAGAAATGCCAAAACTGTGGATGCCAAATGTGGGCATTTGGTTCTGGGAATGCAGAATTGGATTTCTTTTGGGGTGGATTTCTTTTGGGGTGGTGAGGAGCCATAGCACTTTTCGAGAGCCTTTGTACTACCAGTAATGTGGAAACCCCCTATATTTCCATTAACAGATGAAAAATCTGAGTGGAGACTTGCTTTTCTTGTGGGACATTTTCTATAACGTTTGGGATCACATTTATCCTGTGCTCTACACTGAGCACTTACATCAGAGTTTCCGTCTAAATCTCCGAATGACTTGGTTCAGATAAAACCCCGAGGGATTCATTCACTATATTGAGGCAGTAGAGTTACTCTGAACTCTGTCTAGCATCTGTTCCGCTGTGACCTTTTCAGAAGTGCACAAAACTGTTGCCGATGGCACTTTTTGTGCACACCAAAAGTGACGAACACCACTGCATCATAGGCTAGATGGCACCAAGAGTGCCTGCATCTGCCTTCAGGTCAGTATGATTACAGCGGTACAACATTTATTTTTTTTTATATTTTGGCGATTTTATGCAATAATCACTATTTTATAGAAAAAATAATTACTTTAATCACTTTATTCTGAGAGCAATAACTTTTTTTTTATTTTTCAGCGGATGGAGATGTCTTGTGGCATGTTTTTATGCGAGATAAGATGACGTTTACAGCTAAACTATTTTTATTTACCTTAGACTTTTTGATTGCATTTTATTCTACTTTTTGTTTGGCTTGTTCGGTCTGGCGCCTCCCATCTTCTAATGGTGACATCCTCTTCTTTGCTGCCTGTTGTGGCGCAGGCGCAGGCGCACTGCTCTGCCCTCTTGAGAGCAGAGTACTGCAGTGCATAGGCGCTGGACCACTTCCAGCACCTGTGCACTGCAATAATCTGCTCTGCCCTCTGCGCCGCATCGGAAGTATGCCGTCTGCCATTCTGGAACACCCAAGTGATGCCGCTCAGATCCAGGACGCAGCTGCGATCCCGAACGCCGCCCGGATCCAGGCCGTAGCTGTGATCCCAAACGCCGCTTTTATCCCAGCTGCCGCTTGGATCCAGGTCACCTCTGCAATACCATCCGCCGCTGGGATCCCAGCTGCCGCTCGGATCCAGGCTGCCGCTCCGATCCCGACTGCCGCTGGGATCCCGGCCACTGCTTGGATCCCAGCCGCCGCTCGGATCCCAGCTGCTGCTTGGATCCAGGCCATTGCTGCGATCACGAGGCTGTGAAAGGGGTATAACAAAGGAGTATAACAAGAGGGGTGTAATGAAGGGGGTATAATGAGAGGGTGTAATGAGGGGGTGTAATGAGAGGGATGCCGCCGCCAGACCCCCGCCAGGACCCATCGCCTGACTACATGCGCCGGATCCCGCTGCTGCATCCCACCCACCTCCTTGCAGTCACAGCCGGCAGGAAAGACCGCGGCTTGAGTCCTGTGCTGTAGATTGGGTGCGACCACCCTCTGGTGGCGCCGCACACCATCTCCAGCACAGGCCGCAAAACACCATCTTTCCTGCCGGCTGCGAGAGAGGTGTAACGAGAGGGTGTAATGAGGGGGGAGTAATGAGAGGGATGCCGCCGCCAGACCCCCGCCTGACTACACGCGCCGGATCCCGCCGCTGCCTGCCCACCCACCTCCATGCAGTCACAGCAGGCAGGAAAGACCACGGCTTGAGGCCTGTGCTGGAGATTGGGTGTGGCCACCCTCTAGTGGTGCCGCACACCATATCCAGCACAGGCTGCAAAACACCGTCTTTCCTGCCGGTTGTGACTGCACGGAAGTGCCCCCATAGTGATGTTACTGCCCTCCCGATGCGATAGCATCAGGCACACATCTAGTATTTCATAAATGTTTAAAATTTGATAAACCTTTAACCTAGTCAGTAGCAGGTGTATGGAGCGGGCTCACGGGTTGAGCTCGCCCCATACAGAGCAGGTAATGGTTGTGTCTTAGGCCAGTTTCACACATCAGTGTCTCCGGTACGTGTGGTGACAACTTTCTCACGTACCTGAGACACTGACACACGTAGACTTATTCAAATGAATGGGTCTATGTTGCACACGGACACATGGTCCACCATTCTCCACCATTACAGAAGATCGACTCTCCACTCTACTCTCAAGATCACATCTCACCACCTGTGCACTCGACCCGATCCCATCCCACTTCATCCCCAACCTCACCACAGTCTTCATCCCAACCCTAACCCATCTCTTCAACCTATCACTAACAACTGGTGTTTTCCCCTCAAGCTTTAAACATGCCTCCATCACACCTATCCTCAAAAAGCCCTCTCTTGACCCATCCTCTGTATCTAGCTATCGCCCTATATCACTTCTCCCATACGCCTCCAAGCTACTGGAACAACACGTCTACCTTGAACTGTCCTCCCATCTCTCTTCTTGCTCCCTCTTCGACCGCTTACAATCTGGCTTCCGGTCACACCACTCCACTGAAACTGCCCTTACTAAGGTCACCAATGACCTCTTAACTGCCAAGAGCAAGCGACACTACTCTGTCCTCCTCCTCCTGGACCTGTCGGCTGCCTTTGACACAGTGGACCATTCCCTATTATTACAGACCCTCTCATCCCTCGGCATCACAGACTTGGCCCTCTCCTGGATCTCATCATACCTAACAGACCGGACATTCAGCGTCTCCCACTCACACACCACCTCCTCACCTCGCCCCCTATCTGTCGGAGTCCCACAAGGTTCAGTCCTAGGGCCCCTGCTGTTCTCTATTTACACCTTTGGCCTGGGACAGCTCATAGAATCTCATGGCTTTCAGTATCATCTTTATGCTGATGACACACAGATCTACATCTCTGGACCAGATATCACCTCCCTACTAACCAGAATCCCTCAATGTCTGTCCACTATTTCATCCTTCTTCTCCACTAGATATCTGAAACTCAACATGGACAAAACAGAATTCATCATCTTTCCCCCATCTCACGTGACCCCCCCTACGAACCTATCAATTACAGTAAATGACTGCCCACTCTCCCCAGTCCCACAAGCTCGCTGCCTCGGAGTAATCCTTGATGCTGATCTCTCCTTCAAACCACATATCCAAACCCTTTCCACTTCCTGCCGACTTCAACTCAAAAATATTTCACGCATCCGTTCATTCCTCACCCAAGAATCTGCAAAAACCCTAGTCCATGCCCTCATCATCTCTCGCCTTGACTACTGCAACCTCATGCTCTGCGGCCTCCCCTCAAACACTCTCGCACCCCTCCAATCTATTCTAAACTCTGCTGCCCGACTAATCCACCTGTCCCCCCGCTATTCCCCAGCTTCTCCCCTCTGTCAATCCCTTCACTGGCTCCCAATTGCCCAGAGACTCCATTACAAAACCCTAACCATGACATACAAAGCCATCCACAACTTGTCTCCTCCATACATCTGTGACCTCGTCTCCCGGTACTTTCCTGCACGCAACCTCCGATCCTCACAAGATCTCCTTCTCTACTCCCCTCTTATCTCCTCTTCCCACAATCGCATACAAGATTTCTCTCGCGCATCACCCCTACTCTGGAACTCTCTACCACAACATATCAGACTCTCACCTACCATCGAAACCTTCAAAAAGAGCCTGAAGACCCACCTCTTCCGACAAGCCTATAACCTGCAGTAACCACCGATCGACCAAACCGCTGCACGACCAGCTCTACCCTCGCCTACTGTATTATCACCCATCCCTTGAAGATTGTGAGCCCTCGCGGGCAGGGTCCTCTCTCCTCCTGTACCAGTTATGACTTGTATTGTTTAAGATTATTGTACTTGTTTTTATGTATACCCCCCTCACATGTAAAGCGCCATGGAATAAATGGCGCTATAACAATAAATAATAATAATAATAATAATAATAATAATAATGGTCTGTGAAAACACACTGACATGTCCGTTTTTGAGCAACAGCACGGATCACAGGGACCCATACAAGTCAATGGGTTCGTGTAAACACATATCGCATACGGATGGCTTCCGTGCACCATCCGTGTGCGTTTTAAAAGTCATAGGGATAACATTGAAACAAATTGTTTCAATACATGGACAGCATATGGAAAGCACACGAATGCGACAAATTGACACACGGACACACAAACACACGGATATCTCCGGTCCCTTTTTCCCGGTGCTGGAAATATCAGGACATGTGAAATCGGCCTTACAGCCAGGATCTACTTCTAACAATTGAGGGTGGCACGAAGCAACGCCCATGATTGTTAACCTGTCCAATCCCACATTGATTTTAAGGCTACTGTACATCACAATGCGGATATGCAACGTTTCTGCGTGGTAAAATCCGCTGCGGAACCGCTGCAAATCTGCATCGTGTGCACACAGCCTTAGTGCTCTGGGAAGCAAGAAAAAAAATGCAAAAACAGACTTGCATCGTGAAGACGTTAAACACATGCTGCCTGACCTATTGTAGACAGCATTATTCCCTGTTGTCTTACCTTTACTATAGGAGCAGAACAGTTTAGCTGTATGAACTCTATTGTAGGACAGACTGCATGTACTGACATGTTTTCTATTTACTAGAAGTTGCCCATGTGAACTTCCATTGGATCAAAAATAAACCTTTGCTTGTGTCTACTCTATAGGTGTTTACTTCTGACCACTACAGAAAACAACTTTGGTAATCAAAATGTTTCTACAAGTGATCAGCACACTTTGAGTAATGCCGCCTCTCTTCCCCCACAAACTCTGTTCCCTTTTGCCAACATAAACTAAAACTAAAAATGAGACTAAAGCTAACATGCAATATATACTGTATTTACCTTAAAGGGGTTCTCCGACACGGAAATCATTTTTTTACTAGGCATTGATGATTTTAAAATAATAAAAAGGGACAATAAACTTGCAGAGATCCAGCACAGGCTGCTCTGTGTCAGGATCCTGTGAGCGCCGGCGTGCAGCCTCCACTGAGCAGGGACTCACCCGCATTGTATGGGGGCCCGGGGTCAAGTACAGCCAGAAAGTACAGATACACAGGACCTGTGGACGCTGATGTTTAGCAAGCAGTCACAGGACCTACGGTCCTGTGACTGAAAGGGGGCGGGGCTTAGCATCCTGCTTTCAGAAATGGCAGGACACCATACAGAAATACTCAAGAGTCAGGCAAAACGGAGGTCATACACAGAGATATCAGTAAAGTACCAGGGATGAGACAGAACGGATAGTCAGGGCCAAGCAGAAGTCAAAACCAAACAGACATAGAAGGTACCAAGCAGAATCCAAAGCAATATCCAGAGAACAGACCGAGTCGTACACAGAGAATCAAGCAACCAGAACACAGCACAAACACACTCAGGGGTCACCACACAGTGCCAAGGGCGAAAGTATAACTGATGGGGATGGGAGCGTCCTGAGGCTATAAGAAGCCTCTCCCAGAACCAGGGAGAGGCCACAATCATAGCCCCAGGTGTGCAGGTAAGCCTGCACTGGGATCATAACCTTTAACCCCAGAAATGCCAGTCATCAGCACTGGTTCCAGACATTAATCCCACGTGTGCGAGTCAAACCCGCACTGAGGTCATGACACTCTGGAGGTCTGCATCAGCTGCAGACACGATGTCTACTTCGGTCGGAATCAGATAATGATTGCAGCAGTAAGGTGACTAAAAAAACGCATCGGTGGATGTTTGTCTAATAATGCACTTTTTGTATTCAAATGACTGCTGCAACAAATCCTACACACACCACAGGTTGTGATATAGTTAGATTCTGTCTGATGAAGGGTTTTTATACTTGAAACGTTACACAAAACTGTACTTACCGAGGTGTAACCAATGGATATGAAATACTGGAAATAAATCCTATTTGATCATCTCCATGTACTTTCAGGTGTGCAGTTCCTTCACTCTGTCTACTATAAGGCTGTGTGCACACGTTCAGGATTTTTCACGTTTTTTTCGCGTTTTTGCTGCGTTTTTCCACTGCAAAAACGCATAAAACACGTATACATTAAGCATCCTATTATTAGAATGAAATCCGCAATTTTTGTGCCCATGATGCGCTTTTTTTCCGCAAAAAAAGCGCATTGCGGAAAAAAACATAGCATGTTCATTAATTTTGCTAAAAATCTGCGGATTTCATTATATTAGGACGCTCCAGAAAAAAACGCAAAAAATACGCAAAAAAATGCAATAAAAACACGAAAAAAAATTGCGGATTTCCTGGGAAGGAGTCAGTTTTTTTCTCAGAAAATTTCTGCATACGTGTGCACATAGCCTTACCCTGCAGCAATCCCGTGACTTCCAAATGGAGCAGAAAGCTTCCAGAGCCATCACCGACCACCAGAGTGGCCCGTGCTGGATCTGTGGGAGCCCTGAAGGGTAACTAAGCTTTTATTTATTATTTTAAAACCATCAAAGCCTAAAAAAAAATATTATTTTGTTATCGGACAAACCGTTTTAATGTTCCAGTCTGAATTTTTCCAGTCATCCTTTCAATGCGCCTGGTCTTATGTAACTGCAAAGACTTCTGGTATCACCTCAGTCAGCTCTATCCACTTTTCTGCATCCCCACTATATATATTTTCTAAAGTTATGTGACAACACCTCTAAATATATTACAACAATTCAATAGAGAACATCTTACCTTGCCACCACACTCACGTATGAAGGTTTCATAACAACACAAACAGGTTTCTTCTGTCTTATGGCTGCAAACTGTATCTATCGCAACTATGGTAATTCCAACCTCTAAGTTATTACCGGGCGGAGCAAAAGTCGGAATAAAAAAAAGAATGACCTGCCTGCTAAGTCTACACTGTACCGTATTCAAAAAATATATTTATTCTGTGTAGTCTGTCCTTCCTAGAAGGTTGAAGTCTACAGTCAGCTGATGACACAGGGCAAAGTTAAAATATGTTTTGTGATCTGTACCTGCAATACGGATTAACTGTCTCTAGCCTGTTCACATAACCAGATCTGCGCATAATTATTAGCGATTAATCTGAGATGTAATATAAAATTCTCATATCACTATATTACCACAGAACGTTTTACTTATGTGCCGCTGTTGACACCTGTGACCATAACAGATCTTTTCTCCTTTGAGAAGATAAACCTGTCCATTTCGAATAACATAATAATAATAATAATAATAATCTTTATTTATATAGCGTCAACATATTCCGCAGCGCTTTACAGTTTAACAGTTTCATACACAACAGTCATAAGCAACAACATTAACAATAATACAATAGTTAAAGCAAAATAAAACGAGTTGGGGGAGATACAGAGTACAGGTGTGTATTTACAATGATGTATTTACAATGATGGTCCAGCCATCAGCCAGCCATATTGAGGGAGTGGGTGATAGATAGAGATAGTGAATGGGCTACACACACACACACACACACACAAAATGACTTTGATTAGGGAAGTGATAGGCCGCTCTGAACAAATGTGTTTTGAGGAAGCGCCTAAAACTGTGCAATTGTGGATAGTCTTAATTTCTTGGGGTAGAGCATTCCAGAAGATTGGTGCAACATAGGAGAAGTCTTGGATCCGTGAGTGGGAGGTACGGATTAGTGCAGACGTTAGTCGAAAGTCGTTTGCAGAGCGCAGCGATCAGGTAGGCCGATAGACAGAAGTGAGGGAGGAGATGTAAGGGGGTGCTGCACTGTGGAGAGCTTTGTGGGTGAGAAAAAGCAGTTTGAATTGGATCCTGTAGTGAACAGTCAGCCAGTGGACACATCTGAGTACCGATTAGCCAGATAACATCAGAAGCCACTGGCAGATACAGACAAAAAAGGGCCCCTGTGAAAGAACATTATATTGGCCCTTTTCAGCCCCAGAGCTCCTAAAAAGGCAACATTACACCTGCTTTGGAGGTAGAAATGGGTCTCCTTACTTCTTGGGCCGCTGGGTAGCCGCACAGGGTGCACCAATGATATGTCTTCTCCTGTGAGAACCTTTGCGAATTTGAGGACCGTCCCTCTGTCAGACATTCCAGGACACTGCAAAGGCATTTTTGCTTTAAGTACATGAGGTTGAAGAAGGATTCCACATTATCATTTGTAAAACTTTGTTCAGTTGTGTAAATTGTTTCAGAATGATTTTTACATGCCATTGCCTGATGGACAAACTCAGACATTTTAACCCCTTAGCCTCTTTACCCCTAGGGTGGTTTGCACGTTCATGACCGGGCCAATTTTTACAATTCTGACCACTGTCCCTTTATGAGGTAATAACTCTGGAACGCTTCCATGGATCCCAGTGATTCTGACATTGTTTTCTTGTGACATATTGTACTTCATGTTAGTGGTAAAATTTAATTCATATAACTTGCGTTTATTTGTGAAAAAAAATGGAAATTTGGCGAAAATTTTGAAAATTTTCCCAATTTTTAAACTTTGAATTTTTATGCCCTTAAATCACAGAAATATGGCACACAAAAAACTTAATAAGTAACTTTTCCCACATGTCTACTTTACATCAGCACAGTTTCAAAATTTCTTTTTGATAGGAAGTTAAAAGGGTTAAAAGTTGACCAGCAATTTCTCATTTTTGCACCATTTTATTTTTAGGGACCACATCACATTTGAAGGCACTTTATGGGGTCTATATGATAGAAAATACCCAAAAGTGACACCATTCTAAAAACTACGCCCCTCAAGGTACTCAAAACCAGACTCAAGAAGTTTATTAACCCTTCAGGTACTTCACAGGAATTTTTTGAATGTTTAAAAAAAAATGAACATTTAACTTTTTTTCACAAAAAAAATTACTTCAGGTCCAATTTTTTTTATTTTACCAAAGGTAACAGGAGAAATTGGACTGCAAAAGTTATTGTGCAATTTATCCTGAGTACACTGATACCTGATATGTGGGGGGACCACTGTTTCGGCGCATGGCAGAGCTCAGAAGGGAAGGAGCGCCGTTTGACTTTTTCACTTCAAAATTGGCTGGAATTCAGATCGGGAGCCATGTCCCGTTTGGAGAGCTCCTGATGTGTCTAAAACAGTGGAAACCCCCCACAAGTGACCCCATTTTGGAAACTAGACCCCCCAAAGAACTTATCTAGATATGTTTTAAGCACTTTGAACCCCCCAAGGGCTTCACAGAAGTTTATAATGTACAGACGTACAATTAAAAAATCATATTTTTCCCAAAAAAATGATCTTTTCACCCCCAATTTTTATTTTCCCAAGGGTAACAGGACCCCAAAAGTTATTCTGCAATTTGTCCTGAGTACGCTGATACCCCACATGTGGGGGTAAACCACTATTTGAGCGCATGGCAGAGCTCGGAAGGGAAGCAGCGCCATTTGACTTTTTTGGCTGGAATTGAGATCGGACACCATGTTGCATTTGGAAAGCCCCTGATGTGCCAAAACAGTGGAAACCCCCCCATAAATGACACCATTTTGGAAACTAGACCCCTCATGGAACTTATCTAGATGTGTGGTGAGAACTTTGAACCCCCAAGTGCTTCACAGAAGTTTATAACGCCCGGGCATGAAAATAAAAAAATCATATTTTTTCCACAAACATGATCTTTTAGTCCCCAGTTTTTTTATTTTCCCAAGGGTAAGAGGAAAATTTGGACCCCAAAAGTTGTTGTCCAATTTGTCCTGTGTACGTTGATATCCCATATGTGGGAAAAAACTACTGTATAGGCACACATCAGGGCTCCGAATGGAAGTAGTGATGTTTTGGAATGAAGACTTTGATGGAATGGTCTGCGGGTGTCATGTTGCCTTTGGAGAGCCCCTGATGTGCCAAAACTGTGGAAAACCCCCACAAGTGACCCCGTTTTGGAAACTAAACACCCTATGGAACTTATCTAGATGTGTGGTGAGCACTTTGAACCCCCAAGTGCTTCACAGAAGTTTATAACGCCTGGGCGAGAAAATAAAAAATTCATATTTTTTACACAAGCATGATCTTTTAGTCCCCAATTTTTTTCTTTTCCCAAGGGTAACAGGAGAAATTGGATCCCAAAAGTTGTTGTCCAATTTGTCCTGTGTACGCTGTGTACTGTATGGGCACACGTTGGGGCTCTGAAGGGAAGTAGTGACGTTTTGGAATGCAGACTTTGATGGAATAGTCTGCGATTGTCATGTCTTGTTTGGAGCGCCTCTGATGTGCCTAATCTGTTGAAACCCCCACAAGTGACCCTATTTTGGAAACTAGACCCCCCAAGGAACTTATTTAGGTGTGTGGTGAGCACTTTGAACCCCCAAGTGCTTCACAGAAGTTTATAACGTAGAGCCATAAAAATAAAAAAATCATATTTTTTTCCACAAAAATGATATTTTTGCAACCAATTTTTTATTTTCTCAACGGTAACAAGAGAAATTGGACCCCAAAAGTTGTTGTACAATTTGTCCTGAGTAGACTGATGCACCCAAAAGGTGGTTTACCCCCACATATGGGGTATGGCAGAGCTTGGAAGGGAAGGAGCATCGTTTGACTTTTTTGCCACTGCAGAATTGGCTGGAATTGAGATCAGACGCCATGTTGCGTTTGGAAAGTACCTGATGTGCCTAAACAGTGGAAACCCCCCAATTCTAACTCCAACCCTTACCCCATCACACCCCTAACCCTAATCTCAGCCCTAACCCTAATGAGAAAATGGAAATAAATACTTTTTTTTATTATTATTATTTTTCCCTAACTAAGGGGGTGATAAAGGGGAGTTTGATTTACTATTTATGGCGGGTTTTTATGTTTGGCAGCTGTCGCACGCTAAAAGACGCTTTTTATTGTAAAAATAGTTTTTGCGTCACCACATTTACAGAGCTATAATTTTTCCAGTCATCTGAGGTCTTATTTTTTGCGGGACAAGTTGACGTTTTTATTGGTACCATTTTTGGGCAAGTGACATATTTTGATTGCTTTTTATTCCGATTTTTGGGACGCAGAATGAACAAAAACCAGCATTTCATGAATTTCTTTTGGGGGGGTGCGTTTACACCATTCCACGTGTGGTAAAATTGATAAAGCAGTTTTATTTTTCGGGTCAGTACAATTACAGCAATACCTCATTTATGTCTTTTTTTATGTTTTAGCGCTTTTATACAATAAAAACAATTTTATATAAAAATAATTATTTTTGCATCGTTTTATTCTGCGAGCTATAACTTTTTAATTTTTTCGCTGATGACGCTGTGTGGTGGATCATTTTTTGTGGGACAAGATGACATTTTCAACGGTACCATGGTTATTTATATCTGTCTTTTTGATCGCGCGTTATTGCACTTTTTGTTCGGCGGTATGATGAAAAAGCATAATTTTCTGCTTTGTTTTTTACTTTTATTTTTTAAGGGGTTAGGTAAAGGAGTTAACTAGTGGGACAGTTTTATAGGGCGTGTCGTTATGGACACAGCGATACTAAATATGTGTACTATTATTGTTTTTGATTTTTTTTTCCCAAAAAATGAATTTATTAGGGAATATATATATTTTTTTATTTAGCGATTTTTTATAAATTATTTATACACTTTTTTTTCACTTTATTACTTTGTCTCGGGGGGGACATCACTGTCATGTGTCAGATCGCTGACCTTACACTTCACACAGCGCTGTGTCAGATCAGTGATCTGATAGGCGCTGCACAAGGCTTCCTCATGCCTGCGCTCTGCAGGCACTGAGGAAGCCGCCTCCCTGCAGGCCCCCATGGCCATAATGGATTTCAAAATTTTCGCCAAATTTCCTTTTATTTTCCCAAATAAACGCAAGTTATATCAATGAAATTCTACCACTAACATGAAGTACAATATGTCACGAGAAAACAATGTCAGAATCACCGGGATCCGTGGAAGCGTTCCAGAGTTATTACCTCATAATGTAAAGGGACAGTGGTCAGAATTGTAAAAATTGGCTCGGGAGTTAACATGCAAACCACCCTTGGTAGTAAAAGGGTTAATATGCAGATATCACGGAGACATGTCTGTTTTTTATCTGAGTCATGGATCAAAATTACCAATACAAGTCTATGGGTTCTGCAGTTCTGAATTTGATTTACAAATACTGATGAAATACTGATACAAAATCTGACTTTTGAATAGGGTCTAACTTATGCGAGCTTTGAATAGGATTAGTTACAACTATTGCATTGAATTTGTAACAAAATCAGCAGATTTTTTTTTCCAATAATTAAGCTCTATTTCTGATAATTTATTAATTCAATTAAAAAGGCAAACAAGATGCAAGTCAACAGAAAAATAATAAATACACTACAAGTAATATCAAATGTAAAACCTTTAGTGCTTTTTTTTGAGTCCCGGGTAGTTTATTCCAAACACAACATGATGTAGTTATCGCATTTTATTCAAGCTTTTTCTCAAATAAATTAACGGTATGTAAAGCAAGTGGTTCTGATTTATTCAATGTATAAACTGCATTTGGTTTATTTCACAGTGCTCTAAAAAGAAGTTTTGAACAGAATAAAGCCCTATAGTGTCCACACTAAAAATGCAAAGTAAAAAAACGAGATAAAAATGCATGTAAAAAAATATACTCAAAATGCAATGAAAAAACACAAATAATCTATATTTATCTATATTTATATATCTATATTTATACAATATATAAATTATCTATAAATAAACTAAAAAGTCACCAGAAGCTTATTGTGGGAACATAGCCTTAACGTATTGCCACAAAACAGATATTCAATGGAATCCAAAGGGATGGATTCTGTTTGTGATGCAATTGCAGATTTTTTAACTAAAGCAAATCTTTCCAGACTTCCATTGTTGTATTTATTATGGAGAGAAGTTTTGGTTGTATGCTTTCCCCTGTTGGATTGTTTTAAAGAGAACCTTTCACCATTTTTAGCAAGTTAAAATATCATGGAATAGTGGATGCAGAGCGGAGTAGATAGTCTTTTTTATTTTATAATTTTTCTTGTCTGTTGCAAAAATATTAGCTTGTAAAGTTTAGATGACAATTTATGACAAGCCCAACTGAGTGTAAATAGAGATTTGTCTCTGGGGGCATGTACTTCTTCCCTTGTATGAGGTTTACCAATTGTAAGCCTGCAACAACATACAGGAGAAAAAAACAACAGCACATCAACACAATAGCTTAGAACAGGTTTTCTCCTATGTGAGACATGTAATCACACACAGACCTGCTCTTGTTGATCACACTGCAAAGCTGTGTGTGATTACAAAGTGCCAGAGCAGATTTAAATAAAATTACTCATTGTTTCAGTCAATGTGGGGTTATCAGGATCCTGACAGCGCCGGTGTACAGCCTCCGCTGAGCAGGGACTCACCCGCACTGTAGGGACCCCTGGGGACCAGGATAGCCAGAAAGTGTAGGTGCACAGGACCTTAGTGATGAAGTTTAGCAAGCCGGCACGGGACCTACGGTCATGTGACTGCAAGGGGGCGGGGCTTAGCGTCCTGCTTTCACAGAAGACAGCAAACTCAGAGTCAGGCAGAACGGAGGTCGTTCACAGTATGGACAGCGAGGTACAGAAGGGGTAAACACACGGGAGGTCAAACAAAGCCAAAGGTCATACACAAGAGGGCGACGCGGTACCAAGGGGACGAGCAGAGAGAAGTCGGGTCACAAGCAGAGAGTCATACACGAGAGATAGCGCAGTACAAGAGGGACAGGCAGAACTCGTAACAGGGACAGAACCGAATCAAAAACCAAACAAGCAAGATATCAAGCACAAGGCACACGTACGCACAAGGTCAACTAACTCAGCCGAGGGCAGGAGTATAACTGACACCGGACCTAGGTCCACAGAGCATTAAATAGCCGCCCTCTGCCAGTGAGAGGCGGAATAATTAACCCCCAATCAGACCAGGATGGGCCAAAGCGAAAACCCGTCCTGGCTCATGACAGGGGTAAGGGGAAGTACAGCAGAGCTGACAGCCCTAAGAGGAAAACTGCTACACTGCTGTTAAATGAAAGCTGAAAGATATCTGAAATCACTCCTCTGCATGGATAGGCATTGTGTTTGAAGTGGAAAAAATTGACTGCTTTAATTGGGTTTCATGGACACATAGGATTTGTGTATTATTATTTTGGACCTCATACCATAGAGCAGAACATTTAAATTTGTGTTCAAGGATACTCTTATTTTGATAAAATTATACCATGATTATTGACATGCTATTGATAAAATTTTGTCTACTAAGGAGTGTAATACACGTTAGAATCCAAGGGTTTTGTCATGTAAAAAAATCATACAAAGAAAAATCATTTCAGGAATTTTTATACCTTTAGGGCACAGTCAGACGGCCGTATAAGTGGAACGACTATCGCATCGCAATGCTCAGATTTGATGGTGGCTCTCCTGACCATAATGTGACAGCATGTATTTCTATGCAGCTGTCAAGCTCGGGTCAGGAGGACCTCCGCCTAGTCCATGCACTGAAATGCGTTCATCATCCGTGTTAAACGGCCACCTGACTGCACCCTATATGACACCCATACTCTGAAAAATAAACTGAAGCCATAATGTGGTACACCTTCAAATTTACATTTTGTTGAAGAAAACTTTGAATTTATTATAAGATTCAGACATTTTGTCTAGGTGTCTGTCACCTCACAGTAGTGCTCTAAATCTGTCAGATTGCGAGGGCATCTCCTGTGTGGATTCAGGTCCGGTCTCTTGCTGGGCCATTCCAAAACTGTGGTCTTCTTCTGGCGAAGCCATTCTTTTTTGATTTGGAGATATGCTTATGTTCACTGTTGTGCTGAAAGGTGAAATTTCTCGTCATCTTCAGCTTTTTGTTAGATGTTTGAAGAATTTGTTGCAAAATTGACTGATATTTGAAACTGTTTATAATTCCCTCCACTTTGACTAAAGTCCTAGATCCAGATGCCAAAAAACAGCCAAAAGGAAAATGCTACCTCCACCATGCTTCACTATGGGTATGGCTTGATTATGGTGATGCTCAGTTTTGCACCAAACATATTTTTTGGAAATTCCCAAAACCAAAAATTCAACCTCCGTCTCATCAGACCATAACATGTATTCCCACATGAATTCGGCAGATTTGATGTAGGTGTTAAGAAAACATAGCTGGGATTGCTTTTCTTTACAAGAGGCTTCCATCTTGACACCCAACCCAAAAGGCCAGAAATATTAAGAATACGGAAGATTGTTGTCTCATGCAGTACACAAGTAGTAATTGCCAGAAATTTTTGCAGCTCCTTTAATATTGGTATAGGCCTCTTGGCAGCCTCCGGGACAGCACGCTCTCTGTTACCAGCTCAAATCAGCAGCAACGAACTGGCAATGGAGCACATTGTCACTGGTCTCTGCATGCCAGCTATTCTGATAACGGGCTCTGTTGCCGGCTCACTACTGCTGATCTGGGTCAGCAGCAGAGAACTTTCAGTCACTGTGCACATCTGTAGATCACAGACTGCACATGACTCAATGGTGTGATGCAGCAGCAAAAATGGCAAACACAGTTCTAGGATGTATTAAGAGTAGCATAGAGTCTAGATCACGTGAAATAATTATCCCCCTCTACTCCTCCTTGGTCAGGCCTCATCTGGACTACTGTTTCCAGTTCTGGGCGCCACGTCTTAAAAAAGACATTGAAATTGAATTGACCCTTATTTAAGGGTGAAGCCAGGACATGCTGCACATGCATTTCTTCTTGAAAGCCCGAGAAATATGGGTCGTTCGAGATATTGTTCATAAGAACAGCGTACTTTGATTGAAAAGTTGATTGGAGAGGGCAAAACGTATGAAGAAGTGCAGACAATAATAGGCTGTTCAAACACATGAACTAGCTTAAAGAGAAATGGAGAAACATTTTGTGGACTGATGAAGCATGGTGATGACACCAACATGATATGGGCATGTTTCTCTTACTATGGTGCTGGACCTATTTACCGCATACTAGGGATCACGGACCAGTTTGCATATATTCAAATACTTGAAGAGGTCATGTTGCCTTATGCTGAAGAGGATATGCCCTTGAAATGTGTGTTTTAACAAGACAACTACCCTAAACACACCAGTAAACCAGCAATATGTTGGTTCTAGTCCAACAAAATTGAGATTATGGAGTGGGCAGCCCAATCCCCAGACTTCATCTGATATAACACTTGTGGTGTGACATCAAAACTGCCGTTTCTGAGGAAAAGCCAATAAATGCAAAAAAAATGATGGGATGTAGTCAAAGCATCCTGGGCTGAAATAACAGTTGACAAGTACCATAAGTTGGTTGACTTTATGCAACATAGATGCATAGAAGTAGTTCCAAAAAACTGTGGGTGTACAAGCAAATAATAGGTTAGTGATTTACAGGAATGATAAATCATCATAAAAAATAGCACATATTGTGAGTTTGTAAAGACAAATGCAGACACTGCTATTTTTTTTTTTTTTTTGAACAGCCCAATGTTCATTTGATGTTATTTTCTGTAAAGTAGTTAAAAATATATACATTTCTCTTCATGTATTGAATTAGAAAACAATGTGCAATGTTCCAATTGCATGGAAAGAAAAACTAGTATAAAAATTTTGTGATTAACTCATGTTTTTGAACACACTGCTGTTATTTTGAACACTACTGTATGTGGATTTCCTTTAGTAGGAAAAATATTTGAACAAATTATTAAGCGGCATGTATGTAAGTAATTGGATAAGAATACAGTAATTAACCAGAGCCAGCAAATAAGTCATGACAGACTAATCTTATTTCCTTTTATGATGGAATCACTCACTCGGTGATCAGGGAAATGCAGTAGATATAGTATATCTTGACTTAAGTAAAGCATTTGATAAAGTATCTCATAATATCCTTATTGAAAAAATGACCAAGTATGGGATTGACAAGGCTACGGTTAGGTGGATTCATAACTGGCTCAGTGATTGTACTTAAAAAGTGGTAATAAGTGGTTGCACATCCAATTGGAAAAATGTTTCAAGTGGGGTACCATAAGGCTCTGTCCTGGCCTCAGTATTGTTCAACATTTATATAAATGATCTAGATGAGGAACTGAAGGTAAACTAATCAAATTTGAAGATGATGCAAACTAGGAGGGATAGCTAACACGAGAGAAGACAGAGAAATGATTAAGAAGAACTACATAAGCTTGAACACTTGGCAGTGACTAACAGAATGGTATTTAACAGGGAGAAATGCAAGGAAAACAAAAATGACATCTATAGAATGGGAGGAAGAGAACTAAGCAACAGCACGTGTGAAAAAGAATTGGGTATACTAATAAATCACAGACTGCAGATAAGTGAACAATGTGATGCAACAGCAAAAAAGGCAAACACAGTTCTAGGATGTATTAAGAGAGGCAGAGTCTAGATCACGTGAAGTAATTATCCCCTCTACTGGAGCAAGTTCAGAGAAGAGCTATCAGGATGGTAAGCAGACTGCAAAGTTTGTCCTACGAGGTGTGGTTAAAGGATCTGAGAATGTTTAGCTTGCAAGAAGGCTAAAAGGAGACTTAATAGCGGTCTACAAATATCTGAAGGGATGTCACAGTATAGAGGATCCCTTCATTCTCATTTACACATGGAAACATGAGAAGCAATGGAATTAAACTGAAAGGGAGAAGATACAGATTAGATATTAGAAAAATCTTTTTTGACAGTGAGGGTGATCAATGAGTGGAACAGGCTGCCACAAGAGGTGGTGAGTTCTCCTTCAATGGAAGTCTTCAAACAAAGGCTGGACAGACATCTGTCTGAGATGGTTTAGTAAATCCTGTACCAAGCAAGGGGTTGGACAAGATGACTCTGGAAGTCCCTTCCAACTCTAACATTCTAGGATTCGGTTTTGTGCTTACTGCCTAATAATTCAGAACTTCCATAGACTAGAGTGAAGCAAGCTAAAGATACGGAAGGTCACCTGTCTAATACACATTCTCCTTTCTGGAGCCAAAAGGGATAAGTGACCCCATTCTCCTGGATGAGGTATCAAGTGATGTCTGCATAGTGCCCCATTAGTTCTTGCCAGATCCTGCTCCTTGGCTGCCGGCCACTACTCTTCTGTGTGTTGCTGCCCACATATAGTTAAGTAAAGTAAACCAGTCAGTGAAGCATTTTTCTGTCCATATGGTTGGGGGCCACACAGAATGACATTGTGGGCCACATGTGACCCTTGGGTCGCATTTTGTGCACCCCTGTTCTAGGACATAAACACAGTCATACCACTAGTTTCAGTAACAAAAATGGTCCAATCAATTCTTTACATTTTTTTAACAAAGTCAACACATTAATTTTGGTATTCTATCCCATTTTAATATCCCCTTTGAACTACTAGCTTAGAGTTAAACAGTAGATTTTGATTAATATGACCAAAACATTTCAGTTTATCTTTGCGCCATAATGGACTGAAAACATATGTACAATAGTGAGTGTACCAGAGAGACAGGTAATACTGCTGATATGGGGTGGATATTGGGCTTCAGTCCAGCTCTAAATTTACTCTGTTGAGATAAATTCCGCAGATGCGAAATCTAGGTAGTGTCCTTTTGTCACTAATATGAAAACATGCATCTTTCTGCGGAGGGCTGCATACTTCCTCCATTAAGCCCCGCCTACTTCCGCATGTGTCCTGCGTACCTATCTTTAACATTAGGTATGCGGATGTACATCTGCCATCTGCGCAAAATGCAACTTGTTGAGTTCCTGTGCAGTCGGTGGGCGCATCAAAACAATGCATCCGCATACATCCGCATGTTCTGCGTACCCAATGTTAAAGATAGGTACGCAGGACACATGCAGAAGTACACAGCCCTCCGCAGAGCCCCCGAATGCTAATGTGAATGTAGCCTAACACCTACCTCACTCCTTACACATTGTTTTACTCTTATCAATTTGAACTTTGTGCTCAGAAAATCTCGTAAGCATTAGCAAATCTCATGACCAAACATTTTGCGCATTTCCCTATAAACCTTAAAAACACAAATAAAAATAAGAATAGATTTAAAAACCCTGTACAAAGTAAGCGAAAGTGGTTTTAACAACGTATCTGCCTTTACTCAGAAACAACTGATTTTCTGCTTCCTCAATCACTGGGGTTAAGGCGAATCACACCTTGAATCAGTGATCTGCATTTAATAAGTCATGAGACTACTGTTTCTGAGAGATTCCAGGAGTGTGATTTATCAGAAATGGTTCTAGCTCAGGTATTGCTTGTCACGCTCGCACCTTGGCTGAATGGCGCGAGCCGGGGGGTTGTGGCCCCACTATGCCACAAACCAGACTACCCTGGAAGGGGCGTAACTATGGCAGCTACCTTGGTCTTCACTGGAGCCTCTGATGGTGAGGTCAGGCTTGTGCGGCAGGTAGCTGCCGGGTGCCACTCCAGGGTGGTGTCTGGCTGTGGCTGCTGATCCCACTCGGGAACAGGACACCTGGATAGGTGCGAGTGACAAGCAGGCTGATACACAGGGCAAGAAGGTACGACAGATACAGGGCAAGCAGGCGTGGCTTGGAGACACTGGGCAAGCAGGCGTGGCTTGAGACACAGGACAGGCGGGCACGGCTTGAGACACAGGACAGGTGGGCACGGCTTGAGACACAGGACAGGCGGGCACGGCTTGAGACACAGGACAGGCGGGGACCTGTTCACACAGCAGGTGCAGGTATGGATGCAGGCAGGCAGGAGTAGAATATGAAGGAACAGGTTTGGACCTGTTCACACAGGAGGTGCAAGTATGGATGCAAACAGGCGTGGAATATGAAGGAACAGGTCTGGACCTGTTCACACAGGAGGTGCAGGTATGGATGCAGGCAGGCAGGCGTAGAATATGAAGGAACAGGTTTGGACCTGTTCACACAGGAGGTGCAGGTATGGATGCAGGCAAGTGCAGGATATGAAGGAACAGGTTTGGACCTGTTCACACAGGAGGTGCAGGTATGGATGCAAACAGGTGTGGAATATGAAGGAACAGGTCTGGACCTGTTCACACAGGAGGTGCAGGTAGGCAGAGCCGCAGGAGTGCGGAGCAGGCAGAGCCGCAGGAGTGCGGAGCAGGCAGAGCCGCAGGAGTGCGGAGCAGGCAGAGCTGCAGGAGTGCGGAGCAGGCAGAGCTGCGAGGGTGCAGATGCACCGACAGGGAGGACACAAGGAAAGACACGGCAGAGAAGGAACCACAAACAAGGAGACTGACAGACAGAGGTAAGACTGAGTTCAGACAGAGACACAGGGACAAAGATACAAGGACCAGGATATTCTGCCTCCTGGCAGGCGGACAAGGTACGAAGCGAGACAGAGTATTCCTACAGAGAAGGAGATACACAGAACAGGGCCTGGCTAGTTCAGCAGCAAGGAGCTAACTGAGTTTAGACATTGCACAGGCAATGTTTCAGTGGGAGTGGTGAAACTAAATAGTCAAGGGCTCCAGGTGATTGGTCAGGGACAGATTACCCAGGTGCACACAGACTGCATAAGAACCAGAGAGTTCAGGCGCTGCCCCACTATACACACAGTCAGGAAACATGGAGAGCAAGCAGGAAAACAAGAGGCATAGCACATGGAGCTCAGGGCTGGCAACAGACAGATTTCACAGTATGGCTTGAAGCAGAAAGTAAGTAGGTGTGCGGGAGCTGGGAGACCATGCAGTGATGCCAGCAGGATTGTTACAGTACCCCCCTTTACGGCCCCTCTTCCTCAAGCCTGCCAGAATGACCAGAAGAAGGAGTACGGGACCACACACAGTCCAGGTTGACACGACATCCTTCAGGTAGGGTGGAGTATGTGTGCCATCAGGAATCACAGATTGCCCGGTTTCTTGGTGCCTAAGGGAGTCAGTTTCCAACACAGAGGGTACAAAGACTTCTTCCTCCTGATTGACAGAGAGCAGGGACCTGGAAGCTTCAGACTTGACCCCTACATCAGCCGGCCAGCAAGAAACAGCAGACACCTTCACTAAGTCCGACTTCAGCCCGACATGCCAGAAAAATTGGACCTCCTCCTGGTTGATGAGAAATGGAGATACGTGGGTCACTGTTCCAACCTCTTCACCCACCAGCCAAATGGAAGCTGGAGGCATACATACGGGGAGCCACTTCAGCCTGTTACCCTGAAAAAACTGGACCACATCCTCCTGGTTAGATGAGTGAAGCTCTGTCTTGGGACCTTCACCCCTAGGCCACAGGGGAGCTGAAGGCATACACTCTGGATCCATCTTCAGCCCTTTATCCTGGGGAAGACAATCAAGAGGCAGGGGTGCTCTTGGGAGCAGAACACTGGTATAGTCGCTGGGGATGTGTGAGGAGACTGAGACCGCCTCCCCCTCTTCAGAGGCATCCTCACACCTTGACTCGGCGACTAGCAAACCAGGCAAAGAAGACGACTTTGCGGACTGAATGCGACACAAGGGAACCAGACACCTCTTGTCACTTGGTTGTTTCAAGTGTGGTGCCTTGCTGGGTCTCCAAACATAAATGGGCATCAGGATCTCTGGTTCAGAATGACCCATGGGCATACTAGACAGCAAATGGAAGACGAACTTCTTCGTATACAAGGCTCCGACCTGGAGCTGTAGTTGTCCTTGCAGGACTAGACTGTTCTCCAATAGGGCTCGGCCACCTCGAGACAACGCCCACGCCGGAGCTGTATGACAGAGACCACACACTGACTCTGTAAGACTGGCGACTTAAATACACCAAAGCTCCCTGAAGGCAGAGAAACAGTTAATGAGTTTAATGGAGAGGGAGTACTCTCACCAGGGACAGTCTCTTCTACTGGCCCAGGGTTCTGGAGTACAGGCTTCACAGGACAGAGGCCAGATTCCGGCTGCAACTTGGCCCGCTTCTTCTTTTTAGACCTCTTGGATCTTGCACGGGAGGCCGCATTGGCAGACTGTGGAACAGGTGATGGCTGGACTGTCATAGGTGGTTGAGACGATTCATCCACAGGTTCCTCTTATCTGGTCTGTATCTGGAAGCTTGAAGGGGAAGACATCTCAAGAGCAGCTGGACGAGGCATGTCGAAAACTTTACGGAAGGCCACCAGGAAGGCCCCCAGGCTCATGACGACAGGGTCCCCTGCTTCCCAAAGGGGACAGATCCAATTCAAGGCATCACCAGCTAGGTAGGACATGATATATGCCACCTTGACCCGGTCAGAGGGGAAACAAACTGCACTCTGCAGGATGTAGTGCAGGCACTTTTTCAGGAACCCTTGGCACTCTTTGGGGTCCCCATAGAACCTAGGCGGATCTGCTGGGTCGTGCTCTTCGTAGGCCAGGAGCTGCTCATAGATGGCCTTAGAGACTATGAGTGGTTCAGAAGTCTCCACAATTGGAACCACACAAGGCGGAACAAACTCTTCTGGTGGGTCACACTGGCAGGGAGAGAGTTCATGACGCTCTGCGAGCGGAAGGACATGGGACTCAGCGGGGACCATGGCCTGTGCAAACTTTCACGCTCGCGCCTTGGCTGAATGGCGCGAGCCGGGGGGTTGTGGCCCCACTATGCCACAAACCAGACTACCCTGGAAGGGGCGTAACTATGGCAGCTACCTTGGTCTTCACTGGAGCCTCTGATGGTGAGGTCAGGCTTGTGCGGCAGGTAGCTGTTGGGTGCCACTCCAGGGTGGTGTCTGGCTGTAGCTGCTGATCCCACTCGGGAACAGGACAACTGGATAGGTGCGAGTGACAAGCAGGCTGATACACAGGGCAAGCAGGCGTGGCTTGGAGACACTGGGCAAGCAGGCGTGGCTTGAGACACAGGACAGGCGGGCACGGCTTGAGACACAGGACAGGTGGGCACGGCTTGAGACACAGGACAGGCGGGCACGGCTTGAGACACAGGACAGGCGGGCACGGCTTGAGACACAGGACAGGCGGGCACGGCTTGAGACACAGGACAGGCGGGCACGGCTTGAGACACAGGACAGGTAGGGACCTGTTCACACAGCAGGTGCAGGTATGGATGCAGGCAGGCAGGAGTAGAATATGAAGGAACAGGTTTGGACCTGTTCACACAGGAGGTGCAAGTATGGATGCAAACAGGCGTGGAATATGAAGGAACAGGTCTGGACCTGTTCACACAGGAGGTGCAGGTATGGATGCAGGCAGGCAGGAGTAGAATATGAAGGAACAGGTTTGGACCTGTTCACACAGGAGGTGCAGGTATGGATGCAGGCAAGTGCAGGATATGAAGGAACAGGTTTGGACCTGTTCACACAGGAGGTGCAGGTATGGATGCAAACAGGCGTGGAATATGAAGGAACAGGTCTGGACCTGTTCACACAGGAGGTGCAGGTAGGCAGAGCCGCAGGAGTGCGGAGCAGGCAGAGCCGCAGGAGTGCGGAGCAGGCAGAGCCGCAGGAGTGCGGAGCAGGCAGAGCCGCAGGAGTGCGGAGCAGGCAGAGCCGCAGGAGTGCGGAGCAGGCAGAGCCGCAGGAGTGCGGAGCAGGCAAAGCTGCGAGGGTGCAGATGCACCGACAGGGAGGACACAAGGAAAGACACGGCAGAGAAGGAACCACAAACAAGGAGACTGACAGACAGAGGTAAGACTGAGTTCAGACAGAGACACAGGGACAAAGATACAAGGACCAGGATATTCTGCCTCCTGGCAGGCGGACAAGGTACGAAGCGAGACAGAGTATTCCTACAGAGAAGGAGATACACAGAACAGGGCCTGGCTAGTTCAGCAGCAAGGAGCTAACTGAGTTTAGACATTGCACAGGCAATGTTTCAGTGGGAGTGGTGAAACTAAATAGTCAAGGGCTCCAGGTGATTGGTCAGGGACAGATTACCCAGGTGCACACAGACTGCATAAGAACCAGAGAGTTCAGGCGCCGCCCCACTATACACACAGTCAGGAAACATGGCGAGCAAGCAGGAAAACAAGAGGCATAGCACATGGAGCTCAGGGCTGGCAACAGACAGATTTCACAGTATGGCTTGAAGCAGAAAGTAAGTAGGTGTGCGGGAGCTGGGAGACCATGCAGTGATGCCAGCAGGATTGTTACATTGCTGGACTTCGTTAAACAAAACAGCCTTAAAGAGTTAGGATCCTGTTTCACGATTCTGACAATGACACGACCTGGTAGGGATCGCTGGTGCATCGCTACATGGTCGCCAGTAAGCTGCCAAACAGGCAGATCTCTTCAACGACGCACCAGCGATACCGACAACGATGCGACCTGGTAAGGATCGCTGGTGCGTTGTCACACAGCAGCTATTCTGAACGATTCCAGCCTGAGTCCCTGAGTTTTGCGTCACCAACGAGGTCGCTCGTCGTGTCAAACACAGCGATGTGCCCTGGCCAGCGGGACGCCGATGATGAAAAAATGGCCCAGGACATTCGAGCACGATCAGCGATATCCAGCAGGGGGGCCGGTCACCGCTATGTGTCACATGTAGCGAGATCGCAGGCGAGATCGCTGTTGTGTCACAAAATCGGTGACACATCAGCGATCTCGCTAGCTATCTCGCTATGTGAGACGGGTCCTTTAGTCTTAATATCTCAACCCCTTCACGCCGCAGCCCTTTTTCGTTTTTGGGTTCCTGTTTTTCACTCCCCTTCTTCCCAGAGCCATAACTTTTTATTTTTCTGTCAATATGGCCATGTTAGGCCGGTTTCACATTAGCGCTTTTTCAGCGCGCGCACGGCCGGGGGTAGCTCCGCCCCCGAGCCGGCTCTCTGCCCGGCGTGCCCGCCCCTTGCTTGTAGCGCCGCCTACTAGCGGACAGCGGCGCCTGCGATCGGCGCACCCTATCTTTAGCATAGGGTGCGCAGATCGTGCGCAGGCCGTGTGCTAGTTGCGCTTTGACCTGCGCTGCGCACTTTTGACGGTGCGCCGTGCGCGCCAAAATCAAACTTTTCGGATTTTGGCGCGCACGGCGCACCGTCAAAAGTGCGCAGCGCAGGTCAAAGCGCAACTAGCGCACGGCCTGCGCACGATCTGCGCACCCTATGCTAAAGATAGGGTGCGCCGATCGCAGGCGCCGCTGTCCGCTAGTAGGCGGCGCTACAAGCAAGGGGCGGGCACGCCGGGCAGAGAGCCGGCTCGGGGGCGGAGCTACCCCCGGCCGTGCGCGCGCTGAAAAAGCGCTAATGTGAAACCGGCCTTAGGGATTGTTTTTTTGCAGGATGAATTGTACTTTTGAACGACATCATTGGTTTTACCATGTCGTGTACTCAAAAAACGGGGAAAAAAAATCCAAGTGCTGTGAAATTGCAAAAAAAGTGCAATTCCACAACTGTTTTTTGGATTTTTCTTTTACCATGTTCACTAAATGTTAAAACTGACCTGCCTTTATGATTCTCCATGTCATTACAAGTTCGTAGATACCAAACATGTATAGATTGCTTTTTATTTAAATGGTGAAAAAAAAATCCAAAGTTTGTTAAAAAAAAAAAAAAAATGCGTCTTTTTCCGAGACTTGTAACGTCTCCATTTTTTGTGATCTGGGGTTGGGTGAAGGTTTATTTTTTGCATGCAGAGCTGCTATTTTTAATGATATAATTTTGGTGTGGATACGATATTTTTGATTGCCCGTTATTGCATTTTAATGCAATGTTGCGGCGACCAAAAAACGTAATTCTGGAGTTTTCACTTTTTTTTTGCTACGCCGTTTACCGATCGGATTAATTATTTTATAGCTCGATACATCGGGTGATTCTGAACTCGGCGATACCAAATGTGTATATTTTTATTTTTTTAATTGTTTTATTTTGAATGAGACAAATGGGGGGTGATTTTAACTTTTATATTTTTTTTAATTTTTTAATTATTTTTAAAAACTTTTTTTTTTTTTTTACTTTTCACTTGCTTCAATAGTCTCCATGGAAGACTAGAAGCTGCAATAACTTGATCACCTTTGCTACACACAGGTGATGATCAGATTGCCTGTGTGTAGCAGAAATGCTCACTTGCTAAGAGCACCGACCACCGGATGGCGCTCATAGCAATCTGGCTACGACAACAATAGAGGTCTGCTGGAGACCTCTGGTTGCCATGCCAACCTATCAGTGACCCACGATCATGTGATAAGGTCAGCGATGGGCAGGATTAGTGACACTTCCGGCGCGATCACATTAAATGCCGCTGTCAGAGCTTGACAGCAACATTTAACTGGTTAACCTCCGTGTTTGAATCGTGATTCCACCCGCGGCTGTTAGGGGCACATGACAGTTGTTCAGAACAGCTGACATGTGCCGGGAAAGATGTGGGCTCAGCGTCAGAGAACACATCTATGGGAGGGACACAACATGCGCCGTACATGAACGGTACAAGTCATGAAGTGATTAATGTAGTCTAAGTTTTCTGTACATAATGGGCCCGATTTATCAAAGCTTTTACAGCCGACTTCTGAATTGATGATTCAGGCCCATAGAACTAATTATGTAGGCAAATTCAACCTATTTTAAACCATGATGTCCCCTTCTCCTCCCAAGGACTCTCTTTACCTTCTGTTGCCCCTTATCCATCCTTCAGTAGTTCTAATGCTGTCAGTTGAGCATGCTCCAATGCAGCTAATAACCTTGTCTACTAACAGCCAGGTATTACCACAGACCAGCTCTGCTAAAGATCCATTTACTTCTAATCACCTTATCGAATTAATGAAAAAATAGATGCATCTATGACCTGTCTAGTAAAACATCCCCCAGACCTTCCTCATTGCCCTGATAGTCATAATGTAACACAGATCAACTATTATAATTTCAACTCTGCTTTGTATGCAAATGTGGCGTTTGGAAATAGTAATGAATATTGGTCAAATAGTGGGTCACATTTACTACAGTCAAAGTACCAACGGTCACCTCATCCATGTATATACAAAATGCCCATATTGACATCTATCTAACGGTATCAAAAGCACACAGGAGAGCAGATGCAGTATCCTGCAGCACTGAGGAAGAGCAGGGTGCTGCTGGGAAATGTAGTATTAACATTCTAAGTTTAGGAATGGCCCATAAAACTCCTCCAAGCTGGAAAGCCAAAGAGGCAGAGGAAGACAAAAAAAGACCCAAATGGTACAAGAGATAAACTTAACTTTTACTGAATAGTAACAGTAGTCACGCAGGTATAGTGCGTTGTTAAAAAAAACAGTGTCATTGTAGAAACAACAATTTAAGTCAATAATTGGAATTACTAAAATAGGTAGATAATATTAAAGAGGTTATTACTAGGGCTAAATAAAAATTCTACTGGTGGGTTAGTATATTCAAAAATAACAAGCAAAGCTTTTCTCACATACCTGCTCTTACCTGGATCTAGCGGAGGCCACTTTGTGGTCTGTGTTTACACTGGAAAGGAGACATTGTTGATCCAGCAGCATTAGGACTGGTGTGTCCTTTAATTGGGTGGTATATTCAGGTGACTTCAACAGCGCATCATTGGTGACATCAGTGATGATGCATCGGCTGAAGTCACCTGACCATATTAGCCAATCATAGTTTGCAGAGGTCCTACTGCTGTTGGAAAAATAATGTCTCTCTTCTGGTGTAAAGGTAGACTGCAGAGCGGTCTGCATTGGATCCAGGTAAGTTCCGATAGGCGAGTATAGCTTCACTGTCATTGTTTAACATACCAAGACAACAGGAAAATTTTTATTTTCCGTGGAAAGCTCCTTTAATGTTATAATAATAAATGCCCTAAGCAGCTTCCGGTTGTAACAACTTCCGTCCAGTTGTAACCGGTGACGTCACTGCACACCTCTTTCCATGTTAACCCTCAACACACACACTCCTCTCACCTTTCACCATCTCCACTCACGTCCACTCACTCTTTCACTCCACATACGACCCTTTCTCTCACTCCGTCTCTCATACTCACGCCGTCATCGCCGCTGATCCACGATCCCCGCCATCCTGGATCCAGACGTCCTCCACGCCGGCGACATGTTCTTGCGGCGACGCCATTTTGGATCGGCGAAATCCCGCGATAGTCAAGATGGCGTCGCCGCAAGAACATGTCGCCGGCGTGGAGGACGTCGGGATCCAAAATGGCGTCGGCGAAATCTCGCGAGATTTCGCCGACGCCATTTTGGATCCCGACCGCATCCACGCCGGCGACATGTTCCTGCGGCGACGCTATTTTGGATCGGCGAAATCCCGCGATACTCAAGATGGCGTCGCCGCAAGAACATGTCGCCGGCGAGGACGACGTCGGGATCCAAAATGGCGTCGGCGAAAACTCGCGAGATTTCGCCGACGCCATTTTGGATCCAGACGTCGTCCACGCCGGCGACATGTTCTTCCGGCGACGCCATCTTGAATATCGCGGGATTTCACGATACTCAAGATGGCGTCGCCGCAAGAACATGTCGCCGGCGTGGACAACGTCTGGATCCAGGATGGCGCCGGCGGAAGAAGATGTCGGGGATCGTGGAGCAGCGGCGATGACGGCGTGAGTATGAGAGACGGAGTGAGAGAAGGGGTCGTATGCAGAGTGAGTGAGTGGAGATGGTGAAAGGTGAGAGGAGTGTGTGTGTGTTGAGGGTTAACATGGCAAGAGGTGTGATGCTATCGTATCCTCCCGATGCGTCAGCATCGGGCCATAATCTAGTGTTAAATAAGTCCCGTGCAGACTGTTGTATTGTGGACAGCACTTTCCCCCATTTTATTTGGGGTGCAATGTCTTATCTTTGGCAGGAATAGTGTCTGTAAAATTTTCTTAAAACTTCATTTTTGATGGAGCGCACGTGTTAGCACTGACATGTGTGCGAAGGATTTACCATAATGTTTCTTGTGTAAACGCCCATTACATTGGAAAATAAACGTCTGACTCTTTGACAGTCTCACTACACAGAATGCACTCGCACCGTTAAGCGACTGCTATGTATAGCGTTCATAGCTTCACTTTAAAAGATCAGCCCAATGTGCCTCGAGCATACTCTCTGTAGTGATATCTGCCCCACAGTCTCTGTCACTTTTGTGATCATACAATAATGGTGAAATGGAGACATAAGCGATTATAATAAAGATCAATACACTTTCAATTCTGCAATTCCCTGCCACTTCTGTGTTTCTTGGTCTCTTGCAGTAACAGGTAAAACTTCTGGTATTACCACAGTACTGGCTCTACCTGATCTACATATCTACACTTATATATATTCACTATAGTTATAAAGATATATTCACCTGTAAAAAGATTAAACATTTTCAAGAGAGATCGTCTTACCTTGTTCCTTGGTAACTCCAAATTCATCTGTCAAGATTTTATAACACGACAAACAGGTTATGAACTATGACCACAATGTAACTGCTGTAATCACTATTCTAAGTGTTTACCGGCAGGAGCAAAAGTCTATTATAATAAGGATTACAAGTCTTCCGTATATGCCAAGTCCTGTAATCTTAAAGACACATGTGTCTGAAGTGTAGAATATAATCACATGGCAGGGGTTATATCATAAGGTTAAAGGGTTTTTCCACAAGCAAAATACATTTTAATTAATTTATCTTGGCAAGTTTGTGTTAACCCCTTCACTACCAAGGGTGGTTTGCACTTTAACTCCGGGCCAATTTTTACAATTCTGACCACTGTCCCTTTATGAGGTAATAACTCGGAAACGCTTCCATGGATCCCGGTGATTCTGACATTGTTTTCTCGTGACATATTATACTTAATGATAGTGGTAAAATTTCATTCAAATAACTTGCGTTTATTTGTGAAAAAAATGGAAATTTGGCAAAAAATTTTAAAATTTTGTAATTTTCCAACTTTGAATTTGTATGCCCTTAAATCACAGAGATACGGCACACAAAAAACGTAATAAATAACATTTCCCACATGTTTACTTTACAGCAGCACAATTTTGGAACCCAAATTTTTTTTGTTAGGAAGTTATAAGAGTTAAAAGTGCACCAGCGATTTCTCATTTTTGCAACACCATTTTATTTTTACGGACCACATCACATTTGAAGCTACTTTGAGGGGTCTATATGATAGAAAATACCCAAAAGTGACACCATTCTAAAAACTGCACCCCTCAAGGTGCTCAAAACCACATTCAAGAAGTTTATTAACCCTTCAGGTGCGTCACAGGAATTTTTTTGAATATTTAAAAAAAAATGAACATTTAACTTTTTTTCGCAAAAAAAATACTTCAGGTTCAATTTTTTTTATTTTACCAAGGGTAGCAGGAGAAATTGCACTGCAAAAGTTATTGTGCAGTTTGTCCTGAGTACGTTGTTACCTGATATGTGGGGGGGAACCACTGTTTCGGTGCATGGCAGAGCTCAGAAGGGAAGGAGCGCCGTTTGACTTTTTCAATGCAAAATTGGCTGGAATTCAGATCAGACGCCATGTCACGTTTGGAGAGCCCCTGATGTACCTAAACAGTGGAAACCCCTCACAAGTGACCCCATTTTGGAAACTAGACCCCCCAAGGAACTTATCTAGATATGTGGTGAGAACTTTGAACCCACAAGGGCTTCACAGAAGTTTATAACGTACAGCGGTGCAATTAAAAAATCATATTTTTTCCACAAAAATGATCTTTTCACCCCCAATTTTTATTTTCCCAAGGGTAACAGGACCCTAAAAGTTATTGTACAATTTGTCCTGAGTACGCTGATACCCCATATGTGGGTGTAAACGACTATTTGGGCGCATGGCAGAGATCAGAAGGGAAGCAGCGCCATTTGACTTTTTTGGCTGGAATTGAGATCAGACACCATGTCGCGATTGGAAAACCCCTGATGTACCAAAACAGCGGAAACCCCCCACAAATGACACCATTTTGGAAACTAGACCCCCCCAGGGAACTTATCTAGATGTGTGGTGAGCACTTTGAACCCCCCCAGTGCTTCACAGAAGTTTATAACGACCGGGTGTGAAAATAAAAAAATTGTTTTTTTTTAAACAAATATGATCTTTTAGTCCCCTTTTTTTATTTTCCCAAGGGTAACAGGAGAAATTGGACCCCAAAAGTTGTTTTCCAATTTGTCCTGAGTACGCTGATATCCCATATTTGGGAGAAAACTACTGTTTGGGCACACGTCAGGGCTCGGAAGGGAAGTAGTGATGTTTTGGAATGCAGCAGGGCCGGCCCAAACGTATAGGCGAACTAGGCGGCCGCCTAGGGCGCCGACCCAAAGGGGGCAACAGAGAAAAAATAGAAAAAATTATAAAAAATCTATTCAAAAGGCAAAAAGTTTTAGGGATGGAAAGAAAAGTGTACATATTTAAGGGCAAATATGACGCAAGAGAGGTTGGTTGGGTTGGCAACAATTTCGATAGAATCTGAAGTTGCTAAACAAATTATTCTCGGTGACTTAGTGTCATCCTTTTAAAAAAAAAGGCAAGGAAACAAAAATTTTAATTACCTATGGTCGTTTTTGTTTTGTGTTATTGATTACTTTGTATATATTTGTCCTATACAACTTCACAGAAGATTAAAGAGTTAGGAGAGAGTTAATTAATCTTTGTTGTTGTGGTTTATTTTGCTCCTAAATTTATATCCCAAGTTTTCATCTACTGCCAAGAATAGTAGGGGCGCAACAAAATAGTTTCGCCTATGGCGCCGTAATCTCTCGGGCCAGCCCTGGAATGCAGACTTTGATAGAATGGTCTGCAGGTGTCATGTTGCCTTTGGAGAGCCCCTAATGTACCTAAACAGTGGAAACCCCCCACAAATGACCCCATTTTGGAAACTAGACCCCCTAAGGAACTTATCTAGATGTGTGGTGAGCACTTTGAACCCCCAAGGGCTTCACAGAAGTTTATAATTCCCGGGCATGAAAATAAAAAAATCGTATTTTTTCCACAAACATGATCATTTAGTCCCCAATTTTTTTATTTTCCCAAGGGTAACAGGAGAAATTGGACCCCAAAAGTTGTTGTCCAATTTGTCCTGAGTACGTTGATACCCCATATGTGGGAGAAAACTACTGTATGGGCACACGTCGGGGCTCGGAAGGGAAGTAGTGACGTTTTGGAATGCAGACTTTGATGGAATGGTCTGAGGATGTCATGTGCGTTTGGAGAGCCCCTGATGTACCTAAACTATTGAAACTCCCCACAAGTGACCCCATTCTAGAAACTAGACCCCTCACGGAACTAATCTAGATGTGTGATGAGCACTTTGAACCCCCAAGTGCTTCACAGAAGTTTATAATGCCCGGGCGTGAAAATAAAAAAATCATGTTTTTCCACAAAAATGATATTTTTGCCCCCGATTTTTTATTTTCCTAAGGGTAACAGGAGAAATTGGACCCCAAAAGTTGTTTTGCAATTTGTCCTGAGTAGGCTGATACTCTATATGTGGGGGTAAAACACTGTTTGGGCGCATGGCAGAGCTTGGAAGGGAAGGAGCACCATTTGACTTTTTCAATGCAGAATTGGCTGGAATTGAGATCAGACGCCATGTTGCATTTGGAGAGCACCTGATGTGCCCAAACAGTGGAAACCCCCAATTCTAACTCCAACCCTAACCCCAACACACCCCTAACTCTAATATCAGCCCTAACCCTAATGGGAAAATGGAAATAAATACATTTTCTTTTAATTTTATTATTTTTCCCTAACTAAGGAGGTGATAACGGGGGGTTTGATTTACTATTTATGGCGGTTTTTATATTTGGCAGCTGTCACACGCTAAAAGACGCTTTTTATTGTAAAAATAGTTTTTGCTTCACCACATATTGAGAGCTATAATTTTTTCATATTTTAACCCACCGAGTCATGTGAGGTCTTATTTTTTGCAGGACGACTTGACGTTTTTATTGGTATCATTTTCGGGCACGTGACATCTTTTGATCGCTTTTTATTCCGATTTTTGGGACGCAAAATGATCAAAAACCAGCGTTTCATGAATTTCTTTTGGGGGGTGCGTTTACACCATTTCGCCTGCAGTAAAATTGATAAAGCGGTTTTATTCTTCGGGTCAGTACGGTTACAGCGATACCTCATTTAGGTTTTTTATGTTTTGGCGCTTTTATGCAATGAAAACAATTTTATATAAAAAATAATTATTTTTGCATCACTTTATTCTGTGAGCTATAACTTTTTTATTGTTTTGCTGATGATGCTGTATGGCAGCTCGTTTTTTGCGGGACAAGATTACGTTTTCAGCGGTACCATGGATATTTATATCCGTCTTTTTGATCGCGCGTTATTACACTTTTTGTTCGGCGGTATGATAATACATCATTATTTTTTGCTTCGTTTTTTATTTTTAAGGGGTTCGCTAAAGGGGTTAACTAATGGGACAGTTTTATAGGGAGGGTCGTTATGGACGCGGCGATACCAAATATGTGTACTTTTATTTGTTTTTTTTTATTTCCTAAATATGAATTTATTTGGGAATATTTTTTTTTTTTTAATTTATTTAGTGATTCTTTAAAAATTATTTTTACACTTTTTTTTTAAACTTTATTACTTTGTCCCAGGGGGGACATAACTGTCATGTGACAGATCGCTGATCTGTCACATCACAAATCACTGTGACAGATCAGCGATCTGTCACAGGCACTGCACAAGGCTAGCTCGTGCCTGAGCTTTGCAGGCACTGAGGAAGCCAGCTCCCTGCAGGCCCCCAAAGGTCCCAGTCGCCATCTTGGATCCGGGAACCTGCAGGGATGGAGCACCCCGCAGCAGTGCTGCACATTGCCCTGCTGTGGGGGGCTCAGGGAAGCACGGAGGGAGCCCCCCGCCGATGCTTCCCTTTAACCCCTGGTACACCGCGATTGTGTTTGATCGCGGTGTGCAAGGGGTTAACGTGTCGGGGCAGTTCGTGACCGCCCCTGACACATTGTGCCGGGTGTCAGCTGTGATAATCAGCTGACACCCGGCAGCGATGCTCACCATGTGGGCGCCGCTGATCGCTATGATGTAATATTCCGTCCATGGGAATTAGGTCCAGGGTCACATGGACGGAATATTATGTCCCTTGTAGGAAAGGGGTTAAAGGGAATCTGTCACCCCCTGGACAATTTGATCAATTACTATTGGTATACAGATAATAGAATGGTTAAAAAAGTCTTACCTATATGCCTCATAGCTGCGGTGTAGATCTTGAGAAACTTATTTATAATGTTATATGCGAAGGATTTCTTCCAGGTTGCGGGGCGTGCAGCGCCTGGAAGAAATCCCTGTCTCCTGGCTTCATTATAATGGTGCCCACCTCTAATCAGCGTCACACTGACTTGTTTGGCGCTGTAATCCCATGCATGCACTATGTTGCGCGAACCCAATCCACCCTCCTATGAGCAGTGTATGCACTGGGTAGGTGCCGGTGAGTCTACGCTACTATACACTGATCAGACCATGTCCATTCCCCAAAAAAAACAAAAGGTATGAACTGGGATAGCGCACGCTCACACTAGCCACTGAACAAAAAAAAAAAACAAAGACAGGAACATAATGATTAAATACACTGCAGTATATAAATAGCAAAGTGCTTGAAAATCATATTCTGTACTTAGCTAACATGCTTTTTGATTTAAAAAATATGTAAGCAATCCCACCACTCCACGATGACTGTAATTGGGACAGTTCTAACTCTAATATTTAAAAGCTTACCGTCAAGTGACATACATGTGGATAAGGGATGAGAAGGACTGGGCCCAAATAATGGACACACATCCATGGGAGACCACATCAATATAATACCCAACTTGTTTCTGCCTGTTTGCACGGATGCTCACCAGTTTATATCCCAGTTAATAAGTGGACTGTGGAGACCATGACACATTTGTTGATAATCCTGAGGTACACTTGCAGGAATTTTCATCACTAACAGGAGCTGACAAAACAGTGAGAAGTGCCAATGTTAGGCTGGAGTCACACACAACGTATAAAAAAAATCGGTCCGTTTTACACGGACGAGAACTGCAGAAATGTTCCCTGAACAGTGATCCATATGTCATTGGTGTGCAATGCGAGGATGTGATTTCTCACATCTAAGCGTCCGTGTGACATCCGTATGGCGAGATTTTCTCGCCGGCTTGCAAAATAGACAGATAGTGGATCCCGGCCCAGAAAATCATGAATAAATAATGTGGAAGCCTATTTCTTGGCTAAACAAGTTCCATCCTACAAGCAAAAAAAAATTGCGTGGGCACAATTTTCTTCACCAGAGAGGGAATGCCGAAGGCCGGGGCCGATATTTGTAGCCTATGAAGGGGTTAATACCCATGGATCTTCCCAGGCTATGAATGTCAGCCCGCAGCTGTATATTTAGCCTTTACTGGCTATTCTAATAGGGGGACCCCCCCAAAAAAATGACATGGGGTCCCCTATAATTAATAGCCAGAAAGGCTACGCAGACAGCTGCAGGCTGATATTCGCAACCTAGGAAGGGGCCATGGATATTGACCCCTCTGGCTAAAAACACCAGCACCCAGCCATCCCAGAAAAGGCACATCTATAAGATGCGCCAATTCTGGCACTTAGCTTCTCTCATCCCACTGTAGCTGTGGCATATCTGGTAATAAGGGGTTAATATCACCTTGCTATTGTAAGGTGACATTAAGCCCAGTTAATAATTGAGAGGTGTCAATAAGACACCTATCCATTATAAATCCAATAGTATGAAAGGGTTTAAAAAAACACATACACATTAAGAATAAAGTCTTTTAATGAAATAATTAAACACATAGGCTTGTCATCTTTATAAAACTCCCAATCCAAGCAAAGTCCTCATTCTCCTGTAAAAAAAATTAAAAATAAAAATGCAACATTATACCATACGTGTCCGCCGTACAGTCAAGTCCCAGGCTGCAATCCATCTCAAGGGGGTAAATAGTTTACAACCGGGAGCGGTGCTAATGCTACCGCACCGGCTGTAAACCACTGTGTAATGAATGAAAAGATGCCTGCGCAGCCTCCCCGCATGACCGGAAATGAACTCTGTAGTGTGGGAAAGTTTCTGAACTTTTTCCCACGCGGCCAAGTTCACTTCAGGTCAGGCGGGGCCGCTGCGCAGCCTCCGTGACGTCAGCGGTAGTCAGAGGGCTTCGCTTGGATTGGGAGTTTAATAAAGATGGCAAACCAGTGTGTTTAATTATTTCATTAAAAGACTTTATTCTTAATGTGTGTGTTTTTTTTAACCTATCATACTATTGGATTAATAATGGATAGGTGTCTCATTGACACCTCTGCATTATTAACCATGCTTAATGTCACCTTGCAATTATTTCAGTGCCTTGCGAAAGTATTTGGCCCCCTGGAACTTTTCAACCTTTTCCCACATATCATGCTTCAAACATAATGATACCAAATGTAAATTTTTGGTGAAGAATCAACAATAAGTGGGACACAATTGTGAAGTTGAATGAAATTTATTGGTTATTTTAAATTTTTGTGGAAATTCAAAAACGGAAAAGTGGGGCGTGCAATATTATTCGGCCCCTTTACTTTCAGTGCAGCAAACTCACTCCAGAAGTTCATTGTGGATCTCTGAATGCTCCAATGTTGTCCTAAATGACTAATGATGATAAATATAATCCACCTGTGTCTAATCAAGTCTCCGTATAAATGCACCTGCTCTGTGTTCTAGTGCACTCAAACCAAGCAGGATCGGATACATCAGCACAGTTGGGAGACGATGCTTTTTGTTCCTCCATAACAGAGCCAGAGACATTGTCCAAGATCTACGATGTCGGTGGGAGATATTTCAGCCTTTCCCCAACTGCAACTGCAAGCGATAAGTTATCTTTTTCGTACATCTTTTTCTCAAATATTGTGTTAAGGACCTTCCACCTACCTCTAACTTTGTCATTTGTGCCCATGTGCACCATGACTGCTGGGTCCTCACCAGTCCCTCCCAGTAATCGGTCAACCAAATCAGCGATGTATCGGACTCGAGCGCCAGGTAAGCAGCACACCGTTCGCCGATATCTGCCTTTGTAACAGATTGCCCTATCTGTTCCCCTAATATTTGAGTCCCCCATTGCCAGCACTTGTCTGGCCTGCCCTGCTCTCCTATTTCCCCCTTTCTGGAGCAGACACTCCTCCGGTTTTCAGAGGACATGCCTTTCTGCAGCAGTGCTACCTCTGTACTGACACTCCTCTCATCCGTCAACTTAGCAAACTTATTGGGGTGTGCCAGATCAGGACTAGCCTCCCTGGCGCTCTTCCCTCTACCCCGCCTTCTTGCTGCTTCACTGTCCTGCAGCTCCATCCTAGCATCCACCCTCATCTATCCCATTAAGCATCTGCTCAGTGAGAAGACTCCTTTCCATATTGTCTATTGATCTCAGTGTTGCCAGCTGCACATTTAGATCCAGTATCTGGGCTTCCAAATGCACAACATGCTCACATCTCGCACAGCAGTATGCACCCTCAACCGGCTGTTCAAGGATTCCATACATGTGGCAAGATGTACACTGGATGGCATTGTCAATAATGGAGAACATTTCCTAATGGGGATTGCACCAGACAGAAAAGTTAAATAAAAATAAATGCAAATTATTAAAAAAATACAAATAGCAATTCAGTAATTCCTCCCTTGTAAAGTCCCTGAATCCAAAGTCACTGAATCACAAGTCACACACTTACCACCATTCGCACTTATATTGTGCCCACACTCGCTAAGCAGAAGATTTATTTTGAATTTTTTTTCCCGTCCGCAGCAATCCACCCTGCTGTTCAATGCAATTCCAAAAGTCTCACATTGATGTGTGGATAAGGTCATTCTATTGTGTAGATTAGTTTATCAATATCCTGTGACCGAACAACTCCTTTAAATGGGGAATTTTCAAGTATGGAGAAGGGATAACTTACCGATTGCTGGAAGTCCTCCAACTGCATCGATCCCAAGAACTGGAGTTCTGAAGATCTTCATGTGAACAGAGCAGTGGTCTATTATAAGCACCTCCACCCTAATCATTCCAATGGGAGTTCTAAAAGCAGCACTCTATTTCTAGCAGTACTATTAAGAATAAAAGGAGGGGCAGGGCACATGGTCAATCACATCCCAATTCACATGGGGCTCTTTGGGGTCCCAAAAGGTCAAACTAAGCAATCAGTAGTTTGAGTTATTTTTGAAGTGTAAACAAGGAATTTCACAAACACGAACTTGATACAGACAAAAAAATCTCTATGAACAATTTAGTTCACTTAGTGAGAATCTTCTAAAAGGGCAGTCAGTAATTTACATATTGGAAAAGATTTCATGAGCTAGAAATCTCCAAAATCACCTTTGTCACGGCTAATGGGGGCTGCCCATAATGCCTTACAGCTATCACATCACATGGTATAACACAGACAAATAAGAAGGATTATAATAGCATGTGAAAAAAAACACAGAATAAAGTGGTAACAGTAAAGGCAGAAGCCATTTTCTGGTGAATCTGGATGGTGAGAGGATGAAACAAAACACTGAAAGCCATTAAAATTAATAACTATACAGATTGTGTATGACAGCCCAGCACTGAAGATGATTTGTGTGTGAGGGAAGAGAATAATACAGACCTGGAAAAAAGGGTTGAGATTGACACAAATTTTGATTTTCATAAAGTTTGCTGCTTCATTGCTTTTAGATATTTTAGTCAGATATTTCTATGGTCACTGAAGTGCAATTATATGTATTTCATAAGTTTTAAAACTTATATGAACAAATTTATAAAGTTTATGTTAAGACTCAATATTTATAGTGTTGACCCTTATTTTTCTTTTCCAATATTTTTAATTATTTGTAATTTCTAACAGGGACATGGCAGGGGAGGGGATTGGAAAGGTAGAAGGGGAGGGAAACAACAAACAAACAAACAAGCAAAAAGGATGACTACAAGGTCCCATCAGGTTCTTGCATTAATGTATATACAAAGGGTAAATATACACTCCATTGTTACATAACAAAAAAAAAAAATAGCGGTTGACCTGAGCATCTGTAAGATGCCAATTAGTTAGGGTATAGTTCTAACCATTTTTCCCATTTTTTAGTGAACTTACCAAAATAGTTACTAGCAATTGCAAATTTTCGCTCATATTTTTTATGTAGGTTGATCCTTTCCGTGATGTCGGTTAAGTTGGGAGGAGTTGGGTTTTTCAAATGGAAAGCAATTGACTGCTTAATTACCAGGAATATGTGAATTATAATGGGCATGACTTTTGGATTTATGTTCTCCATTTCCAATAAAAGGAGGGCCATCTGTGGGGTGAGCGTAAATTTGCTATCATATATAAGGTTAATTAAGTCAGAGGCTTGTGCCCATAGGGTTTTTAATTTGGGGCAGTCCCAAAAAAAGGGAAGAAGAGTGCCACGTTGTCTGCATTCCCTCCAACACATAGGGGAGTTGTCTGGGCTTATATGCGAGAGGCAAACCGGGGTGTAGTACCACCTTGTTATTAACTTAAAATAGGATTCTTGTAATGCCATGGAGATACTTACTGTGTAGGTAAAATGAATTGCGTTTTCACATTGCTCTTGGAGAAATGAGGATTTTAGTTAAGCTTCCCATTTTATATAGTTGGAAGTTTTAATAAATTCCGTGTCGGTGTTTAACCACTTGTAGATATATTGATTGCTCCAAAACACCTTATGATTTACGTTTCTTAGTAAGTTGATGGATGCTTCCGAGAGTAAAGGTTTGTAGCTTAGAAAGGTTTTTATTTGATCCTTGAGTATTAAGAATTGTAGGAAGACTGATGAAGAGATGTTAAATTTTGATTTTAAGTCACTAAAGGAGGCAAAGCTGTCTCCATTATGTACGTTTTTGATTTTCTTTATCCCGTATTCTGCCCATATCGGATCTAAAATAGAATTTTGGGAGGACATAACCAGAGATAGTTGGGAATTTAATAGTAAGTTAATTTTGTTGGTGCCTTTTTATTTTTTGATAATTTTATCCATGCTTCTATTGCCGCGGAGAAGATTGGATGATGGCAAGAATTGGGGTTTTTGTTTCTGATGAAATACTTGAAGAGTAAGTCTTTTGGATGGTTATGGTTATTTAGGGCGAGCTCTAAGTCCAGCCAGGCCGGATAATTTTTATGGGTCAACCAATGCATACTCTAACAAGGTTAGCGTAGTAGAAATCGGAGACATTAGGGAGGCCCATTCCTCCGAAAGAGGATGTTGGTGGGTGTCCTAGCCTTATTTTTATTCCATATAAACATATTTATTTGCTGTTGGATGCTAGTGATATGGGAGGTTGCTATTGAAAGTGGGAGGGTTCTGAGGATATATAGGATTTTGGGGAGAATGAACGTCTTAACAATTAAAGTCTTTCCCCACCAAGTTGACCCTTATTTTTCAAGACTTCTGCAATTTGCCCTGGCATGCTGGATATCAGTTAGTTTCTGAGTCAAAGCCAGACTGATGGCAACCCATTTTTGTCTACGGTGCTTGATGTTTTTCACAATATGCTTTAGATCTAGATGGTTTCCTGACCATGGAATGAAAATGTCATTGTTTTCTTCTCTGAACCACTTTTGCTTTGTGACATGGTACTCCATTATGCTGTAAATGTATTGCTCATCACAAAATTGTTCCTGAATCGATGGGAGATGTTGCTCTTAGAGGATGTTTAGATAGCATTCTGTTGTGAGTTCATTTTCCCCTTCGTCACTGAGGTCTGGTGAACTCCCTATTCTGGTAAAGGAAGGTAATGAGGCTGATTATCAGGCACCTGAGCCTAATGATGATGACTGGCTGAGTGGAGTCACGGACTGGATATAAGGCTGCCGACGCCCTTCTGCCCTGCGGGTGATTTCTCTGTGGACTTCTAGGAGACCAGTCTGATTCCTGCTCCTCTAAAGCTAAGTTTTCTGCTTTGCCTGTTAGCATTTGTGTTTTGTTTTTGTTTGCCTTGCTTTTCTGGATTCTGTCATTCCCTGCTGGGGTGAGCTGAATCTCCTTTTGCTGGTTGCTCTGTCTTCAGAATATTCCTGAGTACTGACATAGCCTTTTTGAAGCCTAGCGTCTTCAGGGCCTTTTTCACTGTCAGTTTGTTGGCTCTTATTTTCATAGGGTTTTTCACGGATTGCAGACAGCAGCCTTCCTGTCCTTTCCTATCTAGTTAGCTTGGGCCCCGTCTTTGCTCAGTCTATCTTTCTGTCTGTGTTAGTGTTCTTTCTTCTTGCTTCACCGTCATTATATGTTGGGGGCTGCCTTTTGCTTTGGGGTCTGCTCTGGGGCAGTTTAGATTTCCCTTTCTGTCCTTAGGCTATATAGTCCTCCGGCTGCGATCGAGGGGTCTAGGGCATCGTAGGAACCCCCCACGGCTACTGCTAGTTGTGTTGATAGGTTCAGAGGTCTGCAATCCGATAGCTGCCAACTTCTCTGGTTTTCTGGACTTAGCTAGCATTTCTGTTTTTGCCTCCTACGGTGACTCAATCATAACAGCATTCTTTATTCATGAAAGTGTGAGTGAGCCCACTACTTAGGATGAAAAGAAACCCTTACACATAAATGTTCTCAGGAGGCTTTAGTGTTGGCATGACATGACTCGTGGTAGCATTCAACATTTCTTCTCTGAACAATCATTGTTCCAGAAGTCCCAAACAGTATGAACAGTATGTCCCCTTATGTTGTGAGGTCAAGAAACTTTTCAAAGTGCTTTATGATCCATGTAGTGCTGGACATCTGTTTATATGACCACAACATTTTATTGGGTCCTGCTGTCTCAATTTAGTTTGATTGATTAACGAGAAGAGAGAGAGAGCAAAAAAAAAAAAAATCTAAGCCTTAGCCTCCTATATATTCAGACATAGCTTGGGGGAGCATTTATGCAGGGGCATTTATGCACATGTAATCGAAGTACATGTATCAAAGTACTGGCAGTTATTACATGGCAGTTAGACAGGGCAGGAGACAGGTAAGACATTTATTTATATACATCTACTCCCTGTACATTTGGAGTACAACAAATATATACCATATGCATTTGTGTAATTTATATCCTGGCCGCTGCATTCACACACATCCACCGCCCTGGCATTAACTCTCTGCACTCCATCCATATCAGCCCCTCGCTCCTTTCCTCTCCTATGTATAGCACTCACGCTATTTTCACATTGTTAAATTGCACAGATCCAGTCAGTCCCACCATTCAACATAAGAGACACTCTCACAAATCACTTAACCATCTGCTCACTCTTTCTATCCTCCTTCTCCTAGTCGCAGGAGACATTGCTCCCAACCCTGGTCCCCCATGTTATAGTAAACCCCCCAACTGCTACACTCAGAAACCCCTGTAATCTTATTAATATTCCCTGCATGCCATCTGTCTCTCTTAATTGTGCCCTTTGGAATTCTCGCTCAGTGTGTAACTCCTTCACTCATGACTTTTTCCTTTCTAATTCTCTTAACCTCCTGGCTCTTACTGAATCCTGGATCCAGCAGTCAGACACTACCGCTGCTGCTGCTCTTTCATACGGTGGACTACACTTCTCTCATACCCCAAGATCAGACAATAGAGCAGGTGGAGGTGTTGGTCTGCTCCTATCACCAAAATGTACCTTTCAGGTTATCCCTCAACTACCCTCACTAGTCTTCCCTTCTTTTGAGGTCCATGCTGTCAGACTCTAAACCCCCTTCTCCGTGAAGTGGCGGTGGTGTATCATACTCCTGACCCCTCCCATCAGTTCCAGGATCATTTTGCCACTTGGCTTCCACATTTTCTCTCCTGTGACTTCCCTACCCTCATCATAGGAGATTTCAACATCCCCATTGATCTTCCCCTCTCCCCATCTGCTACTCTCCTTTTATCTCTAACCTCGTTTGGCCTTTCACAGCTTACTAATTCTCCAACGCATGAAGACGGAAACTCCCTCGACTTGGTCTTCTCTCGGCTTTGTGCAGTGAATGATTTTGCAAACTCCCCTCTCCCGCTCTCTGACCACAATCTTCTTTCATTCTCTATCAAGAACTGCCAGGCTGCTCAGGTCACCCCCACTGTCCATACTTATAGAAACATACAGGCCATTAACACCCAGAAACTTATGAAGAACTTGCTGTCTTCATTGGCCCCTATCTCCTCCCTCTCATGTCCTGATTCTGCATCGAAGCATTACAATGAAACACTTCAAAGTGCCCTGGATGAATTTGCACCCCCTATAAATAGAACACCACAACACAGACGGCGACAACCCTGGCACACCCTGCAAACACGTTTCCTGCAGCGGTGCTCCAGGTGCGCCGAACGTCTGTGGAGAAAGTTTATGCTTAGAACATACAACACTGCCCTTCACCTCTCCAAACAAACCTATTTCAACACCCTCATCACCTCACTGTCCAATAACCCAAAACGTCTCTTTGACACTTTTCATTCTCTACTCAACCCAAGAGTACAGGCCCCAATCACGGAGCTCCGAGCTAACGATCTGGCCAATTACTTCAAAGAAAAAATTGACCAGATTCGACAGGAAATTATCTCCCAATCACCTCATACCATGCACCGTCCTCCCTCCCCCACTGCATCTAGCTCACTCTCTGATTTTGAACCAGTCACATAAATAGTAAGCAGGCTCCTTGCATCTTCTTGCCCAACCACTTGCACCAGTGACCCATTTCCGTCACATCTCCTCCAGTCCCTTTCCCCTGCTGTCACCCCTCACCTAACTAAAATATTTAACCTCTCTCTTCTGGTATCTTTCCCTCATTTAAGCATGCCATCATACATCCACTACTTAAAAAACCATCCCTCGACCAAAACTGTGCCGCTAACTATAGACCTGTCTCTAATCTTCCCTTCATCTCTAAACTCCTGGAACGCCTGGTCCACTCCCGTCTTATCGGCTATCTCTTTGATAACTCTCTTCTCGACCCTCTCCAATCCGGTTTCCGCTCTTCACACTCTACTGAAACTGCCCTTACTAAAGTCTCTAATGATCTACTAACAGCTAAATCAAATGGTCATTACTCCATGCTAATTCTCTTGGATCTCTCTGCAGCATTCGACACTGTGGATCATCAGCTCCTCCTCACTATGCTCCGTTTCATTGGCCTCAAGGACACCGTTCTCTCCTGGTTCTCCTCCTATTTCTCTGACCGCTCCTTTACTGTATCTTTTGCCGATTCCTCCTCCTCTCACCTTCCCCTTACTGTTGGGGTTTCTCAAGGATCGGTTCTAGGCCCCCCCTCTTCTCCTTGTACACTACCCCTATTGGTCAAACAATCAGTAGATTTGGTTTCCAGTACCATCTCTATGCTGATGACACCCAATTATACGCTTCTTCTCCTGACATCACGCCAGCCTTTCTAGAAAACACCGGCGATTGTCTAAACGCTGTGTCTAACATTATGTCCTCACTATATCTGAAACTGAACCTGTCAAAGACTGAACTCCTTGTGTTTCCTCCCTCTACTAATGTACCTATACCCGACATTGCCATTTCTGTGTGTGGTTCCACTATTACTCCCCAGCAATATGCTCGCTGTCTTGTGGGTCATACTTGACTCCGAGCTTTCCTTTGCCCCTCATATCTGATCACTGGCTCGCTCGTCATCTGCACCTCAAAAACATTTCTAGAATTCAACCTTTTCTTACTTTTGACTCTGCAAAAACTCTTGTTTCTCTTATTCATTCTCGTCTCGACTATTGTAACTCTTCTAATCGGTCTCCCTCTTACCAAACTCTCCCCTCTCCAATCTGTCTTGAATGTTGCAGCCAGGATCATATTCCTCACCAATCGTTACACCGATGCCTCTACCTTGTGCCAGTCATTACACTGGCTACCCATCCACTCCAGAATTCAGTATATACTTATTACCCTCACCCACAAAGCCCTCCATGGCTCAGCACCACCCTACATCTCCTCCCTTGTTTCAGTATACCACCCTGCCCGCGCCCTCCGTTCTGATGACCTGAGGTTAGCATCCTCAATAATCAGAACCTCCCACTCCCGTCTCCAAGACTTTACACGTGCTGCGCCAATTCTTTGGAATGCACTTCCCAGGTCAATAGAATTAGTCCCCAATCCCCATAATTTTAAGCGTGCCCTGAAAACGCATTTATTCAGACTGGCCTATCGCCTCAACACATTAACCTAATCTATCCCTGTGTGGCACAGCCAAAAGTTTTACCATAACCAGGTTCCCCGCATCATGTTCCGACATGCTTTATGCATCCATTAGCCCTCTGTGTCTGTACTGTTACACACTTAACATTATGACTGGTCCATACAATCAGGGCAACTGTTACCACCCACCTTTCGTGTCTACCTCTTTCCTCATAGACTGTAAGCTTGCGAGCAGGGCCCTCTTTCCTTTTGGCATTTGTTATAATCTATGTAATTATTGTTATGCTGTAATGTCTATTGTCTGTACAAATCCCCTCTGAAATGTAAAGTGTTGCGGAATATGTCGGCGCTATAGTAATAAAATGTAGTATTATAAGGGGGTTTTTCATTAGTGAAAATAATTTTCTCAGCCCCTGTAGTTCAATCCATGTACTTCATGTAGAATGTCAGTCTGTGCTGTTTTTTTTTTTCTAGAAAAAAGTGGGTTCTTTGCTGCCCTCCTTTACAGCTGGTCAGCCTGCAAAAGCATTTACCTGACTGAGTGTGGATGCCATGACACTTGCCTGCTGGCACTCTTGAGCAAGCTCTGCACTGTTGTTTAACCTGATCCTGTAGCTGAATCATATTTAAGAGACTGTCTTGGCTAGAGATAATCAAAACCATTTGTGGAGAATCGAATTTGAGTAAAATATTTAGAGATTCATAAGTCCCAGCAAATTCAAATAGTTTATGATTCTATTTTTGTGGATCTGCTTAAAAAAAATGCCCGGCCCCATTTCACACACACTGCTGTCACACAGAAGGTTATTGATGTCTGGTACTCCTACATACTGGAGGTATTGAAAAAGGTCAAAATTCTATTGTGTTGTACTGCTGTACTAATGTTGCAGACCATTGAAAATTGGAGCACAAGTCAGTCTGTGGATAGTAATTCAAAGATTCAAGTGAGATAGGGAAGTGTTGCACCTGCATAGTCAGTGTGACTATGACTTTAGTGATTTGTGATGTTCTGCAGCTACAGCACCATAACAGCATTTTTTAAATCTTCATCCACTGCAATTTCAAATTTTTTTTTTTAAGACAAATTTCAAAAATTTCAATATTTAAAACCAACCACCTACCTCAAAGTTGTGCCCATGTTAAAAAAAAAAGTTCATATTTTTGCACACTTTATTTTATAGTAGTTCAACATTACTCTCATGCCTGGCTTGATTTCTTTTTGCCATTCATGGTATTGATAACATCCCGCTCCAGCACTAATTTCGCCATTTCAAAGGCGTCAATTTTCATCTGTCTTTTTTCTTTATTGTCCAAATTTCACACCCATATGTTACCACAAAACAGACCAAACTATGTACAAGCTTTTCCTTCATCGCCAGTGAAACGTTCCTCATTTTCAAAACATTGTCCAGTGACTTCATTGTTTATTTGCCTACAGCTATTATCCAAATGACTTCAGGTGTCATTGTTGCATCTTGAGTGATCATTGATCCAAGTTGAAGTCCTTCCCAACTTCTAGTTAGACATCATCCATCTCAAATGTGTCCCACTCATAACAGGTAGTAATCAATATCTTTGTTTTGAGTAGTCGTCCCATGTTCGAGCTTTAAACTCTATAATGAGACCTTCATTCCATCTACGCTTGTTGCTATCAATGTTGTATTAGCAGAGTATTGTTGATGATTCGTTCAGCAATTTTGGTTCACTCTTATTTTTCAACAAGTCTAGATGTAAAAGCTATTTTCAGAAAGGCTAAAGTGTAGAGAAATAGTGACAGGGTGCAGCCTTATCTGAAGCCTCGCTCTACTTTGAACCATGCCATGTCGTGCATAATCTTAATTTTTTCTCTACATTAACTTCAATTGTCATTTTTCAGCCCATGCCTCCAGCTTACATAAATCCTTCTGTAATATTAATATTAAATTATCCTCCTCTTTTCATTCACTTGGATTAAGCCGAGGCAGTGGCCTGTCTAGTGACGCGATCGGTCAGTGAGCAAGTCCAACTAGAGGGCACGGCCTCGCTCCATACAAGTGTATGGAAAGCGAAACTGTGCCCACTGGCTGAGGTTATGTATAACTCATTCATACCCTCCAGTCCCGGGTCTGAAACCGATGAATCCCCGCAGCGCAGTGCGTGTGCTGGGGAAGGAGGGGTGCATAAGTCTGCAGTCAGCCAGAGTTACTGCAGACGTATTGGTTTTGACCTGTCAACCCCTTTAAAGGTCTCTGCCCCTACATTATGCTGCTATCAGATAAGGTGGTAAAAACTTGGTGACAGATTCCCTTCAACTTGCATCTGTTTTGAAGCTATAAGATACACAAGGTGGAATTCCCCTTTGGCTGTACTTCTTAGTTTCATTATCACTATAACAAAAAATAACACATTTCCTAACCCTAGTACAAGTGTGAAAGGTTTGTTTGGTATACAAAAAGGCCATAATACAAGTTATCCAGTTACCAATTTGTGATCAGCCAAGATCCAGTGCATGTCTATCCTCTCCTCCATTGCGGGACAGGGCATGCTATATTTGCTTGTAAATTGCTAGGGAAGTGGTATCTGAGAACAAATTGAGGTGCGAAGTGTAAAAATAGACTTATCATAACATTTTTCTTCTAAAACTGATGCCTAAAATGTCAGATAATTATCAAAAAAGATAGGTCTTTTATGTGCAAAAATAAATGCCCTAAGCAGCTTCCGGTTATAACAACTTCCGTCCAGTTGTAACCGGTGACGTCACCACACACCTCTTTCCATGTTAACCCTCAACACACCACTCCTCCTCAACACACACACTCCTCTCACCTTTCACCATCTCCACTCACGTCCACTCACTCTTTCACTCCACATACGACCGTTTCTCTCACTCCGTCTCTCATACTCACGCCGTCATCGCCGCTGATCCACGATCCCCGACATCTTCCGCCGGCGCCATCCTGGATCCAGACGTCCTCCACGCCGGCGACATGTTCTTGCGGCGATGCCATCTTTAGTATCACGAAATCCCGCGATACTCAAGATGGCGTCGCCGCAAGAACATGTCGCCGGCGTGGAGGACGTCGGGATCCAAAATGGCGTCGGCGAAATCTCGCGAGATTTCGCCGACGCCATTTTGGATCCCGATGGCATCTACGCCGGCGACATGTTCCTGCGGCGACGCTATTTTGGATCGGCGAAATCCCGCGACTCAAGATGGCGTCGCCGCAAGAACATGTCGCCGGTGAGGACGACGTCGGGATCCAAAATGGCGTGGGTGAAAACTCGCGAGATTTCGCCGACGCCATTTTGGATCCCGACGTCGTCCACGCCGGCGACATGTTCTTCCAGCGACGCCATCTTGAGTATCGCGGGATTTCACCATACTCAAGATGGCGTCGCTGCAAGAACATGTCGCCAGCGTGGACAACGTCTGGATCCAGGATGGCGCTGGCAGAAGATGTCGGGGATCGTGGAGCAGCTGCGATGACGGCGTGAGTATGAGAGACGGAGTGAGAGAAGGGGTCGTATGTGGAGTGAAAGAGTGAGTGGACGTGAGTGGAGATGGTGAAAGGTGAGAGGAGTGTGTGTGTTGAGGGTTAACATGGCAAGAGGTGTGATGCTATCGCATCCTCCCGATGCGATAGCATCGGGCCATAATCTAGTGTGCAATAAGCATCTTAAACTCTCAACAATACATATGAACACACCGTAAAAAACTGGAACAATCGGAAGGTCAGTTACTGAAACATTTTATTACCATCTCAAATAGTTTAAGAAATCTACACGGAGCTTGACTGGGAAACAAAATAAGATCATTACAGCCGTATAAAACATTAGTTCATTGTTATTTAATAAATATAAGTTTCATTTTGGAGCATAGCATTGGGACGGGTACATCGTCAAACACAAAATGCTTCATCGCAGCAAAGAGGTTCAATGCTTTTGGTCTCATAATTGGAACTGATATCTGATTTTTAGAAAAAAAAATGACATGGAATAAAAAAAAAAAAAAATCTGGGAATTTCTGGAACACTGTTTTATGGCACAAACCACAGCACAAATGACAGAGTTAAAAGCAAACAAAAAAAAAAAAAGCTAAAACATTGACTGGAACACTGTATAATTTATAAAATATTTGATGTCGCACGGACACCCATTATTTTGTTTTTATTATTTTTGTTTAACTTAATCACAGGTTTACTACAGTACACAGTTGATTTAAAGGATCAAATAATTGTGGGTACAACACACATATGCAGATATATTGATGTTATAAGTGGTTTAGTAAGCAAAAGCAAAATATTGCAAACAGGGCGAATAGGTTTTCTATTTTGGTATTCAAAAGGTTTATAAGGTGCAAACATTTCCCATGAGGACTTTTAGCGACACATCTTGATGACACTGCTGTGAAGATGATCATGTGAATATTATGGCAATATTGTGGCATTTCCACATAAGCCCTGTTTATTACAGTTGCTACAGAGCCGCAATAAGCCATGGTGTCCTCCATGGTCTCAAGAATGAAACCCAAGGGTAGTTAAGGGTTTTCCATCTTGAGAATACATTTTGCCAGCTCTTGGATAAAATATTAGACTTGGATATGCTCTATGTACATACACACATACAAATTGGGAAATGCTGGAGTGAAATATTAAGTTGTGCTAATATTGGTTACCTGATTATACCAATGCCTGGCTAAAGGATTCAGTGCATTAGCAAATAGATCTACTGAAAATCACTTACTCAGAGCCAACAATGGCCAATATCTTAAAAACTAACTAAAGCTTTGCAGGATTTCTGCTACTCTTAGTGCCTAGCAGCTTAAAAATTAAGCAATATCTACAAAAGTTTCTGAAAACAGTCACTACACTACTCTAAGGGAAAGCCACTTAGGTTTAGTAACTCAGTATTCACATATAAAATAAGATATTTTTCTCTCCTTTTTTCCAAAAAAAAAAGGTACCATAGTCATAGAGAAATAGCTAGAAGCAGTACTGAAATGTTATAGGGGGCAATCTGACAAAAATAGATATATCTAAGGGGATCGATCACAGGAAGGAGGATTTTAAAACCATTGATAATGTGCGGGACCAAAAATAAAGTAATACAATTCTGAATTTCAGCATATTATAATTTCTGAAGTGCCATACCTAAAATAAAAACTCACTGATCTAACACTTAGTATCTGCTCTACTACTTGGCACAATGGTGGTTTAAAGCTGGGTTCCTCAAGTCATATACACTGATGAACCACATTATACCAAGTGATAAATCGGCAACATTAAAGGGAACCTGTCATTTGTTTTATGTTGCCCAAACCAGAGGAAGTATGGATCAGAGCCTGGCTGTACGATATCAGCCAGGAATGTTACTCTCCGAAAAGCTATGGTGTTGAAGATCCGGCAGGGACGAGACTAGTCTGGGGCCACCCTGGCCAGCTTTTCCAGCTGAGTGCCAGGTCTCCCCGATGTACACATATGAGCGAGGCCTGACAATCACCCCTAGTAGAACTGTAATATTCAAACTATATTTTAGTGAAAAACATATCTGGCTGCAATTGTGCATCCAGACTCTGATTCACACTGGTCCTCATGGTTTGGGTCAGCATGAATCATCTGACAGGTTACATTTAAAAAGTTGCTCCACTATGTTTTTTGTGTTGATAACCCAACCTAAGGATAGGTATCAATATCAGACCGGTGGATTGAATGAATAGGAATGGATCTGCAGTACACAGTCGAGGTCACTAAACAGTTGACGGAGCTGTACTGTTCATGGAAAACAGTTCATTGGTGAAGGCGCCGGACCCCGAAAAATTTGATATTTTTGACCTATAGATAATCAATATAAAAGTAGTGCAGCAGCCCTTTATAGCAGACCTCCAATTATGGGTTTGCCACCAGAAGCTTAAAACTGATTGTAGAAGGGAGCAGGTGGTCTTATTGACACCAGAAGCTCCTCTTAATGACCCTTTTACATGAGGCTGTTCCAGACTGTTAAATGACCACTAGTCAGCTACATGCAGGCCAATTGGCGTTCGTTTATTTGCCTGTTGACAGAACATCAAATACATGGCCATAGAACAATCAATCGGTGTTAATTCCATGCATAGACTATCATGTTATTGGCAGCCCATCTTCTTTTCACAGGGGATGATGTGCTGCCAACAATGATTTTTATATGGATGTAAAAATCATTGCACCTGGTGAACATGAGTTTTCCAGGCTCGTCGCATGGTTGCCAATCTTTTTAGAGGAGCTTATAATCTGGAATGAGTGCTCCTATGAACCCTCAATTGCTAATTAGCAAGAGTCGCCTGGCATTTGACGTTGTTGACAACCAGAATGTCTACTTTGTCTGCTGTGCTTTCTTGTTGTCAATTATACATTTCTGGTGGGAGATGCACCCACACTAGTAACAATAGGAACCAGTTATTAAAGAATGCATTGAAATAACACTACTCTAATACATGATAACTGTCACTTTAAACTGGTCCTAATTAACAGTAAAGCAAACAAACAGAACACTTTGTGTAAAAAACTCCCCCAGGAAATGTTGTGTTGCTTGTACCTGTCAAGTGGCTGTCATACGATCTTGAAGTCAAACTTGATAGCCAACTCTACTGCCACATAGTATGTGATCTGCAGCAGCACACAGTGAAGTACCTAAGCAAAGGAAGCACATGAGACTCCTGAGCCATCGGCGAGGGAACACTGCATTCAATTCTGTCTTGTGCTAAATATACATCTCCCAAAAAGAACCTTGATGACCTCGGTATTGCATGAGCTGAAAGTGTACAGACTGTACAAGCAAAACCAGTATCTCCACCTTAAATAGTTCTGCTAAGTATAGGCACCACAGATGAGACTATCAAGTTCATCAACGCTGTTGGAAGTCAAAAGCTGGAAATGTCCACTGCAAACAGTGATGTTCTAATTTTATTTAGCTAAGGGTCACTTACAGTTATATTTAGACTACAAAACCGCAAAGTATCTAAGATCAGGATCATTTCAAATATGTAGTTTTGAGGTACTACTGAAAGTTGACCAGCCACAGCTAACCTTTTGTAGTGCAGCATAAAGCCACCTTGTGGACTACAGTATCATGATCAGAGGTCTGGTATACCAAGGGTCTACGTAAAGCTAGGTATTTCTATATTAGAAAGAAGGCAAACATGTTTATTGCTGTAACAGTACCCCAAGCTCAACGTATGAGTATGGTCCAGGTAAGAGGACAAGACAACACCCTGCTGGAAGATAGCAGGGCAGTAAAAGGCTTTCACTCATATGCAGGCAGTGGTTTAACAAAAAAAAGTCACATATGGAAACAACCTTATCTAGTAATTTTATATGTAAAAGATGCTCCTGAAAATTCTTAAGTTTCATATTGTTGATGTTACTGTCAAGTACATGATACAGTATATGACACCAAAATCATTAAAACAATGGCTTTATATCACCTAAATTAGGCTAAATGGGTTATCACAAACTAAAGAAGGCTTCTTCTGTGTTTTAATCACAGCGGTGTGCTTTTCAAAGAGGCCTTTTATTACGAGTATTTTAGCAAATCACCGTATAGATATAACAACTTTAGAGCATTTTTTCTTAGGCTGGCTTCACACGTCCGTGTTTCCGCTACGCGTGGTGTCAGTTTTCACGCGTACTGGAGACCCTGACACACACAGACCCATTCAAATGAATGGGTCTATGTAGTTGTACACGTCAGTGTGTTTCCACGGACTGCGAGTCCGTGGACAAAACACGCTGACGTGTCCGTTTTATACAGCCAGCATTGACACTGACCAATCATTGCTACCTTTACCAGACTATGTAGGGACACACCCTTTTGCAAAAAGAAATGCGATCCCCTGGTTCTCAATGTATTCATAAATTCCAAGGTATAACTGAGGAATGCCATAAAAAGTTGTAAGAAAAAAATGATTTAAAATTGCTATTTAATTGGGAATACAACTATTTAGTAAAACTGTAATGTCAGTGGTGACAAGTTCTAATTAATTGGAAGACATTCACAATATAAATTGCTACATAATAATTACATCGTACTTTTGGAGATTTAATTCTTGCAGTGGTAAATTTTATCGGATTTTTTTAAAATCAGAGAATAGATTTGTGGATTAGGAACTTGCATATATACCTCTCTCTCCATTACATACAAAAGACACAGAAAGGAGAATAACACAATCACCTTCAGCCTACTCTAAGCGCCATGTAACGAGGCACTGGGGAAGGCCATGTGAAGATGAGGACAGACCTAACTCCGGATAGGGGTCTGCAAGGGCAGTAGTGGATGTAATACAGACACTAGGTCAGCACGTCTAAAATGCTTGGTTTGGTTAGCACTGCCTATATAAATCCTTAAAATATGTTTAAAGGTTTACCAAACCAACATACTATGGCTCTGTTCACATGCAGCATTTTTGCTGTGTTTTTTTCTCTTTGGAGAAAAAACACTGCGCTTTCACGGTTTTTTTTCACTTTCTCATTGCTTTCTATGGGTGAAAAACCCTAAAGGAAATGACATGTCGTAGATTTAAAAAAAAAAAAAATGCCGTAGCTATCAAATCCTGTCAAGAAAAAAACACAAGCAAGTGCATGAGATTTCTGAAATCGCATAGCTTTTGCTGGTACTGTAACAAGAAGCTGTGAATATTCATAAACAACACTGCAAATACGCTGCATGTGAACATGGCCTAAGGGACAACAGGCACAGTTATGGCAGCTGTACACAAGCAATTCTTAACTGAAGCAGTCAGTAAGGCATTACTAGCCCCAAAGGGTTGTGTATGGCCGTCATACAGGTTATCAAGTCTTTAAAAGAGCATTGTAAAGATCAGCTAAACATAATTCTTCCAGCAACATGTCACATCTATATACTACGAGTAGAAACGAGTTTTGGGATTATTATTTTGCAGTTAGAACTCAAACTCAACATGGTATTTGTTTTGCCTACATTAAAGCCTTTTACAAAGTGATTCCTAGATGGAATGGAGGACAAAAGTACGGACAAATACTGCTCCCCTTAATCATGACGAGGCGCACGCTCAGTGCTAGTGCATAGTTATGTATTACTTCCCTGGAGTGACCTGGGTAATAGGAATCCCTGATCTGGATGCTCCGGTCATCACCCTAAAGTACAGTATCGATGAAAAGCGTTCCTGCTCAAATTGCATGGCAGCTGCGTAACGCGCCACAACCCTTGATACCTTCAAATATAAACAGTGCACAAAATAGCCATCAACTATTACAAAGGGTTAATGACAGCAACTCAGCTTCATTATGATTCCATGTAAAAGGCTTAAAAAGAGAAATGCACACCTACATAAAGCAGGTATTAAAGGAAATATGTCAGCAGGTGTTTGCTGTGTAATCTGACAGCCGCATGATAAAGCGACAGAGACCCGGATTCCAGCGATGTATCACTTAGTCTACTGGGTACAGCAATTGTGATATAATCGGTTTCCTTTGCTGAAGATATAGAGCAGTGCCCGGTATTCTTAGATTTATATAACCCTACCCACATCATTGATTGGCAGCTTTCTGTGTACACTGTGCATAGGCAGAAAGCTGCTAGTGGTGAGAATGTGGTTGGACCAAAAGGCACAAGACAACTAGTCCTGTAGCAATATTCTCCTGCTGATAAAACACAGATTATATTGAGACAGCAATACACAGCCCAGTAAGTGACATATTGCTGGAATCAGTTTTTCGGTGTCTATATCATTATGCTCTCAGATTACAGAGCAAAAATCTGGTCACACATTCCCTTTAATCATAAACATACATGTCAACTGAAATGCCACTTTGTTATGATCCATTCTGAAATCTGCCCATTTTACATAAAAGTTTATGTACCCCAACCCCAGTACCAATCAATACTTACATGTATGTCTATGATGGGTAGAAAAATGCTATTTTATACAGGGTCACTTCATTTTTAGTATTTAATGGAAAAAGGTTGTAAGCATGTAGAGAGAGCTAAGGACTATCTATTAAGGCTTATTACTGAATGTGTGTGCATATCAGTGTCTGTTCAGACTATGTCAGTACATTAAGGATGACATGGAGTAGGTGGCATTTAGATAGCCTGTGTTTATGGCACATGGCGTGAGCTGAGGATATGAAGCGGGGTCTATAGTCTACAGAAAACTAGAGAAGTGCAGAAGGCAAGGGTCGCAGACAAGACACACAACAACCCTAACATTGGTACACCTGAGCCTACGGATTATATCCTCCTGGAACAACTTTTACACTCAGTCTCAATATAAATGTAAGCATAAACTATTATATAAACCATTTTTGGAACGTATATCTTCATTTACAAAAATGACCAAGCATGTCTATTATCTAGTGCAGTGCATCAGTATTTCATTTCTTAGTAACTATAATATGAAACTAGCATCACACTCCACGTCACGGCGCTTCTCTACGGAGACACAGCACAGGCAGCTTCTTCGCCTTCACTCTTCATTCCATAGTTCGCCTCAGCTGAAAGCAACCATGACCGTAGCGCCATCTTCCTCCATTATTAGGCCAAGAATAAGCTGAGCTTTAAGGACAAAACCCAAGCTTTTGGCTTCAAGTGAAACTCTTCTCTGCCCATTTTGTCCTCCATTTAATGGATAAATGTAGCCTTCCTAAGTAAGGCTCAAGGCTTATATTTCAACATGGAGTCAGGTTTTGCCAGAAAGTGAAGCTTCATTGGTCAGCACAGGATATAAGCACAGCTGCCTGGGATAGGTCTTTCTTCTGGCCATCTCTTGCATGGGTAGATTTAGGACTTCTGAAGAGAAAACGACAGCCTCATTAGAATAGTTTTCACGCACATTCCCTGCTGTCTCATCCTAACACCCCAGCATTGTGTAACCGTTTTCAAGCCATAACGTTCTTCTTTCTTGCCAGATGTCATAAAAAGCTGACATGGACCATAGTCTAGAAGTTATAAATCCACCTCCCAAAAACATTTCATAAGGAACTGTCACATTATCCAGGACTTCAACACAAGCCAGAACTAACAAAAACTTGATTCCAACTCACCCAGTTGCTCTATGCTCATCCACCTGGGGATCAGACACCAGCCTCGCCCTGGCCTCCCATCAAGGACAATAGAAAAAATTGGAGTCTGGCTCCACAGGACTGGATTATTAATGTCTTTTTATTTTTTTTTTCAAAAGAATATATAGTGCACTGCACACAAAAGAAAATTTTCATGGTTGACATGACCCAGTTGACTTGTTTCGACTGCACTAAGCAGTCTTACTCATGACTCTAGAAAAGAAAAATCCAGTCCTGTTGACCCAGACTCCAATTTTTTTTATTGTACAAGCCAGAACTGCCAAAGAACTGGTGGAAATGAAGGGGCAAAAAAAAATGGCGGGACTTGCAGACTAACTTCTGCATAAGGCCTTGTGCAGTCATCTGTCATTGATCACATACACAAAAAAAAGGGTCATCAACATTTTGGATCCAAGCTTCAGTGTTTCGGTATTTACCATCTATGATTTTCATAGATGGTCCGAAAATAAACCCACGGATATGTGAATAGCACCACAGGCTTTAATGGGTAAATGTTCTATCCATGAAAACCACAACTAGAACTTGTATGTGAAAAAAATGGACGTCTGAAGGCCTTATCAGTATTTTTGTAAAAACAAATTTACCGTATATACTCGTGTATAAGCCGAGATTTTCAGCCCATTTTTTCGGGCTGAAAGTCCCCCTCTTGGCTTATACACGGGTCATATACCTGGGGGTCGGCGGGGGAGGGGGAGCGGGGGTGTCAGAGATTATACTTTTCTGTCCTGCCGCGGTCTCTGCAGTCTCGCTCGCTTCTCCACTGTCTCCCTTCCTGTCTTCAGCGGTCACGTGGTACCGCTCATTACCACTCATGAATATGCGCATATTCATGAGTGTAATGAGCGGCACCACGTGACCGCTGAAGACAGGAAGAGACAGTGGAGAAGTGAGCGAGGCTGCAGAGACCACGGCAGGATGGGTGAGTATAGCGATATTCACCTGTCCCCCGGACCATCGCTGCGCACCGCTGTCTCTACTGCATCGTGTGTCAGTGACGTTCAGGCAGCAGGGGACGCCGGTGACGTGGTTAGTGTGCGCAGACCCACAAGAAGCGGCAGACAGCGGCGATGGACCCAGGAGAGGAGAGTATGGCTTCTTTTTTTTTTTTGCAGCATATGGGGGCATAGTCTATGGGGCAGCATATGGGGGCATAGTTTATGGGGCAGCATATGGGGGCATAGTCTATGGAGCAGCATATGGGGGCATAGTCTATGGAGCAGCATATGGGGGCATAGTCTATGGAGCAGTATATGGGGGCATAGTCTATGGAGCAGTATATGGGGGCATAGTCTATGGAGCAGTATATGGGGGCATAGTCTATGGGGCAGCATATGGGGGGCATAAACTATGGAGCAGCATATGGGGGCATAATCTATGGAGCAGCATATGGGGGCTTATTCTATGGAGCAGCATATGGGGGCATATTCTATGGATTCCACCCTCGGCTTATACACGAGTCAATTAGTTTTCCCAGTTTTTTGTGGCAAAATTGGGGGTCGGCTTATACATGGGTCGGCTTATACACGAGTATATACAATATATGAAATATGGGGACTGCAGAAGAAAACAGAAGACAAAACCCTCCCAAAAACCTGACCTGTGAACATTTTCCATCGCTGCTACCTCCGCCAGAGCAGCTAGGCTAAAGAAAGCAGACACAGCTGGTATGTCTTGGGTAATACTGCAGTTCTGGTCAACACCGGCTTCCCCAGAGATTGTGAGCTCCGCTCTGCAGGTTTCCTCCACGCTGCAACTACTTTGATAACTACTTGGAGGATTTATTTCATCTGAAAAATAAAAATAAACACACACTTAGAAATATGTAAAATGTTAGGTTTCTTTTTATTCAAAGACAAATTTATATTTGGAGATGATATTTTTATAGATATTATTAGCTAATTATTGTCTGGATTTCTTTTGCCTATTGTGATGCATGCCCCCCTAATATAGCCAATCTACTTTGAACACACAAGTACTTATACACAACGTGCAGCACGGTGGCTCAGTGGTTAGCACTGCAACCTTGCAGCACCGGGGTCCTGGATTCAAATCCCACCGAGGACAACATTTGCAAGGAGTTTGTATGTTCTCCCTGTGTTTGCGTGGGTTTCCTCTGGGTTCTCCGGTTTCCTCCCACACTCCAAAGACATACTGATATGGAATCTAGATTGTGAGCCCCAATGGGGACAATGATGATGATGATGAATGTGCACTGTGGAATTAAGAGCACTATGTAAGTGAGGAAAATAAAAATAAATAAAAAACATGTGCAATATATTCAGTACAATGTATAGGTGCAATGCATTTAAGCTTTGAATCTCTTCCTTTAGAGATTAACTTATGTTTTAATTTTTTTCATAAATCAATAGTACATAGTACACATAAAAATAAGAACTTTTGTAATATAACAGGAACAATAAGAGAATTCAGTTTTTTCTCTATCGCTTCACTGGGGGACACAGGATACCATGGGTGTAAAAAAGGCCAACTCCGCTCCAGCAGGATTCATCCACCAACTGGCAGAGAGCTAACCATTTTTTGCTTAGTGTTCAAGGATGCACACATGGGTCTGCATTCAGGCGTGTCTCTACCATCTTGTTGTGTTTTACTAATGACTTCCTTTTTTTTTTTCCAGATACAGCTTGTGACTTCGGGCATCAGAATGTAAATTATCACCCTTATTTCCCACCTAAGAGACAGAGAGAACAGTGTGGTGCCATCCACACTGTACCCTCTCTAGCCTGACAAACAGAACCCTACCCCGCCTAACACTTCAAGCAAGTCTCAGAGCTGTTTGTGGAGGACAGTTCTTGCCTTTCCCCACCCCAGCCCTCTCCTCTGAGCATGTCAGGAGGAAGACAGTTGTCACCCTCCAGTGACCTCCCCCCCCCCCCCCATCATCTAGGGTCGACAGTCTTCAGCAGTACCGTTTGGGATCACGATGGTGCGGGAAGGAAGTCGTATCTATTTCAGCGACCCCCTCACCCAGGAGCTCCTGATGCCATCTTCGGAACTGTGAAGGATTCGGGACCGGGTCTGGAAACAGGTATTCCCCCTTCCACAGTCCCTTTTCAGAGCAGCTGGGGCTCCAGGATATACAGGATTTAAAAGACAAGTCACATTGCAGCTAGATAGCACCCTCATTTATCCCCAGTCTGATGGGGCCAAGAGTGAGCAACCGTCCTTTTTTTCCTCCAAAATGTAGGCCCAGGCTTCAGCCTATTTCCATCTCCGTTTAGGCCACTTCCCCACTACACCTTAGTGTCCCTTTTTGGACTAATCCCTGCGATTTTTAATGCCTCTTCAGCACCGGCTCTATGCGTGCCCTTTGTGGCTCTGCTTCCTCGTTCTCTCGTCCGGCTCCATTGCTTATGCCTGTGATCCCTGACACAGCTCCAGCCGTGACTGTGGTTCCTGGCACAGCTCCAGCTGCAAGTGCCTGTGGCCCCTGGCTACCTCTAGTTGCCCTTGGCAGTTCCAGCCACAGCCTCACGCATGATCCTCCTCCAGCCCTCAGGTCTCCTGCGCACTGGTGTCTTCACACAAGACAAGGTAAGCCCTGCCCAGGCGTTCTGTTTTTCAGAATCAGCCCCTCATTGGTCCCAGTCTAGCCTTTCAACCCCTAACCAGCAAACCCCAGTCCCCAGTTTCTAACTTAGGGAGTCGCTCTATTATTCTCTTCCTTTCAAGGTCAGCAAATGGTGTGAATATGGCCTTAAAGGGAACCTGTCAGCAGGATTGTGCACAGTAACCTACAGAAAGTGTCAGGTCGGCGCCATTATACTGATTAAAATGATACTTTGGTTGATGAAATCCATCTTGTGATTGTTGTTTAATCTTTATTTTCAGTTTTGAATTACCATATATACTCAGGTATAAGCCAACCCGAGTATAAACCGAGGCACCTAATTTTGCCATGGAATACTGGGTAAGCTTATTGACTTGAGTATAAGCCGGGTATGCATTGTCCCCTCATCCTTGTCCTGGTGTGGCTCCCCCTGTTGTATGCATGGCTCCTCCGTCATCCCCGTTGTATTCATGGCTCCCCCGTCCTCCCCCTGCTGTATGCATGGCTCCTCCGTCCTCCCCCTGCTGTATGCATGGCTCCTCCGTCCTCCCCCCTCCTGTATGCATGGCTCCTCCGTCCTCCCCCCTCCTGTATGCATGGCTCCTCCGTCCTCCCCCCTCCTGTATGCATGGCTCCTCCGTCCTCCCCCCTCCTGTATGCATGGCTCCTCCGTCCTCCCCCCTCCTGTATGCATGGCTCCTCCGTCCTCCCCCCTCCTGTATGCATGGCTCCTCCGTCCTCCCCCCTCCTGTATGCATGGCTCCTCCGTCCTCCCCCCTCCTGTATGCATGGCTCCTCCGTCCTCCCCCCTCCTGTATGCATGGCTCCTCCGTCCTCCCCCCTCCTGTATGCATGGCTCCTCCGTCCTCCCCCCTCCTGTATGCATGGCTCCTCCGTCCTCCCCCCTCCTGTATGCATGGCTCCTCCGTCCTCCCCTCTCCTGTATGCATGGCTCCTCCGTCCTCCCCCCTCCTGTATGCATGGCTCCTCCGTCCTCCCCCCTCCTGTATGCATGGCTCCTCCGTCCTCCCCCTCCTGTATGCATGGCTCCTCCGTCCTCCCCCTCCTGTATGCATGGCTCCTCCGTCCTCCCCTCCTGTATGCATGGCTCCTCAGTCCTCCCCCTCCTGCATGCATGGCTCCTCCGTCCTCCCCCCTCCTGTATGCATGGCTCAGCGTTCTCCCCATCCTCCCCCCCCCCCGTATATGCACTGGCTTCTCCGTCCTCCCCCTCATACTCACCCCCTCCTGGCGCAGTCTCTGCACTTCCCTGCTTCTCCGATGGTCTCCGGCGCCAGCAGCTTCTTCCTGTGTTCAGCAGTCCTCTGGTACTGCTCATTAAGGTAATGAATATGCGCTCCACGCCTATGGTAGTGGAGTTGCGTGCATATTCATTATTTTAATGAGTGGTACCACGTAACCGCTGAACACAGGAAGAAGATGCTGGCACCGGAGACCATCGGAGAAGCAGGGAAGTGCAGAGACCGCCCCAGGAGGGGGCGAGTATGATGCGACAGCCACTCCTGCCGCTCCCCCTCCGACCCCCTGGGACAATGACTCGAGTATAAGCTGAGAGGGGGACTTTCAGCCTAAAAAAATGGGCTGAAAATCTCAGCTTATACGCAAGTATATACAGTAATTATATGTGCATGCTTCGGGCCGGGCCAGTAAGGAGGGGGGGGTCTTCATGTGGTGCTCTGCTTCATAATGCAGACTGCTGACAGGTCACTGATCTCTCAGTGACATGCCCCCTAGTTTGCATAATGAATATCTGTGCATAATGAATATCTGTACATAATGAAGGGAAAAAAAAACCTTATGCGGCAGGTGCCAGCCGTGGTACCGGCGCTGCAGCATAATCGCACGTTTACTGTCCTAATAGCATCTGTGCTGGATGTTCAGATAATACTAAAAAAAATTAAAATGGCGCCTGCGCAGTAGCAGCTATCGGTGTATATAGAGGTGATCCGATAGCTGCTATTGCGCAGGCGGTGCCATCTTGCTGGAGAAGAAAAAAAAATTTCCTCCTCCAAGATGGCGCCGTCAACGCTTGTGCACCTATTTTGTTTCCGCAGAAACCGACCACCACAAGTTTTTAACAAGCTAACAGACAAGGTGGTATTATAGACAAGGTTTGAGTCAGTCTCTGATCATCAGGGGAACAGATTTCTCTCATCCTGCAGATCCTGTTTCCTTTTTCACTGGCCCTCATCTGTTTATCTGTCATCTTTTTTGCTGCTATTGGGTTAGTATAATTGTCCCTGTCTACATATGTTCCTGCTTCAGGATTCCCTCTTGGTTATCTACAACGAAATTGTTGAACCTAGCTGAGAGATGTACCTACATAAGTCATCATCTCTTTTCTCTTACAGTTGTTGGCAAGCTCCCAACAAGAGCAGAAAGTTCGGTTGTAAGAAGGCTCAGCTCAAAAAGCTTAGCTCCAGAAGTATCATCCCGCATGCAGAGTATTCACATTCAACAAACAGACTGAGGGTCTCCAGATGCCTCAAGAAGTGAGCAACCGATTCCACAGGCTGGACTACTCAACATCCTACCAGACAAGGACCTCATAAAGGTTGTCTCTCTTGCCATTTCTATCCGATTCGTCAAGAGAATTACCGCCTCTCAAGACCTAAGAGACTCTTTTTAAGCTGGATCTATCCAGCTTTCCACGAGACTAGTTGGTCATTTTTCCATTTCCAGATACAGGTAAGGATATTCTCATCAGAGCCTTCCCTTCAGAGGGCAGCTGTTACTTCTCCAATGCAGGCGTTATCATGCCTATTTCTCCGGAGTACAGATTTTCTTTTTCATCCATTGTCACCAAGGTCTTTTCTCCCGTGATAAGAGCTCTCGGCCCTTATCTTTGAGATTTAGTCTCTTCTGTGACCATTTCTCTGCTCCCTCATCACTCTACTCCCCTCATCTCTTTATGGGTGAGTTATGCACATTTGTGGGAACATTGGAAGCAACTCTATCCTCCCTTGTTAATGAACGGGACTTTCGATCTCTCGATCAAACTTTAGTTCTTCCCCTTGGGCGAAGCATCTCCTGACTGGGAGGAGCCAGTTCGCCCCTCCCCTCACTTTCCTTTTGCTCATCAGTGGTAGGCAGTATACATAGATACTGGTCTCCCAGGCTGGGGATCTGTTTTTAAAGAGCTAACGGACCAGGACCGCTAGAAAGACCAGGAGTTATCCCTTCTACCAACTCTCCGAAGTTCAGAGTCGGTCCCATTTGCGATAGCAGTTACTTAATAATCTGCAGAGCAGAACTCTAAATAGGGTAGTCTTGTGTTTTGGGCTGAGCTCAATATTCCACTTCTCGCCGTAGCTTCACTCCTCTGGTCAACCTTACGGACTGGCCCAGGAGAGCCTGAAATTGTCTCATGGACACTCTCAGACTGTCCAGTCCTGCCTTCTCAGGGACCCTTCTTCCTCCAAAATTCTGAGTCTCTTATCTGCATCATGGCTACAGAAGCCGCAGTCTTGAAGGCTGCTACTTTTATCCGACCAGGTTTCTTCATAATTACTCACTGCCCCATTCTTTTCCCTCCTTCCTGGCTTTTGTGCAGTCAGACCTAGACTCCGGTCTTTCTTTCTACTGTTTAAGGGGTCAGGTCCTCTTTTATATCCCCTTCCAGAAGAACGTGGCCCTTGTCACATAGGGTGGCTCTCCTTTCTAAGATGGTTACTTTTATTTTTCTAGAAGAACTTGGCCCTTCATCCCACGAAGATTAAGGAATGTTAAGCCGAGTTTCACCCCTGCTTTCCATGGTGGTTACTCTCTTTACTGCTATAGATACTTTGTACTTCCTTCCTCCCATCCTCTGGAGTAGCCTCTTCTCAGCAAGGATCTTAGCAGACCTCAATCTCTACATTTCCAGGACAGGATTCCTCAGTCGTTTGGACTCTCTTTTTGGTGATTTCTGAAGGTGGTCTTCCCACTTCACAGACGTCTTCGGAGCACAGAGTGAAACAAAGACACATCCTGCTTAGGATCATGGCTCACCCCACATGACAGTGAGGTCTCAATGGGTTCTTTGCATTTGGACCCGCTAGACTACTTCCTGGTCTTGGTCCACACACCTTCTAGTCCTACACATTTGTCTTCTATGCTCTGCAAACACTAGCTTGGATAGGATGGTCCTACGCACTGCAGTAAACCTGCCTTACATTTTGATGTAGCTGTTTTTTCCCACCCTAGGGAACGTCCCATGGTTTCCTGTGTCCCCCAATGAAGCGATAAAGAAAATTTTTGGTACTCCCCATAAAATCTTTTTCTTGGAGGAACACAGCACCAGTCCTCGTTAATGACATTGTTGGTTCAATTTAGGGTAATCTCCTTTAGTCTCCTTTCCTACTGTTTTCTCACTAACAGGATAACTCTCTACCAGTCAGTGGATGTAGCCTGCTGGGGATGAGTTAGACTTTACGGTGAATACCAAAAATCTTTTTTTTTCCCTCCTAGACTGATCATTTGTTCTCAATTCCCAGGTAAAATATTTATTCAATGAAGACAGATTGTTACACTACTGAGAGTCTTATCAGCAACAACTGCCATCTCCTATGTAAAAGGGATGAGCTCGAGGTAGTAACTCATCTCAGTAATGTACAAATGTTTCTCAGAGTACAGATTTTACTTGTGAATTGAGGAAGATATCTCTGATAAAATATATTACAAAGATTCTTATTTTCATTTGTACTGTTGATTTATGAATAAAGATTAAAACTAAGGTTAAACCTTTACAGACATACAATGTACAATTAGAACATAACCAAAAGTATTGACACCCCTGCAATTCTGTCAGATAATACTCAGTTTCTTCCTGAAAATGATTGCAAACACAAATTCTTTGGTATTATCTTCATTTAATTTGTCTTAAATGAAAAAACACAAAAAACTGTCCTAAAGCCAAATTGGATATAATTCCACACCAAACATAAAAAACAGGGTGAACAAAAGTATTGGCACTGTTAGAAAAATCATGTGATGCTTCTCTAATTTGTGTAATTAATAGCACCTGTAACTTACTGTGGCACCTAACAGGTGTTGGCAATAACTAAATCACACTTGCAGCCAGTTGACATGGATTAAAGTTGACTCAACCTCTGTCCTGTGTCCTTGTGTGTACCACATTGAGCATGGAGAAAAGAAAGACGACCAAAGAACTGTCTGAGGACTTGAGAAACCAAATTGTGAGGAAGCATGAGCAATCTCAAGGCTACAAGTCCATCTCCAAAGATCTGAATGTTCCTGTGTCTACCGTGCCAGTGTCATCAAGAAGTTTAAAGCCCATGGCACTGTGGCTAACCTCCCTAGATGTGGACGGAAAAGAAAAATTGACAAGAGATTTCAACGCAAGATTGTGCGGATGTTGGATAAAGAACCTCGACTAACTTCAAGCTGCCCTGCAGTCCGAGGGTACAACAGCGTCAACCCGTACTATCCGTTGGCGTCTGAATGAAAAGGGACTGTATGGTAGGAGACTCAGGAAGACCCCACTTCTTACCTTGAGACATAAAAAAGCCAGGCTGGAGTTTGCCAAAACTTACCTGAAAAAGCCTAAAACGTTTTGGAAGAATGTTCTCTGGTCAGATGAGACAAAAGTAGAGCTTTTTGGGCAAAGGCATCAACATAGAGTTTACAGGAGAAAAAAAGAGGCATTCAAAGAAAAGAACACGGTCCCTACAGTCAAACATGGTGGAGGTTCCCTGATGTTTTGGGGTTGCTTTGCTGCCTCTGGCACTGGACTGCTTGACCGTGTGCATGGCATTATGAAGTCTGAAGACTACCAACAAATTTTGCAGCATAATGTAGGGCCCAGTGTGAGAAAGAAGGGTCTCCCTCAGAGGTCATGGGTCTTCCAGCAGGACAATGACCCAAAACACACTTCAAAAAGCACTAGAAAATGGTTTGAGAGAAAGCACTGGAGACTTCTAAGGTGGCCAGCAATGAGTCCAGACCTGAATCCCAGAGAATACCTGTGGAGAGATCTAAAAATGGCAGTTTGGAGAAGGCACCCTTCAAATATCAGGGACCTGGAGCAGTTTGCCAAAGAAGAATGGTCTAAAATTCCAGCAGAGCATTGTAAGAAACTCATTGATGGTTACTGGAAGCGGTTGGTCGCAGTTATTTTGGCTAAAGGTTGTGCAACCAAGTATTAGGCTGAGGGTGCCAATACTTTTGTCTGGCCCATTTTTGGAGTTTTGTGTGAAATGATCAATGTTTTGCTTTTTGCTTCATTCTCTTTTGTGTTTTTTTCATTTAAGACAAATTAAATGAAGATAATACCAAAGAATTTATGTTTGCAATCATTTTCAGGAAGAAACTGAGTATTATCTGACAGAATTGCAGGGTTGTCAATACTTTTGGCCACAACTGTATCTATTTATTTATTATATATAAATAGAAATATAAAGAAAAAAATTAAACAAACTGAAAATTTTGCAGTGGTCTCCCAATTTTTGCCAGAGGTGTGTGTGTGTGTGTGTGTGTGTGTGTGTGTGTGTGTGTGTGTGTGTGTGTGTGTGTGTGTGTGTATATATATATATATATATATATATATATATATATATATATATATATATATATATATATATATATATATATATATATATATATATATATATATATATACACACACATACACACACACATATATATACACATACATATACACACACACACATACATACAGCTCTGGCAAAAATTAGGAGACCACTGCAAAATTTTCAGTTTGTTTAATTTTTCTCTTTATAGGTATATTTTTGAGTAAAATGTAAATTGCTCTTTTATTCTATAAACTACTGATAACATGTCTCCGAATTTCCAAGCACTAAATTTTGTATTTATTTTCTGAATATGAGAAATGGTCAAAATAACAAAAAAACGCAGTGCTTGTAGACCTCAAATAATGCAGAGAACAAGTTCATAATCATTTAGAAACAACGATACTAATGTTTTAACTCAGGAAGAGTTCAGAAATCAATATTTTGTGGAATAACCATGATTATTAATCACAGCTTTCATGTGTCTTGGCATGCTTTCCACCAGTCTTTCACACTGCTTTTGGGTGACCTTATGCCACTCCTGGTACAAAAATTTAAGCAGTTCTTCTTTGTTTGATGGCTTGTGACTATCCATCTTCCTTTTGATTACATTCCAGAGATTTTAAATGAGGTTCAGGTCTGGAGATTGGGCTGGCCATAACAGGGATTTGAGGTGATGGTCCTTCATCCACACATTGATTGACCTAGCTGTGTGGCATGGCGCATTATCCTGCTGTAAAAAACAGTCCTCAGAGTTGGGGAACATTGCCTGAGCAGAAGGAATCAACCGTTTTTCCAGGATAACCTTGTATGCGGCTTGATTCATATGTCCTTTGCAAAGATTACCCTGTCCAATTCCAGCCTTGCTGAAGCATCCTCCGATCATCACCGATCCTCCACCAAATTTCACAGTGGGTGCAAGACACTGTGGCTTGTACATCTCTCCAGGTCTCCGTCTAATCATTAGACGACCAGGTGTTGGGCAAAGCTGAAAATTAGACTCATCAGAGAAGATTACCTTACTCCAGTCCTCTGTGGTCCAATCCTAAGGGTATGTGCAAACGCTGCGGAATCTGCTGCGAATTCATTGGCGCGGACTTTACAAAATCCGCAGATAAATCAGCAGGTCAAAAGACCTGTGGTTTATCTGTGGATTATCCTGCGGTTTGGCCCTGCGGTTTCACCATCTCCACAATGGTGGAGATAGGAATCCGCAGAAAGAATTGACATGTCAATTCTTTCTGCGGTTTTAGAAAGTGCAGATAATCCGCGCGGAAAATTCCGCAGCGTCTGCACAGCGGTTTCCATTTCCCATAGGGAATAATGGTACTGTACACCGCAGCAGAATCCGCAGCGGATCCGCAGCAGAATCCGCAGCGTGTGCACACACCCTTATGGTCTTTGGCAAACTTCAGCCTGGCTCTCCTTTGCTTCTCATTGATGAAAGGCTTTTTTCTACCTTTACATGACTTGAGCCCTGCCTCTAGGAGCCTGTTAAGGACTGTTCTTGCCGTTCACTTCACCCAAGCTGCCATTTGCCATTCCTTTTGTAGGTCACTTGATGTCATCCTGCGGTTGCTGAGTGACATTCAAATAAAATGACTGTCATCCCGGTCAGTGGAGAGTCGTTTTCGCCCTCTGCCGATCTGTAGCTTTGTTGTCTCCAATATCTGCTGCTTGACCTTGTTGTAATGGACAGCCGTCTTAGAAATTTTAAGCATGGAGGCAACATGACGCTCACTGTATCTCTGCTTGTAAAGACAGAATTGAGCCCTTCTTTTACTCACTCATGACTTTTCTTTTCAACTCCTTTGGCACGGTTAAAAGTTATTTTTTTATTCCTATTACTTTTGGAATATTACTAGCACTTGTTCTGCCATCTAGCTTGTCCTATTGCAAGAGGATTGTAAACATCACAGCAGGGTTTTTTATACTTTCCTTCGCTAAATAAGATTTGGTTCAGGTGATCACCTAATCAGACGCACATTAAGTAGAATAAGGTGTATTCTGGTTGGAATTTTACTGACACTGCAGTCAGAAGTAAACACTTTGGCCTCGATTCATTAAATTCATTAAGTTCTGGCATAAATAACTTTAGAAAGTCGCAAAATATTTTGCACGAGTAGATGAGCAAAACTTTAGTAACTTTTCGTGTTTTCAAGCGAGTTTTGACCAGTTGAATAAAAATGGGTAAAGATGTGGAGAGACAGGAGTGCGATAGGGGCATGAAGGTATAGATCGTCAAATTCTAAAGTGTTTACATCAGGCTGCCACCAGAGCAATAAACAGCTGATCAGTAGGGGTCTGGGTGTCAGGCCTCCATTGATCGGCCTTTTCTATACACTTGGTATGGAAAGTATTCAGACCTCTTTAAATTTTTCACTTTGTTTTTATTGCAGCCATTTGGTAATTTCAAAAAAGTTCATTTTTTCTCATTAATGTACCCTCTGCACCCCTTCTTGACTGAAAAAAAAAAAACAGAAATGTAGAAATTTTTATTTAAAAAGAAAGACTGAAATATCACATGTTCGTAAGTATTCAGACCCTTTGCTCAATATTGAGTAGAAGCACCCTTAGGAGCTAGTACAGCCAAGAGTATTCTTGGGAATGAAGCAAGAAATTTTTCACACCTGGATTTGCAATTGTTTCTTGCAGATCCTCTCCAGTTCTGTCAGGCTGGATGGTGAGTGTTGGTGGACAGCAATTTCCAGGTCTCTCCAGAGATGCTCAATTGGGTTTAGATCAGGGCTCTGGGCTGGGCCAGTCAAGAATGGTCACAGATTTGTTCTGAAGCCACTCCGTTATTTTAGCTGTGTGCTTAGGGTCATTGTCTTGTTGGAAGGTGAACTTCGGCCAAGTCGGAGGTCCAGAGATTTTCCTCCAGGATATCTCTATACTTGGTCGCATTCATGTTTCCTTCAATTGCAACCAGTCGTCCTGTCCCTGAAGCTGAAAAACACGTCCATAGCATGATGCTGCCACCACCATGTTTCACTGTTGGGATTGTATTGAGCAGGTGATGAGCAGTACCTGGTTTTCTCCACACATACCGCTTAGAACTTTTTGGTGATAATTCTATCTTCATCTCATGAGACCAGAGAATCTTATTTCTCAGTCTGGGAGTCCTTCATTTGTTTTTTTTTTTAGCAAACTCTATGCGAGCTTTCATATGTTTTGCACTGAGGAGAGGCTTCCGTTGGACAACTCTGCAATAAAGACCCGACTTGTAGAGGGCTGCAATGATAGTTGACTTTGTGGAACTTTCTCCCATCTCCCTGCTGCATCTGTGGAGTTCAGCCACAGTGATCTTGGGGTTCTTCTTTACCACTCTCACCAAGGCTCTTCTTCCACGATTGCTCAGTTTGGCTGGACGGCCAGGTCTAGAAAGACTTCTGCTGGTCCCAAACTTCTCCCATTTAAGGATTATGAAGCCACTGTGCTCTTAGGAACCTTCACTACTGCAAAAAATATTTTGTAACCTTGGCCAGATGTGTGCCTTGCCACAATTTTGCCTATGAGCTCCTTGGCCAGTTCCTTTGATCTCATGATTCTCATTTGGTCTGACATGCGCTGTGAGGTCCTATATAGACAGGTGTGTGCCTTTACAAATCAAGTCCTATCAGTTTAATTAAACACAGCTGGACTCCAATGAAGGAGTAGAACTATCTCAAGGAGGATCACAAGGAAATGGACAGCATGTGACTTAAATATGAGTGTCTGAGCAAAGGGTCTGAATACTTATGACCATGTGATATTTCAGTTTTTCATTAATGAGAAAAAAAAAGAATTTTTTTGAATTTACCAAATGGAAACAATGAAACAAAGAGTGAAAAATTTAAAGGGGTCTGAATAATTTCCGTACCCACTGTAGATAAATCATCAAATCACTGACCCGAGACAACTCACCTTTTCAAAACAGAACTTCTTCTGCTCCCGCCGTCTACTAACCTCCCTAACTCTGACATTTCCCTCTCCGTGGGTGGCACCACAATAACACCCCGGCAGCAGGCGCGCTGTCTGGGTGTTATGTTTGACACCAATCTCTCCTTCACATCCCATATACAATCTCTTGCCCTCTCTTGCCGCTTACACCTAAAGAACATCTCTAGAATCCGCCATTTTCTCACCATGGAAACAACAAAAACCCTCACTGTAGCATTGATCCACTCCCGCCTGGACTACTGCAACGCTCTATTAATTGGCCTCCCCGTTACTCGACTATCCCCTCTCCAGTCCATACTTAATGCAGCAGCCAGGGTTATCTATCTGGCTAATTGGTACTCGAACACGTCCGCTCTTCGCCAGTCCTTACATTGGCTGCCCATTCATTATAGGATCCAATTCAAAGTACTTGTTTTCACCCAAAAAACTCTCCACGGTGCAGCACCCCCCTTCATCTCCTCCCTCATTTCTGTCTATCGGCCTAACCGACCGCTGCGCTCTGCAAACGACTTTCGACTAACCTCTAAACTAATCCATACCTCCCACTCCCGACTCCAAGACTTCTCCCGCGCTGCGCCAATCCTTTGGAATGCTCTACCCCAAGAAATTAGGACTATCCACAATTTGCATAGTTTCAGGCGCTCCCTCAAAACACATTTGTTCAGAGCGGCCTATCAGGTTCACTAATCAAAGTCATTCTATGTGTAAGTGTGCATGTGTAGCCCATTCACTATCTCCATCCCTCACTCCCTCAAGATGGCTGGACCATAATTGTAAAAACACCATTGTAAATACACACCTGTACTTTGTATCTCCCCCACCTCATTGTAGATTGTAAGCGCTCACGAGCAGGGTTGTCTTATTTTGCTTTAATTATTGTATTGTTAACGTTGTTACTTATGACTTGTGTTTTGAAACTGTTAAACTGTAAAGCGCTGCGGAATATGTTGGCGCTATATAAAGATTATTATTATTATTATTATTAACTCCTTTAAGTGTATCTTTTTATTCTAATATATACAAGGGATTTGGCCTTTTTTATTTTTATCAAGTCATTAACTTTTTTTTATTAAACTAAATTAAAAAAAAAAAAGCAGGGAACAATATTAAACAGCAAATGCATAGAATATTGCTAGGTCAATATCATGCAATTTGATACAGGAGAAGGTACTGGAAGTACTATAGTGAACTACAGAATAGCAAAGCAAACAAAACAGAAAAACAAGTAAAGAAACCAAGGGATACACAAGCTTGAACTGCAGGCTCTGCGTGAACTGCAAATATAGTTACATCTATATACATAAAACTCAAAATCTTTAGCAGCCCGCTCTATACAAATCCACAGTTCTTGCCCGATTTGGGTGAAATTTGGCACGCCCCTTCTCCACCCACAGGAGCAGAATACTGCGCATGTTACATCTCGCTAGCGTCCCCCCCACCCCCGTCATGAAATTGGGGCCCCCGAAGTTAGGCCCTATACATATAATGGGGAAATGTGAAATCTGTAGTAGCTCGCTCTATACAAATCCACAGTTCTCGCCCGATTTGGGTGAAATTTGGCACACCCCCTCTCCACCAACAGGAACAGAATATTGCGCATGATACATCTCACTAGCGTCCCCCGGTCATGAGATTGGGGTCCCCGAATTTAGGCCCTATACATATAATGGAGAAATGTGAAGGTGAAAGTAAAAGTGCTGAGGGGAAAACAACAGTTGTGACTGACAGGGACGGATTATAGCGACGGCGCCAAAGAGTCGCTGCTAAAGGGGCCACACCACCACACAAACGGCACACATACACCAGCCCACAAGCATAATACCACACAATGCCATAACACACCACACAAACACCAGACCACAAATACCACAACACCACATGCACACCACACACGCATGCAAACACAACTTAGTATGTTGTTGGATGGTGAACTTCGGCCAAGTCGGAAGTCCAGAGATTTTCCTCCAGGATATCTCTGTACTAGGTCGCATTCATGTTTCCATCAATTGCAACCAGTCGTCCTGTCCCTGAAGAACACGTCCATAGCATGATGCTGCCACCAGCATGTTTCACTGTTGGGATTGTGTTGAGCAGGTGATGAGCAGCACCCTACGCACACAGATGAACATTACTGGGCAGCAATACTGGTCAGGCGAAAAATGCCTCATAGTAAGATTGTCCTTATTGCTTACTTTACATCAGCAGCTTCAGTGATGAAAGTGAAAGCTGAGCTCTGATTGATTGCTATAGGTAACTAGACAAGTCTGCCTATGAGGCAGTTTTCATTACTGAGATGTGAGCTCCTTCAGGTCATAGTAATACTGTGTGAGGGCTGCTCTGTATTTACTATCCATCCTATTACATCTCTTATCAGTGTCAGGTGAATACTAAAGGGTCATGATACTAAGGACTGTTTTTTTTAAAATGCCGCCCAAAAAACGACCATCTATTGGGCAAGTTCATCCAAAAGCTAAGAAAGCAAAATTGTGTCAAAGAGCTGAGACAAGTGAACAATGTAACTCGTGGCTTGAAAAGAAACGGATGAGACAGGCTAAATGTAAGGCAGCTGAGATATCAGAGCAACGGGAATGTCGTCTTCACTAGAATCGGATAAGGCAGGCTGAAGCAAGGAATACAGAAGCATCTGAACAAAAGGATGAACAGCTGTAATAGTTTATACTACATAATATGTATTGAATATGTAAAATCATGTCAATTTCAAGGTGACACTGAAAATTTTACTTCAGCTACTATAACGAATAATTTAACATTTTCCGTGAGCGAAGCCACAGGTATTCTACTAGTGAAAAAAAAAAAAGCAATAAAAATGTTTCTTACCCAAAGCTGGGGCTAATGAAGGCTGACAATCCAGAGACCTGACCAGATGTGTTATTTTAGTTTTTCTTGCTTTCCTCTTCTGACTTCCCACCAGAGGTTCCTGTGCTGCTGTAGGCTCTGGAATGGCAGGGACAGGATTGGAATTGCTCCTCAGTGCATCATCAGTGGTGTTCTTGTCTTCTGCTATGGCTAAACCAAAAATAAAAATGATAAACATTAACTTAAATAAAAGAAAAAAAAAAAACAGTGAGTAACTTTCATAAATCCCAGCTAAAGTACATGGTAAATAAAAGTAGTATTAATTACACAGTAAAAAAGCTAAACACTTAATCACCAGCGGTTTAGGCTTTGAAAAGCAGCTAAAGAAAACTTGATCATATGGGAGACACCTCTTGACAGTGGCTTATCTTTCCTGAAAACAAAAAGATCAAGCATTGAAATTCAGGGTGTTTGGATGACTTTTATCTATTGTGTATCAGTGAGGCCTTTAAAAACAATGAATCTAGTTCAAACTAATAACAATGACCTACATGGCTGTCCATAACCTGTTTCCTCCACATAGAGAGGCATGTAAAAGTCTGGGCACCCATGGCCAAAATTACTGTTATTGTGAACAGTTAGGCAAATTGAAGATTGAAGGATTTCTAAAAATGCCTAAAGTTAAAGAAAAATATTCAGAACTGAGAGTCCTAAGTGGATCTAAAGTTAAAGCTACATTTCCTTTGTATTTTAGGCAAAAAATATATATTTACATCGGTTACATCTTAAACATTTCAAAAAAAGAAAATGGACCGAAGCAAAAGATTGCACACCCTTGGAGATTTGTGTGCTCTGATGACTTTGACCAAGGTTTCAGATCTTAATTAGCTCGTTGGGGTTATCGTTTGTTCACCATCATCGCTAGGAAATGCCAGGTGATGCAAATTTCCCAGTTTTATAAAAACCCTGCCTTTTCCAACCTTGTGCCAAAAACAGCAGCCATGGTTTTTTGTAAGCAGCTGCCTAGCACTCTGAAAATGGCGGAGGCCCACAAAGCATGAGAAGGCTACAAGAAGATAGCAATGCGTTTTCACGTTACTTTTTCCTCAGTTCGAAATGTAATTAAGAAAATCGCAGTTAACAGGAAAAGTGGAGGTCAAGACAAGTTCTTGAAGACCAAGCAAAATTTTAGTGAGCTGCTCATGGGATTCCTAGAAAGGCTAATCAGAACTCCTGCTTGACTGCAAAAAACTTTCAGAAACATTTAGCAGACTCTGGTGTTGTTGTACATTGTTCTGCTGTTCAGAGACACCTGCACAAATATGGCCTTCATCAGAAGTAAAACCTCTCCTGTGTCCTCACCATAAAATTTAGTGTCACAAGATGGCAAAAATACACCTAAACAATCCTGATGCATTTTGCAAACAAGTCCTGTTTGCCAGGAGGTTAAAATAAAACTCTTTGGCCAAAATGATCAAAAAGTATGTGTGAAGAAAAAAAAAGGGAACAGAATTTCAGCAAAAGAACATCTCGCCATCCATTACGTATGGGGGTGGATAAATCATGCTTTGGGGTTGTGTTGCAGTCAATGGCATGGGAATATTTCACGGGTAGACGGAAAAATGGATTCAATGAAATTTCAACACAATCTTGATGCAAAACGTAAAACAATCTGTAAAAAAAAAACTGAAATTGAAAAGGGGATGGCTTCAACAAATGCATAATGATCCTAAACACACATCAAAATCCACAATAGACTACCTCAAAAGGAGCAAGCTGAAGGTTTTACAATGTCCCTCACAATCCCCTGATCTGATCATCATTGAAAATCTGCGGCTAGTCCTAAAATAGAAGTGAATGCAAGACGATCCAGGAATCTCACAGAACTGGAGGAATATTCCAAGGAAGAATGGCTAAAAATCTCTCAAAATAAGAGTTGAAAGACTCTTGGCTGGCTACAAAAAGCGCTTACAAGCTGTGATGCAGGGTCCTCTCTCTTCTGTATCAGTCTGTCACTGTTTCTTGACTGTAATTTATATTTTTTATGTAACCCTTTCTCACATACACAACACCATGGAATCAATGGTGCTCTAAAAATAAATAATAATAATAGATACAGCAGTCTGATGAGTAGAAAATTGTTAATCACATAGGTTAACCACAGTCCTAAAATTAGCAAGTACAAAAAGCAGGAAGGAGCAGCAGGAAGAGAAAACCCCCTATGACTCCATACCAGAAAGGCGGGGGAGGAAAGGTGTTGTCCAGGCAGCAAACCATTGACTATATAATCGCAAACACAAATAAAGCAAAATATTATTGCCCATGTGATGGTTATATGATCATTAGTTTTTTGTGGTTCATGGTTTTGAATGATGCAGTTGGATGATAGCAGAGAATGATGGCTTAGCTGCTGCTTAGACATAGGCGACATCTAGTATGGAGAATACACTGGAACCATGTCACTGCATGGCATACTTTCTACATGGTGAAGGGTCCTTAGGTAGTTCTACACAAACAAAGCCTTACTTAAACAGTTGTGCGCAAAAGTTTACATACCCCGGCAGAATTTTTGCTTTCTTGGCCCTTTCTCAGAGAATATGAATGATAACACCAAAACTTTTTCCCCACTCATGGTTAGTGGTTGGGTGAAGTCATTTATTGTCAAACTACTGTGTTTTCTCTTTTAAAATCATAATGACAACCCAAAACAATTAAATCACCCTGATGAAAAGTTCACATACCCTGGTGATTTTGGTCTGATCACATGCACAGGAGTTGACACAAATGGGTTTGAATGGCTGCTAATGGTAACATCCTCACCTGTGACCTGTTTGCTTGTAATTAGTGTGAGCATAAAAGCTGAGTGAGTTTCTGGGATCCAGACAGACTATTGCATCTTTCATCCAACTACTGACGTTTCCGGATTGTGAGTCATGGGGAAAGCAAAAGAATTGTCAACGGGTCTACGGGAAAAGGTAGTTGAACTGTATAAAACAGGAAAGGGATACAAAGAGATATCCAAGGAATTGATAATGACAGTCAGCAGCATTCATACTATGATTAACAAATGGAAAATCAGGGGCTCTGTAAAAACAAACCACGGTCAGGTAGACCAACTAAAATGTCATCCACAATTGCCGGGAAAATTGTTCGGGCTGCAAAGAAAAACCCACAAATAACAGTTGAAATACTGGTCTCTCTGAAAACTAGTGGTGTGGCTGTTTCAAGACGCACAATAAAGAGGCACGTGAAGAAAAATGGGCTGCATGGTCGAGTCACCAGAAGAAAGTCATTACTGTGAAAATGCCACAAAGTATCTCGCCTACAATTCGCAAAACAGCACAAAGACAAGCCTCAAAACTTCTGGAACAATGTAATTTTGAGTGAAAAATTGAACTTTTGGCCACAACCATAAACATTACATTTGGAGGCCTATGATGAAAGGAACACCATTCCTACTGTAAGGCAAGGAGGTGCATCGCTGATGTTTTGGGGATGTGTGAGCTACAAAGGCACTTGGTCAAAGTTGAAGGAAAGATGAGTGCAGCACATTATCAGCAAATACTGGAGGCAAATTTGCAATTATCAGCCCGGAAGCTGCACATGGGACGTAGTTGGACATTCCAATATGACAACAATCCAAAACACAAGGTCAAGTCGACCAGTCATTGGCTACAGTAGAACAAAGTGAAGGTTCATCTCGGTCACCTGACCTCAAGATCATTGAGCCACTCTGGGGAGATCTCAAGCACACAGTTCATGCTAGACAGCCCAGGAATTTACAGGAACTGGAAGCTTTTTGCCAAGACGAGTGGGCAGCTTTACCATCTGAGAAAATAAAGAACCTCATCCACAACTACCACAAAAGACTTCAAGCGGTCATTGATGTTAGAGGGGGCAACACACGGTATTAAGAAATGGGGTATGTGAACTTTTGATCAGGGTCATTTGGATGTTTTGGGTTATCATTATGATTTAAAAACAGAAACCACATTAGTGTGACAATAAATGGTTTCACCCAACCACTAACCATGAGTGGAGAAAACGTTTAGGTGTTATCATTCATATTATCTGAAAAAAGGCCAAGAAAGCAAAAATTCTGTCGGGGTATGTAAACTTTTCAGCACAACTGTAGATGCCATACTTATCGCATTCTTCAAGAAGATGAACTACGTAAATGTGCTTTATCTTTTAATGACAGAATATAAATTAAGCTAAAGTATACAAAAAGAAATTTACAGCAATAGCAATGAAGCAAAGTTCAGTCGATGAAACCTGTAAAAATACCGCAGATGTGTGGAGTTGCTGAGATAACATTTTTTTTTCTTCACTCCATCAGTGAGATGTTATCTCGCAGAAGGTTTATACTTAAAGTGAACCTGTCACCAGGTTTGGCCGATAAGAAATACGGCCATCACCCTTCAGAGAAGATATACAGCCTTCTATAGTGCTGTATATAAGCCCCCAACCCAACCTGTAAGAGAAGAAAAATAACTTCTATTATACTCACCTGCGGTGCAGTCCAGTCCGAGGGGTGTCGCTGGGCTTGGTCCAGCGCCTCCCATCTTCTTACAATCCACGTCCTCCGGCTTGTGTGGATGACGGGTCTCCTTGGCACAGCGCTCCTGCACAGGTGTACTTCTCAGCCCTGTCGAGGGCAGAGCACAGTACTGCAGTGCGCATGCGTCGGGGCTCTTTGACCTTTCCTGTCACCTGCGCACTGCAGTACTTTGTTGTATACCAGTCTTGACAGTTGATGGCCGTATCTCTTATCGGACAAACCTGGTGATAGGTTCCCTTTATGACTTACAACTGTAGAGGCCCTATGTACAAGCTAGAAATGAAATTACCCCACAAATGAGAGATTCGGGTGGTATACCAGATATATGTAGCCATGGTGCCCACATCTTTTCACATTTAGCCAATGCTCTTCTCTTATGGTAAACTTACTTCTCCATATGAAGCAACCAATTTACTTTACCCTTGAACTCAGTTCTGGTTGGTTGAGATTCCAGTAGCCGATGTTGTGCTAGCAGCTTCCTGGCCATGGGCAATATTCCAGCTATAGGAACGCTTATGTATTCATGGGATAATACATCTTCAACTAGTCCAAGAAATGATACATATGCAGTCACACCCTGATAAATGGTGCCTATTATATCTACTACTTTCCCACATAAAAATCTTCATAGTTTGGAACACCACATAATATGAAAAATTCCAGAGAAAGCTTGACATCTAACATAATAGTGAGCGCTTCGTAGATCGTAGTTTAAAGGACAATGCTAAATTATTTCTTTCTATATCAATAGGGAAAACGGGGGCCATTCAAATTGTTTATTATTTTCTTTTAATTCTATGCTCTAGTCCACTGGAGGGCTTAAATCCAAGATTGTTTGATCTTTTGTATTCTATACAGTATTGCAGTATGTAGGGAAATTAAATGGCTTTCTACTGATACCGCTGAACAAAAAGTGGAATAAAACACGATCAAAAAGTCAAAAGGTAAATAAAAATGTTAACACAGAAAACGTCATCTTGTCCAGCAAAAAATAAGCAGTCAGTGGAGAAATAAAAAAGTTATAACTCTCAGTATATAGTAATGTAAAAACAATTTTTTTCTCAAAAATATTTTTTATCGTGTAAAATCAGCAAAACATAAAAGAATGTCAAAAGCAATAATAAAGGATTTTGGGGATATGTCAAAAGTAAAAGAAAAGTCAAAGATGCTATAGGATTTTTACAGGATGAAAATGATGAAATGGTAAGACAGGATGTTGAGAAGGCTGAACTTTTAAATTCCTATTTTGCATCTGTTTTCTCTCAGAAAGGAAATGTAACATCAACTGTTATTCACTGTCCTATTAAGGGAATAGAAGAATCCAGGATATCTATAAACAGAAAGATAGTGAGAAAACACTTAGCTAACCTAAATGAATTCAAGTCTCCAGGTACAGATGAATTACACCCCAAAGTACTGAAGGAGATAGCAGAAGAAATTTTTGAACCCCTCTCCATAATCTTTGAAAATTCTTGGAGAACAGGAGAAGTGCCAGAAGACTGGAGAAGAGCAAATGTTGTTCCTATCTTCAAAGAGGGGAAGAAGGTGGACCCAGGCAACTATAGGCCGGTGAGTCTGACTTCTATACCAGGAAAGATCTTTGAACAAATTATTAAACAACATGTATGTCAATACCTGGATAAGAATGAAGTGATTCAACAGAGTCAGCATGGGTTTGTAACTAATAAGTCATGTCAGACTAACTTAATTTCCTTCTATGACGGTATCACTGATTGGGTGGATCAAGGAAATGCTGTAGATATAGTATATCTTGACTTCAGCAAAGCATTTGACAAAGTCTCTCATACAATCCTTATTGAAAAAATGACTAAGTATGGAATGAACAAGGCAACTGTTAGGTGGATTCATAACTGGCTTAGTGATCGGACCCAAAGAGTGGTCGTAAATGGCTGCACATCCAGTTGGAAGAATGTCTCAAGTGGGGTACCACAGGGCTCTGTCCTGGGCCCTGTATTGTTCAACATCTTTATCAACGATTTAGATGACGGAATTGAGGGTAAACTGATTAAATTTGCTGATGACACAAAGCTAGGAGGGATAGCTAATACTAGAGAAGAGAGAGAGGATTCAAAAAGATTTAAATAAACTGGAGAAGTGGGCAGCAACTAACAGAATGGTTTTTAACAGGGAGAAATGCAAAGTACTACATCTGGGCAATAAAAATGAAAAAAGCATATATAGAATGGGAGGAATAGGGCTAAGTGACAGCACATGTGAAAAAGACTTGGGTATACTAATAGATCACAGACTGAATATGAGTCAACAGTGTGATGCAGCAGCAAAAAAGGCAAATGCAATTCTAGGATGTATGAACAGAAGCATACAGTCTAGATCACGTGAAGTCATTATTTCCCTCTACTCCTCTTTGGTCAGACCTCATCTGGAATATTGTGTCCAGTTTTGGGCACCACATTTTAAAAAAGACATCAACAAACTGGAGCAAGTTCAGAAAAGAGCGACCAGAATGGTGACTGGACTGCAAACCCTGTCTTATGAGGAAAGGTTGCAGGATTTGGGAATGTTTAGTTTGCAAAAGAGAAGACTGAGAGGAGACTTAATAGCGGTCTACAAATATCTAAAGGGCTGTCACATTGTAGAAGGATCAACTTTATTCTCATTTGCACAAGGAAAGACTAGAAGCAATGGGATGAAACTGAATGGGAGGAGACACAGATTAGATATTAGAAAAAACTTTTTGACAGTTAGAGTGATCAATGAGTGGAACAGGCTGCCACGAGAAGTGGCGAGTTCTCCTTCAATGGAAATCTTCAAACAGAGGCTGGACAGACATCTGACTGGGATGATTTAGCGAATCCTGCTTTGAGCAGGGGGTTGGACCAGATGGCCCAGGAGGTCCCTTCCAACTCTACGATTCTATGATATAAATGTGTCATCGCTGTAAACAAACTGGCCCAAAGAATAAAGCTGTCCTATCACTTTTACCACACGTGGAATGGCATTAAAAAAAATTCCTGAATTGCTGGTTTTTGTTCATTCTGCATCCCAAAAATCAGGAAAAAAAAAAGCGATAAAAAAATGAAAATAGTACCAATAAAAAATGTTAAAGTGTCCCTCACATGACTGTCAGAAAGAAATATAGAAAAATTATAGCTCTAAGAAAATGGCAATGTAAAAATTTGTAAACAAAAGCTACTTCTTTTAGCGTGTGATAGTAGCAAACATAAAAAATGTATATAAATCTGCTGTCTCTGTAATCGCACCAACCCAAAGAATAAAGCCATCTAATCACTTATACTGCACGAAGAACGGCCTAAAAAAAATAAAACCAATTCTTCAACTGCTGTTGACTTGTTTATTCTGTTTCACAAAGATCACTAAACTTGTGGGTGTACCCCCCGAGGTACCCTCACACAGCTTGTAGAGCTTAATTCCGTACCTGGCCCTCTTACTGAGCAGGTAACTTGAACCTCCCCTTGAAATGCATTAGGACTCATACATGCAGCTGTACCTTTGAGGCATGTACACCTCAGCAAACTTGTTGCTAAAGTGCTCAATGACCGGCTGAACTTTGAAAAGTCGGTCAAAGTTGGGGTCATTTCAGGGAGAACAAAGTGCATTATTGTTGTAAAGCAAAAATTTATGGATGGCTTCAAAACGTTTACGGGTCATGGCAATGGAGTGTTGTATAAAACATCAAAACTCCTATATTGCCAAAGTTCTAGCTTCTTCACTATCCCCATATGAAGGACTAAGCCACACAACATCATGATTTCTACTGCGTCTACAGAGGTCTAGTTAGAAAATAATGAAGGGTGGTTTTAGGCAAAAACTGCTGGGCTCACAAATATGTTTGGACCACCATGAGGCTCACAAAAGAGAAAAAGACTTTGAAAAAGTCAATTTCTGTGAGGCCGGGTGTCAAATTTGATTCCTGATTGCGCCACAAAATCAGGGATCAGTGGCTTAATCTTTGGCAGGGGTCCATACAGGATCAGCAACTATGGGCGCTGGTTCAATTTCTGTCCTGGGGTGTCTGTGTGGGGGTTCAGCATCACTTGAGGAAGAGAAAAAAATAAAAGGAAGGTGGGATGATCATCCTCGCTATCAGTGTCGGAGTCAAGGAAGGCGTATGCCTCCTCCGCTGAACACAGTGATTGGGATGAGCAGGACATTTCTTTATGTACTAGCTGCTGGCCCGATTCTAAAGCACCGGGTACTCTAGAATATGGCCAGCGGGAGATTAAAATAAAAAAGTGATATACTCACCATCCGACGGCCTCCGGACTTTCCCTCCTCTCCACGCTCCTGGCATCTTCCGTTCCCAGTACTGCTTTGCGCCAAAGACCGCTGCTGACGTCCTCTCGCGAGAGCGCGGCGTCATCAGCGGTATTTTGCGCAAAGCAGTACAGGGAACGGAAGATGCCGGGCGCATGGAGAAGAGAGAGAGTCCGGCGGCCATCGGAAGGCAAGTAGATCACTGTTTTATTTTAATTCTATTTTTTACACGTTTATGGTACCGAGGGTCCGGAAGAGTCTCTTCTCCTCCGGACCCTGGGTACCGGCTAGCACCAGTCATCTCCCGGCTGCGTCACGGCTGAAGCCCGTGCGCCCGGAGATGACCTGCGGCTAGCGCCGCTGATCTCCCGACGGTAGCGGTGGCGTGCGTCCTCCTAATTGAGGACTGCGCCTGCAAACTGCGCCTGTCGCCGATTGGTTGAGGCCTGGAAGCCGCGACCAATCAGCGCAGCAGGATTTCGGTTACAGACAGACACCATAAGACTATTATATATAAAGATGCGGCGTTTGTGCGATTACCAAATTTTATTCAGTTTTTTGTGTGTGCGCTTGATGTAAACGTTTTTTTATTTAGAAGATAAAGAAAGAAGAAAAGAATCTAGAAAGAAAAAGATAAAAATAAAGAAGCAACAACCGGAGGTTGATCACTGATGTGTGTCAGTGATGTGATCAGCTGATGTGATCAGCGCTCGACGGCTATAGGATGCATGCATGGATGTGATACTTTTTTCACGCATGCTCTGACACTAACACCAACTCAACTCAGTAAAAAACATTGTACTAGACGACGATTACTACGTTGTTTTTACTGTACCTAATCTAAGTGTTTAAAAAACAAAAAAACAACAAGAGGTTGATCACTGATGTGATCAGCACTTGACGACTGTAGGACAAATGCACGGATTTGATTATTTTTTTGGGCGCTGACGTTAACTCAATTTAGTAAAAAGTACCAGAATATATTTTACTGTCCCTAATCAAATTATTTTTTGTGAATAGAGAATAAACAACTGGACGACGGTCAGGAATATTAGTCACCAATCAGCACTCGACGGCAGTAGGACACACGTACGGATGCAGTGCAAAAAGGGGATAAAAAAGTAGGTTAAGTCTTTGTCAAAAGCGAGCTCAGGTGCTAATCAGTGGTGTGTATCTAATCAGAGGCTTGGAAACTATAGGATGCACACAAAAGAGGGGGGGGGGGGGTGTCGAAAAATGGACAAGGACAGTGATCAAACATTCGCTCGGTAGCAGACGGCAGGGTGGGGAGCGGGAAGGGATTAGGGTGGGTTAGGAAAGGTCAAGAGCTCTTCTTTCTGCTACAGCCGCAGTAGCACAAACACCTGCAGTGATGCACAGGTTTCAAAAAGTCTGACACCACAAGGCCCAGCATGGCGCACAGAACGACAGTGACCGCCCTGTACAAATCCGCAGCTAGAATGAGGAAGTGCAGGGCGGTCACTGAGAGGTCAGATGCCGTTTGTGCTCTCTGATTAGTGTGATCGATGTCATCGTTGATCGCACCAATCAGAGCTGGTCCTGGTGACTCTGTGGTTGCTACATGGCAACATGGTGCGTTCGGCGCACCTTCAAAAGTGCGCAGCGCACGCAAAAATCCTACTAGCGCACGGTCTGCGCACCCTATGCTAAAGATAGGGTGCGCAGATCGCATGCAGCCGTGTGCGATAGTTGGAGGAAATGACCGGACGGGTCGGGGCTTAGCGGCGCCGTGCTTTGCATGTAAAATACGCTAGTCTGAAACCAGCCTAAAACACTGAAAAATGCTGCGATTAGGTGTTTGGAACTGAACAGCCATCAGCCAATCACAGCGATCGTAGTTGTGGGGGTGGGGGGTGTCACCATCTCCCGGGTTGATGACTCCATGTGGCCTGCTTCAAGATTGCGCCGGCACTTTAAAGTCATCACCGCAACTACAGTCATGGTGCCGCATTTAAGAGGACATTCATGCGTCCAACGTCGGTAAAAACCAGCCAACCTGGTTGTAAAGGGGTTAAGATGGTGTCACTTTTGGGTATTTACGGTCACATAGGCCCTCAAAGCTACATCAAATGTGACAATGTCCGAAAAAAAAAAAAAAATCGGTTCTGTAAAATTTGTTGGAAAAACAAAAAATTGCTGATCAACTGAATCTTTCTAACTTCGTAACAAAAACAACTTACGTTTAAAAAATGTTTATTTAAAGTAGACATGTGGGAAATGTAATATATTAAGTATTTCGTGTGGTAGCATAAAAACTAAAAGTTTGAAAATTGCAAACTTTTCACCCAAATTCTGATATTTTCACAAAAAAAAAAAAAAAGAACAAAATATCGACCTGAATTTACCACTTTGGTGACTCAGAGGTACTGCCACATATAGGGGCACTAGTCAGAAATGTAAAATTCGGCCTGATCTGGAAGCTGAAAACAGGCGCGGGGGTGAAGGGGTTAATGTAACCATACAGCTACGACAGTAAAATGCATACCTTTGTCTGACATGCTTGGTTTCTCCTTTTTCTGCTTGTATTTGCTTACAATTTTATGAAACAGATTCTTCTTCGGAGACTGTAAAGCAGTTGCTATAAAAGTACAAAACATCCCAGTGTGGTTATTACATCTCACCCAATACCACCATACACTGGAAAGAAATATTTACTCATTTACATTTAAATATATATTACTTCTTCCTTTGAAAGCGATACAGTGGTCTCCTACACTATTCTACCCACCAAAATTACTGGAAACCCAAAGGACCTACAGTAATAATAGGTGGGATCTGTTAACCCCTTAATGACCGTCAATACATCTCTTAACTGACCTGAGATTTAAGAGACTAGCATCCCCATACAGGTGACAATGCAGCAGCTGTTGGCTGTACACTATAGCTGACAACTTGCTATATCACAAACCATCAGTGTTGTCACAGTCCATCAGTGTCATCGAGGTTGCATCATTGTGCCATACTTGTGTACGAGTGCTGTCCGTGTGACAAATGATTTTTATGTATTAAATTTTTGAAAACTCTGCAAAGGCCCTTAATACAGTGGTATGTAAATTTTTTGCACCCCTGGTCAATATTACTGTTAAGTTGAAGATGAAATGATCTCGAAAAGGCCTACAGTTAAAGATGACACTTTGTCTAATACAAAGGAAAAGTCTTTTTTACATTTGAAAAATTACAAAAAGTGAAATGGCCTATGCAACAGATTGGGCACCCTTAAGGTACTGTCACACTTAGCGATGTACCAGCGATCCCGACCAGCGATATGACGCGGTCAGGATCGCTGGTACATCGCTAAGTGGTCGCTAGTGAGCTGCCACACAGGCAGATCTCACCAGCGACATCGCTGGGGACGGGGGTCGCTACTTACCTGTCACACTAGGCGATCCTTCGTCCTCCCGCCCGGCTCCACGCCACGCGTCGCTCGTCTCTCCTCAGGAAGCACAGCAGGAAGCTGACGACGAGAAACAGTCCAGCCTGTTCTCGCGCGATCAGCGATAACCAGTGGGGGAGCGGGTCGTAGGTAAGTATCAGACACAGCGATATCGCTAGCAATATCGCTATAACGTCACAAGTTATAGCGATATTGCTAGCGATATCACTTAGTGTGACATGCCCTTTAGAGATTTGTGTGCTCAGATAAGGTCTGAAACCTTGGTCAAAGTTAATTAGCCGGGTAGGGTTATAGCTTCTTCACTCCGACTTTTTTTGCTCTAGTCGGACGAGTTTCATCTGAAACTTATTTTGTTTCATTCGGGTTTCACGAAACCCGATCCGACCAAAGTCGCTCAACTCTATTCTTTACTATTGTCGTTACAAAAGGCTAGGTAATGCAAATTTCCCAGCTTTGTAAAAACTCAGCCTACTATAACCTTGCGCCAAAACACAGCAGCCATGGGTTCTTCTAAACAGCTGCCTAGCACTCTGAAAATGAAAAATGGTGGAAGCAGGAGAAGGCTTCAAGAAGATAGCAAATCATTTTAAAAGTTGCCCTCTCCTCAGCTCAAAATGTAATTAAAACATGGTAACAGGGGTGCCCAAACTTCCACATGCCACTGAAGATACACATCTAATTTCAAAACCACAGGACACATTATAAAAAAAGGCACCATTTAGTGCCTTGCATGTTGACCTAATGTTACAGTTAATAAGCTAATAAATGAATAACATGAAGTCCCCCTACCCTATTTTTTATATCTAGCAAAGGCAAAGCAGATAGCCGATATCAGGCTGGGAAGGTTCCTGGTAACTGAGCCCTTACAAGACTAAAAATACCAGCCGGCATCAAGCCCAAAAGTGGTGCATCACATGAGATGCTCCAATTCTGTTGCTTCAACTTGGCTCTTACTGATTGCCCTGGTGCTTGGCTATTGGGGTAATGGTAGGTTGGAGTTGCTATTAGCTGTGAACTATCCAAAAAAACAGCTGACATCAAACTCTGGTGTTAGTAATGGAGAAGTTCACTATATATATATATATATATATATATATATATATATATATACTGGCCACTTTATTAGGTACACCATGCTAGTAAGGGGTTGGACCCCCTTTTGCCTTCAGAACTGCCTCAATTCTTCGTGGCAGAGATTCAACAAGGTGCTGGAAGCATTCCTCAGAGATTTTGGACCATATTGACATGATGGCATCACACAGTTGGCGCAGATTTGTCGGCTGCACATCCCTGATGCGAATCTCCCGTTCCACCACATCCCAAAGATGCTCTATTGGATTGAGATCTGGTGACTGAGGAGGCCATTTGAGTACAGTAAACTCATTGTCATGTTCAAGAAACCAATCTGAGATGATTCGAGCTTTATGACATGGCGCATTATCCTGCTGAAAGTAGCCATCAGATGTTGGGTACATTGTGGTCATAAAGGGATGGACATGGTCAGCAACAATACTCAGGTAGGCTGTGGCGTTGCAACGATGCTCAATTGGTACCAAGGGGCCCAAAGAGTGCCCAGAAAAAATTCCCCACACCATGACACCACCACCACCAGCCTGAACCGTTGATACAAGGCAGGATGGATCCATGCTTTCATGTTGTTTACGCCAAATTCTGACCCTACCATCCGAATGTCGCAGCAGAAATCGAGACTCATCAGACCAGGCAACGTTTTTCCAATCTTCTACTGTCCAATTTCGATGAGCTTGTGCAAATTGTAGCCTCAGTTTCCTGTTCTTAGCTGAGAGGAGTGGTACCCAGTGTGGTCTTCTGCTGCTGTAGCCCATCTGCTTCAAAGTTCGACGCACTGTGCGTTCAGAGATGCTCTTCTGCCTACCTTGGTTGTAACGGGTGGCAATTTGAGTCACTGTTGCCTTTCTATCAGCTCGAACCAGTCTGCCCATTCTCCTCTGACCTCTGGCATCAACATGGCATTTCCGGCCACAGAACTGCCGCTCACTGGATTTTTTTTCTTTTTCGGACCATTCTCTGTAAACCCTAGAGATGGTTGTGCGTGAAAATCCCAGTAGATCAGCAGTTTCTGAAATTCTCAGACCAGCCCTTCTGGCACCAACAATCATGCCACGTTCAAAGGCACTCAAATCACCTTTCTTCCCCATACTGATGCTCGGTTTGAACTGCAGGAGATTGTCTTGACCATGTCTACATGCCTAAATGCACTGAGTTGCCGCCATGTGATTGGCTGATTAGAAATTAAGTCTTAACACACAGTTGGACAGGTGTACCTAATAAAGTGGCCAGTGAGTGTATATATATATAAAAATCCCACGCAGGTCTGGCGCACTCCAGGGAATCCGTTGCCCAAAGCCTATGGAGCCACTCCCGGCTCACGCTGCACTCCGTGAGACCCAGCGACTATGAAGAGCAGTAAAGTTACTGACATCACCGCTATTTATTTCGGGTCTTGAGGAGGGAAGTGTGAGCTGAGAGTTGCGGCTGATAAACTATAGAGCCTCAAAACAAAGCTCCATAGGCTTTATAAGACGAAATGATGGAACGTCGTGGGACGTGCTGGACTATATCGGACCGGCGTGGTAAATTTTCTAATAAAGTGGTGAACGAAGGACAGTGTATTTTTATTTCTCTTTTTTTTTTGTTTTTCTGGTTTCCATTTGTGGACTACAACGCATTTCCTGGACTATATCGGACGTGCGTAGGATTTGATTTTCTTTTTGATAAATTGGTAAACCAGGGAGAGTGTCGGGGAGTGGTTTTTTTTTTTTTTTTTTTTTTGTACTTTTTAGTATCAGATTAATAATGGGGGTGTCTGATATACACCTCTCCATTATTAACACCAGGGCTTGATGTGAGCTGTGCTTTTGAACAAGTCACAGTGGACATCAGCCCCGACAACCATTACCCTGATTGCCAAAGCACCAGGGCGAAGCAACTGAATTAGTGCATCTCATGTAATGCTCCACTTCTGTGGTGGCTTCGGGTTAGTATTTTTCGGCTGGAAATGGTCCAATAACCATTGACCTTCCCAACCTGATCATATCAGCCCGCAGCTGTCTGCTTTATCTTTGCTGGTTACAAAAAAAATAGGGGGACCCCAGATAATTTTTTTAAGTCTATTTATTAGGTTAATACATGTACAGTAAGCTACACACACAAGGCACTAATTACACTGGTCAACAGCATTTTTGGTGCCAAAGATATTTCATCGAATTTAGGGTATTTTTGGGGTGCTGATTCTGAATATGTCATCAGTTTTGCCAGATTGGCTCAAGTTTTTGAGATTTTTGGTATCTTATTTATAGCACTTGTTGGTAAATGCGACGCATCATCTCATTAATTTCTTTGGATTAGTACTTGAACTGAGCAGTTCTCAATATAGTTTTGTGTTAATTAGTGTTCTAAAAGTTTGTTCATAGCTTGATTTTTGCACTAACTTTATGTTGTTGTCTGTTTTCCAGTGAAAAGCATGAACTCATCATGAAGAAGTTGTCTTAACGATCCAGACTCATTCTGTTACATTTGTGGTGAATATACACTGCCAAAACATAGAAGAAACATAACACACTTCGTAAAAAAAGTGTATTTTGCCTATTTTGGGGTTATGCTTGGGGACCAAGACAAGTTTTGGGCACCACACATAGTGTGCAAAGCATGTATCGAATTATTACGAAAATGGAGCAAAGGACAAAGAAAAAGCTTCAAATTTGGTGTTCCAATGGTGTGGAGAGAGCCAAAAAATCATCATGATGACTGTTATTTATGGTAAACACAGGTACAGGCACATCTTCACAATGAGGGACAGGCCTTCTTGCAGATTCCATGTTACTCCCATTTTCGTTTCTTATGCTTATTGAATCCTTGCACTTGCACTGCACAGAAATAACAGTCATCATGATGATTTTTTGGCTCTCTCCACACCATTGGAACACCAAATTTGAAGCTTTTTCTTTGTCCTTTGCTCCATTTTCGTAATAATTCGATACATGCTTTGCACACTATGTGTGGTGCCCAAAACTTGTCTTGGTCCCCAAGCATAACCCCAAAATAGGCAAAATACACTTTTTTTACGAAGTGTGTTATGTTTCTTCTATGTTTTGGCAGTGTATATTCACCACAAATGTAACAGAATGAGTCTGGATCGTTAAGACAACTTCTTCATGATGAGTTCATGCTTTTCACTGGAAAACAGACAACAACATAAAGTTAGTGCAAAAATCAAGCTATGAACAAACTTTTAGAACACTAATTAACACAAAACTATATTGAGAACTGCTCAGTTCAAGTACTAATCCAAAGAAATTAATGAGATGATGCGTCGCATTTACCAACAAGTGCTATAAATAAGATACCAAAAATCTCAAAAACTTGAGCCAATCTGGCAAAACTGATGACATATTCAGAATCAGCACCCCAAAAATACCCCAAATTCATTAAAATATTTTGGACACCAGAAAAAAAATTTTTTTTCGTTGACCTGTGTTATATATCTATCTACTTCATATCTACTTGTCTATCTTTGCACATCTTGAAAATCTGTAATTTCTACTCTGCATTCTATTCTGGCATGTATATCATCCGTGCTGCCGGAAAAAAACCAGACATGTCTACGTGTGTGTCATACATGAAGGGGTTCTAATGGTATGTGCACATGACAATTTCAAGACAAAGATGCCGGCGGTCAGTGATTATATTGTTGCTACACTGGTATGGTCACAGTATAGCGGCAGCAATGGTTACATGCTGATCCTGCTGGAAGAGAGAGGAAACCCAGGCAATGATGTGGAGAAGTGATGGTACATTGGTAGATACATGTTCTATTTTTAAGACTATTCACAGTCCATTTGTAAAGTAAAAATTAATTGGGCAACCTCTGTAAGATAAGTAGCTCTCTCTATTTAATAGTTGAGTCCCGTTGCAAAGGAGAAAAAAAAGTATACAAATCTATACATTAGTGGTTATGGTTCTCCAATGAGAAGCACATATCACAGCCACACTCCACGTGGGATCATAATTGTTGCCACCAAGACATTTCATTAAAAACATGACAAACTACTGGTACCTTTGATTACTTTCTGTTCCTCTGCTTGCTCATTTTTGGGCTTTTTCTTCTTCCTCTGCAATGAAGCATTTTTGCGGTCAAACGTAACTGGACTAAACTGAGGAAGACTATTGAATTTCTTTTCAAATTCTTCTTCTAGCTTTGCCAAACTATAAGACACAGCACAGTTAGTCTATTAAATGTAGGAATGGGATTAATTGCAATTACAGCTATGGATTATACATCATTAAAATCACAATTATTTCTATTGCCCAGGAAAAATACAACACAATTGTTCTTTCGTTCCTAGCTTATTTTAGATGGATCGTGGCTTACTCCTTAACGGGAACCTGTCACGTGAAAAAACACTATTAACCTGCACATACTGTATATTATCTGAAAGCTAATAAAGTTCTGAAACTGCCCGGCACTGATACTTAGAACCCTACTGCAGGGAGAAAATGAAATTTATTCCTCCTGGTAATGTTCTGGTTTCAGCCACGGGGACGGAGGAGCAGGTTAAGTCATCGCTCTGTGTATGGTGAGCTGCAACTGTGGCTGCGCCCCCCACAATGACTGGCAGCAAGCCCTAATGTTGAGCTGTTGGCAGTGTCGGGGGGCGTGGTTACAGCCACCACTCTATACACAGAGCGGTGACTGAACCAGCGCTAGCACCGCCCCAATGACAGAAACTGGAACACTGCCAGGAGGAATAAAGTTAACTTCCTCCCAGCAGCGGGGCTCTCAGCGCAGGCAGCGGGCAGGTTCAGAACGCTATTAACCTGCAGTTTAACCTCATAGCTGTAGTTTAATAGTATTTTTTCATGTTCACTTTAAAGAAATTTCCAAGAGTTACATTATTTAGGAACAAAATATATCATGGTCTCTTCAAAGCATTTTCTTATGGCACATAATAAAGATTATAGGGAATTTAATAACAGTCCTATTGAGCACATTCTCATCAATGCCACCGATAGAATACAAAAACTTAATTGTAAGGAAATCTACTGGATTTATAGACTGAATATACTCAGACCAAACGGACTAAATGAGATCACGGAAGTTTTCCTGTAAAATCGTGGTGTTGGTTTTTTTTTATAGAATTAAACATGCTCAGATCATACATATCAAATATAATCAGTGAAATTCTTTTGTAAAATCACTGTTATCCATTTATTTAATAATGTATTAATGTGGTGGTGCCTGGTGCTGGCACTCCTTTGCCGGTTTTGTGACCTGTGTCGCTCTTCTGATAAGGGAGGGATTCGATCTTCCCTTATCTGCTCCTCGTTGCCTCGCCAACTTCTTTTTTCCGTGGCTCCAATTTGCCAGGCAAAGACTGAGGAATCAAATGATTATTTTGAATTTAAATTATAATGAAAATGTACTCCTTTATTTTGGACTGTCAAATTGGAATGAATATTCATCCTTTCATTATCTTTTCAAAGGAATGTGAACCCCCTGGTGGTAAACTATGTGAGCCACGATTAGTGGTGCGATTTGTTACCTATGATTTGTGGTGTCACTTGTAATAATATTTTTGAGACCTTCAATCATTTTTAAATGTGCTGATACATTTTACTCCCATTTTTACTCATAAATCACACTAGTTTTATAAGCAACATATACAACAGTTTTTTATTTGAAGATTTTTTTACTGGAATATTTTTAATATAATATATTTATTCGTAATTCTCTATTTATTAGTTTCTAGACAATAATTTTTTTTATTAATGGTGGTAAAATAGAAATATTGTTGATGCATATTTATACATATACTTTCTGTTGATAATCTTGTTGATTCAGATCCTCTTGTTGAAGATCCTTATATCTGCAGCTTGAGTGTGGCTGCACCAAGCTATGTCTCTGTTGTAATGCGCTCTCTCTGGTGCAATCCTTTTTGGTACTATAGGTTCTTGCACCCTGTTTGCCTTCTTTTGTTCAATTTTTTTTTCTTTACTTTTTATAGTAATACACTGATATTAAAATAAAATAATAAAAGATTAATTCATTACAATGCTTTTAAATAATTTCAACTGTTCATTTATTGTAACCTGTTCATCATGTGTCTTGTGAATGAACTTTGACATTGCTCATCAGGTGACCATATTGGTGCCGGTATTTGAACTGTTTGTCTATTTAAAGGATGCAAATTGTCTCTTCAGAGAGGAAGAGGACTAGAACTCTAGTGCCACCTATTGGAAGTAGCAATCCTAAAAGTCAATGTTGACCCTTTGCGCTTAGCATGTCATTCTCCACAAGGAGAAATTATACTTCTTGGATATCGGTCATACACCTCTCACACAGCCAAACCAGATGTCACACTTTGCACTGACGAGGGACAGTACCCCGAAACACAATGTCTGCAAATTGAGATTCTGGCTTGGCTTTTATCCTAAGTCATGTAACAAGGCTCATTAAAGGGTCAACATTGATTTTTAGGATTGCTACTTCCAATAAATGGCACTAGAGTTCTAGTCCTCTTCCTCTCTGAAGAGACAATTTGCATAATTAGCATATTTCCCAGAGGAGCATTGCGGCTTTAAGTCTCCTCACCTCGACATGCTTAGCATGTCATTCTCCGCAGGGAGAAATGATACTTCGTGGATATGTATTTAAAGATTGATGTAAATTGTACCGACATGTTCCTGTGGTGTCTCATGATGAAGGAGTCTTGAACTTTGAAAGGAGTAGAATAATAAAGCCACATGTATTAATAATCTCTGGAATTTGAGTGATTCAGCAGCGCAGATATTTACCACACTTATCCCAATCTGTGTCTAATACTTAGGAACAAAACACTTTGTGGACGCTTCCTGTGCAAAAAAGGAGATTTTTGTGTACTCACCGTAAAATCTCTTTCTCTTAGCCTCTAATTGGGGGACACAAGACCTTGGGTGTTATGCTTTCTGTCCACTAGGAGGCGACACTATGCTTAATCTGAAAAAGATTTGGCTCTGGCTCCTCCTCCACAGTATACACCCCTGGGCGGCATCCGCCTTACCTCAGTTTTTGTACCCAAGCAGTAGGAGGAGATAACAAATCCAACATAACCAAGCCTATAAACAAAGGCTACTATGTACAGCTCAAGGAACAATATGAGTACACAACAAAATAACAGCCCGCAAGGGCAACAGGGTGGGAGCTGTGTCCCCCACTTAGAGGCTAAGAGAAAGATTTTACGGTGAGTACACAAAAATCTCCTTTACTCTGTCGCCTCATTGGGGGACACAAGACCTTGGGACGTCCCAAAGCAGTCCCTGGGTGGGAAGCAATGGACGAATATTGTGCTGACAGGTCCCTAGACTTGGGACACTGCCGCCTGCAGTACCCGTCTACCCAGACTCGCTTCCACCGAGGACTGAGTATGCACACTGTTTTGTTTTGTAAACGTGTGTAAGCTAGTCCAAGTGGCCACTTTACTTTACACACGTGTTGTGCTGAAGCCTGGCGTCGAATGGCCCAGGAGGCTCCTACCGCCCGTGTGGAATGTGCTGTGATACCGGCCGGAATAGGAGAATTGTTTAGGCGGTAGGCGTCATGGATGGTGGACCTGATCCACCTGGCAAGGGTAGCTTTTGAAGCCGGTAAACCCCTGCGAATGCCTTCTGGAATAAGGAAAAAAAGGAATCAGACTTCCGGAAGGGTGGAGTCCTAGACACACACATATGCAATGCCCTGGCAAGGTCAAGAGTATGCAGGGACCTCTCCACTCTATGAACCGGAGCCGGGCAAAGGGTCGGTAATGAGATGCCCTCATTGAGGTGGAAATCAGACACAACCTTTGGAAGGAAGGATGGAACTGTACGGAGAACCACCTTGTCCTGGTGGAAGAATAGGAAAAGCTGTTTGCAGGAGAGCGCTGACAGCTCAGACACCCTGCGTAGCGAGGTGATTGCCACGAGGAAGACCACCTTTTGTGATAAAACTTGAAGTGGAACTTCCTTAACAGGTTGAAAAGGAGGTGCCTGTAGAGCAGTTAGGACCAAATTAAGGTCCCATGTATCCAGTGGACATCTGTAAGGAGGGACCAATCTGGAGACTCCCTGAAGAAACGTCCTGACTTGTGGTTTGTTAGCAATACGCTTCTGAAAGAGCACTGAAAGCGCTGACACCTGACCCTTAAGCGATCCTAAGGATAGGCCGGCGTCCAGACCTGATTGAAGGAAACCACGAACTTTCGGAAGAGAGTAAGGGAACGGAATTCGCCCGCGAGAGTCGCACCAAGTAAAATACGTTTTCCAGGTACGATAATAAACTTTGGCGGAAGCTGGTTTCCGTGCCCTGATCATGGTTCTAATGACATCTGGAGCAAACCCTGCCTGGGTTAAAACCCAGGTTTCAAGGACCACGCCGTCAAATTGAGAGTCCCTAAATTCTGGTGGTAGAACAGGCCATGAGACAGGGGATCGGGACGGTCTGGAAGACGCCAAGGGGTGTCTGCTGTAAGCTGAAGGATGTCGGCGTACCATGTACGTCTGGGCCAGTCCGGCGCAATTAGGATGGTCGGAACTCCTTCCGGTTTGATCTTCCTCATGACTCTGGCCATCAGGGGAAGAGGTGGGAAAATGTACAGAAGCTGGAACTGAGTCCAGTCCTGAACCAGGGCATCCACCCCGAGCAACCTCGGACCGCGTGTCCTTGCCATGAAAATGGAGACCTTGGCATTGAGATGAGATGCGATTAGGTCCACGTCCGGAGTCCCCCAGCGATAACAGATCTGACGAAAGATTTTGGGATGGAGACCACTCCCCCGAGTCCATTTCCTGTCTGATGAGGTAGTCGGCTTCCCAGTTGTCCACACCCGGACGGTGGACCACTGAGAGTACTGATTTCTTGTTTTCTGCCCGGCGAAGGAGACGCGCCACTTCTCTCATTGCCTGGGCACTGTGAGTCCCACCTTGGTGGTTCACATATGCCACTACCGTGGCATTGTCCGACTGCACTCTGATGCGAGAGGCCTTCAGCAGATGGCAAAAACTTTTAGCGCCAGGAAGATAGCTCGTATCTCCAGAATGTTGATGGGCATGGTCGCTTCTATTGGAGACCACGTGCCCTGTGAAGTAGGTGCACTGCACCCCATCTTGTTAGACTCGCATCGGTGGTCAGGACTTTCCATCGACTGGGAAGAAAGAATTTTTCCTTTGGCCAGTACGGATGGTTTGAGCCACCAGTACAGTGATTTCCTGGTTGACTCCGTCAGTCGGAACTCCCTTTCGAGGGAGAAAGGTTTCCTGTCCCAGGATCTGAGAATGGCTAGTTGAAGAGGTCTGAGGTGGAACTGGGCAAATGGTACCACCTCCATTGCTGCTGCCATCCTGCTAAGGAGTCTCCTGGCAAACCGAAGAGATCGGCAAGGTATGTGGATTAACATGCGAACTGCACAGCGGATAGCTTGTACCTTGTCCTTGGGAAGGTGTACCAGACCCCTGGAGGTATCGAATAGGATCCCTAGGAAGATCAGTGACTGACTCGGGAGTAGTTGACAACTTCTTAAAGTTGACTAGCCAGCCTAGACGAGTTAGTGTGTTGATCGTGATCGAGACGCTGTCTTCGCAGTCTTTGACAGTAGGTGCCTTGATGAGTAGATCATCCAGACATGGGACGACCACTATGCCTCTGGAGTGTAGGACATCCATGGTGGCTGCCATAACCTTGGTGAATGTTCTGGGAGCCGTGGCTAATCCGAAAGGCAAAGCCACGAACTGGTACTGATTCTGCCCTATTGTGAACCTGAGAGATCTTTGATGAGCAGGCGCAATAGGGATGTGCAGGTATGCCTCTTGTATGTCTATGGAGGCGAGATATTCTCCCTGTTCCATAGCCGCAATGATGGATTGAAGGGACTCCATGCGAAACTGCCGAACTCTTACAAACTTTTTGAGTTGCGTTAGGTCCAGGAATTGGCCGAACGCTGCCTCCCTTTTTGGGAACCATGAATAGGTTGTAGTAGAGTCCTCGGAATCTCTCGTTTTCGGGAACCCGTATTATGACTCCTGCTTGAAGGAGAGAGACACACTATTTCCTTGACCCACCTGTCCTCTGTAATAGGCAGCCAGACTTGCTGAAAGATTAAAAGTCGACCGCCTACAGGTGGGGTGTCTTCCGTATTTCGCGAGTCATGACGAGGAGAAATTCTGGAATTTCCCTCCTTTGGGCTTTGCCTGGCCTGATGTTGACCACCAATTCTTGTCCGTCCTCTGTGCTGTCCTTTGGTTGTCCCTGTGAGGGGGAACGGTTGTAATTCTGTGAAGGACGTGAAGCGGCCTAGCCTGAGGAGTTCCGAAAAGACCGGAACCTAGCCTGGTTACGTCGCTTAAACGTACGTTTAGGTTGCGGTTGGGGAAGAAAGGTACTCTTACCCCCCGTGGCATTGGAAATCATCTTGTCTAATTTTTCCCCGAAAAAAATCTCCCACTGACGTACGGGAGATCCGTAAGAGGCTTGTTTGAAGACGCGTCCGCTTCCCATTCTCACAGCCAGAGGATACGTCTGATTGTAATTACATTCGCTGCTATACCTGCTACGCCTCTTGCAGAATCAAAAGCTGCAAGGCGTATGTAATCTGCCACCACCGCTATCTGAACTAGTTGATCGAACATCTGAGGAGCAGACTTTTGGAGGTTCTCCTGCAATCTTTTGGCCCATTCCAGAATGGCTGTGGCTACCCACGTTGAGGTAAACGCGGGAGCCAGGGAGGCTCCTGCAGCCTCAAAAATTGAACGAGCCATGCGCTCAACCTGCCGATCTGCTGTAGGGTTGAGCTATCTGGCAGTGAGAGGAGAGACTGTGCTGCAAGCTTAGAGATAGGGGGATCGATTTACGGTGGATCTGTCCACTTCTTGGTCTTTTTGAGAAAAAAAAGAGTATCTAGCTCTTTTTTACCTTTTTTACGGTTTTATTTACGGTTGGCGAATTTTTTGGCAGACTGCGAAAAATGCTTATCAAGGATGTCCTGAAAGCTTGGGTGATCAGAAAAAAACTTTAGGGACTTCAGGGGCCCCTCAAAACAGATCTTATGTTTTGGGGGTTTTTGGGGAGCGTCGGATAAAACCAGCACCCGATGAATAGAAGTGATAATGTCCTCAACTAGCGCTGTATTGCTAGGAGGACAAGGAGCCTGAGACTCCTATGTTTCCTTTTCTGATTCGGAGTCACAGATGCCCTCTGAATCCTGCGCATCGCTGAGGCGTTGCCTGGAGGGAGATCTGGACCGCCGCTTTTCCATGCCCGAAGATCTCTGTGGAGATCTGCTGCGCCCGTCTCTGGAACGAGACGGTCTAGGAGACCTAGAATTACGGTGTCTCTGCCTAGAGCGGGACGACCGTGAGTCATGGGAGGACGTAGCTGAACGTGACCTATGGGGCCGTTCACTACTAGCATTGCCAGGGACTGCCTGTCCGCTTATAGCTGGGATATGACCCTGCATAGCCTGAAGCAATGTGGAAGTCAGCGTATCTATGGACTGTGACATAGATGCGGCCCATACCGGCATGTCAGTGGAGTTGAAACAGTGACAGGAGCCTCTTGGGGCACTGACCCAGCATTTTGGGAACAACTCTAGCAGTACGGTGCATGTTGCCACTGGGAAGATTGGCTTTGCAGGCTGAACAGACTGCGTAACAGCAGATAAACCTGTTTTTTTTTTTTTTTCTCTCTTCTTCTTTCGGACCTGGAGACCGACATAGTGCACTGAGTGCCGGCAGGTTATTCTGACCAAAAACCTTACAGGGGTGGCTATGCAGAGGAGCGCTATAGGGAACCTATAGGGAGTCTGCGTCCACAGCAGGATATTATCCTGCTGTGCCTTACCCCACCGGTGTGCTCCTAGATCCGGCACCAGCAAAAAAACTTCGGTTCTGCACCCCCTGGAGACTGTGCAGCGTTCTTGAGTAATATAGCAGCGCTGCTGTCTTCCCTGAGGTAAAGAGGTGTGAGGGAGGAGGGGCGGAGAGCAGAAAAAGGGCGCGCAGCCAGGCAAAACCGCGCCTTCCTGGCTCGATCCGGCCCCTGTATGACACTGTGCAGCGTCATTATCATCATCCAGGGGGGCAGGCCGGGGGCGGCAACAAGGGCGGCGGCTTCGGCTTAGGCCTAAGCCGCGGACTAAAGTACAAAATCCTGCCCGGGAAGGGCTCCAGAGCGGCGCGGTAGTCCGGAGGGGGGCGGAAAACGAACCAAACCCCCCCCCGGATGAGTGCCATATCGCCCGGACGCCCCTATATATGCAGCGCAGCCCTGTGAAGGGTCTTTTTGACCCCTTTAGAGGGCTGCCGCTGCTGCAGGGACAGGAATCCCTGCATACTGTGGCCCAAATATGACAGCCCCCGGCCCCATAGCAGACCACAGCAGTGCTGGGGCTACAATAAAGTTAGCGCTGCGAACGCAGCTCCTACCTGTGGCGTCTCAACCTAACATCCCTAGAGGGGGTTAGGGAGGGCGCTTCACCGCCATCAGGAGGAATTCTTCCTCACCTCAGCCTCAACCCAAAAAGCCCAGGGCCTGGGGAAGGAGGGGGGTTCTCGACCTCGAACCATGCACCCGAAGGGCTGGGGAGGGAGCGACATGGGGAAGAGCCATCTCTACCTCAACTGGGTACCGCTAAAAAGAGGACCGAGGAGGGAGCCATGTCGGGAGTCTCAGAGAGACCCTCTTTTCTTCATCTGTGTCAAGAAGAATCTTCTTATGGTGTGCCTCCTTGCGACACTAAGCAAAAACTGAGGTAAGGTGGATGCCGCCCAGGGGTGTATACTGTGGAGGAGGAGCCAGAGCCAAATCTTTTTCAGATTAAGCATAGTGTCGCCTCCTAGTGGACAGAAAGCATAACACCCAAGGTCTTGTGTCCCCCAATGAGGCGACAGAGTAATAGTCAGATTAGTAGAACTTTTCTTGGATTTATTGCTCTGCTAAACATGACTCAGGATCAATTATTCATAAAAGAGAATGATGAGTTATTCATAATGCCAACGCGTTTCGAAGTTTAAACACTTCTTCCTCAGGGGATGGTATAAAAGTACAATAGCATTGCTTTGCTGGTTAAATACATTTGAAAAAAAAAACTGGCGCCAAGAATCACATCATCTTGGCGCTAGTTTTTTTCAAATGTATTTAACCAGTGAGCAATGCTATAATTGATCCTGAGTCATGTTTAGCAGCGCAATAAATCCATGAAAAGTTCTACTAATCTGAATATCTCTGCGGTCACTGGTTTGACCTGTGGATGTGCGGCAGCTGACTGACAATTCAATGCGCTTTACTTCTCATACATCAGGTGAGTGGAATTGTAGTACTATCTGTACCTTGTCTATCGGGTAAGACCCTATTTGTGCATTTCTAATCCTAGTGTGAATCACTGTGCAAAAATAGGTCATATCTTTCCACTAGAAAAGACGAAGGTCCTTAAGATTTCCCACAGAGGCTTCAGTGCAAAATAGACCTCAATAAGTGACACGATAGTGACAAATTTTAATTCCCACACCCTTTGAGCTATTTGTTGTCTGCAGATATCACTGTGGTATATACATTTCACTAAAATTTACCTTTAGTTTGCCAATGCTGAAGTCCAACCCCTTCTCACCGAAGCCTGTTTTCACCTTGATGATCAGGCCAAATTTTTCATATTGGACATGTTCTTTTATGTGACAATAACTCTGGAAACGCTTCGACATATCCCAGTGATTCTGAGAATGTTTATTTGTGACATATTGCATTTTATATTACTGGTAAATTCAGGTTGATATGATGTGCATTTATTTCTGTAAATATCTAAAATTTGGCAAAAATCTAGAAAAATGTGAAATTTTCAAACTGAAGGTTTAAAAAAAAAAAAAAAAAAAATAGTAATACCACACAAAATAATAAATAATAACTAGTCTAAGTTGGTGAAGTAAAGTTAGCACAGAAAGAGGACTTAAAAATCCTCCAATAATAGAAAACAGCAAAAGAGCAAAAATGTTTACCCGTCCAGGCCTCCAGACAAATGCACTATCAGGATGCAGGGGACCCATATAATTAAGATGGCAACACAGGTGCAAGAATACCGATGAAACAACCGCTCACAGCCTACCAATACATGGAGGGGGCGGTTGCCTGGTATGTTAATGCACAATAAAAAACTTGTATGCAGTGCTGTTCACACTATGGCCATGCACAGCATCCAGGCCAGAATAGTAGTGACACCCTTCTATTAGCTTAGGCGGGCTGATAAGAACTTTGAGAGGTGAAGTTTTTAAAAAACGGTGTCACTTCTGGGTGTTTTCTGTCATATTGCTGATAAACTTTCAACAACTAAATTCCTAAAAATATTTTTTCCAAAATCATGCCGATTAGGGTTGATTGAATAGCTTTGGATAATAACTTATCCGAATAGCTATAGCGCTTCCCGAATAGCTGCATCGGGAACCCGAATACCTGGAGCGCTCCCGATAATCAGCTGTTCAGCGCCGCAGCTGCATGTGTCGTGGCTTTCTGACAGTCACAACACATGGATGCAGAGCCCGACAAAAAGGCTATCCATGCATATGTTGTAACTGTCACATAGCCGTGACACACGCAGCTGCGGCGCTGAACAGCTGATTATCGGGAGCGCTACAGTTTTCTGGGTTCCCGATGCAGCTAGTCGGTAAGCGCTATAGCTATTCGGATAAGTTCTTATCTGAAGCTATTCGTTCAACCCTAATACAGATGTGAAGTAGACATGTGGTTAGTGTTGTTTATTAACTATTTTGTGTGGTATAACTTTCAGGTTTAAAGCTATAAACAACAACATTTTGAAAATTGCAATGTTTCCAAAATGTGACAACTTTACGATATTTTCACAAAGAAATGCTAAAAATATCGACCTAAATTTACCACTAACAAAGTACAATGTGTCACAAGAAGAAAAAAAAAAAACCTATCTGAATCAATGGGATACGTTGAAGCGTTCCACAGTTATTACCACAAAGTCACAGTGGTCAGAATTTTCGCCTGGTCAGGAAAGTGGAAACAGGTTTGGGGGTGAAGGGGTTAAATAGTTTAACTATTTTATAGCTCAGGGTGTTCTGGATGCCTCAATACTAAATATGTGTACTTTTTTTTCTTATTTTTGTTTTTCCATTAAAAAAACAAACAAAAAAAAAAAAAACTATTTTTTTTTTTTGCTGGAGTTAAATTCTGTTAAGAAGTCCAGTCCACTTCTATTTTTCATAGTGTGGATTATGTCTTCCCACCAGCAAGATGCCAATGGCACCCTTGTAGAGAAATGGGTATAAAGACTTGGCTTCCCAGATCCATGATACAATGAGCTTGGAGTTCACATGTACTGTAGACTGGGACGTGTTTCTGCAGTTAATCACATATGCATCATATGACCGTTCTAAGACAGTTCTCATCCAAAATGTATAACTTGTCACAGCTTGAACACAATCTCTGGACCCATGGTATGGAAAAGCAAAAACACTAATATCTTATTCAGACATTCATTTTTCTCATGTACGAGAAAAACTTACTGATTATTCTGATAAGACTATGGTCCAAGTGTCATCAGTTGTTTTTGGATGTGGAGAAAGAAAAAAAAAAAAAAAAAAGTTTCTCCATCTTCTCCTTTGTGACAGTCTGTGATAATCGAACTGCGCTCAACCGACTGCAGTTTGATTTTTTTTCAAACCCATAGACTTAGATTGAGAATTTTCATATGACCCTCGGATCAAAATTGGACAGATCTATGTTTATTTTTTTTTTGAACGGACCACTCAGTTCGAGGAAACAAAAGTAAAAATCAGACTTGTCAACAGCCCTATAGACTATCATACTTCAAAAAGGAATCGTCCAGTGTTGAAGTATGAATAAAACTTCATATTTATTATTATAAGTGTTTAACAAACTTAGTAGTAGTAGCAAATCCAATTAGAGACTGGTAAACCTACGCGTTTCGCTGCGGTCAACTAAGGCTGTATGCCAAAACCAGTATGTTTACAAGGCTCTAAGTGGATCTTCTTCTACCACTACTAAGTGTTTTAAAGATTTACCATAAATGTGAAACTTTATTCATACTTACTACTTCATCACTGGAGGTTTCCTTTTTGAAGTTTGGTATGTTGCAGCCCTGACTACGGAGGATCCATGTGATGAATTCCTAGAGTGGATACAGGTGTGCTGGCTATTGGTGAGCGGCCTTTTCTTTGCCAGCTTTCCCATTTATTGCCATAGATTATGATAGGTACGAGTGCTATTCGTGAAAAACATGGATCGCACTTGTAGGAGGAAAAACTGGCGTCTGAATGAGGCCTAACAGTGAGACACAGACTGCACTGTCACATATGAGAATTTCCTCTGCCTAAAAGCCTCAATTTACCTACAAGTTTGTTTAACAATAAAAAGATTGTGCTACTTGAATGTTGAATATGGGAAAGTGAGAGAAAAAAAATTCTGGATATCTGAACAAGTACATTAAAAAAATTGCTATAGGTAAAAGGAATTTAAGGTATATCCTTAAGGCTGTCTTTCTCCTTTTTATGGCACATTCACACATAGGAACGTGGGGGGTATGTTTTAGTCTTTATATGGTAAACCAAAAATTACAGCAAAATATATGTCTTATGCTAATTTTTACACATGTGAAAGTCTCTGTACACATCTGCGTGAATAAGGTGTTTATATACAAGTTAATGTGTATAAATATATAAGAAGGTGTTCATACACGGGTGTTTAAGACATAAGAATATTATTCTAGCGACACCCTTGAGGTTTACTTATTATGTTTTGCTTATATAACACCATCATATTCTGCAGCACTATGCAGACATGATGACATTGGGCTCACAATCTAGAATCCCTATCTGTACATCTTTGGCGTGTGGAAGGAAATCGGAAAACCTGGAGGAAACCCACAAACATGGGGAGAACATACAACCTCCTTACAGATCTTGTTCGGTAATATTTTTCTAAAATCCCAGACAATGCCTTTAAAAAGACTGTTGAGTTGTGGGAAAAAATTGGTTATTTGCAGGTCAAAAAGGACTGTTATGGTTGTTAGTAAATGTTTCCCTCAGTCAATCTGAAATCACTCAAATAAGCTTTGGTGCAAAGTAAATGAAACAGAGGCATCAAATACACAAAGTATGAAACATACCCAACGTTTCCTTCATCCTTTGTTTTGGTCTTCTTCAGTTTCTTACTACCATTTTGACTAAAGGTCCATGTGTCATCATTCCAACTGCCTTCGTGGTCAGAAGAGCCACCTTTCCCTAGGTTTCTTTTCCCTAAAATATATTCAACAGGTCACAATTAGAACAGATACATACAGATTGTGCACAGTAACCTACACACAGTGTCAGGTCTGCGCCGTTATGCTGATTATAATGTTACCTTGGTGGATGAAATGCGTCTTGTGTTATTTAATCTTTATTATCAGTTTTCAGTTAATGATATGCTCGTGCCCCGGGGCGGCCTGTGGGGGTCTCCATGTGGTGCTCTGACTAGGCATTTATAATGCAGACTGCTGACAGGTCACTGATCCCTCACTGACCTGCCCCTTAGTTAACATAAATATTAGCATCCATATTGTGCATTTCATTCTTTTAGTTGATGCTGTAAATAAATTCATTAACAAAAAAAAAAAATCTCAAGATGGCGCTGGCCGCGCCTGCGCAGTAGCAGCTATCGGCGATCCAATAGATGCTACTGAGTAGGTGGTGCCATCTTGCTATAGAACAAAAATTGCCTCCTCCAAGATGCCGCCGGCGCAGTAGCATCTATTTGAGAGTTTTTTTTCTTCTTCAATATATACAGTATACAGTATATAATATTCATGATGTAAACTAGGGGGCAGGTCAGTGAGGGATCAGTGACGTGTCAGAAGCCATGCTGATGAATACCTAATCAGAGCACCACATGAAGATCCACCTCGGAGAACGAGCATATCATTAACTCAAAACTGAAAATAAAAATTAGATAACAACCACAAGACGGATTTCATCAACCAAGGTATCATTGTAATCAGTATAACGGCGCTGACCTGACACTGTCTGTAGGTTACTCAGCATAATCCTGCTGACAGGTTCCCTTTAATATCAGATGAAAAGAGGGCCTCTGAGGTGCCTGCACTAGTCAGAATAGTAGAACGTGATCCTGTAGGGATTGGTTATATACATAACTGGTATGGGCAGTTCAAGCATTAGTGTTCTAGATTAATTCTATAAAATAAATGCTATTTTAGCTTTGCAAAATTATCAGATTAGCAAAAATGTTTATTAACTGACTGCAAAACAATCATTTATTCTAGTCACCGTCTGCCTATTTTTAGACAGTGCAGGTTAGGTTATTTAGCTCCCCCAATGTTTTGCATATGGCTGCTGTAAGGAAGACAAACAATTTCCACTACAGTAATACCGTACTGGTTATCAATTTCCCTATATAACCTTGTTTCTTGTAGTTTAGAATTATAATCTACAAAAAACAAGGCTATACAAGGAAAAAGATAGGAAACTGAGACGAGTAAGAAGCCCTAACTATTGGACAACTGTCCATATTAAAATTATATATGTGTGTATGCATACACTCACAATACCTCATTCAGTATATATACAGGGTGAGCCCTTTATATGGATACACCTAAATAAAACGGGAATGGTTGATATCAACTTCCTGTTTGTGGCACATCAGTATATGGGAGGGGGGAAACTTTTCAAGATGGGTGGTGACCATGGCGGCCATTTTGGATCCAACTTTATTTTTTCCAATGGGAAGAGGGTCATGTGACACATCAAACTCATTGAGAATTTCACAAGAAAAACAATGGTGTGCTTGGTTTTAAAGGAACTTTATTCTTTCATGAGTTATTTACAAGTTTATGACCACTTATAAAGTGTGTTCAAAGTGCTGCCCATTGTGTTGGATTGTCAATGAAACTCTCTTCTTCCGCTCTTGACACACTGATAGCAACACCACAGAAGAAATGCTAGCACAGGCTTCCAGTATCCATTGTTTCAGATGCTGCACATCTAGTATCTTCACAGCATAGACAATTGCCTTCAGATGACCCCAAAGATAAAAGTCTAAGGGGGTCAGATCCGGAGACCATGGGGCAATTCAACTGGCCCATGACAACCAATCCACTTTCCAGGAAACTGTTCATGTAGGAATGCTCGGACCTGACACCCATAATTGATGGTATGGTGTGGTACAAAGCTAGTGGGGCCATTCTTCATCAATGGGAGCCTCAATGCCACTGGATATCTGAAATTGCTAGATGATGATGTGTTGCCCTCAAGTTTTCCCCCTCCCATATACTAATGTGCCACAAACAGGAAGTTGATTGTCACCAACCATTCCCATTTTATTTAGGTGTATCCATATAAATGGCCCACCCTGTAATTTTATTATATATATTTTTCCCAATTTCTGTACTAATTATACTACTAAACCTATGATAAAAAAGAGCAATCAAAAGAACAAGTAAATAACATAGGGTACTTAAGTAACACAGATCCTACAGAAAACACGGAGATATAACCCGCAAGTATAGTAAAAAGTCACTTTATTTTAACAAACTCTTTAGACAAAATGTACAAAATACAGACAACAAACAAAATGCTCATGCAGGGCTCATATATGGTAACCGCTAATAACACCATATATATATAACAGAATGGGTGATATGAAGTAAATGCTAATACTAGAGAAGAGAGAGAGAGGATTCAAAAAGATTTAAATAAACTGGAGAAGCGGGCAGCAACTAACAGAATGGTTTTTAACAGGGAGAAATGCAAAGTACTACATCTGGGCAATAAAAATGAAAAAAGCATATATAGAATAGGAGGAATAGGGCTAAGTGACAGCACATGTGAAAAAGACTTGGGTATACTAATAGATCACAGACTGAATATGAGTCAACAGTGTGATGCAGCAGCAAAAAAGGCAAATGCAATTCTAGGATGTATTAACAGAAGCATACAGTCTAGATCACGTGAAGTAATTATTTCCCTCTACTCCTCTTTGGTCAGACCTCATCTGGAATATTGTGTCCAATTTTGGGCACCACATTTTAAAAAAGACATCAACAAACTGGAGCAAGTTCAGAAAAGAGCGACCAGAATGGTGACCGGTCTGCAAACCCTGTCTTATGAGGAAAGGTTGCAGGATTTGGGAATGTTTAGTTTGCAAAAGAGAAGACTGAGAGGAGACTTAATAGCTGTCTACAAATATCTAAAGGGCTGTCACATTGTAGAAGGATCAACTTTATTCTCATTTGCACAAGGAAAGACTAGAAGCAATGGGATGAAGCTGAATGGGAGGAGACACAGATTAGATATTAGAAAAAACTTTTTGACAGTTAGAGTGATCAATGAGTGGAACAGGCTGCCACGAGAAGTGGTGAGTTCTCCTTCCATGGAAGTCTTCAAACAGAGGCTGGACAGACATCTAACTGGGATGATTTAGCGAATCCTGCTTTGAGCAGGGGGTTGGACCAGATGGCCCAGGAGGTCCCTTCCAACTCTACGATTCTATGATTCTAAAGCAAAGAATCTCAAAGAGAGCCATTCATTTCATAGTATACAGGCCCTCACTATGAGAAAACAGAGCTAACAAACTCCAAATAGAAAAATTCAATGTAAATAAAGGATATCTATCCAAAATAGTAACACCACAATGAGAGAAGTAAAGATCATACCCATGTGTATCTGCAGGTGAATGCGGCACTAAGAAGAGCAGCCCCGACGCGCGTTTCGCGTGGGCTTCCTCGGGGGGCTGTGAAACGCGCGTCGGGGCTGCTCTTCTTAGTGCCGCATTCACCTGCAGATACACATGGGTATGATCTTTACTCCTCTCATTGTGGTGTTACTATTTTGGATAGATATCCTTTATTTACATTGAATTTTTCTATTTGGAGTTTGTTAGCTCTGTTTTCTCATAGTGAGGGCCTGTATACTATGAAATGAATGGCTCTCTTTGAGATTCTTTGCTTTACTTCATATCACCCATTCTGTTATATATATGGTGTTATTAGCGGTTACCATATATGAGCCCTGCATGAGCATTTTGTTTGTTGTCTGTATTTTGTACATTTTGTCTAAAGAGTTTGTTACAATAAAGTGACTTTTTACTATACTTGCGGGTTATATCTCCGTGTTTTCTGTAGGATCTATATTATAGTGGAGTTTCCGTAGTTACTTATATATCCTCAATGAAGGTCTATTTACCTATATGAGTAATGGGTGTGTATCAGTGGTTTATATACTTAAGTAACACTTCTGATCAAAAAAGTGTAATACTTAGAACGTTTGATACTACAGAGTTTGATACTACAGATATTACAGTACCGATTGGGTACACCTTGTTGTGCACATGTATGTCACGGTGAAATGTTATTTGCCACACATGTATGGTGCAAGAATGAAGTGGGCACAAGAAATGCACCCTTGCCATACACAGCGCAAACCAGCTGTTACATACAACTGGGCTCCACCTGCAATAACCAGGATAACAGCCAATTGCGATCCCATCTATTAACCTTTTACATGCCACAATTGCCTGCAGCGCAATTGCAGGGTGCCATTGTGCTTCTATGTCAGACTGAGGCCTAGAAATAACCTCCAGGTCTGCCATGTTTCCAAGTCTATCAGATATTGGAGACAGGATCTGATAGGCTACCTGTCAAAAACTGACAGGCTAGATAATGCACTGTTTAACATAAGTTGTCCAGTGCATTATCAATGTTAACAAAGAATCACATTAAATGGCCACAGTGTGAACATGCTCCTACACACTGCACTTACACCAACACATGTTCTGGCTCATTTCTTTAGTGTTACTGTAGTTTTTTGTACTTTGTACAAACAGAGGCATGACTCCCTCTATTTGAGCTGGGCCTGTGTCCTGCTTTGCTATTGTGAGGTCTGCTGGCACATAGAGAGGTTTAATACTAGAGACAGGGCCGTCCTGATAGGGAACACTTTGTCAAGGTGGGATGGCTTTCACGCTTTTATTTTTTAACACAAAATAGTTTTAACTACCGTATATACTCGAGTATAAGCCGACCCCCCTAATTTTGCCACAAAAAACTGTGAAAACTTATTGACTCGAGTATAAGCCTAGGGTGGGAAATGCTCCATAGATTATTCCCCCATATGGTGTCCCCAGAAGAAGCTCCATAGATTATTCCCCCATATGCTGACCTCATAAGACGCTCCTTAGATTATTCCCCCATAAGAAGCTCCTTAGATTATTCCCCCATATGCTGACCCCATAAGAAGCTCCTTAGATTATTCCCCCATATGCTTACCCCATAAGAAGCTCCTTAGATTATTCCCCCATATGCTGCCCCCATAAGAAGCTCCTTAGATTCCCCCATATGCTGCCCCTATAAGAAGCTCCAGATTATTCCCCCATATACTGCCCCCATAAGAAGCTCCTTAGATTATTCCCCCATATGCTGCCCCCATAAGAAGCTCCTTAGATTATTCCCCCATATGCTGCCCCCATAAGAAGCTCCTTAGATTCCCCCATATGCTGCCCCCATAAGAAGCTTCAGATTATTCCCCCATATACTGCCCCCATAAGAAGCTCCTTAGATTATTCCCCCATATGCTTACCCCATAAGAAGCTCCTTAGATTATTCCCCCATATGCTTACCCCATAAGAAGCTCCTTAGATTATTCCCCCATATGCTGTCCCCATAAGAAGCTCCTTAGATTATTCCACCATATGCTTACCCCATAAGAAGCTCCTTAGATTATTCCCCCATATGCTTACCCCATAAGAAGCTCCTTAGATTATTCCCCCATATGCTGACCCCATAAGAAGCTCCTTAGATTATTCCCCCATATGCTGACCCCTTAAGAAGCTCCTTAGATTATTCCCCCATATGCTTACCCCATAAGAAGCTCCTTAGATTATTCCCCCATATGCTGACCCCATAAGAAGCTCCTTAGATTATTCCCCCATATGCTGACCCCATAAGAAGCTCCTTAGATTATTCCCCCATGTGCTGCCGCTGCTGCTGCATGTAAAAATAAAAAAAATGACACACTCACCTCTCCGTCGTTGGGTGTCAGATACTCACTTGTCCTGCGTCCATGGCTGCTCACCGCTATCTGCCACGTTATCGGTCAGTGACGTTCAGACTGCAGGGGGCGCGGCGCGCACCAATCACGTCACTGCGCCCTCTGCTGTCTGAAGTCACTGACTGATGACAGACAGCAGCAAGCAGCCATGGACGCAGGACAGGTGAGTATCGCTATACTTACCCGTCCTGACGCTGTCTCTTGAGCCCCCAGCTTCTCCGCGCTCTCTCTTCCTGCGTTCAGCGGTCATGTGATACCGCTCATTAAAACTCATGAATATGCGCATATTCATGAGTTTAAATGAGCGGCACCACGTGACCGCTGAAGGCAGGAAGAGAGAGCGCGGAGAAGCTGGGGGCTCAAGAGACAGCGTCAGGACGGGCAAGTATGACCTGACACCCCCGCCCCCCCCTCCAATCCCCCGGTGTATATGACTCGAATATAAGCCGAGAGGGGGACTTTCAGCCCAAAAAAATGGGCTGAAAATCTCAGCCTATATTCGAGTATATGCGGTAAGTTGTTTTTTACATGAATATTTAATTACTACAGGGTGTTTACTCATTTTGTTTTTATCTTAGGGTTTGTTTTTAACTAGCCTTATAAAATGAAAAAAAAATAAAAAATTTAATAAGAAGAAATGTTTAGCTAGATCTCACGTAGACCTAGTAACTGTCATGGTCCAGTCCAGAGTTTATTTTCTGCTGTCCTCTCTCTGGATTGGTCATGCGGGGGGTTAATCGCCTTGGCCTCGTTCTGGAGCGAGCTGGACTATTTCAGTCTGTCACAGACTGCTGACCAGTGTTAGTGATAGCTCAAGCATCCAGTTTAGAGCCTCTGACGCTTGTACTTTGGTGCTCCTTCTGCCTTTGACTTGTAGCCATGTGTATGACCCGGACTGATCTCTGACCCCGTCTCTTGGTATTCGTCTCGGCTGCTACGTTCTCTGTCTGGCTTTTGATTCCCTGGCTTGTACCCCGATCACGTCTTCCGTCTCATGTTTTTGGACCCCACGCTCATGTTTGGCTTTTTGACCCTCGGCTTGGTATTTTGACTATGTGTATTGCTGCTACTCATAGTTTGTGACTCGGTTCGTCTGACCATTCTCTCATTACCTGTGACACCGATGCGGTTGCTCAGTGTTGCTACGCTTAGTGTGTAATCTCTCTTCCTTCACCAGCTCACCCTGGTGGAGGTTTCACTACAGTAACATAACACAGGCCAACATTAGCATGCTTACCTGTAGATTTATAAGAATGCTCAATTAGACAAAAAAATTAACAAAAAGTGCAATTATTTAGGGCTTGTATAAGGTCTGGTTCAGTGCTGATTCTAGGTTTAGTGTATGCATGGGTAGGACCCTCCAAATTATTCCTCTACCAAGCTATACCAACATATACCAGTTCCACAGAGACAAATGGGACACTCCTTTGGCCTGTGCCAGCTGAATGGAGCCCTATGAATATCTTCCTGGCATGAATATGAAATGTATGCTGAAAGTGTGGTGTGTACAGGGACCTGGATGAGAGAAGAGAATGTGAGCCTGGATATAACCAGGTTCTGACTGGGACTATGGGTGCTATGTATTAGACCAAGAAGTATAGTAGGTACAACTTTCCAGTATTCGCTTTCCCCCTATTTTATGCTCACAACAGCCTTAATTCTTTATAGCATAAATACAGGGACACTCAAACATACATTACAGGTTCCATTGAACGTCTAACAATTGCTAGTAGTACCCCTATATAGTAAACTGAACTTATCGTCAGGTTTATAACACATGCTTGCATGAGCAAAGAAAAAAAATTTAAAAAGTGCAAAAACAGTTTTTTTCTATAAAAAAAAAAAAAAAGCGCTGAAAGAAACCACACATTTGGTATTGACGCATCCATAATGATGCATATTTCTCAAGGTGGTGAACACCGCAAAAAAAATTTGAAAAACACTTTTTTTATTTATTAAGTGTCCCAAAAAATAAAATAATGATTAAAGAGCCACTTTCATCCCAAAATATCATCAATAAAAATGACAGGTTGCTACATAAAAAAAACTAACCGTCATACAGCCTTGTAAGCTTAAAAATATTTAAAAAGTTATAACTCTCACAATGTGATGCCCCCTCTGCTGAAAAACCCTGAGTTTGCCCTCACGTTGCTCCTTGAAACCTGGCCGGCCTGTGGCTTCAAAGCACCCCATGATTTTTTTTTTTAAAGTACTGCTTTATATAGCACAAGAGATCAGACGATTACAGGTTCAAGTATTTATGTATGGAGCATCTTGTTGGGCAACCATTAACCCTGTGCAGCTTTTTATGGGGGGGTATTTATCTATGGAGCTTCTTGTTGGGCCACCATTAACCCTTGTGCAGCATTTTATGGGGGGTATTTATGTATGGAGCATCTTGTTGGGCCACCATTAAACCTTGTGCAGCATTTTATGGGGGGTATTTATCTATGGAACATCTTGTTGGGCCACCATTATCCCTTGTGCAGCATTTTATGGGCTGTATTTATCCTTGGAGCATCTTCTTAGGCCACCATTAACCCGTGTGTAGAATTTTATGGGGTTATTGATCTACAGAGCATCATTTTTGGACCACCATTAACCCTTGTGCAGCACCACCCTTGGCTTATACATGAGTCAATAAGTTTTCCCAGTTTTTTGTGTCAAAATTAGGGGGGTTGGGTTATATGCGTGTCGACTTATACATGAGTATATACGGTAAGTACATTGGGCTATATATCTTACCTCGGTCAACATTTGCTCTCAGAGTGGTCAACATTCCCTCGGAGACTAGCGTTTTATACAGAGCCCCTTTGCAGGACCGCTCTGACTTCCTTGATCCACATGATTCAGACTTTTTGTTACTGTCACAGTCCTCAGATTTCTGCATTTCTGGTAGCTGTGACTGGAGAACATCCTCTGTAGGAGATAGTGGTTCATCTTTTGTGTCTTCCTGCAGTTCGGATTCTGTGGCATGTGTAAATATGATGGCCGCCTCTGGCTCCATCAATTCTTTGGTGGACTCTGTTGCTTTCTCTTTCTTCTCTTTAGGTATCACTTTTTTCTTTGTTGGCTTTACTACTGAGAAGTCATGTTTTGGACTAGCAGCAGAGCGTCCTTTTTTGCATGGGGAAGATGACGGTGTTTCGACGCTCCAATCACCCTTTGCAACAGCTTCGATGGTGTACATGACACTTTCTATGTCTGATTCTGACGACTGTCGCTTTTTACAGCTCTTCTTTGGAGATCCTTTGTCAGCAGCATCGTGGTCTATTTTGTTTTTCTTCTTTTTCTTTTTAATTTTGTCCCTTTTCAGGAATCCTACAAAATGTGCATCTACACGCTCGGCGGAAGGCGACCCGTGGGTTTTAATTGTAACATTACCAAGTCCTTCCTCTTTACAAACCGTGGAACATTCTTTCTGGCTGTTACATATCACTTCTTCATCTTCGTCTGTCTCTTCGACATTCAATGCTTTCAATTGTGCTGGATTTATATTTCCGGAAATTTCGATTTTCACTGCTTCGGATGCCACGCACATCTAAAGAGGAACGGTCAAAGATCAGATACAATATCGTGATGCAACAATACGAATGTATTATGTCCCAGCTTTTAAAATATTTGTATGTTACCACCACATTACACTGTGGTCTAGCAAATCTAGAATCAAAAGTTACCTTGCTGCCATATGGACTTTTGCCCAAATTTATAAGTTACTGTTCCTTGCTGTTGTCTAGAAACCTCTAAATCTACCTGCTATGCTGCGACTGTATTGACTTAATGGCAGTATTGTATTTTAATAGCTAAAACCAGAAGCTGATACATAATAGTTATTTTCTGATTGTTGAATCTTTTACTCTACTTTCTGTACATAACAATTGAAGATTCCATCTTGCCCTAGTTTTTGTTAACCAAATTCAGAATATGCTTTACATAAAAAGAACAGACAGAAGATGTACACTGATTTCTAAAGAAGAGCTTTCTAGGCATGCTCTGTGATCTGTGCAGAGGTCAGTGTGCAGAGAGGGTAAGGCTATGTACCCAGGTTGCAGAAACGCTGCGGAAATGTCTGCAGCATTTCCGCAACTCCCTGCCGCGGGTAAAGCGAATGCGTAATTCGCATGCGTTTTCCTGCAAAATACAAGCGTTTTTAGCTTGCAGAATGCTTGCACTTTTCCAAGCTATTTGAAGCATCGCTTGGAAAAGTGATTGACAGGTTGGTCACACTTGTCAAGCATAGCGCTTGACAAGTGTGCCCAACTTTTTACTATTGATGCTGCCTATGCGGCATCAATAGTAAAAGATAGAATGTTAAAAATAATTTTAAAAAATTTCTCTGATGACGTAGCATCACGTGAGACCGCTACGTCATCAGAGGTGATTTGCGCAATGCATCCCTGGGAACAGAAGATGCTGGCAGCGTGGCCGAGAGGCGGGAGGATTCCGGGGCCATCAGAAGGTGAGTATATCCCTATTTTATTATATTTTTATTTTTTTTTTTACTTACAGCGATATGGTACACATGCGTAAAGTGAGCGTTTCAGTGCAATCCTAGATTCCGCAGAAATAATGGCCATGCTGCGGATTTTACCGCTATGCGATTCCACAGCGGTAAAATCCACAGCATGGGCACAGCAACTGCAGAATCCCATAGGATTGCATGGGATGCATTCTATTAGCGTTTAAGCGTTTCTGCTGCGGCAAACGCGCAGCGAAAACGCAACGTGGGCACACAGCCTAAGAGCCAAATACAGCCTTTTACGAGAATATTTGTAAAATAAAGATAAGGACATATAAATGTCAAGTAACAATAGAAAAAAAAAAAAAATCTAAAAACAAAAAAATGTCTTAACTGTACGACAGGCGATAGATTCCATTAAGGAAGTGCGCTTGGAAAAATGAATACAGATTATACATAAACGGATGGGCAGAGCAAGAAATTTGAGCCCAGGGGAACTAAAGTTTGCGTAGAATTTAAGGTGCTGCATCTTCATTGCTCACTTTGGACAACTGCTTCCCAGTTTCTAGGTCCTAATAACCTCTCACAATCAGAATGGTATCAGAAGCAGAACTATAAAGTAAATGCTTGCCCTGGCTGTGCAGGGTAGTGAGGAAATTGCAAGGAGACAAGATGAAGGTCATTCTGAGATGTTCTAGGACAGAAAACACTACTAAAACAGTTGGTGGATTCAGCTAGAAAAGGAGGATATTGGGTTATATCACACATTTTTTAGAGTATTTTAACGTGTTTCTATGTAAAAACTAAGCCACCCCCCTCCCAAAATAAAAAAAACCTGTGTGAACGACCCATGGACAGCAGGGATTCTGCACCTGTGATCATACAGTCCGTGTGAAATACACGGTCAGCACCAGGGAATCGTGGCAGTGGTCTCCTGCAGCTGGCCTGTACTTGGTAGGCATTAGGACCAAGTACATCCATCGCCTGTGTTCTCAGGCATTTACTACACCATTTCTCCATGAAGTGATGTGCAGTTTTTCTAAACTCCTTAGACATTGTGAGTCTTGGTGGCAGGTTCATTGCAAGTAGCTTGTGCACTGTACAGACTGACGCCCTGCTCCTGGGCACCTAGGGGGCAGGCCATTGTGACAGCTGACTGTCAAATGAGGTGGGCGCTGATTTTTCACTCTAAGCTACCCACCCCCCTCCCCTCTACTGTCCCACTGACTTGGGACTACAGGAACGTTCAGCAAGATTTTTTTTTTTTTTTTTTATAGTTAAAAATCTCTTTTTATAGTTACAAAAATACAGAACTTACCTTGCAAAAAAAAAAAAATGTTCTGTGCTATTTTCACACTTTGCATTTTTGATGCTTTTTTTTGTGCAGGCAAATCCTGTGCTCGTGGCAGTAAATAAGCGGCTTACAAAAAAGCAGGCTTTATCATGTTTTTGTGTCATGTGTCTACAGTACATGTTTAATAAAGTTAGTTTTATTCACCAACAAAGCAGCAAAAACGCATAGTTGCGCTTTTTCCGCTCACTCACTGCACGGTGAAAAAACGCTGCAAAAACCCAGAAAAAAATTGATATGCTGCAGATTAAAAAAAAAAAAAAAAAAAAAAAAAAAAAAAAACACACCTCAGCAGTTTTCCAATTCAGTGTGCATGAGATTTCGGAAACCTCATGGTTTTTGCTGGTACAGTAAAAAGCATCTTTTAATTTGCATAAAAAAAATAGAAACATGCTGCAAAAACGCAACATGTGAACACTGCCTTAAGGCTCCGTCACACATAGCGATTTCGCTAGCGAGATCGCTGCTGAGTCACAAGTTGTGTGACGTAACAGCGATCTCACCAGCGAGATCGCTGTGTGTGACAGCGATCAGCGACCGGCCCCCCTGCCGGTATCGCTGTAGGAAAGCCCTGGACATTTTTTTGGTCGCTGGTCTCCCGCTGGCCAGCACGCATCGCTGTGTGTGACAGGTGGGAGACCAGCAATCAGCTGGTAACTAAGGTAAACGCAGGGTTTCTAAGCACCGCGCTGTGCTTAGAAACCCTCTGTGTACCTTAGTTACCAGCGCGCTGATGCAGGGAGCTGGTAACTAAGGTACGCATCGGGTTTCTAAGTGACGCTCGTCCCTTAGAAACCCGATGTGTACCTTAGTTACCAGCTCCCTGCATCAGCGCACTGGTAACTAAAGTACACAGCGACGCCGCGCGCTCGGCGTCGCTGGTCCTGATCGCTGGTGAAGCTGCCTGTTTGACAGCTCACCAGCGATCATGTAGCGACTCACCAGCGATCCTGACACGTTGATATCGTTGTCAGGATCGCTGGTGAGTCACTATGTGTGACGGGGCCCTTAAGGTAACAATAAAATGCCCTGTGGAAGCCCAACCCTAGATTGAAAACTGCAGATGGACGAGATCAAATTTGAGGTTTCTTCAATGTTACCTATTACTAGTGGACTGGAACTGTCATGGAGGCATATTTAAGCCTCGTTATCTTAAAGGGATTGCCATGTATAGAAAGCCAAGTCTCATGTACCAAATTATAAAATTCCGAATTAACAGAGAGGGTTGGGGGTTTTCTATTCATGATCCTAGGATCCAGACCTCTCATTCAAAATAGAGAAAAAGATTACAATGGGTCTCGCTCTCTCCCTGGAAGATTGGTCATTGAAAAACCCACCAATCTGAACAGGCACTGTCCCCTGCAGGGAAAAAGAACACCTATGCCTGTTCTCACCCTAGATTACAGCTGATCATTGGGAGCATCATCAGAGCACCAATTGTGATCTGATTATTGACAAGGGAACCTTCTAATAAATAAGGAGTGTCCAAAGTGGAGAAACTAAGAAAACTCTGGTTTAAATATTTCCTTCCAATATATAGGGTAGCACTAGAGATTTCCTTCCACTTTGTAGGATGGATACAGAAAGCAATGCACAATTATAATGTGGTAGTAGAGCAATGTAACGTAGTCAGGTTCACGACTTAAAATCATCAGGTACTTTGCGGTTGTTACCTCTGCCAGCTGAAACAATGCTGATGTCCCACACTGCTTTGCTGATACAGATGAATCGGAATGTGATGAGCTTGAGGAAATCTACACTCAAAACCAACAAACACATCAGTCACACAATGGAGAAAAAAAAAAAGTAGTGAGGTGTATTAATCATATGGCTAACGAAAAGTGATGGCGCAAACCTGACAGACAGTGACATCTCAATAGGACAGTTACCAATCTGACAAGGCCTCATTTCTGAGCATCAGTCTGCGTTCACATTGTCAGGTATCCTAACAGAAGAATTGCCAGTGTGTCTTACCCACAGGCTGGTAATAGTTACTGTTTATTAATTACATAAATAAGAAATCTATCATCAAACTTAGGTTACATAAAATATATCACCAACATGTTATTAACACAGTCTTATAGTCATTTAAAGGGAATCTGTCACCCCATTTTGGGCCTATAAGAAGCAGCAAACACCATCAGGGGCTTAGCTACAGCATTCTGTAATGTATGTAAGCTGAAAGAGAAGAAAAACAAGTTAGATTATACTCACCCCGGAGTCCGGTCCGCTCCGATGGGTGTCGCCTTCCGGTGCCTCCCATCTTCTGGAGATGACGTGCTCCTTCTTACTTCTGCTGTGGCTCCTGTGCAGGCGTACTTTATCTGTCCTGTTGAGGGCAGAGTAGAGTACTGCAGTACGCAGGCGCCGGACCTCTCTGACCTTTCCCGGCGCCTGCGCACTGCAGTACTTTACTCTGCCCTCAACAGGGCAGAGAAAGTACGCCTGCACAGGAGCCACGTCAGAAGTAAGAAGGGGGACATCATCACATGAAGATGGGAGAACCTGGACTGGACCCCCGGGTGAGTATAATCTAAATCGTTTTTCTTCTTTCAAGTTACATCGGGGGCTTATCTACAGCATTACAGAATGCTGTAGATAAGCCCCTGATGGCGGTGGCTGCAGCTTATAGGCCAAAAATGGGGTGACAGATTTCCTTTAATAAAGACAAGGACACCAATAACGAACGTAGGCCATATTAGATTACCTCTGCTAAATGGAAAAGTGCAGACTTTCCACAGCGCTTTGTAGGTTCAGGACTGGCAATTTTTAAGGTACTTGAAGAGATCTAGGCATGATAAAAAAAATAAGCAAAAGGGTCACTCCCGACACATATGTGTGCTAGCAATTACATATATTGGTCACGTTCAGGACATATAAGATTAAAAAAGGGTGCTGTCCATTTTAAAAATGAGATATTTGCTTTCATTTTCCAACACTTTTATGTGACATATGGAATTTATATTGTTAAGGCAAAATTCACATGAGCATATAACACCACGTTTATGTGGCATATGGAATTTATATTGTTAAGGCAAAACTCACATGAGCATATAATAAAATAATGATTTTCATCCAGAAAAAAAATGGTCAATTTCCATCTCAATACTCCCTCGTATGCAATCTGTATGGCGTCTGTTTTTATACCCTAACAGTTATTACAATTAACAAGACCAAATACAGTTTCCCATGTTAAAGCATTGCAATGTATCTGTAAAAGTCTTATCCGTTTAGGATCCGACATTCCTTTTTTGCACTCATGCATACGGAAGAAACTGGTGTAAGAAGGAAAAAAAAATGCTCATCTGAACAGCCTAAGGCTAGTTTCACATTTGCGGACGGAGGGCTGAGGACTTCCTCCGTGAAGCCCCGCCTATTTCTGCATGTGGCCTGCGTACCCTATCTTTAACATTGGGTACGCAGGCCATGCCACAGTATGCGGATGCCGCCACATGCGTCGTTTTGACGATGCGGTGCCCGCATAAAATCCCAACATGATGCGTTCTACGCGGGTCGCCACACCGTCAAAACGACGCATGCAGCGGCATCCGCATACTGCGGAACGGCCTGCGTACCCAATGTTAAAGATACAATATGCAGGCCGCATGAAGAAATAAAACGCAAAACATTTTTTTGCCAAAATCAATTGAGAACACGGAGAACCGTGAAACACACAACAACCAAAAAGAAGCAAAGTCCTCCAGCAAATGCATGAACATTTTTTTCTTTATTGAACCATGTCAACATATAAAAAGGGAATATCACATACAAGAAAAAAATTATAAAATGCACACACTGAACAGAAAGGACAGTACTGCCTATAAACATCACATTTAGAAATAATTTCTGTATAATACAAATAGATACATTAAAGGCTGGAACAAATCTTAAAGGATATTGAATAGGATAATTACAATAAAAAACTCATAGTAAAGAGTTGGCCTGTTCATAAAAGAGTAAAGTTAATCATAAATAGTTAGACGATAGATAAGATGCATATTTCTCTATATACCATGGCCAGCAATCACGTGCTCAACAATAAATTTCAGCACACTTGGAGAGAATTGAAATAAAACATAGTTACCCAAAGTCCTCACTTCCTCACTGCTGCAGTGTACCCCTTGACGCGCATTTCGATGTCTTCCTCAGAAATGGAGAAATATGCATTTTATCTACCATCTATTTATGATTAACTTTTCTCTCTTATGAACAGGCCAACTCTTTACTATGAGTTTTTTATTGTAATTATCCTACTTAATGTCCTTTAGGATTTGTTCCAGCCTTTAATGTATCCAATTGTATTATACAGAAATGATTTCCATATGTGATGATTATAGGCGGTACTGTCCTCTCTGTTCAGTGTGTGCATTTATAATTTTTTTCTTGTATGTGATATTCCCTTTTTATATGTTGACATGGTTCAATAAAGAAAATTTTTTAATGCATTTGCTGGAAGACTTTGCTTCTTTTTGGTTGTCGCATGCAGAAAAAGGCGGAGCTAACTGGAGGAGGGGGCGGGGCTTCACAGAGGAAGTCCGCAGCCCTTCGTCTGCAAATGTGAAACTAGCCTAATTGAATAACACCGGTCCTAGTGCTGTCAGTGTGACGTCAGTTCTTCCATGGACAGCACTGGGACCTAAACTATGCTTGTGTGAACTTGGTCTAAGGTTAATTTCACACTAGCGTATTTTACATGCAGCGCACGGCGCCGCTAAGCCCCGCCCCGTCATCTCTTCCTACTATCGCACACGGCTGCATGCAATCTGCGCACCCTATCTTTAGCATAGGGTGTGCAGACCGTGCGCTAGTAGCATTTGTGCGTGCGCTGCGCACTTTTGAAGGTGCGCCGAACGCAGCATGTTGCATTTTGGCGCGCTCGGCGATAGTAGATGACCGGACAGGGCGGGCAGGGGGCGGGGCTTAGTGGCGCCGTGCGCTGCATGTAAAATACGCTAAGTGTGAAACTAGCCTAACAGACAAAAAAAAAAAAAAATTTCACTACTATTTTTGCCATATTCATCTTTATATACCTAGTGTGAATTCTGAGGCTGTGTGCACACGTTGCGGATTCTGCTGCGTTTCCGCAGCGGTTTTGGCCCTGCGGAAACGCAGCAGTTCCGGAGACCAAGTACAGTACAATGAAATCCTATGGGGTTTCAAAAACGCTGTGCTGACGGTACGTTTTTTTCCACGCGGTTTTCAAACCGCAGCATGTCAATTGTTTGAACGGTTTCTGCAGCGGTTTCACACCTTTAACTAGTAGAGGTGTGAAACCGCAGGGCAAAACTGTAGACCAAACCGCAGGTCACTATATCTGCGGTTCCGTGTGGAAAAAAACGCAGGTGAATCTGCAGCGTGTGCACATAGCCTAAGTTTTACATTGACATCTTAGTGAGCATTTTTTGCTAACTTTTAATCAATCCAATTGGATGAACTTCAGAGAGGATATCTGGCGGTTCTGACAATAAAGAGATAAAATACAGAAGAACACCTCCCTGTCACCAGTAGCGGCCATTTCCATACTGACAGACATAGGAAAAACCAGGGCTGTGGAGTCGGAGTCGTGGAGTCGGAGCTCATTTTGGTGGAGTCGGTATAAAATGGACCGACTCCTAAAATATATAATAAATTGGGTACAGTCATTCAATGCAGGATGTACTGAATATTTTTTCATAGGAGTTTGGGAAAGTTATGAAATGTCCTATAAATGGCTGTTATATTCCTGATCTAAGGCTACATTCACACACAGCGTTTTTCCTGTGTTTTTTGAGGATACGTTTTTCAGCTGCAAAAGCAGATCATCTTTTTAAAAAATTGCATCACCTGAAAGGTTTTTGAGCTCATAGATAATGTTTTCAATAGCAAAAGCAGATTAGAAATCTGCTCTATCTATCCATTTATCCATATCTGTCTATCCATATCGTATCTGTACCAAAAAGAATGAAAACCGGGTAGTACACCAATATATATTCTGTTCTATATAAATATCTTGATTATTGGATCATAAAAATGATTAAATGTCTGAGGTTCACATTGTACTACAATAAATTTTTCACTTAAATATAAGCAATATGTGTGGGAGTCGGAGTCGTGGAGTCGGAGTTGGAGTCGGTGTAAGGGAAATTGAGGAGTCGGAGGTTTGGCTTACCGACTCCACAGCCCTGGGAAAAACCACTAGAGAGTACTAAGATTTTGCTTTGTGTCTGTCTCTGTGTATAATATATGTATACATATTTGTGTGCATCTCTCTTCTGTTCTACACTGACTTCTTAGTGAGCTGCAGCCTCTCCTGTTCTACACCGATATCTTATTGAGCGCTGCTTTGATTAATTTTATTATTTTTCTTGAACTTTTAATCAATCCTATTGGATGAACTTCAGTGAGGATATCTGGCGGTTCTCATAATAAAGAGATAAAATACAGAAGAACACCTCCCTGTTATCAGTAGCTGCCATTTCCATGCTAGTACTAAAAATTTTGCTTTGTGTATAATATGTATGTGTGTGTATATCTAGAGATATATCTATATATATCATATATCTGTCTATCTCTACATCTCTATCTATCCACAGTATCTATCTATAATATATATACACATACACACATATCCACACACACATATATCTTTATATAAAATTTATGTTGCTGGACCAACAAGAAAATTACGGTAAGCTGTGGCCACCAGCCCAGTGATGTTTTACAAAATTTCCTAGCCTCAATACCTGTCAGTCATGTACACATTCAAAGTAACAGCCTACCAAAATTTCTCCCATAAACAAAATTCTACTATGAAAGCACATATCTTTATCGAGAACTATCAACAAACACAAAAAAGCTTATTAAAAGAGGTTATGCAGAGGGTAAATATACAAAATGTATTTCAATCTGTACCAAGATGGGGTTTAGAAAAATAATTTACAGATGTACCGCATTTTTAGGACTATAAGACGAACCCAGGTTTTAGAGGTGGAAAATAGGGAAAAATATATTTGAAGCAAAAAATGTAAAATATTTAAACAACGTGAAATTATATGTGGTGTTATTATATATAATAGTATGTTATTATGCTGGAAGCTATGGGTAGAAGATGATGCTGCGGGACCAGTGTGGTGTCTGTAAAGTACTGCATGAAGATGCTGGAGGGTGAGTATAAGAATGGGGGCGCAGTGCTTATATTCAAAGCACCACTTCAGCACTAAAAAAATAACACTGGATTGCTGCTTTAAGATCCCATGGGAGAACTATAACTCCCAGCATGTCCTGCAGATCTTATGGCATGCTGGGAGTTACAGTTCACCACAGGATGGCAGAGTGATTTTTATGTGCTGTAATTCCTAACCTTTTAATTAATTCTTTCTTGTACAGGCTGTTCTCAGTGCAGGTCCTGCAGCCAGCAAGCCACGCTGTGGTGAGGTAATGCAGCATCACATGGCCGCACAGAGCCCCCCTCCTTATGACCTCACCACAGGTCATGTAAGAGGACGTTGCACTGTTTGTAGTGCGGTGTCTGCAGGACCTGTGATGACATCATGAAGACGAGGAGCTTTGTGCGGTAATGTGATGCTACAGTCTGCCCTCTTCATGACCTCACCACAGGTCCTCCACAGGAGCATTCAGCATCATTATCAGCACAGCCCTGGCTGTGATGCCTGTCAGGTATGCGATCCCTCCTGCTGCACTCTGCTCCTGCCCCCTCCTCCACCGGACACAGATCTCCCCAGTGCTGCAGGAATCCAGCGCTGGGGAAACCATGTGGGTCTGTCATTTGCTGCTCCCTGCTCAGCTGACAGGTGGGCGGGGAAGCGGCTCATGAATATTCACTTCACTTTAAGTATTGGGACCATGTGGTTTCCCCAGCCTGGATTCCTGCAGCAGGCAACATTTTCCTGCCTCCTGCGATCCCATTGAGATCCCACTCCGCCGCTGCCCCCTTCCCACATGCTACATTCCGACCATAAGACGCAGCACCCACACTTTCCTCCCAAATTTGGAGGAAAAAAAGTGCGTCTTATGGTCAGAAAAATACAGTATATTTTTTATTTTTGAGTGGAAAAGCCAATATGGAAAAAGTGTAACAATTATTTATCATATACTTTAATATTATGAAAGATTTTTTTCTGGTGCAAGGACTCCACCTAGTGGCTTGTAGATTCCTAAAGAACCCAGATACAGAAAAAATGGGTTTAAAATTAAGACACAAGTGATTATTAAATTATTAATTAATAAAGTGACAGTGCTCATGCAAACATTCAAAAACTATTGTAACTACTAAATGCTGGTTCCATAAGGCATGTAAGAGATTATGTGCATGCCATGGTTACTGCTTTGAATACAATCTTAAATCCATGCTTCCTCAAAGGGAAACCCAATGATTTTTCTCTGCATAACCTCTTTTATGTGTTTGTTGATTGTTCTCAATGAACTTATGTGATTTCATACTAGAATTCTGGTTATGGGAGTCATTTTTGCAGGCTGCTGTGTTATGTCTACTCCCGAATACGTATAGGACCTTGTTTGAGCTTCCATGTACACATTCAGACAAGTCATAGTCTGCACTTTTATTACTTGAAGCTTTAGACTATGTGCACACATTGCGGATCCGCGTTTTTTTCGGCGCGAAATTGCACCAAATCCGCAAACGATTGCTCAAGCAAGGTTTAATCAATGGGAATCCAGAATTGGTGTGCACACGTTGCGGACAATTCTGTCCTGATTTGCAGCATCTTATCTTCCGCAGCAGGTCAATTGTTTTTGCAAATCTGCAGCATTTTTCCCCTATTGACTTCCATTGAGGCACTCAAATCTGCAACAAATCCACAGGTGTCAAAATGTTTGCGGATTTAGCGGAAAAAACAGCTGATTTTTTTTAAATGCAAATATATCAGAAGGAGGAAGAGTGTGTGGGTGGAGAATTAAAAATAGAGCCAATCTTGATTGAAACATCAACAATGGAGGTAGGACTTGAAAAAGGCAATTTTTTTATTTATTTATTTATTTTTTTAACAGTAGTACATCTTTATTGAGCCAACAAATCTGCAGACAAAACCACATCAAAATCGCATGAAATCTGCACAAAAAAAAAAAAAAAAAAAAAGTGCGGAATTTCCACTGCATTTTCTGCCAAGAGATGCAGAATCCGCGCAGAAATTTCCGCAGGTAAATCCGCAATGTGCGCACATAGCCTAAAAGAACAGGATACAATGAAATGGATCATTTGGTTTTACCACTTACTTCTGCAAACTGGAAGAGTGCAGACTTGTCGCATCGCTTAGCAGGTGAAGCGACATCTGAGTCGGATGTGCTTGAAGAAATCTAAACATAAAATACATTAACAACCTATAATCTGGACATTTCCAAAATAATTGCAAAACAATACAAGTTTAGTGGTAGCTCCAAAAACAAGACGCTGACACATGCAATACTTGACATAGTTTACTTGGCTATGAGGCATTACTGGGGTTTTGAATTATATATAAAAAAAAAAAAAATATATATATAGGTTAATAGCCGAAAATGTTAAAATAATAATAAAAATGTATTACACCCCCTATGCAATTGGTCCTACAGCGATCATGCTATTCACGTGACCGCCGCGGTCAAACACTAGTCTCTGTGCCACATGCGATTATACTGAAAGGTGATGCCATTTTATTACTTTTCAGTGATCTAGAGAACTAATTCCTCATTTTGAGGTGCTCATATTACAGCCTGCTATCACCACTACGGAATACAATTAATAGACTACTGTATTCAGCACTACTTATACTTAAAAAGAAAAAAAAAAAAAAAATTTAAAAACACTAAGTTATGGGTCAGGGAATGAGATTACTTATTCTGGCTGTACTAAATTAGGTTACCTTTATGATATAATGTTACAATGATCCTTGTGATGGCTGTATTATAAATACATTCAGTGCTCAGCATAAATGAGTACACCCCAATAGATTTGTTAGAAAACCTTTACTTTCCTTACAGAATCAACATTTTCAATAGGATATCATGCTGCAAAATACTCGTACAAACGTGGGCCACTGATCGCAAACAAGATTTGCTATTTTGAAACCCCTCCCAAAAAGTAATTTTCCTAACAAATTCATTCAAGACCATGTTGCAAAAATGAGTACACCCTAATGAAAGTCTTAGTAAGAAACCTAACGTTTATAGACAAAAAAATCTAATTAAACAAAAATTCAACCAAAGTTAAGTCTAATTTGTCATTAAACAGATGTCCAGCAGATAGTGGAGTATAAAAGTCATTACATAAGAAAGAAAACCTCTTCCCATTTCATGCTGTTAGCAATGGCACCATATAGAAGAGAAATGTCACAAAACCTGAGGAAAAAAAAAAAAAATTCTTCCTAAAAGAAAGGTGAAGACTTCACCAGCAAAAGTGATGCAAAAATTTAACAAAGATGGAAACGCAACCATCTCACAGAGATGTCCAGGCCGTCCACAGAAGTTAACACCTAAACAGGAGTGTCTTCACATGTTTCAGATGAAAAGGTCTGAAGAGAAGAGATGAAGAACTGGGACATGCAAGTTCACCGATATTAGGTAAAATAGTAGAAATCCAGACCGGGGTGTTTACCATTACGCCATACAGCATGGATGGGTGACGTTCAAGGAAGCCTATCCTAAAGCCAATGCACAAAAAAAGCTCACCTACGATTTGTCACGGCCAATGGGGAAAATATGAAGATTAGTGGGATTCTATACTTTGGAATGATGAAACCAAGATATGCTTTTGGAAGTGATGGCTTCAAAACTGTATGGTTTCACAAAGGTGATGAGTATAAAGAAAAATGCATGGTGCCTACAGTCACAAGGTGGTGGCAGTGTCTTTATGTGGGGCTGCATGAGGGACACTTTTAATCAATCCCATTAGATTGCAACGGCAGTGAGCTTTTTCATCTTGCGCTCCATTCACTCCCTATTGGGCTGCCAAGCACTGTGCTTGGCTTTTTCCAGTAGCCCCCCAAAAGTGAATGGAGCGACGGTTGAGCCTCAAACCTGCCGCTCAATTTTCTAATGAGGATAAATGTGCCCCGACTGGGATAAAAATGTCCAATTCTACTGAGTGGTGCAGTTAGTTATCACTAATCATTCAGATATTTGATAACTTGTTTTCACCTAAAAACCCCTTTCAGGGATTCAACTGAAGCCAAAGGATCTGGCATATGTCCAATCTGAGTAATAAACAGATCTGTCATGGATTCGTCAGGAGCCATGATGCAGATATGAGCAAAGCTATAATGAGTATGACGGATGCTGTGATCATGGTTTACATGGGGAACAAGGGCACACAAAGCTAAGAATAAAAATGATTGTTGCCGATATCGATAAGATATAAATGGCGGCGTTTCATACCTCAGCAAGATCAAATAATGCAGACTTCTTTGAGGGCAGAGAGCAGTCCGAATCCTTTGACTCAGTAGGACTTGCAGACACCTGTGCATATAAAGCAAGTGCAATAGAAGTGGTTATCACAAAATAACATTTCCCAGCTATCCATGGGATAGTTAATAAATATATGATTGTTAGGGTGAGTTTCCACGTGCTGGATTGCATCAGGATTTGCTGCGGGTTGAACGCTGCATACAGCCACAGCGTTTAATCCGCAGTGGCCAGATGTTACAGCACAGTGGAGGGGATTTTATGAAATCCCGTCTCCACTATGCGTCCGAATACACCGGTGACACACGAAACCAGACATGCGGCGTGTCTTTTTAGACTGCAGCATGTCTGTTTACCTTGTGGAGAGGCTCAGTCTCCGCAAGGTACACAGCCTACTATATCGATACGCTGCGGCGATTCTGGATGTGTTCAACGAGCACATCCGGAATCACCGCGTGTACGGAAGGGGGCGGGGCTTTGGGCGGAGCGGGGTTTCTGCTCCGTCCAAAGCGCAGACATTACGGTACGTGGAAACGTACCCTTAGGAGTTTGGCTGCTGAAACCTCCACTGATTCTGAGTACGGGGGTCTAAAGTCCCCTTTGTAATTAAAGTGTTACTAAACATGTGCAACTACGGGTCTATAACTCTTAAATACAGGCAGTCAGGTAATAAAGCAGTGGTTGAACCTAAGATGTTAATAACAGGGAAAGAAGAAACTATTTTACTGATAATACTCATGCTACAAAATACATAAAATTTAATTTAAATTGACAGAAATTCATGGCGTAATCCTTGGACCCTATAAATCAGAACACAGGTCCTACATCCTTTATTGTGCCTCAAAGACTGACAAAGAATAAGTGTCAAGAGAGCATCAGCCGTACATAAAACAGGATTTTTTGGGTTGCTTACCGTAAAATCTGTTTCTCGAAGCCTTCATTGGGGGACACAGAGACCATGGGTGTATGCTGCTGCCACTAGGAGGCTGACACTATGCACAAAAAAAGGTTAGCTCCTCCTCCGCAGTGTACACCCCACCGACCGGCAGGAAGTTCCTCAGTTAGTGAGAAAGCAGTAGGAGAAGTAACAGAATAGATTGAAAGCAGAACAAACAACTCAACTGTAACAAACCGACAAACATAAGAACAGGAGTTGTAGAACATGGGAGGGTGCTGTGTCCCCCAATGAAGGCTCCGAGAAACAGATTTTACGGTAAGCAACCCAAAAAATCCTGTTTTCTCGTTCGCCTTATTGGGGGACACAGAGACCATGGGACGTCCCAAAGCAGTCCCTGGGGTGGGAAACAAACTTCCATCAGGCCAGTGGACTCGCCACCGCAGCCTGCAGAATCCTTCTACCTAGGCTGGCGTCCGCCGAAGCGTAGGTGTGGACCCTGTAGAATTTCACAAAGGTGTGAACCGATGACCACGTTGCAGCCTTGCAAAGCTGCAGCGCGGAAGCTCTGTGGCGCACCGCCCAGGAGGCACCCACCGCCCGGGTAGAGTGCGCTCTGATCCCTGGAGGGGCCACTCGATGCTTGACCCGGTATGCCTCCAAAATTGCCGATCTGATCCAGCGCGCAATAGTGGCCTTTGAGGCTGGGTGATGAACAGAGAGTCTGACTTCCGCAAGGAAGTCGTCCGGGCTAGATAGACTCTCAATGCCCTGACTAGGTCCAGCTTGTCCAAAGACCGCTCCCGAGGGTGAGCTGGGCTCGGGCAGAAGGATGGCAGAACAATGTCCTCATTGAGGTGAAACGAAGATACCACCTTCGGAAGAAAAGAGGGCGGAGGCCGCAGAACTACCTTGTCCTGATGAAGGACCAAAAAAGGAGAGCGGCAAGAAAGTACCGCTAATTCCGACACGCGCCGGATGGAGGTAATGGCCACCAGAAAGGCCACTTTCCAAGAAAGGAGGGAAAGGGAAACGTCCCTGAGAGGTTCAAAAGGAGGACCCTGCAGAACCTGAAGAACCAAATTAAGATCCCAAGGATCCACGGGAGCTCGGTACGGAGGAACCGTGTGAGCCACACCCTGGAGGAAGGTTTTGACCTGGGGCCGGGAGGCCAGCGTTTTCTGAAATAAAATGGACAGTGCCGAAACTTGACCCTTCAAGGAACTGAGAGCAAGCCCCGCATCCAGCCCTGCCTGAAGAAACGCCAGAATAGAAGGGAGCGAAAAAACCAAGGGCGCGATGTCATTGGCCTCACACCAGGAGAAATAGGCTTTCCAAGTACGGTAATAGATCTTCGAAGAAGGCGGCTTTCTGGCGCGGATCATGGTATGAATTACCCGATCAGAGAATCCTGCCCGTCTCAAAACCTCGGTCTCAACAGCCACGCCGTTAAATTGAGCGACCGAGAATTGGGGTGGCAAATCGGGCCTTGAGACAGCAGATCTGCCCGGTCGGGAAGCTTCCAGGGGGCGTCCGCGAGAAGGTTGACAATGTCTGCGAATCAAGACCTTCTGGGCCAATTCGGGGCGATGAGGATGACTGGAATCCCCTCTGCTTTGATTTTCTTCAACAACTTGGGAAGAAGAGGCAGAGGAGGGAACAGGTAGGGGAGCACGAACTGTGACCAAGGGACGGCCAGAGCGTCGGCGCCCACTGCCAGAGGGTCCCGAGACCTGGACACGAATTGTGGGACTTTCCTGTTGAGGCGAGATCCCATGAGGTCTACATCCGGGGTTCCCCACCGACGGCAGAGCAGATGAAACACCTCCGGATGTAGGGACCATTACCCTGCCGCGAGACCCTCGCGGCTGAGGAAATCGGCGGCCCAGTTGTCCACGCCGGGAATGTGAACCGCGGAAATCGTTGGAACAAAGGTCTCTGCCCATTGAAGAATTCTGGACACTTCCGCCAGGGCTGAGACACTCCGTGTCCCCCCTTGGCGGTTGATATACGCCACCGCTGTGGCATTGTCTGTCTGAATCCTGACAGGCAGGCCCTTGAGGCGCCTTTCCCAGTGGACGAGAGCTAGATGGATCGCCCGTATCTCTAGGACATAGATCTGCAGAGCTGATTCCTGAGTCGACCATCGACCCTGAACAGTGTGATTGCGGAACACTGCACCCCAGCCGATGAGGCTGGCGTCCGTAGTGACAATCTGCCAGTGAACGGGAAAAGACCGCCCCAAGAGAATGAGGGGAGACGTCAACCACCAGTTGAGAGACCGCCTGATCCGGCAGGAAAGGCGAACCGGACGATCCAGAGACAGAGCCGACCTGTTCCACCTGGACAAAATGGCCTGCTGGAGTGGCCTGGCGTGAAATTGGGCAAAGGGAACTGCCTCTATCGCCGCCACCATCTTCCCCAGGACCCTCATGGCTGACCTGAGGGATGGAAATCGTGTGATCTGTAATGATCGCACGCCCTGCTGCAGGGAAAGAATCTTGTCTTGTGGGAGAAATACCCTTGACCGACGAGTGTCGAATAGAAGGCCCAGAAACACAAGGCGTTGAGTAGGGACCAGACAGGACTTTTCCCGGTTGACGATCCACCCAAAACTGGACAGGGTGTCTAGAACGATCGCCACACTTAGGCGGGCCTGTTGAAAGGAGGGGGCCTTGATCAGGATATTGTCGAGGTACGGAAAAAGAACGAGACCTCTGATCCTCAACAAGGCCATCAACGCCGCCATAATTTTCGTGAAGACTCTGGGAGCGGTGGCGAGTCCGAAAGGAAGCGCGACGAACTGGTAATGTTCGTGAAGAATCGCAAACCGCAGGAACTTCTGATGTCCGGGAAATATGGGCACATGTAGATAGGCATCTTGGATGTCTATGGAACCCATGAATTCCTGCTCCTCCATGGAAGCAATTACCGAGCGAACTGACTCCATCCGGAGTGGCGAAGGCGAACTCTCTTGTTGAGTAACTTGAGAACCAAGATGGGTCGAACTGTCCCGTCCTTTTTCGGCACCACAAACAGGTTTGAATAAAACCCTGTGAAGCGTTCCGATTCGGGAACGGGCACAATCACCCCGGAACTGAGAAGAGAGGCGATGGCCGAACCGAACCCCGGGACCAGGCCGGATCCCTCGGCGGACGGGATTGTAAGAAACGATCCCGTGGAAGAGAAATGAACTCTATTTTGTATCCTGTTGATACAACCTCTCTGACCCAAGCGTCCTCTACTGAGGCGAGCCAGACGTCGCTGAAGAAGAGAAGTTGACCTCCCAATTGGAAGGGACCCACGGGAGACCGATGGTAGTCATGCGGACGTAGACCGTCCAGATCTAGATCTGGACGGTCTTCCCTGGGAAGAGTGGGACCGCCAGGACGGAGTGGGCCTGAAGGAAACCTTCTTTCTTTCCTGACGTGCCTGTGGCCTTTGCTGGTTGGAAGGGTTTTCCGCCCTACTGAAACGGCGGAAAGTCCGACAGGGACGAAACTGACGCCTTGGAGGAGGTCTGCGAGGCTTGGAGGGGAGAAGAGAACTCGTACCTCCGGTAGCGTCCTTAATAATCTGATCCAATTGTGATCCGAAGAGACGCACTCCCTGAAAAGGCAGATTGGTCAGAGACTTTTTAGAGGACAAGTCCGCCTGCCAGGCCTTGAGCCAAATTGTACGTCGGATTGCCACGATGTTACTTGACGCCTGAACTGCGCAAGATGCGGCATCCAAGGAGGCAGAAAGCAGATAATCCCCTGCATGGGAAATCTGATTGGCGAGATCGGCCAAATGCTCTGGTCGTGCCTTATCCAGAATGCCCTGCCGAAGGTCATCTGCCCAAGTGGATATGGCCCTTGCTGCCCAAGAAGAAAAGACTGGACATACCACTGCTGATGCTGCTTCGAAGGCAGATTTTGCTAGAGATTCTATGATCCTATCATTAGAATCTTTTAGCGACGCCACACCTGACAGCGGAAGGACCGTATTATTAGAAAGTCTGGACACGGGAGGGTCCACCGAGGGAGAAGCGGCCCAGTTTTCCGTGAGCTCTTTAGCAAACGGGTACAGCACGCCGAGACGCTTTCCTCTTTGAAAGAGTCTGGTCGGATCTTCTCTCTCCTTTGTAAAAATCTTTCCAAACTCAGAATGGAAGGGAAACACCCTGGATGGTGTTTCCGCCCGTCTGGACGAAACCTCCTGATCTGAGGATTTCGCAGGGGCGTCAGCGATGTCAAAGGTATGGTGAATCGCGGTAATGAGGTTTTGCACCGTAACCTTCATGTTCGCATCCTGGTCCGAATCCAGCTCTAAGACCCCTTCTGATTCCGAAAGCGCTTCGCCTGACTCGGGGGAGGAGGCCCGAGAGGGAGACTGCTGGGGACTATGGGGTGAGGTAGGACGAGGGGAGGACTCCGCCTGGAGGTCCTGCCTGGGCCTCTTGCGACTGCCGCTGGCTGGCTCAGATGGGACGTCCTGAGACGTGCTGGGTCCCGCCGAAGCTCCCAAGGGCAACTTGTCCAGAACGGCTACTAGGGACTGAGACACCTTGATGAGGTCTGCCACTGACTGTGATTGAGAGGAGGCCCAACCCGGCATGGGGGGGCTCACTCTCCCCTGGGGCTATGGATGGCTCCTGAGCGGCGTCGGGCTGGACGCAGAGCGGGTACGATCAGACTTAGCGTTGGACATAGTGAAAAGAGAGGCAGTGCCGGACGGTTGGGGGACAGAAGGCAGAGAAGGGTGTCAGTCTGCAGGTGCAGAGCTACGCACGGTCCGGTGTCCCCAAGGGCGACGCTCTCTGATCTGGCTGCAGGATGAGGCCAGGCCAATCCGGCTGAAAAAAAAAGGCCCAGCGACCGAAATCCGGCAGGGAATGAGGTCCGGCTGGCAGGCTGAGAAGATGGCGACCACCAGGGAAAGGGCGCGCTGCCAGAGGGAGAAGGGCGGAGCTCGCCGCAGAGATCCCCTTAGCACCGCCCGCTGTCCAATAGCAGGCTGGTGTGAGGCAAGGGGGCTGGGAAGGCCTAGAACGGGCGGGAGAGAAGCCCGCTTAGAAGAAAGGGGCAGGGGGCGTGGCCGAGACGCAGCGGTAGGCCCGAGATGAAGCCGGGGCCTAAATTAATAGCGCCGGCCGCCTGTCAGCAGGGGGTCGGCGAGGAAGACGCGCCCCAACACCGGGCCACGTCCCTGCTTCCCACAGCCCGACCCCTGTATACCCCTGCCGGGATGAAGAAGAAACGGGGGGCGCAGAACAAGGCCCGAAAGAAAAGGGGCCTTCATGGATGCGGCGACCGTGGGGAGAAGCGGGCGCGCAGGCCCTACCGTGGTCCCCTGGCGACCGCCTTAGGATGAAAACGCCAGGGGACCGCTAGACCGCATACTCACCCAGGCTGGGGGCCACAATAAAGGTACCTGAGAATCCCACGCTGTCTGTCGTCTTTATGGAATCCACGCCTCGTCCAACCGTCAGGCTCTGGTAGGCGAGATGGTGGGAGGCGGGGGGCAAGGACCGTCCGTATAGCTGGCACGCACCTGTGCGAGGCTCCTGGTCCTGCCGCGGAGACCTATGAGGATACGGGGTGGCAGTACACGCCGTACTCATAGTCTCTTTGTGGGAGTACGGATGTGACTGTTCACTCCGTATCCCTCCGAAACCTGTAAAGGAACGACGCACGACGAGGTAGATAGGGGTCTAATAAAAGACCCATGTCCACCTCCTACTGACACTAAGCTAAACTGAGGAACTTCCTGCCGGTCGGTGGGGTGTACACTGCGGAGGAGGAGCTAACTTTTTTTGTGCATAGTGTCAGCCTCCTAGTGGCAGCAGCATACACCCATGGTCTCTGTGTCCCCCAATAAGGCGAACGAGAAAACTATTATTTCATGCTAATGTTCTGCATATGGCAAATTTTTCAGCATGACTGTCCAACTCATCTGAAGGAGGTCTGTAGAAATTCTTGTGTATGCTACCAGATCAGTGACATTGATTTGCAGTTGTAGAAATTTCTCCTGAAATCTGTCGCATTTGCACTTCTTACAATCGTCGCTGGGTTCAGCTGATCTAAAAGGCATAATAGGGGACACAGGACCCCAATTCTCTTATCAATATAAGCTCCGAGCTTATAATGACCCCTTCCAACATTCAGCTTTGTGTCATTACGATCCTCCTAGCTCAGTGTCATCCATGTGGACACACTGTTGTATGCACCAGAACGGGCATTTCTCTGTACATGTAATCCACATTACAGAACAGAATATATGGCCTAAAAGCTCTAGCTAATGATGTTCAACAGATTTATAATAAACAGTGGACAAAGTTATGAATAATTCAGAAAACAACCAGGAACACACTGTGACCAGAGAAGACAGGCACTTTACAAAAAGTCATTATGTTATAATCCTCGTGACGTGCGCGTGGGTCTCATGTCTGCCTAGAAGTGCAGACCTTACACTCGTTCCTAGTCATTACATACCTCCAGCTCCTCATTCTCTCCATCAGCAGCCATCGCTTGATCCTTGTGTGCAGTCAGGGCATGTTCCCCAGCCAGAAGCAGCATGCTCAGTCCTCCCATCTGTGTCGGATCTAAGGAAGAAACACGTAAAATGCTTAGCAATGAGCCAGGAAAGAAGCTAACAGAAATCATCTACGTGCACATCGAAGCGCACTGGATTCATTTTTAGTATCGCTGCAGAAGTCATTCATGAAATTATTCAGGCACAGATATTTTTTTAGTAAAAGTGCAAAATCACTTGGATCTAGATTAGGCAACGGACAAACCGAAACAATGAGTGACTAGGGGTAATGCACTGTGTACTTGCAAAATATGTTTATGTAATGCAGTATTGGATTTGGAGTTACACACTTTCTTCATTGTTATATTTTTTCCTAATTGCATTTATTTGTTTTCCATTTTACTGTATTTATTTACTGTCTCTAATCCAAACCTGATTGGTTCAGGTCCCAATAATGCCACGCGTTAAGCACTGTCAGAGCTGTGCTGTTGGAAGTGCTGATCTCTGGGTTCAGGTCTGACAGCAACTAGTAATCTCTGGTTGGGGTGCGATGACAAAGACATAAGTTCGGCTTCATAAGACAGCACAGGGACCACAGAATGAGAGTTGCTTTTTGGGTTGGGCATGGCTGCACTGCTAGAATCCAGTGGATGTAGCACCAAAAAGAGGGCATGCACCCTCCTGGCAGCTACCAGATCTAGATTTACCATTATGTAGTCTACTACTAGTGAATGTTTCCATATCTCCAGAATTATCGCTCACAGCCAAGTTCCCCTGCAGAAAACAGCCCATCATTACACTAGGCGAGTTGCGGCCGTTAAACCAACTGCCAATCAGCTATGTTGAGGCCACTTGGCAGTAGTTACATAGCCTTTTAGACAGGACAATATGTCCTGTTTACACAGCAAACTTAAAGGAATCTGTGAGTAGGCTTTACCCTCCTAAGCCAGGTATATGGACATGTTATAGATGCCGAATAAGATGATACCTGATCTTTGCGATGAGGTCATATAAGAAAAATGTGGATTTCTCTATAATATGTAAGTGAGCAGTTAAGATATATGGGCTGGACACTGATCTGTATCACACTCTGCCTACAGAAATTATAATAAACAAAAAAGGGGGAGTTACCAGTGTGAGACATATAGGACAGGAGACAAGACTGTCAGTCATTACATGTCCAGACTGGTAACACACCCTTCCACATAAAAGAAGCTCTGGAGGCAGATTCTTAGAGAAATCAGAGTCTGGCCCAAAGATATTAACAGCTCATTACCATATTAACAAAAACGTGGATGTCTCTAGAATAAGAAATTGGATAGCAGATACCAAAGAATCATTTTATTCAGCTTCCTATGACCTACATACTCGTAAAGATAGCGTAGGAGGGTTGATCCTACTGACAGATTCCATTAAATAATTATTTCACCTTTCATATTTCTTTCAGTGATAGGGATAATTATGTGTAATACAATGCAACAGATAGATTTGGAAGGGTAAGAGTGAATGTAACATGGAGTCTCATGTCTGACAAAGTAGCCGTGAGATTTTTCCTACTCCAAAAGCTGAAAGCAGAAGAAGTTCTGCCTACTCAGAAATATAGTGATAAGTGCTGGCAAAAGTGCCCGTTACCTGCAATGCCAAAATTTAGCTGTGGCATTTCTTCTTCTTCCTTTGAGGAGGTCTTGGAACTTGCTATTTCTTTGACTGCCTCTTGAGGGTAAGGCCAAAGTTTTTTCCTGGTAGTGACTGTTGTGGGGGTTTTCACGGGTTTATTAGTTGTTGGGCACCATTTATAACCAGGGTGTGCTTTCATAAACGCATCCTTGTACTGGAAAGACAAAAAGTGGAAAATGGATCAATTGCAAATATCCCAGAGACCAAGGAAAAATAAACTACTAGAGTAGAAAAAATTACATCTAATTTAAGTGAAAAGAAAAAAGGATCGCTATCTACAATTAAATCTTAATAACCTTTTATAGGCAAAAAAGATATGTGTGTCGTAAATACCGGGCACCTGTTACGGCTTCAGTGCTGGGCTCTGCATCTTCCTTTCGGCTGGCTACTTCTGCTCTTGTGCATGCTAGTTAACCATCGTAACCCTTGCACACCTCTGATGTTACCCACTAAGGCCTTTCCAGGCCAGATTAAGGAGCATTCAGTTAGTTAGGCGTGCTTGTCATTACTATCCCACTGGACTGTTTCTACAGTATACCTCTTTACAAATTCTGGCCAGACATCTGGTGCCAAGTGGGTCACCAGAAAAGAAAACAGCCCTGCTGTTCCATTGGGCACTGTTGCCTAAATTCTAAAATTAGTCTCTATCTATAATCTTAACTCTGCTTGTGCACTTAGATCTGCTGTTCTAAGGTGCCTGTCTGCATACTTGTTTCAGCTATTCCAAGGTGCTTGTCCACGTAATAGACTCTGCCAGTCTGCATAGTGGGCTCTGTTGCTCCAAGATGCCTGTTCGCTAACTTGGCTTCGCTATTCCAAGGTGTCAATCTGCATACTCGGCTCTGAAGTTCCAAGGTGTCTATCCCCTTACTCCTCCAAAGTACCTGTTCCCATACTTGCTCTGCTATTCCAAGGTGCCTGTCTGCATATCCATATCTGCAGTTCCACAATTATCTTGCCATTCGCTATAATCACCTTTGTTATTCCATGCCTCTGGTGCCATCCAATTTTTCCAGCTCTGCTGTACCATGTTGCTCCTAGTGCTATCCAGCTCACGGTTTTACACTGAAACTACACCTTCAGTCTGTACTGCTCATTCAGACCTGTGGCATAGTAAATCCAACTCACCATGTGAGCCATAGTACATCTATCTACATCTATCTATCTATATCTATTGTCTGTACAAATCCCCTCTGAAATGTAAAGTGCTGCGGAATATGTCGGCGCTATAAAAATAAAATGTATTATTATCTATCTTCCAAAGTACAACGCCAACATTTTCTTCTATGATTTTTATTTTGATTAAGCTTATTTTGTCAAGTAGGTAGCAGGCAAAATTTAGAGGTGACCAATGCCATGTTTTGTTGATCAATGCTGTAGCAGTGATCATCTCGTGCCTCTGCCTACAGCCTAACTAAACAAAAGAAGATATCTTCCATGGAAAGCTGCTGTACAAACTTCACAGCTGTATTAGCTAGAAGTAACCCTAGGAATGTCCTTTGTTTGTAGATCACAGATTATCTTTATGATGAAGCTTAAGGCTGAGTTCACACGTTACATTTTTTTAGCGTTTCCGCGGCGGTTTTAACAGCGCGATTTTGCCGCGAAAACATGAAACATAAGCATCCCATGCATTCCTATGGGATTCCGCAATGCTGTGCTAATGCTGCGGTTTTTACCACGACGGAATCGCTTCGCGGTAAAAAACGCAGCATGCTCATTAATTTTGCGGAATCGCGGCGATCGCGCACCCATAGGAATGCATTGTTCCGCTTAACTTCCCGCATTTTTCTGTGCACACCATGCAAAAAGTAAGCAGAACAATTGCGGATGGTACCCGCGGTCCGGAGGAGAGGAGACTGTCCTCCGGGCTGTGGGTACCATATCCAATAGAATTTAAAATAAAAAATATTGTTATTCTCACCTTCCGACGTCCCGCGCAGCCTTCCCGCCTCTCTCCACGCTCTCATTCCCAGTAATCCTTTGCGAAAATGCCCGCGATGGGGTCCATTCTCGCGGTCATTCGCGCGACTTCATCGCGAATCATCGCGGGCATTTTCGCAAAGAATTACTGGGAATGGCTGCGCGGGACGTCGAAAGGTAAGAATAACACCATTTTTTTTTTTTACATTTCATCTTTTACTATTGATGCCGCATAGGCGGCCTCAGTAGTAAAAAGTTGGTCACACTTGTCAAACACTGTGTTTGACGAGTGTGACCAACCTGTCAATCAGTTCTCCAAGCGAGGCTACAGATCGCTTGGAAAACGCTAGCATTTTGCAAGCTAATTACGCTTGCAAAATGCTAGTTTTTCCACGGGAATTTAAAATGCGATTTTCCCGCGGAATGGAATTCCGGAATTCTCGTGGTAATTTCCGCGAGAGTTCCGCTACGTGTGAACTTAGCCTAAAGGTAACCAGTCTTGTAAAAAAAGCAAAAAAAAAACTACGGTAATAGCCTGCAGATATGGTGTTAATCTACAGGTTAATAGCATAATGAACGTGCCCGGCGCCTGCACTTAGAGCCCACTGCAGGAAGGAAATGAACTTTATTTCTCCAGGCAGTGTTCAGGTTTCAGTCACAGGGCCGAATCCTGGTTGGGTTCTGTCACCGCTCAGTGTATAGAGAGCAGCGGCTGTAACTGCACCAGTCAGCCAGTACCAAATTTTGACAAGACTGAGTTTTATAAAACATTCTTTTAACCTAAAACATGAAAGTAGGGTTAATAGCATAAATGCATACCCTCCAATTATATTGAGAGCTACATGAATTACATCAGCACATCCACATGAATTAAAATATAAAATCTTCTTTATTAGAATGCCATATAAAAAGGTATAAAAAGATATTCACCATAGGCAATATACTAACTGGCGTGAATGTCTTTTTATGCCTTTTAATGGAATCCTCTCTCTAATAGAGAGGATTTGATGTTTTAATTCATGTGAATGGGTCGTCTACCCTTTCGAAAGTTAATGTGTGCATATACACTGTTCAAAAAAATAAAAGGAGCACTTAACACAATGTAACTCCATTTCAATCATACTTCTGTGAAATCAACCTGTCCAGTTATCAAGCAACACCAATTGTGAATCAATTTCTCCAGCTATTGTGCAAATGGAACAGACAACAGGTAGAAATGATAGGCTATTAGCAAGAAAATCTCTATAAAAGGAGGGTTCTGCAGGTGGTGACCACAGACCATTTCTCTGTTCTCATCCCTGTTGGCTATTTTGGTCATCTTTGCATTTTGCCATTGTTCTCACCCCTAGAGGTACAGAAGCATAAAAAACAATAAAAAACAAATCTGAACTGAGACAAGTAAGTTAATGTGTATGCACAATGTAAGTGCATTTTAACACATGACCATTAACCAGAGAAAACAGAAAGCAAAAAACACAAATATCCTGAACTAAAAGTAAAAAATATACTGCAAATAATGCATAAAGGTAATAATAATAATAATAATAATAATAATAATAAGGGTATTTAGTAAACATAATTTTGATCAAAATAATGTACAAGCCATCCCGCCACGTCACCGCAACCCTTGTGGGACAGTCCCTACTCTAGTATTTAAAACCTTATCACTTGCCAAGTGGCGTGAATGTGAATAAGGGTCGAGCGGCTGAACCACTTGTAACAGCTTAGGCCAGACTTATTATTACCTTTATGCATTATTTGCAGTATATTTTTTACTTTTAGTTCAGGATATTTGTGTTTTTTGCTTTCTGTTTTCTCTGGTTAATGGTCATGTGTTAAAATGCACTTACATTGTGCATACACATTAACTTATTTTCTCAGTTCAGATTTGTTTTTTATTCATTTCATTGTGCATTCAGTGCATATAGGGGTGTGACCGCCCTTTTTCTGAGCTGGGAAAGCCATCCAGTCTAGCCTAAGCTGTTACAAGTGGTTCAGCCGCTCGACCCTTATTCACATTCACGCCACTTGGCAAGTGATAAGGTTTTAAATACTAGAGTAGGGACTGTCCCACAAGGGTTGCCGTGACGTGGCGGGATGGCTTGTACATTATTTTGATCAAAATTATGTTTACTAAATACTATTATTATTATTATTATTATTATTATTATTATGCATTATTTGCAGTATATTTTTTACTTTTAGTTCAGGATATTTGTGTTTTTTGCTTTCTGTTTTCTCAGGTACAGAAGCATGTTGTGCTGTCTACAGTACAACCCACAGAAGTTGCTCAGGTCGTGCAGCTCATCCATATGAATGCGAGAAGTGGTAAGAAGGGTAGCTGTGTCTATTAGCACAGTGTACAGAGAATGGAGAAGATTCCAGGAGACAGAGCAGTACACCAGGAGAAGTGGAGGGGGCCGAAGGAGGGCAACAACCCAACAGCAGGACTGCTACCTCCTAATTTGTGCAAGTAGGAACCAGAGGAGCAGTGCTAGTGCCCTTCAAAATGACCTCCAGCAGGCCACTAACATCCATGTGTCTGCTCAAACTGTCAGAAACAGACTCCATGAGGGTGGTATGAGGGCCCAATGTGCACAAATGGGTGTTGTGCTTACAACCAAACACCATGCAGGGTGATTGGCAGGTTCAACATTGGCGCTCTGTGCCCTTCACGGATGGGAGCAGGTCCACTGAGCACATGTGACAGACATGAAAGAGTCTTGAGACGCCGTGGAGAATGTTAAGCTGCCTGCAACATCCTAGAGAATGACTGCTTTGGCAGTGGGTCAGTAATGGTGTGGGGAGGCATTTCTTTGGAGGGACGCACAGCCCTCCATGTGCTAGCAAGAGGTACCCTGACTGCCAAAATGTACCGGGATGAGATCCTCAAACCCATTGCGAGACCATATACAGGTGCAGTGGGACCTGGGATCCTTCTGCTGCATGACAATGCTAGGCCTCATGTGGCTGAAGTGTGTCAGCAGTTCCTGCACGATGAAGACATTGATGCTATGGACTGGTCTGTCCATTCCCCAGACCTGAATTCAATCAAGCACATCTGGGACATCCTGTCTTGTTCCATCCACTAACGCCACGTTGCACCACAGACTGTCCAGGAGTTGACTGATGCTTTAATCCAGGTCTGGGAGGGAAGACGTCAGGAGGACATTGCCGCCTCATCAGGACCATGCCTAGGTGTTTTAGGGAGGTCATACAGAAATGGGGAGGCCACACACACGCATCATTACCTTCTCTTGAGGCATTTCCACTAAAGTTGGATCAGCTGTAATTTGATTGTCCACTTTGATTTGGAGCATCATTCCAAATCCAGACAACCATGGGATAATAATTTTGATTTACATTGATCATTTGTATGTTTTATTGTACTCTACGCATTTCACTAAGTAATGAATAAAGATTTACAACTGGAAAATTTCATTCAGTGATATTTAGGGCATTTGAGTGTTCCCTTTATGTTTTTGAGCAGTATATGTGTGTGTATACATATATATGGATATAGGTGCTTCTCAAAAAACAAGAATATCAAAAAGTTAATTTATTTCAGTTCTTCAATACAAAAATTGAAACTCATTATATAGAGTCATTACAGACAGACTGATCTATTTCAAGTGTTTATCTTAATGTTGATGATTATGGCTTACAGGCAATGAAAACCCAAAAGTCATTATCTCAGTAAATTTGAATACTTTATAACACCAGCTTGAAAAATGATTTTAAAATCCGAAATGTTGGCCTACTGAAATGTATGTTCAGTAAATGCACTCAGTACTTGGTCGGGGCTCCTTTTGCATCATTTACTGCCTCAGTGCAGCGCGGCATGGAGGGGATCAGCCTGTGGCACTGCCGAGTTGTTATGGAAGTCCAGGTTGCTCTGATAGCAGCCTTCAGCTCGTTTGCATTATTGGGTCTGGTGTCTCATCTTCCTCTTGACAATACTCCATAGGGTTAAGGAGAGGAAAGTTTGCTGGCCAATCAAGCACAGTGTTATCGTTGTTTTTAAACCAGATACTAGTACTTTTGGAAGTGTGGAGAGGTGCCAAGTCCGGCTGGAGAATGAAATTTCCATACCCAAAAAGCTTGTCAGCAGAGGGAAGCATGAAGAGCTCTAAAACTTCCTGGTAGACAGCTGCGCTGACTTTGGTCTTGATAAAACACAGTGGACCTACACCAGCAGATGACATGGCTCCCGAAACCACTATTGATTGTGGATACTTCACACTAGACCTCAAGCAGCTTGGATTGTCTGTTTCTCCACTCTTCCTCCAGACTCTAGGACAGTGTTCCCCAACTCCGGTCCTCAAGAGCCACCAACACGTCATTTTTTCAGGATTTCCTTAGTATTACTCAGGTGTTTGAATTCTTGTCTGTCCAGGTGATGCAATTAATGCAATTATCACTTGTGCAGTACTAAGGATATCCTGAAAACATGACCTGTTGGTGGCTCTTGAGGAGCGGAGTTGGGGAACACTGCTCTAGGACCTTGATTTCCAAATGAAATGTGAAATGCAAAATTTACTTTCATATGAAAACAACACCTTGGACCATAGAGCAACAGTCCAGGTCTTATTCTCCTTGACCTAGGTAAGAAACTTCTGGCGTTGTCTGTTGGTCATGAGTGGCTTGACACAAGGAATGCGACCCTTGTAGCCCATGTCCTGGATACGTCTGTGTGTGCTGGCTCTTGAAGCAATGACTCCAGCAGCAGTTCACTCCATGTGAATATCCCCAAAATTTTTGGCCATTTCTTAACAATCCTTTCAAAGCTGTGGTTATCCCGGTTGCTTGTGCACCATTTTCTACCACACTTTTTCCTTCCACTCATCTTTCCATTAATGTGCTTGGATAGACTACTGTGAACAGCCAGCTTCTTTAGCAATGACCTTTTGTGGCGTGTGTCAGTGACTGCCTTCTGAACATCGGTCAAGTCAGCAGACTTCCCCATGATTGTGGAGCCTCCTGAAACAGACTAAGGGACCTTTTTAAATGCTTAGGAAGCCTTTGCAGGTGTTTTTGTTAATTATTCTAATGTACTGAGATAATGACTTTTGGGTTTTCAATAGCTGTAAGCCATAATCCTCAACATTAACAGAAATAAACACTTGAAATAGATCACTCTGATAGTATCACTCTATATAATGGCTTTTTGTATTGAAGAACTAAAATAAATTAACCTTTTGATGAAATTATATATATATATATATATATATATATATATATATATATATATATATATATATATATATATATATATATATATATATATATATATATATATACACACACATACACAGTGCCTACAAGTAGTATTCAACCCCCTGCAGATTTAGCAGGTTTGATAAGATGCAAATAAGTTAGAGCCTTCAAACTTCACACAAGAGCAGGATTTATTAACAGATGCATAAATCTTACAAACCAAAAAGTTATGTTGCTCAGTTAAATTTTAATAAATTTTAAACATAAAAGTGTGGGTCAATTATTATTCAACCCCTAGGTTTAATATTTTGTGGAATAACCCTTGGTTGCAATTACAGCTAATAATCATCTTTTATAAGACCTGATCAGGCCGGCACAGGTCTCTGGAGTTATCTTGGCCCACTCCTCCATGCAGATCTTCTCCAAGTTATCTAGGTTCTTTGGGTGTCTCAAGTGGACTTTAATCTTGAGCTCCTTCCACAAGTTTTCAATTGGGTTTAGGTCAGGAGACTGACTAGACCACTCCAACACCTTGATTTTTTGCCTCTTGAACCAGGCCTTGGTTTTCTTGGCTGTGTGCTTTGGGTCGTTGTCTTGTTGGAAGATGAAATGACGACCTATCTTAAGATCCTTGATGGAGAAGCGGAGGTTCTTGGCCAAAATCTCCAGGTAGGCCGTGCTATCCATCTTCCCATGGATGCGGACCAGATGGCCAGGCCCCTTGGCTGAGAAACAGCCCCACAGCATGATGCTGCCACCACCATGCTTGACTGTAGGGATGGTATTCTTGGGGTCGTATGCAGTGCCATCCAGTCTCCAAACGTCACGTGTGTGGTTGGCAACAAAGATCTCGATCTTGGTCTCATCAGACCAGAGAACCTTGAACCAGTCTGTCTCAGAGTCCTCCAAGTGATCATGAGCAAACTGTAGACGAGCCTTGACATGACGCTTTGAAAGTAAAGGTACCTTACGGGCTCGTCTGGAACGGAGACCATTGCGGTGGAGTACGTTACTTATGGTATTGACTGAAACCAATGTCCCCACTGCCATGAGATCTTCCCGGAGCTCCTTCCTTGTTGTCCTTGGGTTAGCCTTGACTCTTCGGACAAGCCTGGCCTCAGCACGGGAGGAAACTTTCAAAGGCGGTCCAGGCCGTAGAAGGCTAACAGTAGTTCCATAAGCCTTCCACTTCCGGATGATGCTCCCAACAGTGGAGACAGGTAGGCCCAACTCCTTGGAAAGGGTTTTGTACCCCTTGCCAGCCTTGTGACCCTCCACGATCTTGTCTCTGATGGCCTTGGAATGCTCCTTTGTCTTTCCCATGTTGACCATGTATGAGTGCTGTTCACAAGTTTGGGGAGGGTCTTAAATAGTCAGAAAAGGCTGGAAAAAGAGATAATTAATCCAAACATGTGAAGCTCATTGTTCTTTGTGCCTGAAATACTTCTTAATATTTTAGGGGAACCAAACAGAATTCTGGTGGTTTGAGGGGTTGAATAATAAATGACCCTCTGAATAAACTTTTCACAATTTAAAAAAGAATTAAACAAAGAAATAACATTCTTTTTTGCTGCAGTGCATTTCACACTTCCAGGCTGATCTACAGTCCAAATGTCACAATGCCAAGTTAATTCCAAATGTGTAAACCTGCTAAATCTGCAGGGGGTTGAATACTACTTGTAGGCACTGTGTATATATATATATATATATATATATATATATATATACACACACATACACAATTTATAAACTAGTGCAATGAAAAAAATTGATTATATTCCAATGGCAGCTGATCAAAGTACAGCAGGGTTAGCAAACCAACATTCTAGAATCCAAAGAAAGTATGAATTGTAAAATTCAAACTTATTGAAATTTTGTTAAAAATGATCACCTACAAGTTATGCATCCTGAAAAAAATGCAGATGCATCAATGACGCATTTCAGATCAAGAGCAATCCTTATTTGAAGCTCAGAGCGATCACTCAAGCTTTGAGTAAGGATCACTCTTAATGTCTTTTTTTTTTTTTTTTTTTCCAGGATGCATATCTTATTAATGATGATCTGAACAAGAAGTTTTAATAAATGTGGATTTTAAATGTCACATTAATGGAGGATGCTGAAATGTTTCTCTGCTCGATTTCTTGAGAAGCGGCTTGAAGTGTACTCTGACTGAGCCCAGAAGCAATACACTTCTTGTACATGGGGAGAGGGTTAATCTTCAGCTCCCATTTTTCAGAGTTAGTTTAGAAAGTAAAAGCTGCACGTCAATTTCCTGGCACTAGATTTTAGAAAGCTCTAAAATGTAAGACACTGATATCCTGGCTGATCATTAGGTTAGTCTGCCTGTGTAGTTGTGCCTTGCACAAGTGAATGGGGCTGGGCTACAGGACCAGGCACAGCCACTCGTGTGGACGAGCCACAATATAACCCACATAATATAACATTAACAGTCTATGATTGATCTTAAGCCTTGATCTCACAAATCCTCTGACATCAGGTTTATATTTCTGGCTAAAAAAAAACAAAAAAACCAAAAAAAAAACCAAATACAACGGAGAAGAGAACCCGGCTGACAATAAGCAGACAGAATCAGTCTGTATAATAGGCAATTCATAAAACATTAATAGAGCACAGTCATCTTCCACATCTGCTGGGGTGACATGGTATCTCCAGATCATGCTGCAGGCATCGTCATTAGCACATCTGTACCGGGCAAGGTTAAGCCTCCACATTCAGGCCTGCCAACTGCACGAGAAAGGTCTATGCACAGCACAATGCACGAAGATGCCACACTAACCAGCAAAGCCCATGACATTTCCTCGCTCTGACACATTTACTTCCTGATGACAGGTTACAAAACACAGTCACCTATACAGGGGACACTATACTAATATGATCAAACACAGACCTGGGCCCTTTGCTACGATTAGCCATCAAGTTTCTCTTTCAGCTTCTACAGAAAAAGAAAAGAGAAAAAAAAAACCTTCCGTCTGAAGTCACGTTCACATGACCTCATAGCACCCCCTAGTGACAGGCTGCGGAAAGCCTGGCCTCAAATAATCACTTGGACAGTAAATTAGACATTGCTCGCGGTCGTAAATCTGGATGACAATCGATTCGTCCAACATTACACCTCTAGTGGGGTACAATAGGGTGTGGTGGGTAGTCTCTATTAAATGCTGACTCTCTCCTTACCATCTGCCTTTAAGATGATGTATAAAAGGCCTTATCTGTAATATACAAAGTACTTATAAACCCAAACAGTCATAGATGGAGAGGTGGGAATCTTTCCTAAGAACCTCACCATCCCCAGACACATGGCTATGGAGACAAGTGACAAAAACATCTATTTCTCTACTCAAAGTAAATCAACAGAAGCGTTTAATGCTTTGGCATCACACCCCTACTTTCCTTCACAAATTAAATCCCTCCAGACAGATGTTGGTCGATGTGGGTCCCCAGGGAGAAACGTACCCCACCTGTTCTGGACTTGCCCTCAGCTGTCCAAAACAGACTTTCCAGAAAACATGCATGCTTGGACTGGATGAACTGCCACAGGAATAGGAAAATATGCCCCCGTACTATGACAACCTAAACAGGGGGCATCAGCATGGATTCTTCACCAGGGCATTTCCTTTTTCCCCTGCATGTTGTCATGCTGTGAGATGAGAAATGTAGTGTGCGATCAGCACTTGTCACAAACACAGCTCTACGTATATCCTATGTACTATGTAGCCCCCCCGATACCTGGGATGGATGCAGGGCAATGTATGAAAAACACAGCTCTACATATATCCCATGTACCATCTAGCCCCCGATACCTGGGATGGATGCAGGGCAATGTATGAAAAACACAGCTCTACATATATCCCATGTACCATCTAGCCCCCGATACCTGGGATGGATGCAGGGCAATGTATGAAAAACACAGCTCTACATATATCCCATGTAGCCCCCCCCCCCCCCCCCCGATACCCGAGACGGGTGCAGGGCAGTGTAAGAAAAACAAAGCTCTACAAATATCCCATGTACTATGTAGTCCCTGATACCCGAGATGGGTGCAGAGCAGTGTAGGAAAAACACAGTTCTACATATATCCCACGTAGCCCCCGATACCTGGGATGGGTGCAGGGCAGTATATGAAAAACACAGCTCTACCTATACCCCATGTAGCCCCCTGATACCTGGGATGGATGCAGGGCAATGTATGAAAAACACAGCTCTACATATATCCCATGTAGCCCCGGATACCTGAGACGGGTGCAGGGCAGTGTAAGAAAAACAAAGCTCTACAAATATCCCATGTACTATGTAGCCCCCGATACCCGAGATGGGTGCAGAGCAGTGTAGGAAAAGCACAGTTCTACATATATCCCATGTACCATGTAGCCCCCGATACCTGGGATGGGTGCAGGGCAGTATATGAAAAACATAGCTCTACTTATACCCCATGTACCATGTAGCCCCCCGATACCTGGGATGGGTGCAGAAAAGTATATGGAAAACACAGCTCTACCTATACCTCATGTAGCCGCCCGATACCCGAGATGGGTGCAGGGCAGTATATGAAAAACATAGCTTTACTTATACCCCATGTACCATGTAGCCCTCCGATACCTGGGATGGGTGCAGAAAAGTATATGGAAAACACAGCTCTACCTATACCTCATGTAGCCGCCCGATACCCGAGATGGGTGCAGGGAAGTATATGAAAAACACAGCTCTACCTATACTCCATGTACCATGTAGCCGCCCGATACCCGAGATGGGTGCAGGGCAGTATATGAAAAACACAGCTCTACCTATACTCCATGTACCATGTAGCCCCCTGATACCTGGGATGGGTGCAGAGCAGTGTATGGAAAACACAGCTCTACATATATCCCATGTACCATGTAGCCCCCAATACCTGGGATGGTTGTAGGGCAGTATATGAAAAACACAGCTCTACATATATCCCATGTAGCCCCCGATACCTGGGATGGGTGAAGGGCAGCATATGAAAAACAAAGCTCTACTTATACCCCATGTACCATGTAGCCCCCCCGATACCTGGGATGGGAGCAGAGCAGTATATAGAAAACACAGCGCTACATATACCCCATGTACCATGTAGCCCCCCCGATACCTGGGATGGGAGCAGAGCAGTATATGGAAAACACAGCGCTACATATACCCCATGTACCATGTAGCCTCCAATACCTGGGATGGATGCAGGGCAGTGTATGAAAAACAAAGCTCTACATATATCCCATGTACCATGTAGGCCCCGATTCCTGGGATGGGTGCAGAGCAGTGTATGAAAAACAAAGCTCTGCTCCCCTCTCCCTGCACAGTAATGGTCGGCAGTTAGGTTTGTATGACATGGACAGGAGTCATCATATCACACACAGGAAGCTGGTTTTGAACTTTTCAGGGGAGCTTTCTTTTCTTCCCCTCAATGTAAATGTCACCAAAGAAGCAACTTGGCTAACACCCCCTTAAAGTGGAAATTTGCATATAGTCTTTCAGCTAATGGAGATGAGAAAAACAAAAAAAAATTAAAATTGTTTTATTCAGATCTTTAACCACTTCACCATGCAAAATGTAGCAAAAGGCCCGGCATCTACTTTACCTTGTCTAGGAGCATCAGAGGATAGAAGAATAGACAATGAAAGTTGTCTCGCACAGACCAACACAGGAGCCTGAAAAATCTGCCTAAACCCATACTGACATCTGTGGCACCTATACGGCGCAAGTGTTGGAGGTGGCTCGCGCAGTGAACTCACCCCTTACCAGCAAGTTAATGGCTGTGTGTTACAGCCAGGACTAGCGTCCAACAACCGCAAGTGGAGCAGAGCTCCGTCCATGGCTGAAAACCTGTTAAATGCAGCAGTTGGATTGGCATGGGGACGTGTCATTCTATGCATTGGCTCTCCCGTGACAAGATCGTGGGGTGCCGATGGATTGCTATGACAGCCGAGAGTCTGTTGAAGACCTCTGTGCCTCTCATTATGGAGCTCCTTTGGAATCTAGTCTGCGGCTGGGCTTCAAAGAGACTGTAATTTTGACTATATGCGGCAATACTGTGTATAGTGCAGATGATTAGACGACTGCTGGTTTAAGTCCCCAAGGGGACTAATAAATACAGTGAAAACTATAACAAAAAACCCATAAAAGTTCAAATCACTACCCAACCCAACACCCCCCTCCCCCCTGATTTCCAATTAAAAATAAAGATAATTAAAACAGAAAATACACATGTGGTATTGCTGCATTCATAAAAGTTATCTAATAAAAAATATAAAAAAAAAAAAAATAAGCTGTTCAGTAAACAGAAAAAAAATGCCAAAAATTGCCATTTTTCGGTCTCCGCAGTATCATAAACAATGCTATAACAAATTATCAAAATGTCATATGTATCATAAAATGGTGTCAATAAAAACAATCGCCTGGCAAAAAACAAGCCCTCACACAGCTCCATCCACCAAAAAAATGAAAGTGTTTTGGGTCTCCAAAAATGACGACACAAGAAAAATCATTTTTTTTTTTTTTTTTTACTAAAACAATAAAAAAAAAATTAAAAAAAAAAAAAATCTGTATAATGCTTGGTATTGCCGTAATCATACTGATGAGGAAAATCACATTACTAGGTCATTTTTACCACACAATGTGCACCGTCAAAACTATTCCAAAAAACTGTCAGAATTGTGTTTTGTTTTTTATTTGCAATATCCCTGCACTTGAAACGTATTTGCCATTTTCCAGTACACTAGGTGTCATTCAAAACTCCAACTCATCCCGCAAAAAACAAACCCTCATTTGTGTATTTGGGAAGATAAAAAAAAAAAAAAAAGTGCAGGAGGAAGCGTCACCCCCCTCTCTTCATATGTAAGAAGATGTTCTCCCCCAATACTACTGGAGATGACAGGAGTGTTGCGGTAAGGCCTGTTACACACATCCGTTTTTTAGCTCAGTTGAAATCCATCAAAATGGCGGAAAACGGATCC